>NC_139814.1:17537627-18150627 GCF_963457635.1 Microchirus variegatus | reverse complement strand
ATTACTCTACCGGGCTGCTCACTCGACACTGCACTGTGAACGGTACTTGGACCGGGAACATGCCTGAGTGCTCAGGTAATTAACAGCTCTAACTGGAACGACCTGAAAAGTGTTTCTATTTGTAGCTCTTGTCTTTTTTGGTCCCTATCTTAATGGAAATTTATGATTCAGGATTATTTTCACGATTGCGTGGGTAAGTCTGAATACATCATTAATGGTTACATAATATCAATAAAGTCAAATAAAAAGGATATCCAAGTTGTGTAAGACAGGTAACTGTGATGTGATGTGATGTGATGTGAAGGCTAGCACAGGTGCCATTTTGAAGGCAGATATTTTTAGCATTTCATGTGTGTTTTTTTCCTGCATCAGTAGAAGGATATTGGTTTGTGGCATGATCCACTCAAATGGCACAGGCCTGACTGACAGGCCTTTATCATCATGTTTCACAAAAGACACACAGCTGCTGCACACAGCCATGAGACCCTGGCAAATAGAGGTCACCACAAGAACCTTTTTTTTTCCCCTGAATGGAGAGGATGAAAACCTTTTCCAGCACCATTATGGTGTTCAGAACTCAGTAATGCACAAAGGCAAAGGTGTACATGTTGAAACGTTTCAAGTGGACAGCATCACAGTCATACACACAGAAATATTTACCCAACAAAGCCTCTTATGCATTGCAACTCTAACTTAATACTGTGAGGCGAAAGTTATAGCCCCTTTTATAGTGTCCTCAGTATTATGCACAGGGTGAGGTCTAGGGTTGTGGTTGTTCACCTTCGATTATCTAAAACCATATAAGTACTGTTACAGGGTCAGGAGACATTGTAGCTGTAAGCAGTTCACTCTAAACAGGACAGTAGGGAAAATAAATGCGTTCTCACTCAGGGGAAGACCCAGTTTCCTCAGCCGACTGGGACTCTAGCTGAAACACCATGTCATGTCAATTTTTGAGAAATCATTCACACAAAGCGGATTTTACTTGTTAGGAAATCAACAGCTTAATGTTGCCGCTGCAGAGTCGCACAGTGGTGTTCTTACTTGTGTTACTCAATCACACTGTTTTTTCCCCCACGGGACATAAAAGAATAATTAAGGGAAAATATGGTACATTTTTGGAGCTACTCTAGCGGGATTACCTGCATAAGATTTAGTCTCTCTGCATCCTAAAAGCTCTCAGCTGTAGACAATCAAAGTACAAGGGCATGTCTTTCAGATAAGAAGCATTAAATCACAGCATGGGTGATTGTGATTGAAAAGTCTTTTTAGCATATACTGCTGGTATAAACATATCATCAAAAAGTGGTTGTCTATAAATTAAGTGCTAATTGCCCGTGGCGACGCGTCAGCTGCGTTGCTTTTTACATTAAGTTTTGATGGTGAGGTGAAATGCTTGGGTCAAGTGCATATAACAGTCCATTAATTTTGCGGCTCCATCCAGTGTGTATTTCAGAATAGTGTGTTTACTTGTTTCCTTTAACCCTGTGTGTGTGTGCCATTGATTTTCCAAGAACTGTAACATGATGGCTTACACGTGATTTTTTTTTTTGTCTGCTTGCATTAGCCAAATGAATATGTTCTTACATTTTGGCAGTAATCAACTGCGGTGACCCTGGAGTGCCAGCTAATGGGGTGAGGTTAGGGAACGATTTCACTTACAACCACACCGTCAGTTACCATTGTTCTCCTGGTTTCACCATGGACGCTGACCGGGCCTCCACCCTTGTCTGCACCAAGGATCGTACCTGGAATGGTACCAAACCACAGTGTAAAGGTAAAATTGTGTGAAAAGTAATATGATGACAAGATAAATCTGCTGTTCTGAGAGTTGTTATGGAGGAATAACTCTCTAAATCCATCTGTGTCTCGTTTTAGCAATCATTTGCGGTCAACCGCCCACAATCCCAAACGGACAGGTCGTCGGAACGGACTTCACCTGGGGCTCAAGCATCAGCTACTCCTGTAACCAAGGTTACCAGCTGTCCCTGCCCACCGTGTTAACATGCCAGGGCAATGGCAACTGGAGTGGAGAGAAACCTCAGTGCTTCCGTGAGTGTTCCCATGCTTGAACGCCCAATAGCATTACATGTCATTGATTTGTCGGCGACCACACTCACATTCCTCTTCCCTCCCTCCTTCATCGTTGCAGCTGTGTTCTGTGGAGACCCAGGCACCCCAGCACAAGGGAGGAGGGAGGACAGAGGATTCACCTACCTCTCCTCTGTCTCCTTCTCTTGCTACCCTCCTCTTGTCCTGGTGGGCTCTATAAGGAGATATTGCCAGTATGATGGCACATGGAGTGGCACGCAGCCCTCGTGCATAGGTGAGCTGTTATTGTCATTGATTTGTCATCTGCATACCCAGTGCACAGAACAGTGTTGTATTTAATTACCTTAAAAAAAAAAAAAAAAACTCAATGTCAGTGAAATCATGCATTGAGTTTGCTTACATGTCAAAACTTTATTTCTTTTGCTTCTTACACTCAAGAAATAATGAAGGCAAAGTCATTTAACATGGCTAACAAGGTGTAACAATTGTGTCTTTTGATTGATCCGGTCTAATTATTTCAAACAACGTGGAGCAGTTTTTCAGGGCTGTGACTTGACTACAACTAAATAATTTCTTCCCTCTGTACACAGAATATACTGAATAAACTGAGACAGTTTCTCTAACTTTGCGAACCTGTCCCATGTACGCTTGCTAAACACTGTGAATTTTACATAAGAAGTGCCTGTATCCTTTTAATGAAGGTAGCACTGGCAGCCAATTTCATACAAGTGTCGGCATAATATTGTTTCTGCAAAAACAAAACAGCAAACAACTAATTTAATGAGTAAGCTTTTCTAACACTGTAACTGTAACACTCTGCTGAACCATTAAAGGAACTGGAAAATCTGGTGCTCCAGCCTCAGGTCCATGGTGATATTTGGAGTTGAAGTAAAAAGGTGTAAAATATGCACACACTTAGACCTCTGACCCAATAATTCGTAATTGTCATTATAGTCATGGGTCACCAGTAATTGCTCTGCGTATGAGTCATTTTGTTTAGCCCCTGATTGGAAACAGTAGTGCCTGACATAAGGGAAAGGTTTAACTTAGTATTTAATCAATTACAAATTTGAACCATCGACTAGCCAGTGGTAAAGCAGCTACAGAGCATCACTTGCAGTGACTCTGTTACTCTAAACACCTTAGAAAGACTGGCCTCTTGTGGCCTCTTGTTCAGCCTCTCAAATCAAAGATGATTCCACTAAGACTAATTGAATCCTCCTTGAGAAATGAGAGGTGCTACTTTTCAATTTAGGGGATTGTGAAGCTTCCTTAATCGTTCCTTATGAGGACAAAAACATGACAAAAGGTTAAATAAAGAAATAAAGAAATGAATGAACAAAAGAATACATTCATATGGGAATAAATGAATAGATGGATAAAAGAAGAGAATGAAGTGCAGAAATAATTACATCCATAAATAAAATAAAAGTTGTATTTATTTATTTATTCATTTCTGTTCTGAGTAAATTAATAAATACATTAATAAATAGAGAAGTAAACAATTCAATTATTTAATAAATAAAATGATTATTTTATTGAAAGAAAAATAAATGATGGGAAAAAGAGACATTAATGAATAAATGAATGAAATGATGCATACATTTTTTTTTATTTCTGCATGTATTTATTCATTTTGTTTTCATTTATTTATTTTACTGAAGGCTGTTTGTGAGAAGCATTATGATTAATGGCGTGTGGCCTGATATCAGGGATGAGTATGTTGTGTTATAAGCTGCTTCAAGCAGGGACTGAGCCTATACATTACATTCAAATCACTAATAATACTCCATTAGTTTAAACAGGTTTCACTGGGAATGTGCTATCCTGACATTCACTCCTGGGTCAAAATGGCTGCAATACAAGCAGGACATTTAGACCCAGGTGAACATGCCGCATTTGTCTTTAATCTGCTCCAGCACAAAGCTACTATGCAATTCTACTTCTTTTTTTAGAAGGATTAGAGCTACGTGCTAATGAGACAGCACTCTATTTAATGTGTTTATTCATTTGGATCATGTAATCGTAGAGAGACCAAAGTAAACGATGCAAAATAGTAACCACCATGACATTAACACTGAGAGCTCTGCAGTTGTTTCTTTCTTCGTCGTTTCTGGCGCACCCATGACGTCACAATGCATGGGTGACGACAACAAAATACACAGGGTGGACCAACCCACTGTGAGTGGGAATGGGAATCACCTTTTTTTTAAGTGGCTGCACCTGGGTTTTAAAAATCCTGGGTACACCTGCTAATTTTAGTGTTAAAGAGGCTCAAGAGACTGTAGCAGAGTGTGTGTAATGAATATGTCATGTCAATTTATGGCCTTGTCTGTCACAGTCAGTATTTCATACTTTAATTTTTAAACATTTCCCCACACAATGTCTCTCAAGTGATATATTGTGGACATAATAAATGTGTGCTTGCTTTAACATAGTAGTTATCATGTGTGTATGTGTGTTTACAGATCCCACCCACACTACATGTGGTGACCCTGGCTCTCCTCTCTTTGGAAATCAGAACAACAGTCAAGGCTACCAGGTATGAATATGTCTTTTTGCGAAGGACATTTTATGATATTGAACAAAAATCAAATTAAAAACCTGAAAGAAATAGTATTTTCTTCTCCTGTGGGTTAAATTTCCCACACTGTATCTATACTGTAAGTTAAATTCATGAGTTAAATTCACAGCACACAGTTTCTGTGCCTTCTGATACCTCAAATCCTTTCAGTATTATTTAAGTTGACATGATGTAGGATAAATATTGACGATCAGCCTCTCATTCAGTATCCCAGAAACGTCAAGACAAGGCTGTGTTGCTCCACAAATTCAACACAATATGCTTCTATTACTATTTTATCAAACCCAAAACATATGATCATTAACAACAATCTGTTGTTTGTCCCCTTGCAGATCAGCAGCACTGTGTTCTTCAGCTGCAGAAAAGGCTACTTACTGCAGGGCTCTATTTCTCGCACCTGTCTGCCCAACCTCACTTGGAGTGGTTTTCAACCCGAGTGCATTGGTAAGCACACTGTCGGCCAATAACTCCAGAAATATACAGCACATGCTGTATACTTGAAAGGGAATCAAAACCTTGAGCCAAAGTTTTTGCATTGCTCAAAAATCTGACATATGCTATATATTCTTCCCTGACCCTCACACCTCCGCCCTCAGTGGTATTTTTCCACATTTTGCTGTCTTCTGATCCCCCATTTTACATAATCTCCTCATCCCAATTTTAACCCGTCTCTCTCTAAAACCCACTCTCTTCTTTTCAATCCCTCTCCTCTCTAGCTCACCATTGCAGTCAACCCGAGCTGCCGGCTCAGTCTGACGTGAGAGCCATTGAACTACCGTCCCTCGGCTACACGCTCATCTATACATGTCAGCCGGGTTTCTATCTGGCTGGAGGATCAGAGCACAGGACCTGCAGGTCCGATGGGAGCTGGACAGGGAAACCACCTCTCTGTGCAGGTATAAACATGGTTCTCTTAAATCAACATAAGGGAATATTAGTTAGTTGTCATCTGTGTTGCTCTGTGACACTGCCAGATGGGGTTATACTGTCATACTTCAATTAAATTGAATACGTTAAAATACTTCCTGAAATAGTTACTTGCAGTCACAAATTGTGAAATCACCCAATTAAAATGATTTAAAAAAAAAATTAGTTACTGATTTTAGTCAGAATCTGTTTTCATGGATGAGCCTTACTAGAAGTGATAAAAAATGTGATTTATTGGGGAGATATGGGTTCTGTCTAAGGGTAAAGATTAAATGGCAGGTTGCAGAATGGACCCAAAGACGCCTAAGAGGCGAGTGTGGCTGGATGAGTGGCCAGTTGGCAGAGGGATGGATGTGCTGGGCATCAGCCTGGTGAGGCAGGGGGTTAAGTGAAGCTGGAGGATGACAGGTGAAGGAAATTTATGGAAATGTAGCATATACTGTAACTTAAAGATCCCATTGACCGGAAGTTTTTTTGTGTGTATCTGCGGCCATTACCTCGTTTATGAAGCCCTAACCCTTTCGAAAATGGCATGCTATTGAAGTGCTCACATGACCCAGTTTCCTAGGGAAGGACACAGGTGTGCTAAACTGAAAACTTTTCCCCACTTGTTTATAATGTTCATTTTCTCTCTCTGCCACATTTATTATAAAACCAGTGGGGTCTACAGTACTCTGTACTGGTGCTGGATATAGTGGTGACTCACGTTGGGAAAGTAGGGATTTGGCTAATGTTGATGAATAGCTCTGCCAACTGTTGCTTATTCTTAGACACATGCCACGGTAGAATGGCCCATCCATCACAAAATGACACTGCCTGGACATGCACACACAGCCTACACACACACACAGACTATCTAAACCTGATTAGCACAATGCATCCCATTGATTAGGTTAGCAGAAGTACCTCTTATAAATGGTGCAGCAGTGTTAACAAGGTCTAGCAGAAAAATAGACTGCCATTAAGTCACCCCCCCCCCCCCCCCCAAAGCATTGGCCTAAATACATATAGGGAAGAAAAAAAAATAGAGTAATCGACACACAATTATCTAGGGCAGACAAATGCTAATGGTTTGAAGAGAAAGGTACAGGGTGATGGCCATGCCATTAAAGTGAAAGGCAAGAAAGAGAAGTGGCCTTAGAACATATGGGATATTAACAGCGCCTGCGGGGGCCACCGATGGAAGACTGTCAGCTAATAAAGTTGAAGGCTGGAGCGGTGTGTGCATATGTGTGCTGGTTCGTGTCTATACATTCATCCAAGGTGATGTTTGCGCTCGTAAACCACTGGTCGGTGTGCCTGTCTTTGTCTGTCTCTGACTGTGTGTGTGTGTGGGTGTATGTTTACTATAATGGAGGAGAGCAAAGGCCCTCTGTGAGTTGTAAGGCATTATTAAACTGCTTCCCTTGAAGCTGCAAAAACTGTGTCTGTAACTTACCTGAAGCCCTGCAGGGAGACCTGGGCTGATTTTTGTCAAAATTAGTCAAGTCCTGTTGCAGGGCGCCTTCAGTTTGGTTGTGTGGAGGTTGACAGGAGGTGCTTTTAGTGACATCCAGAAGTTAAAACTAAAAAGTTTGATCTTTTCTTTTCTTTTCCTGAGACATGTTTACTCGTGTTCATGTCCGGTTTTGTGCTCTTCAGCTGATAATCGCCCAAGTGGTAAGAGCCCAGTGGGAACTGTGCAGGAACCACCCTCCAAATTACCAGGTAAGACATAATCCTATTTGCATTTTAATACACAATAGAATAAATCTTTATTGCGATTGTTCTGGAAAAAACTGT
Source organism: Microchirus variegatus (assembly GCF_963457635.1). Classification (NCBI taxonomy): domain Eukaryota; kingdom Metazoa; phylum Chordata; class Actinopteri; order Pleuronectiformes; family Soleidae; genus Microchirus; species Microchirus variegatus. Next base: position 18,143,282 of record NC_139814.1, on the reverse strand, counting down.
GAAAAATAGTCATTGGCAGCAGCCATAAAAAATACAAGCATAACAACAGAACACTAAAATAACTACAAAACCTTTTGTATTTAAAGCGCACTATAAATAATAAATAATTAATAAAGTGCTGGTATTTAAGGGTTATGGTCAGGGCGGTGGAGAGGCGGAGCTGCATTCAACATCTTGTGTCCTCAGTACTCAGTGGTACAACACAATTCATATCCTGTGGATAGAAACTGTTAATGTATTTCAAAATGTTTGTACTTTTTCCCAACCCAGACTTATCACTAAACTTTGATATTAATCTACAATACACTATGTCTAATAAGAAATACTCTCTTTGCTTCTCTCTCTTCTTATCTGTAGTACTTGTATCACTGATTCATTCCTCCTCTCAGTGTAAATCTACTCTCATCAGCAAAGTGACTTAGCAAATGATTTGGCAGCCTCGGTTCACTTGGACAATTTAGTGGGACACTCTTGGTCTCTGTCCACGGGTCCTTCAGAAAATAAAAAAATAGTATTCTAATATTTCTTCAAGTTGAAAAAACCTCACACTTATATATCTCTTCTTCTTCCCTCGAACAGTTCCTGGTGGTGTATTTGCAAAGAACTCTCTGTGGAGGGGATCCTACGAGTACCTGGGGAAGAAGCAGCCTGCCATGCTCAGCATCACTGCCTTCGAACCCTTTAGCAACCGTGTTAACGGGACGCTCATAGACCACAGCGGAGTAGAGCTCAAACTAGCTGGTAGGTATTTTTTTCGTCAGTGGAAGTTAGAGAACAGGGAACATTGTCACACATGTCTATTTTTTGTCTTATAAAAGTCCCCCTGTGTTTGTTTCAATTCAAGTGGCATATCTGTGAGACTAACTCAAGTGAGGACAAGAAGCAGCGAATGAATGTGTTCCCTGCATGAAGTAGATTATCGCTGCGCTCACAGAACAGCAGACATTTTATTTTTTTTGTTGTTCCCCTGTGGCATAATCACTGTGCAGCTGTGATCATTAAGGAAGGATTTGCATCTGTAACAGTTTGGACACTTCACTCTGCTGTACCTGGGCGCTATCAATCTACAATACGCTCTATTAAAAATTAGTTTCTACAGCGACACACTGAGTACCACGCTCTTGACTTAAAGTTAGTCAGTGTAGTTTGTTGTGAAATTTAACATGAAAAAGTCCAGTGTGTAAAATGTAGGAGGGCTTATTGGCAGAAATGTAATATTAAGTATAATATAAAGTGTATTAATTTTAAGTAAACACTGTTTGGTTTTTGCAGCCTCAGAAAAAGCCTTTTTATTTATTCATGTTTCACCAGCAGCCTGAACAGATCAGCTTATCATATCTTGAAGGGGAAGACTGCGCAAATGAAGAGGAACGGCTTCGGCCAAATTCATTAGCCGATGCTTGAATCAGCGAAGAAGAACGAGTAAACGGCAGAGATAAAAAAAATAAATGTAAATGTTTAAAAGCCCATCTGTGAGTCAAGTGACACGCTCTCAATTTACCACGAATATAGGCAGTGCGGTTTGATTTGAGTCAATCTCATAATATATTCTGTCGTCTTGCTGTGAAACCCTCCGTAATGCACCAAATACACAGCTGAAGATGCTTTAAATGTCTCTATTTGTCTACTGACACTTGCAATGTGTGACTCAAATGTGCAGACGGAACGAAGCCGCGTTGTGAAATGTGGTGTTTGCTCACACACAGACAGTTTATGTACCAAAGTTGCGACTAACATCTTTTTTTTTTTTAGACACACTTTAATTTATTTGAGCTTCAGACACAAATACAGTTCAGAGCTGAGAACAATCAAACACAGCTTTTAGATACAGAGGAAGGAGTCGACACAGGATGGTCAGACGTTGAGTCAGATGTTAAGTGGAAGCGAAGGAATCTTGCTCATTACTTTTTTGTTGATTTGTGATAAATAAATACTATCCTAGTGACGGTCAAACAGCTTCTGACTAACTTGTCAACAACACTTCCTTCCAAAATGTTCTCTGTAAACCCTGTTTGTGTATCAACACTTCACAGCCGAACTTCTGTTTCACCTAATCCTCCCTGCAGCTGTCCTCCAGTCGTGTGGACCTTTTACTTCTCTCTCTTTTTCAGCAGGCTGCAAACTCCTCTCATCTCGTTTTGTTTCTTCTTATTTCCATTTTCTGTATTGAATGACAGTTTAGTGAATCAAACCCTAATCCTTGTTACAGTAATAGCTAAACAATGGCTAGGAGACAGAGTCTCCGAGTACAATAAAGACATGCGATGCCATTTCTTTTTATTGACTTTTTCTTGAGATTAAATTATCTCTTGTTCAGTGCTTATTTAGTAGCGTATAATCATGTCAGACAAGTCTATTTTGTATTAAGGAGGACAAAGTGTCAAAACACCAGTGCTGATGGAAATAATTCATAGGATTCTTTTGTTTTTGAAGTCAATAATAATCATTTAATTACATCTGTATCACACATCCCATTAGGTTTCAATGCAGCTGTTGCTCCCATAATACTGTACTCCGGTTTTTTTTTCTTCCTGTAGGTACATATAAGAGGGAAGAGGCTCAGCTCCTGCTGCAGGTCCATCAGATCAGAGGTCCTGTGGAGATCTTCGTCAACAAGTTCAAAATAGACAACTGGGCCCTGGAAGGACATGTAAGTGCAAGCGCAGGGTCAGATTCAATACAACACCTCTCTTTGTTACTGCAATGCTATTACATCACACTCTCACTCACAAACACAAAGTACACATACACACTAACCTTGTCACTCTGGGGAGATGGAGAGCCCACCAAGAGTTTTCTCTTTAATTAAAATGTCAGTTAAATCATTGCCTGGTAATCAGTACTCGACAGACCCTCGCTCCACTCCTCGCTTCCATACCCCCCCCCCCACACCCCCAACCTCAGGCACCACCGTTGCACAAACACTATGGATATTATTAACAAAGCAGGTCACAGTATATACAGTTTTTCATGCACATTTCTGAGTTGTGAGCTTTTGTACAAGATGGGGCCGTGCAAACTGGAGCATCCCTCTTGTGTAACATCCCTACGTTGTTTGTGCTTCGGCTGAGTGTGTTTGTGCTCTTGGGCAGAAAAACGTTATATTAAATGTCAGCCACAAGAGCACCTCTTAGTTCCTTTGATATGATATTTCGCTTTCTGCATGTTCCACCTCCCGACACTTTGATGATACACTCTTTTTTTGGAGCCGGGATATGACAGTTAAAGTATCTGTTTTCCGTTCCTCTCTCTATCTCTCTAGGTGTCCTACATCTCCTCATCCAACTCCTTTGTTTACCAGGGATTTGTAAGAGGAAAAGGATTCGGCCAATTCGGTCTCCAGAGACTGGGTGAGTGAAAATCCATTTTGGCCAAGTGGTCTCCTGACTCTTTACCTGAACACAACATGAAAACCTAGCAGATGACAATGGTGTCTTCAGATGGAATCACAGGAGTGTAGATTGCACTAGGGTGGGACCAGAAACCAGAATGGCTAAATAAAGGGCTCATAAACAAGAAGCAAACACCCAACAATGATAAGAAATTCCTGACCACAGTAAAAACTCCTAAAGTAACTGTTTAGATTGAACAGGCTTCTGTGAACAGAGCTGAGCCACAGAGGAGCTTCACTATACACAGAGCTGGCCACCAGACGCTTCATTTTCATAATATGAATATGAGTCCAAACAGATGAATGGAATTGTCTCCAATTAGCCCCTAAATATGAAATGATTACAGCAAAATAAATAATATAGAAAGAAACAAGAACTGGGAACTCAGACAAAAATAACTATCCTTGATTAAATATGCTTCTTCTTTTTTTTTTTTTTTTTCTTCTTTCGGCTACTTCCTCTCTAGGGGTCGCCACAGGGGATGAGCTGCATATTTGATTTCATAGAGTCTGGGGTCCATTTAGAATGTCCAAGTAACAACGAGCAATAGAGATTACCTTGCTCAGGGGTACAAGCCCAATTCTCTTCTGCTCAGCCATGCATATTTAAAGATCAATAAATTTGATTAGGTATATTATTGTCTCTGTAAACGGGTGTGTTAAAAACAGGACGAGCATATAATCACATTACGTTTTTGCTTGTTATAGAGATGATGCTATCTGTAATCAGAGTCTGGCTATATCGTAAACAGTACGATGACAACATAAAACATTGCTGCTGAGAGGTGAGATAATCTGGTAAAATTACTTGCAAGAGTGGCTGGAATCACTTGGATTAGGACAAAGAACCATGAAGATGGTCCACACAACATGCCAAGAGAGAAACACGTGGGAAACTATAAGACGCAGAAACGTTGTCTCTTTAAAATACAGTGTCCTCATATGGGACATTGACCTCATGTCAACTCATCAATACAATCACTTAAGTGGATAATGCTACTGTTTTTTGATGTGGTTTTTTTCTTTTTGACAATGATGTGAGTGAGGAAGACAGATTTCTCCGGAATTCATAATCTTTTAAAAAAACCAAAGACCCAGTTCGAATGGCCATATTCCAAATTGGCTGCGGAACAGATTGAAGAGCAGACGCGTCGGTGCAGTAACGGATCTAACATAAGCAGGGATGTGGAGTTGAGCATGGTTGACATAGATTAAATGTGTGTTTACAATGAGAAAGTTGCCTGAAAGTGGATGTGAGAGTGGTAGCTGAATGAACAGCAGGTGCAGGACCCTCTCCTCCTCCACTTCCACTCTGCCACAGCACACCGACTGAGCAAACAGCTCTTTATTAAAACACAGGACTGGGGATGGTGCCAGGTTTTCATGTGTGTTTGTGATTAAGTGCGTGTGAGAAAATGGAATATGAATCTGGGACTTGGGATAGATGTCATGGAAACAATCCTACTCAATCTGTCAACATTTCTGTGTCGTATTTAAACTCAGCTGCGGTGTAACCGTGAGTGTGGTGTTTGTGTGTTTGTGCATCTATTTTGTGTGCCCAAGCTTGTACAGCAGGGGGTTGATTGGCAAACACAGCAAAACCCACTAACTGAATTCCTTCTTGTTTGCAACTGGTCCTTTATTGGAGCCTTTCTTGGCACTCTGTGGCAAACAGGTGGACCGTCACTCAACCACTGCTGCTGCAGAATCATACTGTACCTCTGTAAATTAGAGAATGAACCTGGAATGAGTGAATAGCTTTTGGCTTTTATAAAGTATCACTGGTAAGATACGGGAATATGACTTAACAGCTGTTTGTTATAGTTCTTAGCAGAAGGCTGAACTTAATTTAATTTCACTTGTGTTTTAATTGTACAATTCTCTCTTTTTTCTTGCAGAGAGTTTAGATCCCACCGGAGACAACCCAGGATACAACTTTGCCTCCAACAGCAGTTCAGTGGCGGCAGCCATTTTAGTGCCTTTTATAGCCATGATCATTGCAGGCTTTGCCCTGTACCTCTACAAACACAGGTAATTTCTCCACACTGCTGCCTCGCAAAGTGCCATTAAACAGCTTCTTCTCGTTTCAGTCTTCTCTCAACTGGAATACTTTCAATTCATTCAGTTAGGTTTCTTAGAAATACCTGTCTTTCTTTCTTTCTTTCTTTCTTTCTTTCTTTCTTTCTATCTATCTATCTATCTATCTATCTATCTATCTATCTATCTATCTATCTATCTATCTATCTATCTATCTATCTATCTATCTATCTATCTATCTATCTATCTATCTATCTATCTATCTATCTATCTATCTAGTTAGCTTTCTAGCTAGTATCCTCTTTATTATTATAATTAAAGATAAAGACTCCTGGCATCTAGTATAATAATAATGTACATGTGAATTATTGCTAAGAAAAACTGCTCTCACATAAGGTAGTTGTACGTCCGAGGCTTAATATGTTGTCCACTCGTCGCTCACTGTTAATTGTCTTAATTAATGTCTCTTCAGGAGAAGACCCAAAGTCCCCTTCAATGGTTATGTGGGCCACGAGAACACTAATGGACGAGCTACGTTCGAGAACCCGATGTACGACCGCAACATCCAACCCACGGACATCATGGCCAGTGAGACAGAGTTCACCGTCAGCACAGTGTGCACAGCTGTATAGCAACTGCTTCCTCCAGAGGTAAAAGTTAAGACTTTACCAGGCCATCTGGCTTTATGAGCCAGTGAGAGCCTTAGGCATAATTAGGTCTACATATCTCTAAAATGAGCTAAAGTTATCACCTTGTGGCTTCCATGAATTAGCTGCACATCCCCGACATTAGAACTGCTGGAGCAACAACTCGCATCCAACTTTCTAAGTAAACATTTTATGCAGTCCTTCAGTCGTCCTCTGCAGATTATGATTCGATTTCCTCTGCTGCGTTTCCTTTGATCTGTATCTCCCGTATTAATGATTCCCATGTGGTTTATTTACACAAAAGATAGAATATATATTTTTAATTTTAACACTGTTAGAAAAATATTAATGCATAATGCTACACTAATGCTTTTATCTTCCCTCTTTGTGGTTCCCTCATCTTAATCATCTCCATTTTTGGTCTTTCCTTATCCCTTTTCTTTTACTTACATCTGTTGCCCTGCTTCTCTATGTGCATTTGCTTCCATTTACTGTTTTCCTCCTTGGCCCTCTCTCCCCATGACCCCCATGTCTCCTTCTCCTACACCCACATGCTCTGTTAGATCTTTTCATTCATTGTTGATTCATTTAGGGGAGGAGAAATGCATCTCATCTTTGTCTGCCTGCCTGCCAACACTGGACAACCATAGTCCCACAAGCAGCGGGCAAGATGAAGATTATTTTATTTGCTCAAATACCTTCAAGAAACACCACCAGTGGTGGAGGCTCTTACTAGTGGGGGATGAGACGAAAAAAAAAAAGAAACCATTTGAAGAAAACAGCAACTGTAACAAATGCCAAAAGCAAAATTGCTTTTTTTTTGTAACCTCACATGGTTTCTGGATCATTATCCATATTTCGAAGACACGCTTGAGCCTGAAACTGCAGCGGACTGGAACACTGCTGGAAGGAAAGCTGTGATGACTTTTCTCACCGCCCTCCGCCTAAACCCAAAGGGAATATAATGGTCAACTTTAAGTCAAGAAATTGACCTGTAGCTAACAGAGATCTCTGTGCAAGCGAACTGTCAGGCAGGTGTTGGCCCGTCGTTGGCCTCTGTGAGTCAGGAAGAGACAGTCTGGACTGTTTCGATTCACACTTCTCTCCGTTCTCCATTTACGTTCCCTTTTATTTTTTATTTTTTTTATATGCTGCTTGCTTTCCGTGATGAGTACTTGAGAACCTTGCTTTTTCCTCTAACTGTGTGCTCCTGAGGTTGTTGAAAGGTTTCATCAGAGGCCCCAGGTCTCTTGCTGAGAGTGAATTAAAAATTCAGTGAGTTTTGAAGGCCATGTTGCAGACACACACATATCCTGTCATTACTTTTTTTTTCCCCCCAGCTTCAGTCCTTTCCTTTTTTTGTCTTGAAAGCAGGGATACAAATTCTGCTAGCCGAGGCAGCTGCGTACAGAGCGGGGGGTAAAAGGTAGTGAAAGCTGCTGGTGAAAAAAAAAAAAAGCACTTAGTGAAAATTTGTAGAGTGACTTCACATGTATATGCGGGTAAGAGGAAAAGAGAGTGTGTGTGTGTGAGTGCAAGTGTGTGTGTGTGTATGCACACATTTGTGGTGGCTGCAATCTGTCTGAAATGATCTCCTGTGTGTTTCCCAAAGAGTTAACCAGGTAATTTGATGACATTTCTTTAACGTCTCACCAGTATATGAAACTATACAACGTCAGCACACATTCAAAATAGGTTACATCTGTGCTTCCTCTTTCCATGGTTTGTAGGGATACAAACTGTGTCATTGTTTTTTGTGTCCGGGGAGGCTGTGGAGAAGGCGTGGCTGGACAAACCCACCTTAAAATCTAACGCCGAGTCAGAATGTTGTTTATTATTGTCAGTTTTGCTCCACCACAGGCGTCGATTACAGCTTATCAGGTCGTTCTGTGGTGCTCGAGGAGAAAAGAGGAAACGGGAAACGATAGACAAATCCATGTCTTTGGACTGAATCATAATGTTTTGTGATATCAACCATAATTTTTAGTTTCTAAAAAGACACAGTTTTAAGTCAAATTCCCCACTTTTGACTTTACTTTTATTTCTGGATCCACCTTGGCGTGTTTCTCTGATTGGGAGCTACATGCGACAGTATTATGTCTTGTGCATGAGCTCCAGATGCAGCACAAGCTCCTGAAACGTGGCCACAGGAACACAAAATCTGCAAGTGTGAAGAGTGTGAAGAAGCAACAAATCTGTGATTTCACTCTAAATTACAGTCAGGTCTTTTCCTTCACCCAAGTGTATAGCTGCTACCCGTGTATTTAACTGGAAGTGATTGATATGAAATGCTCCCAACTCTAACGTTCTTCACATTTGTGGCAAACGGGGGAGTGATGTAAAGAAAATAACGCGAGGAAAGTTTGACATAGGAGGAGGTGGAGGAAGTGACAGCAGCACTCCACCTGAACTGCTGAATGACATTCATCCCGGATGAGAGAAGGCGATTGAAAATATTAATGCTTGTGTGACCCTCGCAGTGTGTGTGCGTGCGAGACCCACTGCATTTCTACCAGCTACTCGCCACTTACCGTACCTGTGTGTCCTGTGGAGGCTGAGTGGGGTGAATAGTGCAGCAAATTGAGACATTACATGTCATTTGCTTTAATTTAGCGCTGTGCCTCATTGTCAACATCCACACCGGATCCCAGAGGCAAACCATTACAGGACAGAACCCCCGTCTCAAAAGCAGCATCAAAACATCCAAACTTTGCTTCGAGGCCATGTACACGTAAAAATAATATATGGGCAGAGACGGAGAAGCAGCTTTCATCGTCAAAGTCCACCTCCATGTCACCTCCTTTTTTTTTGTTTAATGTCACTTACAGCGGTTACCTACAGCCTAATTCAGAGATTCAACAAATGAAACAAATCACTCTATTGTTCCTGCAATCAGTTCCGCCGTGGGTCAGTAATTGCTTTTACAATTTTATTACTTTTAAAGCTCTTGCTTATCTCGACTCCACAGATAGAATATTTCTGGCCCTTGCCTGCACTGGCCGTGAATTGATGAAAAAGGAAACGATTGAATTACCCTGGAGATTTTCACGGAGCGGTTCAAACCCTCCCCGGGCGCTTTTCTTTCACCTACAAGACACTGGCACTCACTTCACATAGTTTTAATGCGGCCTGTTGCATTGTGTGTTTATTTCTTTTTATTATTCCCGAAATCGTTCCAAATGTTTAGGAAAGCGTGAATAGCCTCATTACATTCCGGCTACTTTCCGTTAAGGCCACTTCAAAGTGGTCTCTTCCCTCCTGCGAGTGGCTCCTCCCATGGCGGCGTTTAGCACACATTGCTCGACACTTTATTAAAGTGCAGCGAGTATTAAACAACCAAATGTGGTGCAATAGGACATGATGCCCCCCCCCCCCCCCTTGATCCCTGGATGGAAGTGATCCAATTAAATTTGAATATACTGTGGATTTGGCCACAACGAACAAAAGCATAAGGAGCGTACTTTGCTCACACAAACTATGATTGTTCATACCAACAAGGGCTTTAGGAATTACAGAAATAATTGTACATTTGTCAGAATCATACCTTCTTTTTTTAATTTCTTTCTTTTTCTTCATGTTGTTGTACCTCTTCTGCTCCTCAGCACTTTAGAATTATTATAGTGCCTTGGTACAACCCATGATGTGACAAATCAGCTGCTAAGTCGCTGTTTTCAACAATAAATCCAGACGTAAATTCTTTATCGAGCTTGGGAAGTTATGTTTGCGGCGTGAGGATCGGTTATTGTTATCAGTTCCGCCTCGAAGTCTTAACGCTGCGGTGAAGAAACAGGGGCTCTTTGCATTTTTGTGTTAGATCTTACTGGGGGGGAAATAAACGAGCTTGTCAGAGTAGCCGTATGATTTTAGTCATCCTCATTTATTGCCCTTATTAAAGTTGTTTTTTGGTGTGTGTGTGTGTGTGTGTGTGTGTTAACCAAAGAAAAGAAATGAAATCCAACCAAATTTGAATGAGGCTAAATTTTAAAGAGTGAGTTTTCATGAGTTGAAAAAGGAAATTCTTGAAGGAAGAACTTGAAGATTATATATATCCATGCAGGTAGTTTTCTCAGCTGATGGGGATTATTTTAAACCAGGCTGGCTTAATCCAGAAAGTTCTCTGAAGAAAGTAAGAAAATGAAGATCAGTGAGTCCAGGATGGATCAGAAGTTTGAACACAGTCCTACTCTCTGCATTATTCTAAGACATAACTTCATTTGCATCGTCACATCTCGCTGTCTCTTATTTAATGAAACAACACACAGCTACGATATATTTGAGTCACAGTTTGGAGGATGTGTCCACATTCTCACCGCGCTACATGGACTGCAAACCCCGACAAATCCATCAGTCATGCTGTTTGACATAATTCTGCATCAGCTATCATTTATAATCTCTTCCATTTGTCACCACGCCGTTGACAGCTACGTGAAAAAGCCAGACTACCCCTGTGTGTGTGTGTGTGTGTGTTCCAGGTCCATTCCCTGTAATTTGCCAGATACTATTCAACCCCGTGGAGTAGTCTTACCAATGGGGGAGGGAGGTGTGTTTTGAAAAGCTTTCAGAGCCTAGATGAATTTTATTCTATAAACGGAGTGGATTCGTATGATTTGTAGACGCAAAAAAAACAAAAAACGACTGAATGTATTTCATTTCACTGAGTGCATCAGAATTATACCGTGCTACATATCTGTCATCCCACAACTGCTCCTTTGTTTGTGTGCAGTAAAGGGAAGGGGAAAAAATGGAATTTCAACAGAATGTCCAATTTATCTATATTATAGCAAAGATATTTACAGAGATTCCTCTATGTTTGCCATGGCAATGAAGTTTTTTAAATACGATCCCTTATTCGTTTTGTCGTTCGTCATACATTAATTTTATGCCGGGCGAGTCCATCTTCACTTTGAATCCGTGTGAGATTAATAAGGCAAAGCAACCCATTGCGCCTAAAAACTCAACATGGCCCTTAAATGCCTCAATGATCCAACATGACGGTAAAAAATAGCGACGATTGCGTGTCATTCTCTTGAAGGAAGACCTGCGACGGTCTGTGCGTGACGACAAAGAAAGCAACCGCAAAGGGAACGCGTCTCTACGAAAAAGAGAATATGTTAATGAATAAAAAAAAATAAACTTTTTTTGTACAGAGATATATTTTTATGGAAATACATTTGTAATATAAAAAGGGAAAAAAAATGGATTGACATATAATGTAAATGTTTTTTTTTCTTTTTTCTTTTTTTCTTCATTGTAGTACAAATGCTAGTGGGGAGTATATGAAGAATCTATATATATAAATATATATATAAATAAATATATATACAAAGACAAAACAGAAACAAGGCTTTTTGTATAATGTAAAAAAGTTTGTAAATAAAAGTTTACATACATCCTGTACATATGTAAGACCCACCATGGCTTGTCTGCAATATATAAAATGTATTTTATCCGTCTGTATATGATGCTTTGCATTGTGTCTAAGCTTATTCTACTTTCTTGAACTTGAAACTTATTTTGAAGGTTTTGGAATAAAATATAAAACCTATGTTCAGTTTTGTGGGACTCGATGAATGCATTTCCTATATGCTGCACTGTTGTACAGACACATAGTTTGATATTTTGCTAGTAACACAGTATGTAAACAATGTATTTTTGTGGACGCACCTGCAGATCTGACTATTTTTAACCCTTTAACGCCTAGTGCATTTCTCATTGCGGTAATTACACGAAAGTTTGGGCTGTTGGAAGAATTCCAACTGTTTCTGGAGCTGAGCAGTAGCCAAAATGTGGTTATTACGGTAACTTTACTCGCGTTAAAATTCCAGACACACATGTTGACATTTTAGGTGTTAAAGGGTTAAAGGTAGGATTTACAATTTCCTTTTGATTAAATTACTATAAATAATTACTGAGCTGTTTAATGTCAAATAACAACTTTCTACTGCATTTCTGTATGGCATTTTCAGAGTACAATTTAAAACAGTCCTTCCTGTCGTAGAAGTACTCCGCATCCATACTAACACGTCAGAAAACGTAAGTCATGTGTCCATTTATGTGCATTTCTTCACCGCATTGAATTCTCTGAATACTTCCTGCCGAATAGAAGCAACAGTCAGAGCAAGGATTTCTTTCATCAGGTGATGGCGGAGTTGCAAACTGATGAGAAGCAATCAGGAAGCAAACGGAGGAAACTGCGTCATCATTTTCAAAGGTCTCCACTGTTCAGAGGCTCCAGTGTGGACGACAGGCGTATCCAGAGCAGAGGTGATGCATTCTGAAAATGAAGTACTGTGGTGGGTGTAGCTGTTGTTCATATTTCTCTTGACTATCCCAGAGGCCTTTTTTTTCTTCTTTGTTTTTTCGTTACCAAAGAAACTGTTGCAAATGCGGCTGAATTCCAGTGATTTGCTTTGGTTACACGGTGCAGTTGTGTTGTTTATTCTCCCTCTCAGCTGCACGTGGTCACGGTTTACTGAGACGCTTCGGCAGAACAGTCGGTAGAAATCAAATACTGGACTGATTTTTCTTTTTTTCTTTCAACGCCGCAGAAGTTCGCACTCCTGCGTTGCTTTGATTTCTCCTCCATGGAATTGAAGTCTGGATACTTCTCTTCCACCATGTAAAGCCTCACTTCTGGTTCTTTGCTTTTGGTGCGTTTGGGCCCCCCGACCAACTCCTGACGTTCTTTTGTTCTCTTGTTCTTTTTTTCTTGAACCTTTGATAACACATATACTGTACCACGTCCTGCACTGCAGTGTTGTCCAAAGAATACTTCAAAGAGTGTTGCATAACCTTTTTTTAAACACGGCCAAATAACCTGTAGACGACTTTTTTACGTCCACTTAAAATATACAACCCCGTTAATCAGAGATGTGCGTCATATTTCCATTTTTGTTGACCTATACCCGTCTTTTATTAGTTCTGTGAGTAGCAGTGGTATTTAAAACCCAGCAGATGAGAGGGAAATAGAGCTTTAAACATGAGCAGTAGTTAAATGAGTCTCAACATTATAGTCATAAAAATGTGTTTTGGGTGGGGTTATAATCAGTGTTTGTGTATATTGTGATCGTACACAAATGAAGGCACCCTTTAGTGGGTCATTTTTTTTGAAGTTCTATGATATCCTCTCATAAATTGACAGCTTTAATTGGAGAAACACATCATATGTCGTTTTAAATCTGAGTACTATATGACCGTTGCGTCATTCTTTCGATCACTTTTGTTATTATTAATAATAATAAGCTTTATTTGTATAGCACCTTTCACACAAGGATTGCAGCTCAAAGTGCTTCATTATAAAAGGGAAATACAATTTGAACAGAGGGTGGAATGAAAAGGGAAAGGCTCAAGTCAAGAGGTTAAAACACTGTTTTAACTTTAGAATAAACTAAAAAATGCTACTTGAAGGCTAGAGTCGTCTTTTGGAACTTCATGGCTTCAGGTTCTGGTTAATTTTAGTTTTGGATGAGCCGAAGTAAAAAGTACATCACACTTGTCAAGTCTGCTTGAGATCAAGGCGTGTTTTAGTTTCTCAGCATCTTTTATGATGTCAGGATGTACAGGTGGACAGTGTCCTTTCTGTGGAAATGCTGCAGAAAAAAAGTAGTAGCTGCTCTCTCTCTCTCTTTGTGTAGGCAGCGCTGTAGAGCCTTGATTAAATGAAGTGCCAACAGGTCATTAGTCACTCCTGTTCTCGACCAGGTTTCCCACAGTGATTAATCAAACTTTGTCCGGTTGCCCTGACCTGCGAGTGTTTCTCCACAAGCTGCCAGACATGTGCGTCGCTGCCCAACGACGGCAAATCAAATGCGAATCAAAAGGATGTTTCGCTTTAAAAGGAAGAGAGTAATTGCTCGCCGCGCTTCCCGATACTCATCAAAATGACCTGAAGAGTAATTTAACAAAATAGACAAGGAAACAAGGTTTTGTCATGTTTGCTATTACAGCTGCTGGGGTTAGTATACTACTATCGTCTATAACTATAGGTGTCACATTTAATAATAATACTGTACCTGTCTACATCAGACTTTAGCACGTGGGGGATTCGGACTGTTTTCTTCATGTCCTGATGATGCCATTTGCGTGTTTTATTGTCCTCCACATGAGGGTTAAGGCCACATTATACTTCTACAACTGCGTAATGCGTTATCCTGCATAACCACAGAGACCCCTCGAGCCCTCATAGTTTTGCCAGATACGCACTGCAATTTTTCTGTTTTCTTTCTGGTAGTTGTGCTTCTGGCTACAGTGAGCAATGGCATCCGAGAGAGAAAGACTGTTGTTGTTGTTGTTGCTGCAGCTGAATAACATAGATACGTTTGATACAAAAATGGAGACGTGGAAGACTGACGGGGGGGGCGTGTCCGGAGGTGGTACGCATGTACGTCCACTAAATGTACCGAGACTGATGGCAGGCGAATTTAACAGCATTGGACCAATGAGGGACATGGACGAAGAAACGCACTTCTGAATGTCGGCTGGCAAATTTGATGAACTTCTACGCCGTGTGCTACCTCATAGGGTTAGGGTTAGACGACGGCGAGTCTATCCGGCAAGGTAGAGGGCTCTCCGTAACCAACATAGAGCACTTTACGCAAGAGTATAAGTTGGGCTTTAGCCCTCAGCAAGAAGACCTGGGTTCACACCCCAGTCGGAACAAGGGCCACTGTATTTACTTATCGTAACATATGCCATAATGTTCCAACCAAAAACTGAACTGTGACTAATACCTTACATCAACCAGTATTCATAAGCTTTTCTCCCCCCCCCCCCCACTGTGTCACACAAATGTCTCCCTCAGGCCTTTTAACAGCACTGAGAGGAGTTCTGAGGAACAAAAAGAAAAGAATGGGAGAGAGAATACAGGCTCCGAGTGCTCCGCGAGTTTCTTTGAGTTTGCATTTGCATGGACGACAATTAGCTTTGTCACTTTTATCGCCGCGCCGAGTCTGACACATCACGCTGACACTGTATACGCTTCCTCAGTGTCGACCGACGATGACGGCTCCCTGCAATTACCTAGGTGTCCGGCAGCAATGTTTCCTTTGTTGCTTT
The DNA here is from genome assembly GCF_963457635.1 of Microchirus variegatus. Classification (NCBI taxonomy): domain Eukaryota; kingdom Metazoa; phylum Chordata; class Actinopteri; order Pleuronectiformes; family Soleidae; genus Microchirus; species Microchirus variegatus. The sequence continues at coordinate 18,128,153 of NC_139814.1, read as the reverse complement.
TTTATTAATTTATTTATTTTTTTTAATAAGGGAGAGCTTATGCACTGGAAAAAAAATAGCTAGGACTACACTATTCATTGCGACGATCATTTGGGACTCCGCAAGTCCCCATTTCAATTTAAAATATATCAACTGTTTACTGGAATCCCTCTCTGAGGTGGTGTGTGGTTTTAAGTCATTACCTCTCGCTTCAGCAGGCTGACAGCGTTAAAACAGACGGACGTGAAAAGCTCCCTCATTTAAACTTTCTTTTTTTCCACTTTTAACGATACACATACAGTACATGTGTCCTACTTTTTTGTTGTTACTTTGTGGAGCAAGGTCAGACGGGGCATCTCTTTTGGATCCGTCCACTCAATTGCTTGCCAACCCCCTTGTTTTTATCGTGTCAAGCTGGGACATTTGTGGAGACATCAAATCAACAGGGTTTACCCTCACAAATCCACCCCCCAGCTTGTCGACCTGGGACTTGGCTAAAATCAAGCGATTCGCCCTTCGCTGTCCTTGAAGACGTTGTACCAAGGATGAATATATTGACTGATGAAAGGAGAAATATCGTGTGTTTTTTGCCCTGTCAGTTGAATTTCTCAGCAGGGGGGCCTGGCTTACCTTCTGTAGCCAATGCACCGTGAGCTCAGTCCTTGCTGGTGTTTCTTTAGGGAAAAAACCCCCCGCTATAATCCAGGATTTATGAGCCTATAAAGGCATTAGAGTGCACTATATTCAATTTAACATGCATTCACATATGAACACGAGTGAAATTTCAAAGTTTTGCAAGGAGAAAATAATGCGAAAATAATGCGACAACCATCTCTTCTCTGTTGTGAATACCGCGGCGGTTTAATTAATTAAGAAAAAAAAAAATAGATTGATAAATAATGTGCCCATAAGTCTTCCAAACCTCCTCATTATCTTAAACAGTGAGGGAAAATCTAAGCGCCATGATAACAACAGTCAACAGTGCATCTCCAATTACCACCATACTTGGCTCATAACAGTGGGAGAATAATGAAGTGGGAATTGTCATCACTCTGTGGCATAATGAGGTAGTGATTCTCAGGAATCCTCAGTGAGAAAGAGATGAACAAAAAATTTGAAACTTTCTCTCTTTATCCCCCCCCCCCCCCCAATTGTAAATTCCTTTATTAACACATTTGTGTAATTATCAGCATAATTGCGTTTAATGGTCAAGAAAAGTTGACGACTGATGACGAGGGGATTTTATTCTCGTCGTTTCACGGTGAAAGGACGTGGGAAGTAATGGATCATTATCAGACCCTTGACTTTATTTTAACACTTAGTGCTCACGCGGCACGGATCTGTGCCGCAGGTGCACCTTTGGAAATTGCAGTGGGAATAATACGCAACACTATATGGGCATTTTTCTGTCTTCTTATGTGTTGTGTAGTGCAGAAATTCACTGAATCAGACCGTTTTATTTTCTAAGTAAGCTAAGTAACCTTTGAACTGTGACGTATTTCGATTTTAAACATTTTGAGTACTTTTTGCTCTGACTAAAAAATGTGTTTTTTTTTTGTGAATAGGATGAAAAAATAGGATGAAAAAAAGGACATAAATCACTCTATTGTACTTTCTTATACCCTCTGTATGTACTGGAAAAAAAGCTCTCTGTTCTAAGGGTTAACTATAAACTACCATCTCACAATGAGAAGAGAAGAAGTGAATGCTCTGCAGGTTCATCCACCTCAAACTGTTGGAGCTCGGGCTCAGAGTTGTGTCTCCTCAGAGGTTAAGCCTGGATTGTGTATTAAATCTGCTCAGCTCACCATAAGAGGAGAGCCAGTCATCGCTCTGCAGGTTCACCCACCTCACACTGTAAGGTCTGAGTGTGGCTCTGCTGGTGTTTAGTAGCCTGCAGCACCAACCAGAGGGGAGAAGCTGAAACGACACAGATCCACTGCAGTTTCATAATGAGCTGAATGTATTTTTTCACAACACAAACTCTGACCTCCACCATATGATTTCTTTTTTTGAATGTTATTTCACCCACTACAGAATTGACTGTAAATCAACCTTTACCAACACAGAAATCGACACTTTTCTGTGAACCGACACACACACGATCAGCACAGTTGTGTTAAAATTAGCATTTGCATCGTGGCACAGCTGGCGTACGTTGCACATCGTCCCTCCTCTCTGAGACAAACACAGTTGCATTAAATCTCACTGTACAACCAACGATCAGCTGAATTAACAGATACATATTATAATATCTCTGTTCCTACTTATGGAGGAGAACCTGCAGGGCTGCATGTCTGGTCTGCTACAGTATTATCTTCCTTCTGCTCCTCATGATGATGTCTTTTGGTAATGACCATGAGATATTTGTCTCGCATTCTTGTTTTTTTTTTAACTGCTTGGTGCGTTTAAACGCAACATGAGTGTTTACAGATCACTGGCTGCGTTGAGTGAAAGAGTAACAAAATTGAGAAGCTGCTGCAGCGTGCAGAGACCCAGAAGAGATGACTCATAAAAAAAAAGTATAAAGATTTTTGTTGTGTATTTAAACTTCTAACAAAAAAAAATCCGCTTTATCCTCCACATGAGGGTCTCGACGGGCGAGCTGTGCCAATCTCAGCTGACATAGGGCGATAGGTGGGGGTGCACAGTGAACACATGGAGACAAACAACCTTTCACTCTCACACTATGGTCAATTTAGAGTGTCCAATTTTCCCTCATCCCCATATTGCATGTTTTTAGACTGTGGGAGGAAGCTGGAGAACCCAGAGAAAACCCATGCACACATGGGGAGAACATGCAAGAACATGCAGAAAGGCCCTTGTTCCGACCGGGTCTTGAACCCAGGTCTTTTTGCTGCAAAGGCAAGTTGTCCTGCTTTCCCCAAATCTTCTAAGTCTGGCTCAGCTCATCCCATGGTCTGGCATGAGTCCACAGACCTGGGTATGGAAACCCTCATCTCCATGACTTCAGTTGGGTTCTTTCCCATACTTGAAAGTATCGACAGAACCATTTCCAGACTTAACATGTCAACACAAACATGGATCTGTCCACCATTTCAAAAAAATTAGTTGGGCTCATCAGTGTCATGCGCTGCCTCGTCCCAGAATGCTTTGCTCTTTTTAAAAAATTTTTTTATATGTCTGACGTGCCAAAGGTCTCTTCATTCAGTCAGGTAATAAGCACTTGACACGAAGGCACCACTTCAAACCGCCGTTATCCCACATCACTGCTGGGTTGGGAAAAATAGCTCTGCTAACTAGATGTTTTGCAAAAGCTATGTTGCCATAGTGACGGAGGCACTCTGCCTCCTCATTTTAATATCAGTGATCTGAATCAGCTGGGTTTTATGTCAGTTTGGAACATTTTTAATGGCTATTTATGTTTCAGGTAAAATTGTGTAGGTAATTAGGGTGATACAAGAAATCGTACTACTCTTTGACTAACAATGGAGATGTTAACAAACCACTGAAGTGTCAATTTAAACTTCCAATATCTGGCAGTTATTTACAATTGTGTGATTCTTTCTTCTACAATTTTTGATAATGTAGTATTTCCCTATTTGTGAAGCCCAAACCAAGATATAAAGGTATTGAAGGTGCTTAGGGAGGTCCTGTGTGTCTGAATTTATAGGGATGTCTTCATACTTCATTACTTTAATAATGCAAAGCTGACAGTGACCTAGGACACCAGGGAAACACCAAAAAATACATAGCTTATTGCTTCCACACTTTAAAGGGGACATATTATGCAAAATCAATCAACTTTTTAATAATTTAAACCATTATATCTGGGACTCTGGAGGCCCTATCAGTCGGCAAATTGTGAAAAAAGATGACTCGCTTGTGTTTTTTGTGGTCCTCCTCAGTCTAAGTACAGGAGATGAAACACAGGATGTTGACTTCCGCACTCACTGGGACATCACAAGGTGCTAAATTGTAGTCTCGCGGAGCTCCTCTTGGTCCCTAAAAAACACGAGAGTGCTTGCGAGGGCAACAGTATCCGAAATGTGGAAGTCCGCAAAGTCCACAAAAAGTTATATTCTTGGCTCCACAGAGTTCTACACAAACTTGCAGCCTCAGAGGATTTATCTGTCCAGTGGATACATGTTATATATGATTGCAATGTGGTTGCTAGAGCCTGCAAATGATACATTTTCCAAATGCAAACTGCTGTTAGCTCCCAGTAGCCTCTGTGGCTGATGTCATTTCCTGTCCCTTAAGTTTCGTTTTACTTTTTTTTAAGGTGGACCAAAAGAGATACTACTAAACAGAGCGTTCTGAACAGGGCTGTTTCGGCAGGGTGATTGAACTGCTGTGGTGCTTTATCCTTATGGTATTTTGACCAAAGCATGTCACAGACATGTTCATTAGGACACCAGGGAACTAGGTTAACTTGGAGAAATAGGGTATAATATGGCCCCTTTAATATCCCAGATATGTATTCATGTTGATCCGTCTTTAATGTTCTCTAATGCTTTTGACGCCTGTTTTAATTTCTTGATCCCTGTTACTTAGCCTAAATAATGAGTTCACCCGTTTCGCTCTTATGTTTCTCACACAATGTATGACTTGGCGGAAAGGAAACCGTGTCCGGGGGGAAGTAACCAGCTTTGTGTCGGGTCAATAACAAGATCAGATGAGACCCATTGTTAATTCCTGATGACGATTGCTCAGCACTAGTACTCCCTGCACCCATAAATTATGAATGAGGAATCCATAAAACATGTACTTATTTATGGGGATTAGGGTTTATTTAAAACTCGTCTAATTAAATTCAGCTGATTCAAGGTATTTTGCCAGAAATCCCTGTAGCTAAGGCTTATTTCGGTTATTATAATAGAAGATGAGCAGCAGGGAGTGATTAAAAAGGTAGCAAAGAAAACCGCTTTCCATGTAAAAAAGCATGTTCACCTCAGTTATTGTACAAGTGTTTTAGTTGTTCCAGCCTCAACAAGTTATGGATAATATGAATTTGATTATTATCACCCTGTTGCTAAATTACTCATAGAATGAATTCATATATTTTATTAAATAAGTTAGTTCTTTGAGCATGTTTCAGTCAGAAACATGGTTTCAGTCAGATTTTTTTGGCAGTTATGAAGGGCTTTATGCGCCTTAAGTTCAAATAAAATTCCAGAATATTCTCTCAGAAAAGAGCTATTATACGTTATACCCCCAAAATAATTTAACAGAATCACATTTTTTTTGAATGTGACCTTTTGGTAAATTGTTTCTTTTGTGCCGTACAATTTATAAACTGAAGAATTTCAGGAAAAATCCTCACCAGAGAGAGCTCAGACTGATGTGAAACACCCACCAAGTACATTATTTACTCAAGGTGTAAATGTTTTCATGATATTTACGATTTTTAAAAAAAAATTAAAAATTAAATCTCAAATTAAAAACAAGTCTGTTTCATTCGGCTTGAAATTTTTGAATTGAAATGTGAATTTCCCACTCACAGCGGTTCCTTTGCGGTGGCTGCGAGGCGATGAGTACATAGTGGCTTCATTTAGACACTTCAGAGAGTGCTGGAGAAAATGCAATCAACTACACTCTCCATAATGAAAAACCTCCCAGCCAGCTGCTCTTGTGGGGAAGCTTGATCACATAAACCAACCGCACCAATCCAGGAGGGGGGGCCGACACCCACTGGATGTGATGCTTTTGTTCAGCTCCTCAGGTATTTGTGAAATCAAACTATCTGTCATTCCACTTCAATCATACTCTGCCAGCGATCAGGCCTCGAGTAGATGAAGCACCAGCAGGACGCCCACTCAGATCCTGCGCAAGTGCAAGGAAACTTCCCTTCACTCTTCTGTAGTCATGCTTAAAAATAAAGGCACATTTCGTCATTTTGAAATTTGTTTGTCTAGATTAATTGCGACTAAATGGTTTCAAAGAGACTGAGGCCTATACAAGTGCCAACCAGGTCATCTTAAAATGAGGAAGTTCACCTGAGAATGTCCTTAGAAACTCAGAGCGAGAGCACGAAAGCACAGTCAGTCCAAGCATAGGTGTCCAAATGGAAGTCACCGGGCAGCTGCCAGCAAATTACGGACACTATCAGTGTCTAGAGTGGTTAGTTTGCTACTTACTTTCCACTTGTTGGCGATGTCGAGTAATTCCGTATGCGTATCTCCAACTTCCAGTCATTGTTGATAAATTGTGCCATGACACGCAGGTAGCGTTCATATCAGAGATCAACACCAGAAGTTAACAAACTTGCGTTAACTGCGTTAAATTATTGTATCTCGTTTATCTCGGCTGTATTAATCTCCACGATTCACGAACAACAAAAACTTTGACAGTCCCAGATTTTATACGAGAGGTCTGCAGAAAGTGGAAGGGTACCTTCTCACAGTCAGATCAACAAGTGTTCATTATTTGCTTTGTGAATCTTTGCACCAGTGTACTTGCAGCAGGGCTGAGCAAAGGCCTCAAGACCTGGGGATTTCTCTCACAAGGAGGGATTGACCAAGAGTGAAAGGCCAGCTCTCTGTGATCCTATACTCGACAGGTTTGTAAAACCCCTGTCATCACTCTTTCTACCCCGTTAGTGACTCACTGTGCTCTCAAGGCAGCAAAAAAAATAAAATAATGCTGTTGTCTGTCTTAAAAAAATATATAGTAATGAAATAATCCAAATGACAGTTGTAAATGTCACTTTAATTGAACAATATTTTTTTATTGTCCTTGCTAAATTATTTAGAAGGCATAGGTCTCCTCACAGCAGCGGCCGGAACATTAACGCCATCAGCTGTGCTTTCTAAGGCTTTTATTGTGTTACAGTCGGGGCCACTGGAATCATAGCACCATTCTGTGATATTGTAATTAAAACTAGTGGCCACTGGATGCATCCTCATGGGCTGAGAATGAGGCAGGAGAAACACTAACATGTGAAAAAAAGAAAAGAGGCATTTGGATCATATTCAAACTTCATACTGAATTCATGGTGCATTTTAAACTTTGCATCTAAACATGGCCATCATCATCGAATGATTGGGTGTTAGATGTGTAATTAACATGTCACCATTCAATTCATTCATCTATTTAACCACCGACCTCTAAAATATCCATTATTTCATCATTATCTACATTTTCTTTCAAAGAATGTACAAAGACCCGAGCTCTGCTTTAGAGGCTTGTACAAAGCAGTCCGAGTTCTTGATTTAAAACGGTTCTGCGTCTCATTCAACAAAGTCCCACAGATAACAACTTCAATAGAAACGACACACACACACACACACACATCTCTGAACTCTTAACGCAAGAACTTCATTTACACCTTGTGCGAAAACAATACGAGAAACTTTTAAATCATCACACAATTCGCCGAGCAAGAGTAATAGACCCGAGCGTTGCAAAAATAAAAGCCCGTGCCACGCGTGAGAATGTGTTTCCCTTTCATCTTTGCCCGTAGGCTGTTTGCGACTGTTGTTATGCCCGTAACCCCCATGAACAAGGCACAGACAGAGGCCAGCAGTCATAACACGTTTAAAAAAATTGCTTTTCCTCAACCCCTCTTCACTCCTCTGCCCCTGCCTTCTGGCTTGCTGCAGTGCAGAGCGTTTCCCCTGTCCCACTCTCTGGAATAGCCTTTCTGAGTGGAAAGTACAGACATGCCCGAGGCCTGTGTCGTCTTCCGTCTCCAGCTGCTCTGAGTAGCACTTCCTTCATCGATGACAAATGCAACCAACGGAAAGATGCAGGGAGAATACCAGCATATTGTGTGTGCGTGTGTGTGTGTGTGTGTGTGTGTGTACCTGTATTTATATAGTTGAGAGGTCCAAAAAAATGTTGTAGGGAACTTCAAATCTTAGTGCTCAAATGGCACAGATCTGCGCCTCAGGTGCACCCTTGGTAAAATGCTGTGGGAATAATACACAATTCCCTATATGGACGTCCTATGGGATTGTGTGTTTATAGGTCACGTCTTCGGGCTTTTCGAAATGTGTTTTTCCGTCTTCTTATGTGCCGCTGAGTCAAAGTTATGGTCCCAAAAGTGACAGTTTTTATTTTTTTTGTTCATAAAAACAAACAACCAAACGAACTTTAATCTGTGACGTATTTACAAATTTCACAAATTCAAACAGATTTGTAATATTTTTTGCAACTTTTTTCCCAGGTTTGCTTATATAATTGGTGGAAATTTAAAAAAATAATGATAATAATTGCATCAGATTGCCTAGGTTGTACTGAAAAAAGCATGTAATACACATATTGCACATTCTATATATATGTTTTAACAAAATGTAAAAAAAAAAAAGGGTTGAAGGGCTTTTTTTTGTGTTAAGACCTGGTTTTAGGGTTCAGGTTCAGGTTTAGGTAAGGGATAAGGTTAGGCACTTAGTTATGATGGTCACTAAGATATAAAAAGAAGTTCTTCTAACACTTCTATCTTGTCAAACTGCTGAATGACCAGGTTTTTGAGCTGTAGAATTCACTTTGTAAAATTTGATCAGTAAATACAGGGGAGAGTTGTATAGAGCTATGTGTGGTTTTAAAGCGCCAGTGCAGAGCCTCCATCACCCCCTGTGGATTCCTGAGTAATTACCAAAACAGTGCAGTCTTTATGACCCTACAGTCTATGCTATGATCTAATTTTCTCTCCCTCACACACATAGAGAGCGAGAGAGAGAGAGAGAAGAAAAACAAGCTTCTGTCTGCATCTTTCAATGCTACTTTTGTAAGTTGTGTATTACTTGCTCGTACTGCGTCCGGGAAACAGAGCTGTGTGGCGAGGAAAACAGTAGCAGCTGTGATCGGCAAAGTCAGGCAGCTGTTCAGGGAGCGCTTGATTGCCGCTGGTGGAGAGACACGTGTTTGATATCGGAAGACCACACACGCGAGGAGACAAAAATCGTGATCACGATCGATATGCGATCCATACTGAGTGTCCAGTAGATGTGGGAATCTTTAGGTGCCTCACAATTACGATTCGAGGTCACAATTCCATTATAGAACGACTATTGATACTTTCAATCAGTCTTTTGAAAGTCTTTGTCTCACTGTGTGATCACTCACCACTTACCCAGTGGTGCGAACGCCGTGTCAGTGAAATAGTGCCGCTGTATCTCATCAGCTCCATGCTTCTGATGTCCCCCCCCCTCATGTCCAAGTTCATTTTAAGCAGCTAGAATCCACTTTCTTGGTGTTTTCAGCCATAGTGCTGCTGCTGTTTGAAGCCGTCTCTTGCTTTACTCGCGGCGTGCGCTTCTTCCTACTCAGTCGTGATGGAAATGTCTCCACAGACACAAGCAAAAAAAAAAAAAAGCTGTACTGAGAAACACAGCGGCATGTGGAGATTGTGAAACCACACGCTAGATGTTTTCATGTGTTGTGATCGTTGTGTTCCTGAATTTTCTTAACGTATCTGACCTACGAATAATTATTAAATATTACAACGCACTTTGTGGTGATAACATTAAAATATCTTGGCTGTTTGCTGATATATACATTATATTTAACCTAGGGGTATAGACCTGGAATGTATAAAATGCTGTGGTTCACCTGTCACACTGACAGATGCTTCTTTTTCTCAACATCCTCTCTCTTCCACTGTGGTGGCCATTGTCGAGCCTCCTTTCTGGCCTCTATATTTTTCCACCCTGCCCCCCCGGAGCCAAAAAGAAAGCATCTCTCACATTTCTCCTTTCCGCTTTTCCACTTTATTTTCTCATTTCGTCTCCTCTTAGCTTTACATCGCATCCAAGTTTCCATCCCCGCTGCACTGTTGGGATGCTACTGAAGCCACAGGGGAGCATTTAGATGAATCTCACATTGCTAGCACACACACACACACATATACTGTATGGCATGAAATCATTCATGCTACTCACAAACACCTATCTGTATAGATATAAAGATGCCTTATATAGTGAGGACTACATAGACTATGTCAGTTTCCCATGCTGAACATGAAAGTATCACAGACTGATTATAATGATGAAATCTAGTTGTAACACCTTATCAGTGAAGTGCTTAAACGTCTGACTTTTATTTGGCATCGAGACAAAAAAAAGGCAAGATCGACTACACTGAAAAAAAGAAATCATAACCACTGGCAAGTTTAAAACTGCCATGTGCTGCGGTAGGATTAAAAAAAAAAAAAACATCTCAAAATGAAAGCAGTTAGTTGGCCACAAGTCTGGTCCATAATCCAAACTGGCATTCTGAGAGCGTAGCTCCATGTCAGGTTGGTTAAAGATGAAGAAGTCCGCTTCCATGTGAACCAAATGTTTCATTTCACAGTAAGGATTAATTTGGCTCGTGTGAAGCTGCTGTGCACCAGTCCATCCCAGCTGCTCTGCGGAGCATCAGAGGAAAGGAGCCACATCAGTCTCTTAGGTGATAGATTGGAAATCAAAGTTTTAATCATACACTCTGAGCTGTTGCCTGGCAACTGGCCTCCCCTTAAGCAGAGGCATGGAGAACATGGAGCTGAGCTGCATGACATGTCTGACTCAATGTGTTGCGATGAAATATTAACACGTACGGGAACAATGATAATATATTGCGCTCGGTAAGCAAGAGAAAGCACTTTGATTTAAAGCACAAACAACACATTTCATTTCCTTCCTGTGCAGTTTGAGGACCTTCGACGTTTTGGACCCGAGCAAACTTTCCACACAGTGCTTCAATACAATAGAAGTCATCGTTTATTTTATTTTTTCAAACTTTTTTACTGCACAGCAGCTTAAACGTATTTAGTGTTTTAACAATTGATCCCGCTGCTTTAAGGTGCCGCTCGAAAATCTGCAGCAGCAGCACAAGCCACAAGCAAACTCATCCCACATTAAAATGCAAAGCACTTCAAACATGTTTTTGTGCATATTCATTCCGTCTATTAAAATATTAATGTGCTAAGCAAACTAACTGTGCACGGCCCATTTTTCAGCGTGAAATCAGACCAAATATGCATCTTAACCTTTGAAAAAATCACGTCAAGATTTCTCAAAACTTAATTGTAAGATATATCTTTATCATAGAGCTGTCACTAATGTTGGTATTAATTCAAAGTGACACAATGTAGGATTACAACCTTATCGCAAATTAAGATTATTTTTGATCAATTATCTTAGCTTATGACTCTGGGAGGGAGGAGCCCACAAATCCTACATCCTGTTTCTTCAATTATTTCTTATTTTATTCTACTTTCCCTTTCCAAAGTGGCCCATATAGCTCTTAGCTCATAATCATTATAATTTCCAGCGTCTTCATAATCACTCAAGCAAATATCAAAGCCTCAAAGTGATTGCACGTGCGATATTTCTCAGATTTCACGATACTTTTTGGAAAACGTTTTAGGATTGTGCTTGCAAGGAAATCCATTTCACAACTGACTATTCATCATGGTTTGCGTGTCTGTTTGTGAATTATTGTATTTGTCTTGGTCTGGTGAGAGATAAATGGCACCTTCTTCACCCTGAACCTCAAAATTAAAATGATGAAACGCCTTCGTTTAAAAAAAATATGCCACTAAACTTCTCCGCAGTCTCACACACACTCACCAAACACTCATTATTTTCTGTCAGGGGGGAAAAAAAATGCTCTAATCGTGATAAATAACTTCATATCTCTTTATGAAATGTCTTAGTCTGCATTTCATTCACAGCAAATGCCAGTGTATACTTTCTATAAATGTTGATTGTGTGCAGCCAGGAAGATTAACACTAAATCTTCTCCTGATAGACTGATAGAAAATTACTTTGGATGTTGCTCTGCGAGGTGTTTGCGTTACAGCATATTCAAAATGCAAATTAAAAAAGGTCACATCTTGAACAAATACAGTTTGCTACCAAAATTCCACACTGAGCTTAAAAGAAGGATTATTTTTTAGTAGAAATCTGGACATATTCCGGAGATTGTCTGGAGATGAGAATGCAAAATGTCCATAAAAGACACTGTGGTGGATATTCTCTGGAACTTTTCCTGCCAAGTCTCTTCTCAACTGTCCGGATATGGTCCAATTGAGCTCATGTGAGAGCACAGCAGGAGAAGCTCTGGATAATTTCCCCCACAGATGCCGCCTGGATGTTTTGAGCTCCTGTTGTTGTGACCTATACAAAAAAAAAAAAAAAGTTGGCATTGTCTTAATGTTAACAGCAAACTGCTGGAAATAAATGTCCAATTCTGGAGTTAATTCCATAACATGAGCTTTTTTCCTACAGGATAACGACATGCATTTACTTTGCTGTGGTCCAATTAGTAATTAGCCCATTTATACATTCATGCTTTTTCCACACCCATCTTTTAGCAACATATCGTACAGAAAAAAAATATGCTGCATGACTCAGGGCTAAAAAGTTACGCCTCTCACCCACCACATTTTTGTACAGACATCCATCACATCAGAAAATTGACGGGACGGAAAAAAAAAGGGCAATAGATGAAAGTGCAGATGCAGCAGCCAAGAGTTTGACGTCCTCGTTCCTTCTCCTGCTGTCTGTTTTATTACAGCGGTGTCGGGCCTGAGTCTTCCTAATTGTCGTCAAGATCACCGCGTCTCCCTTTGATGATTGCGTACAATGGGAAACAGAGGAAGAATCAATCATGGGGCAAACCCAGCGCTCACCCTGCCATACAAATTGAAAACACACAGAAATGGGCCCAAAAAAAAATATATATTCGCATGAATCTTCTCCTTATATTCATTATTCTCTATGTCCTCCCTCTTCTTATTCTGCCTCACCTTCAGATTAGGAAGCTGCCTGCTGATTGGCTATTGAGTTTTGGAGCGACAGTTCAATGGACCAGAAGTATTCACAGGCTTGGAGTCGCTGTCCGTCTGGAACTCGTTCCCCAAGTTTTCTCCGTCGACATCCGACAAAATAATTGTAAGTATCTAACGTTTATAATCTGACAATCGTTAGATATTTACAATTATAAGTTCCAGACGGACAGCGACTTCAAGCCTGTGACTACTAAACTCAGTAGCCAATCAGCAGGCAGCTTCCTAAGGCCCACCCGTGGTCAGAATATATTCCAATTAATTAGTATTAGCGGTGTTCGAACTGTTTTGTTTTTTTGCTGTAGTGATATATTTCAATTTAGTGTAGACAATCACGTCCTTTGCTAACATGTTTCATGCGGCCCTGTGGTAAATTAAGCTTGCAAATGGGCTCTGCGTGTGCGTCATTGTGTTTTTAAGTGAGTCATGCCTCAAATACAAATGTTGCGCTCCCCCCCCCCCCCTCCAAAAAAGTGTAATGGAAGCAGTCCTACCAGCTCAGTGTGGGTCTGTGGAGCAGATTCAATTAGCTATGTGGGCGCCATGAAATGGTGATAATACAGGCTGGTAATGTCAACAAGCATCAATTCCCCCTCTCTTTTTTTTTTCCATAGAGAGAGACAGAGATATAGTCTCCCCCTCCTCTATCCTTCTCTCTGCATCCTGCATTTTTTGTCCTTCATGTGTGGTGTTATTTAGGGTCACCAAGGCCATAAATCGCTGGTAGTGGGACATGCAGCCAATGCCATTCATCAATGTAATTAGCATTCGGCATACGACCCTGCTGCTACAGACATGGCTGGCTGTTTTGTGACAGGCTATCTGAAAGTCTCATCATCCTCGCGCTCCCCTTCCTTCCCTCGCAGTCTCGTACTTTGTCTCGGCCAAAAAGGGGCGTGGACACCTGTCAAAGCGCTCACCTGTGCCGCCTGTTTGTCCTCCCGCAGTCAAGTATTCAGCGTCGGTGTGTGTATGTGGATGAGAAAGTGACAATTTCTGGATCCTTAATGAATGTGCGAGTGTAAGAGAGGGGGGGGGGGGGGGGGGGGGGGGGCTGGGAGGGAGGCAGCGAGCAGCTATTGTGACATTTGTTCATTTGTCATTTCGGTTGAGTGGTGCAGTAATTACTGCCACCGGGGGCTCGCTCCTGTGTTTGGGGCTCGGCCAGAGAGCAAAGTGCATTGTCGATGGGAAAGCACAGAGGGGGGAGCTCGGGGAAAATGCAAAGTCCCTGGAGGTCCTTCTCTTTCCCTCGCACTCCCATTGTGCAAAGTTGTAGAATAAAAAAAATTCAGCTGCCTAATTTCCCAGCATACAGGTGAAATATGGCTGTGGATTTTGCAATATGAGAATCATTTGAAATGAAATAACAGTGAACAGAGGAGCTGCACTGAGATGGAACTCTCAGTGCAGCTACTTATTCGAGCTAAGGCTGTAGTCAGACTGAGACAAGCAACCGGCAGTGTACGTCTGACTCCACCTCAGTAGGTGGCGCTGTATCGCTCTATAAGCTAGTGTGTATTGAATTTGTTTCTTGTTGATCTTTACTACACAGAAAAACAAACGGCAAACTGCGAGATTGGACGGTGAGCTGGATGGAGCTGTGGTGCTGTATGTTTTGTAACCTGGTGTAAAAAAGATACGCTGCAGCAGTGTAGGTAATCCGACTCCAGTTTGACTCCAGTCCAACTCCAGTCCGCGTTTACATGCAGGAATAATTGGACTATGGATCACTTTATCCAGGTATGTTAGTCCAACTAAGATTAGCTCGATTTTAGTTGGACTAACGTCTTTACATGAGATTAAGAAAACCAAATGATTGTCTTAGTCTGACTAAAATCGGACGTTGTGTGGAACCACCGTAGGTGGCGCTGTATCCCTCTATAAGCTAGTACGTATTGAATTTATTTCTTGTTGATCTTTACTTCACAGAAAAACAAACGGCAAACTGCGAGATTGGACGGTGAGATGAATGAAGCTGTGGTGCTGTATGTTTCGTAACCTGCTGTAAAAAAGATGCCGCTCAGTGTACCTAGTCCGACTCCAGTCCAACTCCAGTCCGACTAAGCGTTTGCAGGAATAATTGGACTATGGATCTCTTTATCCAGGTATGTTAGTCCAACTAAGACTAGCACGATTTTAGTTGGACTAACGTCTTTACATGACATTAAGAAAACCAAACTATTGTCTTAGTCTGACTAAAATCGGACTCACAAACCTCTTTTTATACAAAACGGCCATTATTTTCTTCATTATTTCTCATCCGTACCAGTCGCTTGCGCGTAGGTGCCTGTTAACTATACCAGGTTCAAGGCTGAAGTGGTGTTTGAGATTCTCCATTATCGTGAGCGGATGTGGTTTGGTGATTCCCGTGGTGCACTCGAGTGTGTGCATTCAGAATACCAGAATGCCAAGTCCATTAAAGTGAGTGGGGGGTTCATTTGTCAGCGCTTCCACCGGTGCTACTGTAATGACCAGGTATGTGGGTGACAAATGGCCTGACCTTTACCTCCCCCTTGTAATCAAGAGTTCTTGGTAGACCCTAATCATCAAGTCCAATACATGTGTTGAGTGTTCAGTATGATTCTGTAGGTGAAGATGGACAGATTGAGAGAATTTGCTCATTATAGAGTGAAATAAATTTTAAAAAATGGTATTTAAATATAGCAGGTGGATGCCTGGACCAAGTATTTTTTTTTATTCCGTGTTCACATTTCTACTGCTGCTGTCTTCAGTCAAACAGGGGTATAGTGAAAATGCGCCAACACAAAGTTATTATAGCGTGAACATAACGTATCCGTGTTCAGCCGCACATACATGCTACTGTTCCTACCTGCAGGCACTTGGCTGCGGCTCCTCTTTCCTTCCAGCATCTTCCAGATGATTGAGCCAAGAGCAAAACATGCTGAGGATTATGTCCTCCGTTCAATCGCGAATGGGCTGAAAATCAAGGAATCAGCATGTGCGTTTGGCTGACTGGGAAATTCACCATCATGCTGGGAGGAAAAGTACCTGGCAACAGCACAAAAATGAAGGATATCAAAAAAGAAAAAAGGGAAACAAGTGCTTGTACTCAGCTTGAGACAGTGGAAATCAAGAGGACGTACAGTCACTCCTCTTTGCATTGCTGTACATGCATTCTGTCTTGTGCTGACACTGTGTCGAGGTTCATGTGCATCCAGGCTTTTCTGTTTATGTGTATTTTTTTTTTTTTATTATTCTTGAATATGTAGACTCTGCATGTGCAGACAGACACACAGGGAAGTGGGAAAATGTGCTGACAGGCTCGGGTATGGTCGAGAGAGAACATGGGAGGGAGGAGAACCCAAAAATTGAAAAGACAAAAATAGGACAATTGAATATGTACATAATGCTCGAGATTCTCTTTCCATAAAAGCAACTGACTGAAAACCTACTCTGCAGTCATGCCATGAGCACCAGAGGAGGGGAAAAAAACAATTTGCATTTCGTTTCGATAATATCTTGAAAGCTTTGCCCATGCTAAGTTATGCCAAGGCACTCGTAAATAATTAAATCATTACAATAATGACTTCAAATACTTCAAATAGCATTCCTTTTTTTTTATAATTTACACATAATTGGAATGGAGCACAAATGTTTGTTATATTATTTTAGGGCAGCTGAAAGGAACTTCAGAAAGATTATTGCTAAATCTCCACCAACATGAAAACAAACCTGTCTAAACGACACTTTTCATCCCCTTCTTCTTCTTCTTCTTCTTCCTCGACTTTTCGACTTTCACTAAAGCAGATCGTCTGCCTCCATCTCGCCCCGTCCCTCGTGTCCAGAACAGTTTTTCGGCGTATTTGATTTGGCGACGGAGCGTTGTTGTGAAGTGAATAGCTAACGAGCGTGGATCCAATTTCCGACCCTGGCGCTGCGTCTTGCCACATAAGCCTTCAATCTCCGCAAGAAGAAACCTACATACTCGTATTCAGGTGACTGTTTCACTTGAACACTTGAGCCTTAAGGGCCATTCACATTACTTATGCAACAGCAATTACTCATTGAGGACTTGCCTGATCATTAAGTGTTTGTGTATTCCTGCACACATTAGTTTTTTATATATTTTATAATATAAATAAATGTAATCTTTCTCTGTTCTCCCCAGCCAACTCCCTCCCACTTCAACATTTCTTTTTCTTCTGCCAATGCAGGCAGAGGTTTGGATCCAGTGATGATTTGCCACAGGGTGCTAACAGCACACGCTGACCTCTGCTACCGATGCTCCAATGACTGCTGAGCCAAATCCCAGCCATCCCACACAGGGAAAAAAGCAAAAAGCTGCAACGGGGAGAGAGAGATAGAGAGAGGAGAGGAGCGAGATCTCTCTCTGGCGTTCTTAACCTGGCAAGGCAACTGGCACAGAAGGTAAGGGGTGGGTCAGAGGCCTGGACAGACCTGGGTCGGCGATGGTTCCCATCTGCTCTTTCAAAGTCCATATTTGCCGACTTGCATATAAATTTCCACTCTCTGTAGTATGCACTCCCCTGTTCACAGTATAAGAAAAATATACTAGATACTAAAATGTTAGATGGGCTGTAGAAATTTAAGAAGAAAGTGTGATTTCATACTCGGTTGGGAAAGAAAAATACCAGGCTTATTGACTTTCTAGATTCTTTTTTGTTGCTATTGGTCCAGCAGCGGGAAAAAGTTGCAAGCGCTGATATTGCTTTCGTGTGGTTTCTGTTTGGCGAAGGTCTTTTTGTTTTGTCTGTTTCTTTGCATTGGAGATGCAGTGAACGCAGTTACACAAATTTTGTCAAACCACTGATACTTCTGCAATAACAGATCAAATAACATGCAGCTATTATGACATTTAAGCCGCACTTAACCCACACCTTGGCAGGCATGTGCAGTGTAAATGAACATTAATAATGAACAATAATGAACTGCACCCCACAGGTGCAGGTAAGTCATTAAAATCATGCTCTTTAAGTCGTATAAAGCGAAAAAAGTTGAGCACAAATAAATCATCAAGTTAAAATCACAGAGGCGGCGGTGTAAAGAAACATCACCGCTGATTGTGTTAATGAGTTTGAGTGTGTGCGCGCTAGCCCTGGTCGTATTGTATTATGTTTGAAAAAAATGTTGCTTGATTAATGCAACAGTAATGACTGCGTGCCCTTAATTATTTTCCCTTTCAAAAATGAGTAATTGTGCAGCGTGAAACTTTGGCCGACACTTTCTTTAGGACGTGATTGGATGAAATTCGTCACGTGTTTCTGCATTTGAGCAGCTGTTGCTGCTGGGCGTGATCATAATCTTGATCTCATTTCCCAAATCACAAAAAAAAGCATTTAGATGATAATTAATAAATGGGGTCTGCATTATTAAATCCAGCCAGTTCAGATAACACTAAAACATGCATTAAATCAGCTTCCTTAATCAGTTTGCGTTGGGACACTTAAGTCACGTCTGTGTGATAATGGCGGCATGTAAAGCTGAGACCTTTCAGAGCACTCTAAAAAGATAATGGACGGTGCAGAGAGGAAAATAAAACAAAATTGAATTTGCATTACATGAGTTTTACATTAAATATTCATATGAAGACGTTTTTATGGACCCGGAGCATGGCTGCTGGAGAGGGAATTGTTGAAGGGTGAAATGAGGGGACGGGGAGAGGGTTTACATGGACTAGCTCCTCTCCCACGTAATGCATTTTCATTAAAAAGAAATACTATAATAGTGTCTTATTATCTACCAAAGGTATGTTTAATGCATAAATGAGTATTTAAAACATGAAGTGCCAGGATTCAATTACCCTTGTCCCATTGGTGATGGTGGAGAATTACGCACACAAAGACATTGAGGCATTTACTGTACATGCTGTAACCGTTTAGTGAAGGCTGACGCGGGAATAAAAAGGCATCGTTTTTTTGAGCGCGTGTTTAAATAGAACAGCGACTCAGTGGGCTTTCAAATCATACCATAATACGCCTTTGCAGATAAGGTCTCTCCCGTGTGTCGTCTAAAATATAGGCAGCGGTGTGATCGCGGACAGCACACCATAAAACTGACGCTTGTTGAATAATTAGGGCAACGCGATTAGTTTAATTAATGAACTGTAATGCCACCATTGTGAGGACTGGTGCCAGTAGTGGACAGCAAGAAATCTGCACAACGTTCAAATGCACATATCTTAAGTAACGGTTCAGGGCAGCAATAAAAGATGAGACTGTTTGAGCTGGCAGTGAAATAAAGTCCAAGGAGTAACTGCAGTGAGTTATAGTTCACGGCCTGAACCCATGAAAAGGATATTGAGCATAACAAAAAATAAAGCCTGAAGCCTTATTTTAGCTCCGCATAATCTATAGTTAGTATTCATCATTGGTTTCACTTGAGAAAAATTGCCTGCGAGTCTCATTTGTAATATTGCACTGATGATTGTTGTGAAGAGAGCAGCCAAAAAAAAAAAAAAAAATAATGTTTCCACAATAACTTTTAAATCTATTGTAAAGCCCAACATAAAGTGTGTCTGTTTTCTTTCTTTTTAATAGCTTAGTAACCTTCAGTGTAATTTGTTTTATATCCTCCCTAAAGCGAGATGACAGCTTGTATTTGCCAAGCAAATCCTTCTTGTAACAGGAAATAACACTAAAACTCAGCTAGAATATGTTATGTGATCATCATATTTCAAGAAAGAAAGAAAGAAGAAGAAGCCATAGCGGATGAAACGAGCGCCAATAATTTTCACCGTTTAGCAAAGAATGAATGAGTGTGAGCTGGTAAAGTCCACTGTACGCCGTCTATTTTTAGTATCCTCCTCGCCCGTAGACATTAGGGAGCTTAGTGTTGCAGATTTTAAAACCTGTAAAAAGCCTTTAATTCAACTAATATTTCCTCCTATAATAATTATTATAACTCCAGAGGCCCAGAAGTACCTGTGTGTGTGTGTGTGTGTGTGTGTGTGTGTGTGTGTGTGTGTGTGTGTGTGCGCCTCGCCCCTTCAGTAGCAGGTGTGTTTTAACAAGCTAATCAAACTGTGTCCACCTGTTTTTAATTTGAGCAAGACATTTTTGAAAGACCTGTGGGCAGCTGGTAAAGGCCGAGGATTACGCTCAGCGACTGCATAACACATGGCTGCACCACGGAGGATGCACAAAAACCTCGCACAAGCGCACACCCTTTTATTTGTTGTGCATTACGCAGCGGACCACTAGGTTCAGGGCGAAATGTGATGAGCTGCTTGCTTTGCTTATTACTTTTCTGTCAATAACTGGGTTTCCATCCAGGTGTTTTGATCCAGCACACGAGCTGAATCACGTAGGCGAGGCCCCCGCATTGAGAGAGACCACTGATCTGATCATATTTGTTCATTTCCCGGTAAAAGGAAAAAAAAAAAGAAGTTTGCTTTGCTTGAGGCACGGCTGCCGTTTGGCAGGTCGCATTAAAATCCATTCGGTGAATTGTTATTCATAAAGAAATGTTCTTCATGACCTTGTCATTCAGCGTGCGCCATCAAATATTGAAATGTCCCAGTCGTCAAAACTACACTGGCTGTTAGTCTGTGTGGCTCTTTGAAAAATTTGCATTTTTTTCTTTTTGAAATAATATGCATCCACTAACAGCTTATATTGAATGCCTTAAAAAAAAAAAGTTTTTTGTGTGTGTTTTACATTTCAAACGCTCACTTTAAAAGTTTGCTTAGTTGCATCAGTGACATAAGGTGGACATTTTACACATGTGTACATATACACTACCAAAAGTTTGGGGTCATCTATACAATTGCTTTGTGTTTTCCATTAAAAGTCACACTTTTATCATCAAAAGAGTTGCAAAATGAATATAAAATATAGTCAAGACATTGACACGATTAGAAATAATGATTTTTTTTTTGGTCAAAGAACCAGCAATCATCCAATAGCCTTCTAGCGTGATTAGAAAACACAATGTACCATTAGAACACTGGAAATGGGCTTCTATACACCTATGCATGTATTCCATTAAAAAACAGACGTCTGCAGCTAGAATAGTCGTTTACCACATTAACAATGTATAGAGTGTATTTGTGATTAATTTAATCTTATATTCATTGAAAAAAAAAAAAAGTACATTTCTAAGTGACCCCAAACTTTTGAACAATAATGTATGTGTGTGGCATTGTCTTCTTCTGTGGCTCTGCGGATTTCCTCCTCCTCCCCCGTATTGACGTATCGTAGTATTGATCCATTCATTTCTTTTGCATTTGTTCCCTCATTCGTCTGCCCTCCTTCGTGCCCAACCCCATTCTTATTATTTTAATGATGACAGACTTATGCATTGGTCAGGCGCATGTCGAGTAATTATGGGGAAATGAACCTGCGGAATGCACGGGCCATTGACCAGCATATTGACTTTGACTGCCACCACAAGCAATTAAACTTAAGCTGCGCGGCACATATAGATGCTCCCACCTTTCTTTATTGCCACTCCCACACACACACACACACACACACATGCAAACGCACTCAAACTGGATGCAAGGTCGAGCAAAAAATGGCTAGTCAGCGTTTTTCTCTTTTTTTTCCGGGGCTTTTCGACAAACAACAAACAAAGGCATTATGCGCCAAACACCGCTTTGCATAGAAATGTGTGACTTTTCTCTCCATGCTTCAAGAATAAACAATTCACAATCCTTTCCCATGCTTGAAACAGTGTGGACTTGTAGCGTAAAGAGTTCTTCACCTATTTTGCTATGCCTTTATCAAACACTCCTGCCCCGTGGCCGCCAGCAAAGCACCAAAGCGCCGACAACAAGGATATAATCCATCTGTCGTGCTATCTCTCCGTCACTGAATGCTTAATCCGCCGGGATGCATGTACTATGCGGAGCTGTGAGTCTGAGAGGCCGCGCTTGTTCGCTTGCATCAGATTTAGGAGTGTAGAGTGTTATTCAGAAATTAGCCAAGCCCAAAGTTGAAGGGATTGCAGATTTATGTTGAAAATATGAGGGTTAAGCAAAGGACGCGCTACCCTCGTAAAAGTGGAGTGCACGGCTCGTCAGAACCGCGTAGGATGCCGTAACTTATAGACGGAGCCACTTCGCAGCTGCCGGCGTCTAACCTTTTGTGATTTTTGGTGACGTTTATTATTCTGCCTCTGTTTGATCTTCGATGATGTAGCATCATTTGTACACTGTGTCCTTTTATCTGATTATGGGCTATTGTCTGAGGGAGCGTTTGTGTGTATACAGTGGCAGTGTGGGGGGTAAAAAAGAAGAAGAAAAAAAACATTTATCCTGTTAAAGTGCTGAATGTCTACATCTACATCATTATTTGAAGGTGCGTTATGTAATAAATCTAAAGCAACTGGCCATAAAATCCTCCTAATATGTCACAGAGACTCAGGAATAATGTTCATATAACAAACTGAACTTACCAATAACAACAGTACAGCCAAAATATTTACATTAAAAAAAATATTTTGCAGACTGCAAATCATGTTTATGTCTTGAAATCGTGTTTTGGCATGTGGCACCACCTACCGCCGTCTACCAATCATTGTAGTCAGTAGAGTCTCAGCTGCCAAGCAACCACGGGTTGCCAGTTACGTCAGAAATGAAACCAAAAAGACCTCGGTTTTTTTAATTTGAATGTAGTAACCGTTTTTGGCCACATTCTTACATATGGCACCTTTAATTCTTGTTGTTCATCTGACTGCACAGTTTCCCCATTGTGCTGCATTTCAAGACAAAACAGCAGAAATACTCGAGAATACTGGCATGTCGTGTGACATCAGCTAATAAAAGGAAAACTGTAAGGTTGCCAGCTGTGTATGGTAATCTTATTAGTGCATTTTTTGCGGGGCTATTTGGAATCACTCGAATCGTGTGTTGTTTCTTCCTCTTTCCTCTCGTTTCCTAATTGGCACTCAAGAAGATTCCTTTCTGCCACTTCTTCCTCTAGGAATTTCAGCAGCATTACATGTGATTCTCAATAACACTCCCATTTGTCCTCTAGGACAGTTATAGAACATTGTAAGACTTGCGTGGAAGATGTCCAAAAAATATACTGCCCCCATCACATAATTATTGCTAAGTTAATGATAGGAGACTTTTTAAGTGTGGTTTCTAATATGGACATGTGTAGTTTCCACCATAAAATGTGTGTGGTGAGTAGAGAATTGGTTCCTGCAAACACCCACATGGAACATCTCAGTGGAACTGAACGTGAGTGCAGAGTTGCGTATTTTCAGGATCACACCCTCCAGTCATTTCTATCCCTCTCCACTGTGAGAGTGAATCAGTGGATTAGTGTTGGGCTGACTGTCAAACAAACAAGCCCACTGCTCGACGAGCACACTGTGGCTCTAACAGACCTCCCCAGTGTTTTAGAGACTGTGAGCACATATTGACTGAACACCTGTAGGCCCCAGTTTCAACCGACTGCTGCCACTGAGAGGATTTCAGAGTTTCACGGAACAGTGAGTCAACTCAACATTCATTTTTAAGGAATTTCAGTTACCAGAAACAGCAATAATATGCAGTTCATTGAGGATTATCCTTATAGTAAGAGTCTTACAATGATGAAAAGAGGGTTTCATCAGTTTTGCGTGTATTTGGAGACCGACCGATGTTGTGGATGCCTCCGTTTCCTACATAACAACTGCCTGGAAATAAGAGGAATAACAAACATAAAGACATAAAAGTTTCAAAACAACCTTTAGAAGTACTTCAGAAAAATCCAACAATGATAACACTTCGGCATTCTCTCTTGAAGACGACTGCTTGCAGCTGTACAGTATAGGCAAATATAGCTGTGCTAAAATCTTGTAGAGCCATCCTTTGGTTAATTGTAGCTGATAGTTTATAGGTTAATAAAGGACATACGTGTCCGAGTGCACCTCTGGGGTTTGAATCATTAAAGGCGAGAAGAAGGTGATGATCTTTAAGTGCAATTAAGGTTTTCTTGTGCATACAATTGCAGTAGGGAACAGCAAACCACCTGCAAGCATGTCAAGTTTTGAGATTCTTAGTAATGGATGCTCTTTTTGTGATATTGTTTACCTTTTATCCAGCTACACTCTTAGGAATAAGGGTTCCAAAAGGGTCCTTCTTCAAGGGCTGAAGTTCTACCTGGAACCATTTGTTTCTGAAACCCCCTTTCCAGAAGAAAGGGTTTTGCAAGGGTTCTTGGTGGAACCCTTTTGGAGGGTTCCAGGTGGAACCTTTATTAAAAGGTTCTACCTGAAGCCAAAAAGGTTTTTCCTATGAGGACAAACCTTATATGGTTCTACTTAGCACTTTTATTTCTAAGAGTGTACAGTGGATCAAGAATAGGCCTTACATCGTGACCACAGCGTGTATATCTTGAGGTTTGCAATTTGAAACCTCCCTAGAATTGGGAGCAGTGGGCAGCCCGTGGCCTAGGGAGTAATGGAGGTTGGGTACCTTGGCCAAGTTCGCTTTCCACTTGGCCATGGGCTGACTCATACCAGCTGTCACTCATATGTACCATTGCTTTATCACCTGTATTCCTCTATAAAGGATACATCATTTACAAAAAAATAATTTTACCATTAACTTCGACTCAAATTGAGTTCTTTTAACATCAACAAGTGCTACTTCCATCCTACTCCCTACAGGCTTCACTTTCCGAACGGAAAGGCGACGTCCATTTCCATACGCAGCCGATGTGACAGATGCCCCAGATATTGTGACGCTGTAGCTGAGTGATTTGACATATGTCTTCAGATTTGCTGCGTCTCACTGGGCTTGAGTCAGTACTCATGAATAAAGAATAGCTCTGACAGTAAAAACAAAAACACCACCCAACAAAAAAAAAACACACACACACACACAGACGGCTTAGTTATGTGACAAACAAGAATCCTACAGATGGCAGCTGAAATAATAAATCCAAGTGCACTTTTGGGTGCATTCAAACACACATTCATAAACAGAAGAAACATGCCTAAGGATTAAAATATAATTCATAGAAATGCTGCTTGATATTTTGTCTTTTTCTTCCGGGTCTAGCTCGTCTTCCACTAAAGCTTATAAGAGCCTACAGTTTAATGGAGCTAATATTGTGTCTATTTCTAGGACGACGGTAGCATGTCAGAAAATAATCACGTTTGAAGAGTAATTAAAGTTAAGGCCTTGGCTAAAAGTGCTTGTAATTGATTACCCTATATTCTCTCTGAAATAGGTTAAATGCTCGCCTAAAATGAGTTCCATTAGTCTCTTGCTCACTATTTATATTCTCCTGCTCCTCTCTTATTATCCAGTCGAGATGGTTGTGATTAATTTTCCCAATACTGTACCTCGCTTGCTTCTGCATCCCTCTTCCCCTTTTTTTATTCTATCTTCTCACTCTTGTTCTCTCTGCCACTTGATATACCGCAGACGCCCAGTGTCTATCTAATGATAATACAGTTGTGATGCATTCGTTTGGCCACATGCTTGTCTGATGGCGAAACAAGCATGGACCCTCACTAATCTGCACTCACCTTGGAAATGGATGATGTTTTTATTGACTTCAGAGATATTGGACTTCTTTTTTAAACTTTTTTTTTTGGGGGGGGGAGAATTGATCACGTGTTTTCAAAGCACCTCTCTATTGCTCTGGCCTAACTTCAAGCAAGTCCAACAATCCAATAAAAGCCAATACTGTGAATGTCAACTGACCCTATAGGCATCACTTTCCAATTTGCCATTGGCAGCACTTTTTTTTTTTTTTCCCACCTCTTTCTGTACCTGGCACGTTTACCAGTGTGAATTCCCATTCATCATAATAACCGGTGTTGAGCGTCCATTTATCAACTTCTGAATGCCAGTGCTTTGCTATGGCAGGTTGGGCCAAGGAGATTTACCCTTCTCACGGCTGTTATAAAATCTTGTACTTATGAGACAAATTAGACGACGAAAGGATGGGAAAACAAGACGGTCAAGACCCGCCCACGTCTTTGAAACCCTTAAACACTGCTCCGAACAAACAAGACTCGGCTTGTATTCCCGTCTATTCTAATTCACATCTGGCAGACAATTTCTTCATGTGAGGAAAAGTTCACAAATCAGCAGGTTTCACGTCGGAAAAAACTTCATTTATTCTACTCCAAATTGGTTTTGCGTCATTCGCAGATTCCTTGCTTGATATTCTGAAGTCCATCATCTATATTCACTGTGCAACATGTCACCCAACAGACACACAGTCATGTCTCTCCCGCTCGTTTTTCCCCTCACTTCACACTCTGTGACTGGGGTGATCTGTTACAGCAGTGAGTCTCTGCTGAGACACCTTCACCAGAAGACTCATTTGTGATGCATTCCCGTTTCGAGCTTATGTAAACCTACTTGCATTCGGGCCCCAAAATCGTGATTAATACAATCCTTTTATCCCACGAGGAACTATTTTGATGAATTAACAAATTAGGTGTAAAAAGTCTCTTATTTAATCACACTGAAAGATGAAATGCTGGAGGAGTGAGGCGGCCTGAGTGGGTGCTGCTGCAGTAATGAATTTCAATCCATTTCCCAGTTAGCGTAAAGGTACAAGCAATGACTTAACCCACACTTTGGCTTAATAGAAATCCAAATGAAGTTTCGGAGACCGGACTAGAAAGGGAACTGTATCATTTGTAGTATTTACTCAAAAAAAAAAAAAGTGGACGCGTTTCAGCGATTCTACTGTCACAGTATTGCAATATTCAGTGTGTGTGTAGGTGTGCGAAAGGTATTATTTTCATATCATGACTGAACTTTTAAATTAATATTATAATAGGATGACAAAAGAGTGGAGGTGGGAAAATTGAGGCAGACTATAATACTGTGGAAGTCTAAGAAGAGGTAATAAATTAAGTTAAGTGGTGGGGTGGGCGGTGTAGAGAGGAGGAAAGGGAAGGTTGGCGAGGTAGACGTGGCAGTGGGGAAGGAAATATGAGAGGAAAAGGTAAATAAAATATAAAGACAGGCAAAAGGTATCAGAGTAAGTGGACAAAAACAAAAATAGGAGGAAATAGAAGCGTCAAACAACTTGGGAGTCGATAAAAAGGAAAAAAAAAAAAGTACTGAAAGATAAAAGGTGGAAGTTGGGAGAACAAAGAAATACAAGTGGGAGATAAGGAGGAAGTGCATGAGGAAAAATTGAGGAAGTTAAAGAAAAACAACAACTTTAGAACCAAAAGACAATAGAAGAGTTTAATATCATTCAGACTTACTGTGTCTTTGGGGAGAGCATGGATCAAGTAAGAATAGCTGCTATTATGAACTATGAAGAGAAACATTACGGCGGCTACATGGAAATAGAAGGAGGTGTATAGTTAAATGGAGTGAGAGACTGTATTTCTTCCGTGATTTTATAGCCAAGGTGGAACAGATGAGAGACCTATAAGCTGATTAGAGACTAACTCAGGAAGGAAAATATCAGCTTATATATCATCACCTCGGCGAATCTGAGGGTGTTCAACAAAGAGGGGACGATCCATAGCCCTGAGGAGACGTGCAAACCATGCAAAAGGAAAGGGTAATTATGAGAACAAGTGGCAAAACTAAAGCCGCATACAGACACTAATAATCCTCCCGGAGAAGTGAGGACGTATTTTTATGTTTGACAGGAAGAGAGGACGGAAAGGGGAATGAAAAAAGTAAATAATAAGACGAGGGGAGACAAAGATCAGAGGCAATGAGAATAGATGACGCATGTGTGGTTTCAGGAAAGGTATTTATTTTATACTTAAAGGCGCCATATGTAAGAATGTGGCCAAAAACGGTTACTACAATCAAATTCAAAATTACAGAAGTCTTTTAGGTTTCGTTTTCTCTGCCATTGTAGCTCAGACGTAACTGGCAACCCGTGGTTGCTTGACAGCTGAGACTCTACTGTCTGCAATGATTGGTAGACGGCGGTAGGTGGCGCCACATGCCAAAACATGATTTCAAAACATAAACATGATTTGCAGTCTGCAAAATATTTTTGTCAATGCAAATATTTTGGCTGTACTGTTGTTGTTGGTGAGTTCAGTTTGTTATATGAACATTATTCCTGAGTCTCTGTGACATATTAGGAGGATTTTATGGCCAGTTGTTTTAGATTTATTACATAATGCACCACCTAATTTATAAAGCTCACATCGGAAAAAAACTTGTGCTCCTCTCTTGACGGATCACAGCTCATGATACCTGCCTGTCCGGCACATCAGCGGAACCACAGCAGAACTGTGTTGTGACCATGTCTCTGCCGTTATCGATCTTCAGATCATTAATGCTGATCAGGATTCTCAGTAAAAAACCATTTGGAATATTAAATCTCCCTTTCTAAGCTTTTGAACCTTCATCATCAGTCCCCGAGACGTGTGCCCCGTCCTGGGAGTTTGGTTGAAGCTTTAAATGTAAACTGCAGATTATCAAGAGGAACGGAAACTTTTCAATCAGTTTGAAGAAAGAAAACGGAGCTGCTACGGTGTTTTCTCGAGGAAACTCGTTTTCTTCAAGAACAACAGTCGCCTCAGTTAAATGATTAAGTCGTCCTTTCGTCCTTTACGGCTCTGAAGAAAATGGTGTTGCCACAATTATGAAATGACATATTGATATTCCATATACGGAAGTAGAGGCGAGTGACTTTCTATCGCCACATGGAGGGCTTTAATTTATGACACAGGTGAAAGAAAATAATTAGAATCGGCAGAGAGTTTAACTCAGTCCTTAATACCAATGTCGATCGAGCAGCTGGAACTCATAATACAGGATTCAAGGGAATATGTTCAGAGACTGGACTAATATTAGACTACATCCACTTATTTTTAGTTTATTTTTATTGTGAAGCCAAATTCTTAAACAGGGGAATGAATAATCTCTTCAAAACCAATGATACACAGGAAAAGACATGGGATGAAGCAAAAGTCATATGTGTGATAGGAAAATCCCACCTACAGTGAGCAGAGAGGAACAACAAAAGTAATGTTAGAAAGAAGAAAAAGTGCCTTCAAGAGGTACTTAGCTGAGAGCTGATGGTGCACTTTAAACAGAATTGACCGTTGTCTAAAGAAAAAAATGATTTGCTTTTGGGAACAACAGACGCAGTTTGATGATATTATCCAGCCGTAAAAGCTGAATTTATATTGTAGCCTACTTCCAAGCCATGAGCAGGAAACACCTATAGCATAATTAAAAAAATAAATGCTATTAAGATGCCTTTAAATACAATAGATAACCATGGGGGTGCACAGAATTATTATATTCTGCATCAGTGGGCTGGAATATAGAATATAGAAGGATAATAACTATTAATATGTACAATATCCTGTAAATTAAATCCAAAGAGTGAATAGTCTGTAGTCATGGTGATTAATGAATCTGTTTCTATAAAAGTAAGGAAAAAAGAAAGAAAATGTAGGACTAGCTCAAATAATACAAAGACATTATTTAGTATTCAAAACCAATATTATGCCAAAGTGCTGGTTGAAAATCTTTGTCTTCAGTGTTTGGCATCATGCAAACTGGGATTTAGACCTTTTTTTTCTAGTAAGGAGAAACTTTTTTTGCAAAAAAAAAAAAAAATTCATTGACTTAATCAGCACTCAGTCTTCAACACTAAATAATTGATTGCTGCTGATAATTCCGAGAGTCGAGGCACTTGTAAGAACTTAATGGGTTATTAATGTCAGCCTGAAATTACCTACCAAAAAGGCTAAGAAGGGTAAGAGGGGTTTGCAAGGAAAAAAACATATGGTTATGATTCGCCTGGGCCAGAGCGTGTTGGCTTCCCTAAGTCATCTATCTTCCCCCTCTTGTCTCATTTAATCTGTCAGTCTAAGTAAAATATATATATTTTCTTTTGAGAACGAAATGAGCGCAGGGCGTTTGCAGGGAGAATTAAATGGGTACAGAGAAAAAGAGCCAAAAACATCCTGCTCTCTCACAGTGTTCCCCTCTCTAACAAGCTGTAGGTAACTTAAGGTGATGCATATACAGTAACCGCGAGCCCTGAGAGTGATAGGACAACATCCCAATTAGATGGTACACATGTGCAAGCTCTCAGCTGCTGTTCTGATGCTCAGTGTACATGGATAAAAACACCGACCCGTCCTTGTGCGTACACAGGGGGGCGGACTTCCCTCTGACAAACAACTTTACAACGTGAGCCTACGCAGAAGAACAATGTGCACTATATGAGGGTATGATGTACCTCCCGGCCTGGGATGAGTGACTTTACTTGTAATGAGAGGTGATAATGAATTTAACAGCTGGAAGTGATCAAGGAACCAGCGCTGGCAAATGAAAACGTCCACGGCTCTATTTAAAATTACAGATTAAGCACAGGGGACGCTAAATAATCCGAATTGACTCTTGACTCCCTGAAACGTGTCTCCTCGGTTTGTTATCCACTTCCTTTTTAATCGCCGCATGATACATCACTTTCTTCTCTATTGTTGGTTTTCATGGGAGGTTATTTTTTTCTTTATAAAAGTAGCATCAAATATTGGGTCAATGGGATCCTGCTTCCTTTTTCTTAGATGTCCTGTCCACTGGAATTAAAGGTGATTGCGGTTTACTGGCTGCTTGCTGCAGGTGTATACGTCTCGTAACGCTCCACTATCTCCTCCACACATGCTGGGTGTTTTTTAGTGGCCCCTTATCTCCTTATAAAACAGGAGGTGCACCGCAGAGGCTTATGTTACACACCTTGGATGCTTCGGCTGCGGCTTATGCAGGCATGTTGGTGTGTGCTTGGGTGGTGGAGTCAGTGTGGGAGGTGTCTGAGCGTGCAGCAATAGAGAATAGAATTATTGACCTCAGTCTGGGAGGTTTCTTTCCACTTGCTGTTTTCCCCCAGCTTTAATGAGAACTGGAACTTCACAGTAAACTTAGATTTGCACCATAAACTGTCACATTGGTCATTATAACATATACAGTATTTGTGCTCCTCAGGCTGTGAAGGTGCAAAAAAAAACAACTACTAAATAATCCATCCATGAATGAGACGCTTGTAAGTGTTCCACAATTCAATGAGGGATTTAAGGATATATCAGAAAGCAACATATAAGGACGCATAAGCAGATTTGTCTATCCCTGATCACCATGAACCAATAATCCTTCGAGGGCTTAAAGAATAACAGATGCACTTGTTAAACATCTCCCTGAATCAGAGCAGCCAAAGGCTTAACCTCCTGTCTTCTGCACAGCACTGGTTTCATGTTCTATCCAAACACATTCTCGTTGTCTCAATGTGCATTCATTAATTCATTCATTTCCTAAATGTACCGATAATTAATTCAGAATTCTGAAAACTGCTTTCTCCTTCTGTGCACCACGGACATGGAATGAGCTGCATAACATAGTTTCACTCGAGACACGGGCTTCTTTACACACCTTCAAAGGGGTTTTATGGGCCGTCATGAAAGAAACATGTTGTTTTTCCTAGCATATTTGAGGGGTTTTGGATTAAGGATCTTGTTGGTATGGCCTGTATACTTCTGCAATTATGTCTCTCTTTTTGTTTTGTTTTTTACTCTCCTTTATTTTTAAGCCCTTAGCCTGCTTTGTAACTTCTCTGCTTGGGGAATTGCACACTCATAATGACATGAGTGTATATCCAAAAGGTCTATTTGTGATGTCATAGTAAAACAGAACACGTGTGAGATGTGTTAAGATTTGTAAATATCACTACATGTATTACTGGTGAAGAGTAAATGAAGATGGCACGGTCATGGAAGAGTAGCTCTGAACTTCAATCAAACTGTAGAACAATATGTGAACATCATCTCTGCAAAAGTTGACTTTAATCAAGTGAAGCAGAACCAAATTAAAGAGGTTTTAGTACAGTAAGTACAGACAAGTTCCGTGCCATTTGTATTTTCTCATGTATAGAACTACTTGTTTAATTTTTATGTCATTATTAGTGTTCAATAAAACACTCTATGGCTTTGTTTCAAAGTTCAAATCGACTTCTATATATTTCCCATTCCAAAAACTAACACCAGGTGGCAGGACTGAGCTGTATCCCAGTAGCAGGCCTGTAGCTCCAGAGCGATTGTAATGCTTCGCCCTGGGTCCTAATGTCCGTTAGAGACACCCAGCGTGATTTGCGCGGGAAGTCCGTCTGATCGGATAGAGCGATGTTTTCGCTGTAATATCAACTTTTGACGGAGAAATAGCACAGCTAAGAACAGTTTTACAGCAGCCGTTTTCATTCGAATCGATTCGAGCTGTTGGAGTTGGAGTGTGTTTTCTGTATAGTGTCGTAGCGTTAGTTCCAGAAATGTGGCGAGTGGTTTGACACTGCGGTGCCGTACAGAGTTTGATATGTAGTAATTAAATTGTTATTTTGATCACTTTATTCATTTGTGTTTAATTCAGTATCCCCCAATTAGGGGACCTACAAGCTTAAAAGGATCTGTCTTGACCAGGATTCACTGGAGTAAGAGGTCTTGTATCTAAATTGGACCGTCCTGGCTAAATTAAGGATAGTAGAAATAATAGTTTCATGACTTGAAATGACATCTATGAGGACTATCCCTTGGTCCTCCCCCCGACCAACATACAGTAGATGTGTGTGCTTTGTTTTTATGCGAGACATACTTTAATCCTTAAGATCATTTTGTAGAAAGATCTTAAGGATTCAACTGCATGAACACATTTTCTATCATGACAGCCAGTCCACCTCCATCCTCCATGTGGGGGTGTGCTTCAATGAATGTGTTTTCAACTGGTAATTGATATGACAGTGATTCGGTAGTAGGTCGGCGTTACTGTAATATCATTCCTCGCTTGTGAGACTATATTTGTTTTGTCCACATTCAAAGCATAATTCCATTTGTAATTGACTTACTCTCGTTATGCTCCAATGCATAAAGAGTAAGCATACTGAGATTGATTTACATAAATATCTAGTGAACTCATCCTTGATTAACTTTTCTGCGGCAAAGAAATTCACAGCAACCTGTAAGGAATAGCATGCCATTCCCCACACATAGAATGTAACCTGGTTACATTTTTTCACTAATAGTGGCCCTTACTTTACAGTCTCGTCACAGACTGTGATCTGCTCGGTGCACCTCTGATCGCCACTGAGCTGTTGCACCTAGAGTGAGAGAGAAGCCAAATGAGGTAGAAAATATGGCTCCCTGTCGTCTCCCTGTCGTCTCCCTTTGGCAGTGGTATGGAAGCAATCAAATAGGAGGGGGGGGGGGGGGGATCCCAGGGCAGACCAGGAGATGCTGGAGAAAGGACAACTTGCTGCTGACCTGGAAGTGTGTGGCTGACCCCTCAAGAGGAGGTGGAGTATGTCACTTTGCTAAATGATGTCTGGGCCGCTCTGATTTCCCTGTTGCTGCTGCACCACTGAGTTGATATGAGAGGGTTAGAGAGGTGGAGTGCAGGGGTGGTGGAGGACTACGCATGGTTACTGACTCCCTACACAGATTCTTCCCCGTACATTGAAATTTGTTCACTAGTGGTTGGCTGTTTATGCCAGGTGTCCAGATGACAAAATGATGAAAAAATGGGATAAAACAAGTATAATGAATTGAACTTGAAGGTATTTTTTTTCCCCTTTAAAAACAGGAACATCTGGTGGCTAAGGGGAAAAACGTCAACGACAATAAAGAATAGCATCCAGAATCACTGATTTACTGTGGGGATTTATTTCACATCTAACCACACCCCCAAGTGATGTCATGGTGTCCTCGGTGGCTCATCACTGGGTGTTGATTTACTCTTTAGAATTTGCTCGAGAAAATTTGGCTTTGCAGGTCCTTGTTGATAGTAACCTGTAATTGCCATGTTATTCATAATACTTTCTGCCTTTGTACCTTTCTTACTGTGGTTAGGGTTACACCTTGAACTGTTTGATTAGGTTTTGAATCACATGCAAACTTTAAGCTGTGAAGTAGTGCTTGGCACATTAACGCATGACGCACTGATGTTTACGTAACTCCAGATTGTTAAAATGAGTCTCTAAAAGTAACGCAAACGGAGCTAACTGTAAGGGTGCCTGGACACTGGTGTTGCGGCACGTAAACATGACATCACACGTCTTTTTGCGGTCAGTCGTCATGGAAACGCGTCATGCATTAACGTGCATTAACCTAGTGCCCAGCACTATTATGAAGGAAAACAGAAGGCACATGTTAAAGTCCCTATCAGACACTAAAAAATGATATATTGTACACTTCATATGTGTCACATATGTGAATTCCAATACTGTTCTTCATTATTTTTGGCCCGTTCATTGCACCGAGTAGCCTATCATTGCTTCCTTTACCCTGTTGGCAGACCATGAAGAGTTGGGAATCGATATTATGCTTGCAACAAGAGGGCAGATAGTCCAGTAGAGGAGCAGCTTAACAGCTCCACAAAGACCTGGCTGTTTAGGCTGGGAGGCAGGAGATCAATGGCATAAAATAGGGGAGAATTAACAATGGTAGTAGAGCAAGAGGAGGACAGTCTGCTTTGACCCGGCGTGTGGCTTCACCCTGTCACCCTGATAATCGCAACCAGCTCGTGTGTGTCTTAGGAACAGTTGCAAGGGAAAGAAAAAAAAAAGTTTATTGTTAGGACTGTGAAAAGTTAAATTACCTCTGCATTAAAAACTCTGGCACTGAATTGAAAATACATGCCACTAATTAATGCTGGGTGTGGAAAATTGTGCTATTGTGTATAAGTATACTGCAGAAGAAAAATTACCCATTAAAGTACAAAGTTAAAATGTGCTCCGAGTAAACATTACATTACATTGGTGTGCATTTGCATTTCAAAGCTCCCAGGTGGGAATCACGCAGACAGCAACCAATGCATTCCAGTCAAGCACTTTGCATACAACTTATAATTACAAAAAAATACACTCAGTTGAGTTCACTAGCTGAAACGTATGGAGTCTGATATAACATTACTGAAGTAAATCCACCGTTGTTGATCAGTTTTATATTAAACTTGAGGCTTTTGGGGGGGGGGGGGTATTTTGCTTTCCTTCATTGTTACAAATACACTCTTAGAAATAAGGGTTCCAAAAGGGTCCTTCTACAAGGGCTGATGTTCTACCTGGAACCATATTTGCTTCTGAAAAACCCTTTCCCAAAGAAAAGGTTTCTCAGGGGTTCTTGGTAACACTAATGGTTCCAGTAAGAACCATTTTGATCCAGAGAACACTTTAAAATCCCTTGCCTGAATAAGGGGTTTTGAAGGGGTTCTTGGTGGAACCCTCCAAAAGGGTTCCACAGCAGGTGTCCATAGACTTATTGTAACAATACACAATCCCATTTTGTAAAGATTTATATCGACTCGATAGCATCATTTTGCTACTCATAAAAGTGAGTCCATCCATCCATTCTCTTTGGAGTCCGTTTGACCTTCCTGCTCTCACTGCACTCCTCCTCGTTTTTTTTAAAAACACTGAGCTGAATGAGCTCTGCTGCAGTCACAGTGGGGGATCAGCCACTCACTGCAGAGAGGCAGTCAAGTCACAGTTTGAAGGATCCAGCATTTTAAGCCATTGCACCTGTTGGTCAAGTGTGTCTGATTTGGGACACTTCCTCTGGTTGTCAGGTGTTCCGTTAAATCTATGATAAATAAGATAAATATACATGTATCTATGAAAATATACATAAAATAGCGTACCAACCCTGTGGTCCAGGTAAATGCAGATACCATTTTCTCGACACGAACACTCTCACACACCATCTTCATTAGATTATTTTTGCTATCTGCAAATTCAAGACGTCCCGTAAATGATGTTTACGACAGCATTACGAGTTCACAAGTTCCACACGAATGCAGCAATAGCCCCGGAGTAGAGCAGCAAGCCCGTCTGCAGTGGCAGAAACTAGGTCAAAGCATCCAATAGAAGGCGACTTTCCTTTTGTACTTCCAAAGAAAGCACATTATTTGGCTAAAGAGAGAGGACTGGTATTAATATTGGTGTGGTTTAGCTGTAACAAAAAAAGAAGGGCTCCAAAAAACGACTCAGCACTAGCTCTTCTGCCTCCGTTTAAGTAACTTGATGCATATATTGTATCTGTCATTTGTGGCTGGATAGAATTGGCTTAATAGCTTATTAGCATGCGCTGCCTTGTTCGCTTTTGATTTTTGACACGCTTGCTCAACGGCAAACACTTGTGGTGCTCAAATTGTTGGACAATTCAGTGAGAGTGTTATGATTTTAATACACATAAACATGCTTTGTGTACATGTAAGTCAATAGTTTCACCTTTAAATATATGGAAAATAATGTTTTGGTCCAGTGAGTAACATTTAGGAGGGTTTATTAGCAATGTACTACCCATAAGTTTGTTTGTATGATTGTAAAAGGGCATTCAAATAGAATGTTTTTTTGTTGCCTTATATAAGCCTTTAATATGTACTTTAGGAAAACGCCTTGTTTCAAGGAGGCTTTTTGCATTTTGAAGTGGAACCTTTATGGTTTGTGAAGGTCACCGTAGTTTCCGGAAGTTTGCTGGGGGGAAGAGGCAGAGATGAGCACCAATTCTTCAACACTTTAACAAAAGACTAAGGAAATTAGTGTATCTTAATTACTGAATTATATCCCCAAAATTATTTCATCTCATCGAGTAACTCCATCGACACAGTCTATATTCTGACTTTCTTCTCATCATTTTCTTCCCATTTTTTCTTGTTCCTTCATTAGATTAACATTGATATTCATTAACACCTGATCCGGCCTGTGTGCCTGCCTGTACACTGGGCCTGGCACTGTTCTCCTATAGGAAATCGATGCTATTTTCATTTATTCAGTTGGGAGGGCCAATGTCACTTTGCTTCCACGTGCAGGAGTTGCAGGAGTGATTAACAGGCGGGTAAAAAAAGAACACACACAGTGAACTTTAAGTAAAAACCCGTGAATGTTTGGCCTTGGGACACCGCTGTAGTGATGAGCAAACATAATTATGCAAAATGAAGAGAGCATTTAAAAAGGAAGGATGATGTATGGAGGAAGGGCCAATAAGAAAGGATGAAAAGTGGGGGAATTATGCGGAGGTAATGGTTAATCATGTCCATCGTCGCTGTCTTGTGAGTGAGGGATGAGGACAAGTTGGCCAATTTCTGCAAACTCTAAGTGGATGCCCTTGAAAGTGACAAATTGCTAGGTTAACTGTGCCGGGGTCAGGGCTATTCAGAGGGAATGAGACACTTTATTTGGATCGAAAATCCATAAAGGGAGTTCATTCCCAATCTACTGCTGGTGAGGGATGGCCTCGGTCCTCTGGGAAGAATCCTAAACCATCCCAAGTGAGACAGCCACATCTAGAAATCAAGTTAATTTTACTCAATTCGGGGCAGCGACAATAGCATTTCCAAGTCAGCAACCTGACAGGAGAAGAGGATTGTTTTTTTTTTTTTCTTTCTAGCCACACACCTCTGGGATAATTACACTTCATTTTCTGGCCGATGAAGCAGGAGTGGCATCTCATGTTGAACAAATACTGGATTCCTGACTCATCCTTAAATCCAGCAACCTCCTGATTAATTCCTATCTTGCTTTCATTACCCAAATGTAATTTTTAAATATTTATTTCACGACTGTGGACGGGAGGATAAACAAACAGTTTTTAATTCATATCTTAATAATTACATCCGAGGTCGAGTCGGGTCAGAGCTGAGCCATAAAGGAGACGAGCGCGGTGTGGAGTATGAGTTGGAACACTGTCAGCGGTAACTATGAGCAATGAGCAGAGTTTGTGAGTGGAGGGTCTGTGTATGTGACGTAAAAAGCCAGTTTCATCCTCTCTGCCACGCTGAGATTAGGGAAGAAGAGGCTTTAATATAAGCGACTGCCTATAGAGGCAGGCAAGAAGGCAGTGTTTGGATGAGGGAAGCGAGGGATTTAGGAAAATAACATGAGAACCAGTGCAGGAGGAAGAAAGGAGTGAGTGAACTCTCCTTTTGTTTCAGCCTGAACATGAAGAGGTATGCATGAGGGGAGGAGAATCGTCTGCCAGGACTTGGATAATAGGTTGCGAGAGAGCTGGTGGACCTCATTCTCTCCACCTGCCTCATCCCTGTGTTGTGTTCTTCTTTCTCCCAGCCTGTTTTTTTTTATCTTGCTGGTTCACCCCTCGCACACTCCCCTTCTTTTCTATTCATCTAGCGCAGTTTCCGCGGGAGCAGCCTGCCCCGAGGAAACTGGGAAGTGGAAGAGAAGAAGGTGGGGGCGTAATGGCAGGTGCGCTGAGGGAAACGCGACGGGCCCCGAAGTTGGGCTGAGAGGTGAGGGACAGACAGACAGACAGACACGCAGACACCGGAGTGTGTGACAAAGGGATGAGCTTCACTGCTAATGACTCCCACAGGGGAGACCAGCTGCTCGGGTTTGCAGAGACGCGTGCACGCGCTGCTACCGCGCAGCAATGACTCAACAGTGTGACGGAGCATGCGCATGCAAAAACACAAACTTTACAACTTTGCACACCCCCTGGAAATTCCTCACACACACACATACCCACGTGCTTTCTCCTCTCTAAATTAATTTTTAAGAATTCTTCAGTCGGAATTTATGCTGTCCTTAAATTGCACTCTGGCCACACGAGACGCGCTGCGGTGTTGCTTATGAATTCAGATGTAGTGTTACGTTCCACCGACTCAGTATCTTTTTGTCCGTGGCTATAAAAGGGATGTTTCAGTACAATGAAGCATAATTAATAATACATTGGACAGTCATCTGTGGAATGGTGGGAGATTTTTTAACAACCTCCCTAATGCCTAAACAAAGAAGAGCTCCACTGTACGGCAATGCGTGTGAGCCCTCTAGTGTTAAGCCAAGCACTAGTTTCATGGACTTGAGGGAGACTGAAATAACAAAAAAATGACTCATTGTTATGGTTTTGTCATCACATTGTAGGTTTTATAGAATATCTCAAAGATTTTAGCTGAATGTTCTTCTTTCCCTCTCTAAATATTATCCTCAAAATGTTTTTACCGCTCAGTGTAATCTCTCTAAATAAAAACATAAAGATGAAAGCACACATTTGCCTTCATTAATACAGTTGAGATGGACATTTAAAATGGCAAAATAATAACAATCTGTCATGTTCAATATACAAATTACAATTCCTGTGACATTTGCCTGCAGTTTTTTCTTGTGCGTGTGTGTGAGAGAGAGAGAGGGAATAGCCACTGGTTTAGAAAGCATGAAAAATCTGAAAGGCCTGAACTATCTGGTGAATAATGTGATATTAAGTAGATGTGACATTTTAAAAGAGGCTTTAAAATGCAGGCATTGATCAAATGCGGGGTGACAAGCATCATAGCTTAGTTAATGGCTTTCTCCGAGAGAGACTTTGTGAAGGTTCACTCGTGGGCAAGTGGGTGTGCCACATAGCAGGCGCTGGTGGAGTTCTCATATTGTATTAAATGGTCTTAATATCACTATTAATCGCCACTTTTTTTTCATATATTGTGTTACACGAGCAACAGCTTAACACATTGAGCCATAAATTACACTTTGCCCAGTTTAAAATAAATAATTTTTTTAAGTATGTACACGGTTTCTTCACTGTGATAATTTAACTGAATTATGTTATCCAGAGATGTAGTTATTCTGTGATTAATAATTTGATAATATTGCGAAATTCCACTCTTTTTGTCTGAGTTGATACTTAATTAAACATTTTTCGTTACATTATTGTACTTATTATGTTCTGTTTTAATGACTATGCAATGCTGAAGTCTAAACTTATTATTATCTTTGTACGTATTGATGTCAAAACACATTCAAAACATTTAATGACTACTTCCTTATGATGTGTAGTTAATCTGAAGTAATTTTATGAACAGAATATTTTTCTTTTCTTTTCTTTTATATGGAAGTGCATGATGAGCATTTGCAATAATCTTGAAAAATATCTAGAGTATGCATCACATTTTCAGTCCAGCAGAGTGAGTGTCCTAATTATTAATCAGTGTGTAGGTGAACGCGCATGCATAACGTGCATGCGTGCAGCAGCTTGCGTTGTGTATGTGCATGCACTGAGCTTTTTTTTTTTCAGCAGTCTATGTAAATGAGTTTTTAAAAAAAAAAAGAAAGAGAAAAAAAACAGGGAGGTAATCGATGGACTGGACTTAAAGGTCAGAAGACAAGGGCATGTGGGGACTGTGCTTAAGACTCTTTCACCTCTGAGTGACTATACCACTGACATACACTATCAATCACTGTGACTGAAAACCACTCATGATGAATTTTGGTCACCGATACATCAATATTGTGGACAGATTATTGTAGATTAAATTCAAACAAACAGAAAATATTTTCCACGATTGTACTGCAGTGGCTGTATTGTTATTCTATTTCCACGCTGTCTTGGATATGGAGTTGTTTCTTCTTACTATTGGCAACTACCTGATGCATTGGCAAAATGACCACATTTATTAGTGGCATGTTCCTGCTCCGATTGATTACCGGGCAACCATAAACATGTAGTGTGCACTTAATGAGAAGCTTAATGAGAAGCAAAATGGATGGAATGGGATGAAGCAGATTGCATGAGGGAAGGGAGGATAATATGAATAACCCCTAGCTGCGAAGGCAACCACCTTTTGATGCGCTATTGATATATGTTTGTTTGTTTGTTTTTTTTAAATGAGATGTGTCCCCCCGCCTACACACACAATCTCCCCACCAAGTGTGGAGTGTCTCTCAAAGGCTTTGAAAAATCAGCCAACTCCACTAGTGATGGGCGAGTTTGAATCTCTGCACTGTATGTCTGGCTCACTGCCATGCTGTGCGAGTGTTGTCCTAGAGCAGCTGTGGGTCTGGCGCTGCCCACATCCCTCTCATCCCGAGTCAAGCCTTCTCCTCCACCTCCTCCTCCGCTTCTTCGGACCACTGCTGCCAGGGGTCTGAGTACTTGGTAGATGCAGAGAGAGACATAACAGGCTACAATTCCCCAACTCCCACTAGGATGTTCACTCCAAGATTAATGAGTGCTGTGATGTCTGCTGGCGACATGGCCATCAAAAACTTGGACAGCGTGGAACTTCAGGGGTTGCACGGGGGGGGGGGGGGGGGGAGCAGGACAATGAATATCAACAAAGAAAGTCTCTGTATTAATTCAGTTTTCGCAAAACCCAAACGGTAACAGCTTGTGACGTCCACTCCCGGGGAGTTCAGATTTGTTTTGGACCATATTGGATGATGCAGGTTTTCAATCATGCCATCCTTTTATTGATCTTATAAATTAAGTGGACTCATTAGACCGAGATTTCCATTTAAACTGAGTTATTTTTTAGTGGAGTTGCCCCATGGTGGATTTTCTGTATATTATTATTCTATATATGGGCTAATTTTTATGTACAAACTATAAGTTTTATTGGATTTGAATACTTCTTGTGTTCATGTGAAAATGTTACAAACTTTTTCCAATATCTCCCATGGCATTTATTCCCCAGAAAAATCCGTAGCACTTTATTCTTCTCCCCGGGTTTTTCTGAAATCTCCTTCATTAGGCATGACAAAATACAAAAGTCCGCATTTCATTTTTGTCAGGAAGTCACACAGACGGACAAGTGTGTGGCAGGAAATGAAATAAATAAGGAGGGAATGGCAGGAGTGAGTGGCCGGGTTGACATTTGCTGTGATTAGCTTGTGTAGTGGCGGCCGCGTTCCTGTCATTCCCTCACTCACCGTCTTTGTTTCCGTCGGGCCTCCGTGATCCCTCGCGCTCAACTTTCCCTGCTGCATGCAGATGTCCATGACCTTTAGCCGTCCTGTATGAAATATATTAACAGGGAGAAAAAGGGGGGGGGGAAATGAATTCACCTCACAAAGGTGCAGGATAAGAAACAATGAGACTGGAACCAGATGCCACCACTTCTAAATAAACAAAGAAATGTTCTAAACAAAACTCCACAATGAGGATAACTCATGCAAATGCATCCCTAAATGAATTCATCCTCTCTCCCCTGCACTCGCTCGTGGCCTCTCTGCAGATTCGTAGCATACCGCTGCCATTTCCAGCCTCCTCCAGCCACATCCAGTGTTTCCCCTCCATCAAGGGCATAATGATGCGATCTGTCGGACGATAATGGCGGTGTGATCCACAGGTCTGCCGCCCCAGCACCGGAGCAGAACAGCCTCTATCATGGCCCATTACAGTCTGCTTAATGATCACAGTGATGACCCAAACTCTGTGGCAGCCTGTCTTCATGCTGTCGGTTTAAAACAACATTCTCACTCCCTTCGTTTTTTTTGGCAGCCGAGTACAAAATGGTGGATTGAGTCCATGTTTTCTGTGGGTGGCATTGGTTTTCATTGTCTGGTTAGCGGACACTAGCTGGTTTTTATAACTGTAGTATTGGTCTAATATCGATACCGTGGCGATGCAGATACATTCAAAGTCCATAAATGGAATTAATATCCATTTATGTGCCATGTCGAGCTTGAATTCAAGACAAAATAACTTCAGTAAGTAATGCAAGTAATGAAACAACCCTTACTCACGTCACATAATGGAAATTAAAGTTGTAACGGATACCTTTTATGTCCCTAGTGGTTCTCATTTAGTGTCTGTCGTAAAGAACGGCATAGCGAGATGCCAGGTGGAGACTTTTCCTCAGAGCTAGTGTTCGGTTGTATCATAATAAGTACAAAACAAGGTGCATATCAGGTTTGTTTTTGATGCAGAATAACACAGTTCTATAGTGCTGTAAATCGTCCCTCCCCGAGAGAAAACATAGTGATAGCGAGGCTTGTTGTCGGGGTTCAATATAAACACGGGCGGTGTTGTTTTTCTCTCGCCATTCCAGGATCACTTTGAACATCATAATTCACAAGTGGAAGCCAAAAAGTAATCTTATTCCTTAATTTGAAAGAAAGGACGATAGAAAAAACTAAATCTATAATTACAAGTTAGACTGTATAAAAGGATCGCTACCTTTCGTAAATGA
Source organism: Microchirus variegatus (assembly GCF_963457635.1). Lineage (NCBI taxonomy): Eukaryota > Metazoa > Chordata > Actinopteri > Pleuronectiformes > Soleidae > Microchirus > Microchirus variegatus. Next base: position 18,085,602 of record NC_139814.1, on the reverse strand, counting down.
GCTGCACTTGAGAAAAAGTACCTTGTAAAAGTAAAAATGTGGTAACTGAAACTAAACCTAGCCTGTCCCATAATTAACTTCATGCATTAGGGCGTATATGGTGTTTTACTCTGCTAATAACAATAACACTTAATGGTGACTAAGATGTAAGTTCTGTTTGAGATTTTTTAAAAGTCACTGAAACAGTATATAATCCAGTGCATTAAGCATAGATTACCCTAACAGAAACAGAGTGTGAGTCAGTGTGTCCCTGAGTCACCTGATTCAGAACAAGCACACACTCGCAACCAGGCTTAATTTTTTAAAGCCCCCTAATTAGGCATCTGGCAAAACAGCCCCATTATGTCATTACGTCTATACGCCTGTGTGTGTGCGTGTGTGTAAAAGGGAAAGCTGCAGTGACTGATCTAATGTTTGCATATACGTGTGTCCAACATATGCTTACATTACGTGTTAATAGTGTATTTGTAGTACTTTTCAGACACACTGACAGAACCATAATATATCATTATATGTACTTAATATGACATTTAAGTACTTGATATCCAGTGTGTGGGGTTGAGTGTGTCAACATCAGTAGTCTTTATTTTCTGGCATGGACATCTATCTATAAAGCAAGTTGCAACCGTGTCTGTCTGTCTGTCCGTCTGTCTGTCTGTGACAGGCATAGCTCACTGACCATTAGTCAGATCGCCCTAAGATTTTGGATATGGGTTGAGCATGGCCCGATGGTGTGCGTCCTTGATTTTCCAATTTTTTGGAGGAATTTGAATTTTTGCTGATTTATCATGCTGCACTTTCAGACAGGCAGCGGCTCATCAGCAGCAGCTGCGCTGTCTGGAGCAGGGAGGTGGGAGTGAAGAGGCTGTCCTCACAGTGGGTGAGACATTTTCACACGGTTCACCGCAGAACATGGTGTTATACTGAAACGACGAAGTCGGTGTGCATTCCATGACCAATACGCTAACACATATTTATTTTGCATTACCATGCTACTACTTGGCGGCAAACCTGTTTCCAAAGGTAAGCTAGTGAGGCTACGATTAGCATTAGCGTAGGGCGAACATAATACAAACACTATGCTTAAATTTTCGATCAGCGTTAGCGTAGGTAGCTGTCGTGACTGTCAGCCACGCAAACATTTGCGTTGTGCCTAATGAGGTTGCATTATGTTAGCCTTTACGTTCCTTATCATGCATTACCATAACTGAAAAATCGTCTTCAGCTCCCACTATAGGAATACATACTTCCTACAGGCATTGCACTAGTTTAAACAAGTCTGTGTTCTGGCAATCTCTGTGCCGCAGTCCGTCATGAATGGAACTACGGACCTCAATAGTTGCTCAACATTTGATTAGAATTAATCCCCACAAATGTCTTATGCATGATCTTGTTTATAGCATATTTGAACTATGACTTGCAACCAAGATTTATTTTTCCACGCGGAAAGCAACGGTGGAGCAATCCTCAGATTTCATTTTCGCCCTTTCTTGGCCATTTCCAATTTTCCTCACTCTGTATCTCTCTGTCCCCCCCCCCCCCTCCTCTCTATGATATGTGGCCATGTTGTACAGTGACTGGAAATGACTGATGATCTCTCTGAATGATTAATACAATCAGAGCCATGGGGCATTAGAGTGGGGGAGAGGAATAGATCAGCCACAGATATGAGACTGAATCTGGGTATCTTAATTTAGTGGGCCATAATTAAAAATCTGTTTGCCAGTTTTTCCCTCTCACTGCTCCGCAGTCCCACCTCCCCTTGACAATTAGAGATTTAATCACCATCTGCAAAGGGGGCTGCGAAAGTATGTCTGACCCAGAGCTCAAAATGGAAGATGATGCTATTGAGGAACAACATTCTGAGTTCTCAAAACAGAAAATACACTCTTTATTTCCATGGAAATTTGAAAAAGTAAACTCAGAAAAATGACTAATATAAAAAGCAAACCAATTCAAATTGTTTGCTTTTTGTATTTTAATGTGTGACTTTCAAAAACATGAACCACTTATAAGCTTTTTGTGAACTTCACTACATGTATAAATATCTTGTAGGGTTAGAAATGAGGAAATACACCTTGGCTTATTACTTGTTGTTCCCTAAAAGCTCAAAATGAATTTCATTTTAAATTCTGCAGAGGATCATTTAGCAGACCAATATGTACAAGAGCTCCAACAAGAATATCAAACACACTTCCGTGGTGTGTGCAGGGAACACCGTGTTCCACATGCAGCTCCAGCCTGTTTTCTTTTCTCTCTTTTTCCTTTTGAGTGCATCTAGAGACTAACAGCAAAACCTTAAAACATAACATCACACAAAAATGGCATTTCCTCTCTCTCAAGAGCTCAACTCCCTGAGTGTTCAAGCGCTCAATAATTAGTTCTTTGGACCATATCTCTCCCATAACAAAACAGTAAGGTTTTTATTTATGGAATGGGGGGGGAAGAAGTATTTCTCTTAGTCACACACACTTGTAATCTCATGTTCCTTGCTAATGTTTTTTTTTTTCAGTTTTTATTGATGAGCTATGTGGAAATCATTTTAGCGTAGCTTTATATTCACTTCTGGTATGTTTCTTTCTCCTGTCTGTTTCTGCTTAGAGACTTTTAGACCTTCAGTGGATGAAGTTGCTCAAAATCTAAGATAAAAGTAAAGTGATTTGCAGTCAGGAGTTCAAGTAATTTCAGTATGCGAAGTAAGTTTTGTGATTTAGCAGAACTTCAACCCCCAATTCATTGGGGGGGATGACTAAAGAAACAGACTTCATTTCCAAAGATATTCGCTAAATTTGAGTTTTACAAGAGCTTTGCCTAATGTGACGGAGCTAAACCACATCCCCGTGTAAAATAATGCACCTTAAATTATCTGTGTATTTGTGTTAACTGACAGGTTGAGCTCTGAGGGTTCTTGGCTGGGAGTTTTGGGGGACATTTTCTTGGCTCTATAGGACATTAACTTGACTGGTTAATTTTCGACCTGGAGTGGTGCCTAGGACATACATAAAGTTCTTATATTTTACACCATTCTTAAGTAAAACAAAAAAAAAAGTAAAGCTCCCACAATACCTGGTTTCCTCAGTGTCAGTGTGTGTTTAGGAGTGAAGGAGTCTTTAGCCACGGTTTAAGTAGCTATAGCCAGAAAATCCACCTCTTTGATCCAGATGTCTTCCCAGTATTCCATTACACAATATGTTGGGGGATGGATCACCATACAAATTGGAACAGATGCGAATTGCTGGCAAAATAAGCTGACATTGAAAATCCCCTAAATTTACAACTACAGTCTTTATGACGGTAACAGTTCGGGCCACTCTCCAAGCCACTGGTTAGAAGACGACCCAATCTACAAAGCAACATCTGCCCCAACTGAGCCACAGCCGCCTCTGAAACTCACCAGGTCGTCAGGCGTTTCCCGTCTTAACATTAATTGTGTATCGTGTTTATTCCCCCTTAATTTATTCAGTTACCTGCTCTTCTTCTTTGCTGAAAAACACCCATGCAGGTTATCACAGCAGGCTGCTCATTTAATTCCAGATCTGCATACTTTGCTCTCTTTTCAAGGGAACATTAAGCTCAGCAAAAACCTCCAACAATGGTGTAAGGAAACTTAATTTGTCTCTTTTGTTTGACCACTTCCTGCCAGTCTCTTCCTGCTGTGCTGTGATTTGTCGGGGCTGAGGGATTTCCCCTTGCTTGAACTAAGACGGACATTGTTAGATGTTTGCTGTAGTTGATGCCAGCACAGACCCTTGATCATGGCAACATCCACCTATGGATCCCCCATGTTTTGCCTGCATGGCAACAGGTGAGTCTGCTCGGCCCCAACTGTAACTGCTTTGAAGGATGTCATACACCGACCGAGTATTTCACAGAATTGAAATCATCTCGGCATGGTGCTAGCGGATACCCATCAGTCTCGTCCACCTCTGCCATGCCTCCATATGGATTAGCTCCCAAACTCTCCTTTCCTCTGGCTTTACAGAAGCAAAGTCTTGATTTGCTCCAGACACCAGGCATTGCCGGTCGCCACAGTGCTCATCAGGATGCTGTGCCTCTGCATCAGCCTTGTCTCGGGGCCTGGTCTGCTGCCTCCTGGGAGCCTCACTTCATTCCTGTTCTGTCTTTGACACCAACAGAGGAAACCTTGGTGTGAAAGAATCTCAGTGGAGCAGGACTTCTCTGGCTCAGTTGATCCGGCCCTGTCAGACTTTCATGAAAAAAGAAACTTGGTGTTACGTAAACTGTATATTTGTTTGTCATTCTAATTAAGAGTCGAGAATTTTGTTGGCAAAAGGGCACTTTAGAACGTATTTATATATGCTGGTCTTCACAAAACAATCGCTATTTAAGACTTAGCTCAGTGTTACGCCGTGATATAACAACAGAGGGGAAACCAGGAAAATCATGTCTATTTTTATTACAATAAATTGAGGAAATCAATAGGGACATTCAGTATTTGCTCAGAACCTCCCATTTGTGTGCTTTTACGTCGAGGACAAACTAAATCCCCCCGGTAAAAGATGGCTTTATCTCCGACTTACCACATTCTGTAATTAAGTCACAAAGTAGAACTGTCTGGAGTTATCTATGGGGAAAAGGTGGGCAGGCAAACTTTGAGAGGGTGACATATCATGAATTACAACTCAGTCCATTTCCTGGCCAACCCTTATCAGGTTCAGAGACCTGTTCTAAAGGGGAGCTTTAGTTTTGCGTATCAGGCCAGTATTTAATGGAATTGATGGCTCTGTATCAACTTTAGTCCAAGAGAGGAGGGGAGGTGAACTGGCGGGGCTGGACGGATGAGAAGGATCTTTGCCAAAAAAAAGAAAAGAAAGAGAGTCTCGTCAGCCACGTTGACTGGGGTCGCTGATATCAATTTTGTGAGTTAAGTACCTAAATGATGTGGTTTATTACTACTGGGCAGATAATTTCACTGAAACATTACTGTTTTGTTTCTAAGACATTTGGTGTTGTGGGATAAATTCTGTTTGAGCAATTGCCGTAACATCTTTGGTGCAAAGATGAATGGAGAGATGATGTGATGAAAAAAAAGAAGATGAATGTGGCCACAGATACTGAGGTTGAAAATATAATGGCGAACAGCACAAAGAGTTTCTTCTCTTAATTGCAAATCTAACATACACTCAGCCCCACAGCAGAGCATATTATTGAGGGCTACGTTGTCCACTGTTGCTGACCTGCTGACTTCACGTGCAGGAAGCTAACAAGGCAGCATTGCTTTAGGCCCAGTGTCCAGAGCAGGAAAGGAAAAGGCTGACCAGGGTAAGGAGAAGCAAATTATACCAATGTTCCAGCTACACACGAGTCTTTTTTGATGCCTTGCATAAAACTCTCATAAATGTTTGATTTTGTTTACTGAGAAGCGGAGAATGAAAAACAAAGTCTCATCGCATTGAGTGAGCGTTGCCTATGCTGAAAGCCTTCAGGATAGTCTTCCAGTCGCACACAGTTGACAAGAAGAATGACTAGCCATCAGGAAACAATGAAGGATGACGGACATTTTCTTCTTAAATGTGTTCCAATACAAATCTGTAAGTAATTACTTTCATAAAAAGAAACTGGTGACGCTGTGGAGGCTTAGTGTCGGCACTGACAGACAACCTAACAGGTAGTGTGGAGTAAGGTGTCAAAGTTTTCTCTATGGAGAACTTTATTCTCCTCCGTCAGAAAGCATGATTAACACATTTTGAATTCTGCTTTGACTAGATAAAAGCTCTTGCTGTGGGGCATCAAATTCCTGCCAGCTGACTGCAAACTGATATGTTTGTGTCGCCAACTTTATTCCGAGGATGCCAGACATTTAAACCAGACCCAATACACCAAAATAGGTCATGGATAGGCTGTGCGGAACTCCGGAGACTCAACTTATTTTGACGTCTTGTGAGGTACAGTGTGTATTTTAAAGGAGAGAGGGATCAATTATACATTACAGAGTTAATATTTCACCTAAACATCGGAGGAATCAAGTTCAATCAACCATGTTTTCTTTCATTCCATCGTCCAAAAACACATTGAGACACTGGAATCAGCAGCATGAAAACATTCAACTATTTATATGTAGGGGAGTTGATTCAATTTGTTTTGACTTGAGTAATTATTAGCGAGTCAAACTATTCATTACCTGATAACTTTGGATAATTACCCTGCACCGACGACGCAGCCGAATGAAGCACTCGAAGTTATTATACTTGTCACGAAGACAGCTGTTATTGTCGCAACACTGTTTATTCTGTTTCTAATTAGGTTATACGTTTATTAACACAACAGAATGGTGGTAAAGAATCAACCTGTTGGATCCCAAAGCAGCTTTTGCATGCTGAAAACTCATTTGCGTAGCAGCCGTTGAACAAGAGGCACTGAAAAGTAACAAACGTTGTGCGTGCGTGACCTTAAACTCTCCCTCTCTCTTTGGTTTTCAGCACCTGCATTCTCATGTCCATTTGTCTAAACTCTCCGAGGAGCGCCTCCTTTTGCACTGTAGTGACCTCTTATGATTATTTTCGCCTTCCTCTTTCTGAGCTCCAACGACAGGAAAGGTTGTGTGGTTTTAAAGATTTTAAAGACGGAGAAAAAGGTTAAAGGCGGAAACAAAGTCGTCTGTTTACTTACCAATCAGAAATTAACTGACACTAGGAGACTCAAAGAGGTGGAATCTCATGACCCACAAGTAAAACACATAAGGGCTAGAAAACACCAAAATAAAACAGGAAGTCATACTAGAAACAATGCACAAGCAGAGAAAGAAATCTATTGAATTCCAGGTTCCATGGAAATATTACACAAAGTCACAGCGATAATGCTCCGTCACAGTAAGAGTGCTATCTTGGTGTGCTATTTCTATTCTCGCCTTTCTTCTCTTGAGTGCAGCATGCTAAACAGCAAGCCACGGTCTGTCACTTTAACACAGCAAGTCTCTATAGTGCCCAGTCTGCCCCAGAAGACGAAGCAATGCCCGTGAGGACAGACTATGAACAATGGCTGAGTCACTGTTACCAAACAATGTCATCTGCATATACACACACACACAAATGTGTAAAAAAAAAAAAAAAAAAAGATTCAAAAACATACAGCTACATATCTGAACAACATTCACTGACCTTTGTAGAAGCTTAGACTACACTGACACATGGCTTGTGACGTTCCCAGTATACTCTCTACCGATGCAAAGCACTGATGCAAAGCCTTTTGCTATTTTAAAGGGTGCACTCTCAAACCCAGTGCGCCTGTGTAACCTCTGCTCTTATCTTACACGCTTATGATTTATAAGAAAGCAAAAGCCTGCATTCACAAGAAAAGGAACACTTTCAATGAGTGGTTGGCAAGGGTCCCCAAATAGTATATTCTATTCTTCATTGGGTGCAGTGTTAACGCCATTCTTCACTGTGAAGTGAAAAGACACACACACGGAGATACGTGTATCACTATTATTATCTAGTATAAATGAAGACCATTTTCAGCCCTTCTCGCCACTGTATTCCTACCTATGATCATATCATGAGTACACATTATTATTATTATTATTATTTTTTTGCATGGGTTTCCTCACTCAGTCCTAAAACATGCATATTTGGGGATTAGGCAATTGGACACATAGGTGTGAATCTTTTTATTGTGGCCCCTGTGATGGACTGCTGATCTGTCCAGGGTGTACCCCTGGACATTGTACCCCACCTTTCACCCTATATGTCAGCTGGGATTGGCACCAGTGCCCCCCCACAATGGATGGATGGATGGGTGGATGACTCACACAGACAATATTGTGCTTAAAAACAGCATTACTCGCATCGTATTCATTTAATGGGCAAAAAAAAAGGACATCATAATGCCACGTAAGAGTTCGCTCAGACATCATAATTGAATCCATTCAAGCCGAATACTCTTACTCTAAGTGCTAAGTTGTACTGTAAAATCTGTTTTTGTGGCCCGAGCAGCACCGGAGTCACCGGAGCATGAAGAGATGGATATTGTCAAGTCCCCCCTCATAACGCTCACGGTAGGGCCAAGCGAAAGAGAGGGTGAAGCAGTGCGGTAGCAGAGCGGTCGACAGGACACTGCATCAAATGGGCAAGGGCTGCTTTTTGTTTTGGTAGCCTGAAGGCACGGGCTGCTGCCATGAGCCGACTGTGTCAGAGCCTGAGAGCTGAGAATTGTACAAGCATTGGAAAATGAAAATAAAAACACACAGTTGCAACAGTTAAACGCAGGTGTCAGACCTGTGTCCTCGGCCGGTTGTTGAGCTTTCCGTTCGATCTTAGTAGACAGACAAAGAGAAACTGGTAAACAGTGCCTGTTTTTTTTAGTTTATTTCAACCGTACTAATATTGCACACTGTTACATTAGTATTTTTGTAATCCTATATCGAATCAGATATTTATCGTGACGTGTGCTGTGGACCTCTTGGCCAGGTCACCCTTGGAAAAGAGATTTCGATCTCAACGTTTTTTTTTAAAAGATACTGTTGTCAGATTACGTCACGTATTAGGCCTATCAGCTCCACTTGACTCGGTCTTGTATTTCTCAGTCGAACAGTTTTTAGATCTCGTGTTTTTCCCACCTCACCAAGCGCGTTCATGAGAGTGATGTTTGGAGGAGGGAGGGGGATCCTAATGGTTAGCGTAACACTAGCACTGACAGCAGCTTTACGGACAAATCCCATTAACTAGCTGCGATCCAGTCTCTTAACCTTTTGTGCGACCATGAGACTGACATTTGTGGTTTCATGTCTCAACAACATTCGGATTTACTGCCAATACATTTCGGGTAAATTCATCATTGTTGCCCTCGGGATGAACTGTAGCTTTAATTCCGTGCCGTCATCAGGTGTAAATTTCAATTTGTCACCGTCCGTCACTGTGGTCAGTGGTTTGTGGCGTCTCATTTCTTGTTTCAGCAAACACTAGAACTTGATGTGTGGGAGCGCGGACCAGCAAATGATATCCACCAGGGTTTGTGCTGGAATATACTGTCAGTCAGAGTGTGTGAAGAGAAGCACGAGGGACCGAGTCGTACGTCTGCGTTTGTTTTCGGACATGTCTTCATGTCTCAGCGTTTGTGTGTCGTGTACGCGGTGCACATCTTTGCTTGTTTATGTTGATATAATACAATATAGCCGGGTTATATGCCGGGATAGGAAAAAAAAAAAATATTGGTACTGTCTCGTTGTGATGTTCCTCACTGCAGTATTTACTTGGGAGAGTAAAACATTTATATGAAGCCTGTCAGCGGTGAGCCACAGAGAAAACACGAGAGAGAAGGAGGGGAGAGTGAGAAAATGTCCAAATATCTCATTTCGCATTGTACAGGTATTGTTCTGTAATTTAAAGGTCCCATATTATGCAAAATCAGCTTGTTGATCATTTTAATACGTATATTTAGGACTCTGGAGGCCCTACCAGTCACCAAAGTGTGAAAAAAGGCGACTCACTCATGTTTTTGTGGTCCTCCTCAGTCTAAGTACAGGAGATAAAACACGCAATGTTGACTTCTGGCTCACTGGGACGTCACAATGCGCTAAATTCATGGAATTGTTGTCTCACGGAGCTCTGCTTTGCCCGTAAAACACGCGAGAGGGCGTGTCGAGGGCAACGGTATCCGAAAAACCACAAGTCCGCGAAAAGTTCTATTCTTGGCTCCACAGTGCAGCACAAAGTTCTACACAAACTTCCAGCCTCAGAGGATTTTTCTTTCCAGTGGATACATGTTATATATGACGACAATGTGCCTGATAGAGCCTGCAAATGATCACTTTTTTTCAAATGCAATTCAAATGTTCATTAAGACACCAGGGAACTGATTTAACTTTGAGAAATATGATATAATATGGGACCTTTAATGAATATTCTGATATATTTGTGAAAGTGTGCTTAGCAACATGCTAAATTTTAGTTAGTTAAAATGTAAAGTGCAAATGACAACTTTAATGCCATTTCACAGCTCGTGGTTGTAGGACTCCTGGGGTAAATTAATGAGTTTTAGGAGGGATGGTAGATTTTTCTTTGGCCACAGCCAGGAAAACTGTTTAACCTTGTTTTCAGTGTTTGGACAAAGCTTTATAAGACGAAGCAGATAATGGAGTCTGGAGTATCTGCTACCGCATATTTGGAAAGAAGAACAAAATGTTTTAGGGCTAAATTAATTGTGAAAATCAGACAGGTGGTGGTTGAGATGGAGTTTATTTTGACAATAACGTGACTAAGAATGTCTGGAACAAAACTAACTGTCAAAAGGGATAATATTACACCATTGCAGTTACAAATCTGCGGAGTACTTGAAATAAAAAAAAGAACCTGAACACCTGATCCCATATATCACATAGTATCTCATATTATATATTCTGGATTTGCACAGATTAAAGTGTGGCAGTCCATCGGCACAAAACACAAGTTGCTGATAATGGCCAATAACCCATTCCTCTTTTCCATATGTGGTTTGTGGTAATAAAACAAATTGCAACCAACCACCTGCACATGGCGCTATTACAGCTCATAAAAATAAACCATCTGCTCAACCTGTTCATCGATATCAACTCTTTTCCACTCCCCATCTTAATTTTGTATATTGTTTTTTTACACTCCGGTTGTTCATTTTGCACCTTAAGAGTTTTATATTATTGTTGGTATTATGTATTTCCTTTTGTTTATGTTTTATTAACTGAGTTGACACTAAAGATTATTGAAGATTGTGTTTAAAAAAAACTCCTTCATCAACATGTAACGTGAGAGGTTTCCCTTTGGGCGATTCTTTACCTAATTTCACCCTTTACTGACGATTGCCTTGCCAGGCTAATGCAACTCTTTCCAGACGTGTTCCTTGATCTACAGCTCTGGCTTCCAACATGTGGGAGCATACATCAACTTAACAAGAGCCAAAGGCTACTGTGTATTCTATGAAATGGTCTGAATCCAATTTGGACACGTGGGAATCTACGTCCCATTATTTGCACAAACCAGTTAAAGCAGTGGGTCCACTTTCATTATGCCGTCTCATCTTTTACACTCGACTAATGGCGGCGGGAAATATAGTGCGAGTCCTCTAATTACTCACCGTATCACCCGAGAGCAGCAGTGTCTGCTTTTAAAAAGTAACCTAAGAAGATGTATTGTAATGATTTTCATTGGTGAGAAGGGAATTGGTTTGCCATAAAAAATGAGCAGTGGAGAATTCTGAGAGAATACAGGGGGTTACGAGCAGGAGTATCCATTATGGATACGTCTGATTTGGGGAAATTGAATTTTTGAGTACTGCATCGGGGAATTGCACGGTGCACCCAGACAATGGTAGTGGGGGGGAAAAAAACAATGTGTCAAGGGTATGGACAGAAACAGAGAAGGCCAGATACAAGATAATGGTCTATTTCACAAATAATTGGAGAGAGCTACATCCACAGATGTATCAAGGTGTTATTAAAATAAAATCACCGGTGTTCTGGAAGTCGGTGGCTGTTTGTATTTCTAGAAAGCACATATCGGCAGTTGTTTGGCTGTATTATTATTATTTTACTTTTATATTTTATGGCTTGTGTGTTGCAGTAGCTAAGTAACAGAGAGACTGCAAAACAAAAGGTACGGCGTAGTTGTATTTATATATATATATATATTTGAAGGTTTCTCAATGCAATGAGAGCATTTTTGATTGCTTTTATTTTATCGAGCGCCGTCTGCATAATCACGGGAGACATGGAAATGATGGGACCTCGAAATTATGCTGCCAGTTGTCCACCGCCGAACCAGAGAAGACTCTGGACTTAATCTTTTCAGCAAGGACGACAGCATCTGTTGTACCTACAGTTCCATTTCTTTCCCATTACAACGAGAGCTCGGCGCTGGATCGTGAATTAGATATGGAGAATTAATAATTGATAGGACCACACGCACACGCTTGCACGTGCACCCACAGTGTCTGAGCAAGTATTAAGCATCTGCATTCAAAAGGTCAACAGGGAGTTAAGGTTTTCTCCTTGTCAGTTACTTATGGTCAAATTAAATATTGAGTTTCTCGGAGGGAGAGGGCTCGATATTCGGGCTTACTGCGGTGGGGGGGGGGGTGAATTGACCACTCAAAAAGAAATGATGCAAGCACTGAGAAATAGCCCCTGTGCCTGCTGACTAATGATGAAGAGAATCACATGTAGCATCAATTTGAAGATTTCAAATTGCCAATAAGCTACAGGTGAAATCAGAAACTTAAAATAACCACATGAAAAGGTCAAATGTGTCTTTAATGAGGCGCTTTCGGAGCTGACCCATTCCTGCACATGACAGATTCCACTGTGATGTATCAGGTGTGCATCCCTCATACAGTTAATAAATCCCACCACCTGGTCGGCATTGTGCTTAGGGTGTGATTTAGGGTGGCCATGGCTTTCGCAGCTCTGCATATAATAACTGATATAGTAACCGCAAAAGAGCTTTACGTGCAGCGTGAAAGCCAGGGAGAGAAGCCCCTGCCTCTCATCCTTGTCATTTTCCCCCGGAGACTAGGTGTGACTGATTGCATGAACTTGATCGACTACTTTGCATGACGTACAATCAGATAAAATGGCCATCACTTGGGTCTATCCAGCTATTAATCGTCACTGAAATATGGCGGAATATGTATTCTCTTTGTCCATAAATCATGCTTATCCCTCATCTAAGAGTCAATTATCTAACGCGCAACAAATGGCTCAGCCGTAACCTTGACGATGCACGCGGGGAGGCTTAGCTTTGCCGCTTGTCTGTTTTGGCCACAGCGCTGCATTATTTTAAAAAGAGAAGATGGATTTATGGTGATTTGAAAACATTTTAAAAAACTTTTATTTTATAGTTTCTATCACAGGCAGGTGATTTAATGACTGCGCATTTGCCCGGCTGAGAAATTTATGCCAGTTTTGATGAGTAAATGGATACTATTTCATCCTAAATCTTTTTGAAATTGCGCTATAGTGTTTTATTTTCCCAGTGGGCACTTTGTAAAGGAACGACTCGCATTACATGGACGCATGCAGTGATCAGATGTTGTACTGGTCTGTACTTCAAAGAGGAAACGGCATCTTTACAGCTTCATCTCTTGTTAGTGCAGTAGAGAAAAGAAAACCAGGCATATCACAGTACCTTTTAAGCTGCATGCTGATTTCTCGGTGATCCTTACAATGCATATGAAAGTGATCACAGAACAAAAACAAAGATGTCTTTGTTCTACAATGCCATATTTTGTTTGATTCGAACTTCCCATCATATTATATACAGTACTGCAGGTCCACTGACAGTCCCTGGCAAATAATTGGATGCTTTAAGCTGCGTATATTTACTTTAAAAAAAAAATCCACAAACACACAGGAGGTCAACAGGGATTTTGAAATGTTCAATTTTTAAAGTAAAAGCGTGTGTCGACTGAATCAATTCATGTTTTTCAACAAGGCTTTTATTGTGAATTATTTGCTGGGCCGATGATGATGAAAGAGTCTTGGCATTTAGGTGAGTATATCTATATCTATATAGATATATATTAAAAGTTAAAATCATTTACCTATATTAAAATGTATATCGTGTATGTAAAAGTCTTTTTTTTTTTAGTTTTCAGATGTGATGTAAATCCATGTATCACCAGTGGGGAGCGCCAAATCACCCCACAGGGGCATCACACCAGGGTATTTACGTAAATGAATTTACTCTCCTCTGGGCAGTGTTTGCTTGATATTGCTTTTCCCATTAAAAAAAAAGGTATAACTTCCACATTAAAGCTTATTTAAAACTGATTTGTCAAACCTTCAGTTTCAGACTCTTCACTTCACATCACATATAAAGAGAGCCACATGACAAATGATCTGACCATATTACAAATATAAATCAAAATGTGTGCATGACAGTTTTTATTGCCATTTTTGTAAGTTACAGAACTATTACAGGCTGCTGTTATCGACTCTAACACCTAATGTTATTTTTGATTATTGTTTTGAATGGATAAAACAGGCATTGTTTGGAGATAATAAATGAATCACAGTATCATCATCATTTATGCATGTTCTTTATTAAACTTTTTTCAGCAAAAGACTGGAGACAATTTCGACTTTTTGTCCCAAATAATATCTCCATCTTTGGTGGAAACAGTAAATGTTTGATGTGAGCCTGGATGGATCCAAGCTAATTTATTTCACTTGTGGCTTATCCTGGAGTGTCTGAATTGTTTTTAGCCAAAAAACTGAATTTCTCTTTCTGTTCTCCTGTACTTTTCCTCTCTGCCTCTCCATTTCTTTCAGAAAGGCTCCTCCAGTGCTCTCTTGCAACTTCTGTATCTGTGCGGCTAAAAACAGAAATAGTTTTTTTTTGGGTCGCAGAAAATCACTAACCCCAATGAGGGATATGGGGGACCAGTGTGAACCGCATTGACAAGCCTCCACTGGTTAGTCAACATATCTGTCACTTGCTGTGTACAGTGTACAGACTTTGTGCCATCGTGACTTAAATAATTAGGGTTAGATTGAAGAAGTAACACATTCACGGTGCCATCATGGCCAGCGATTACCGGCCAGCAACTTTCCACAAGTGCATTTTAGCTCACTGTTTAAACCCAGGTGTGAGGCTGGAGCGAGGATGTGCAGAAGCATTAATTAAAAGTCTGTCAAGACTTTTTGTGCACACTCCCAAGACGGTGGTGGACAGTTGTTTAAGGTCAGATCATGGAGTGTCTTCTCTGCAGTGCCTCGGCTTCTAAGGTTCCGCTGGTTTAGACAAATACCTGCACTCTTCCACGGTGTGAGATCCCTGTGCACTTCATTTGATTCCTACTCTTTCGCCTATACTGTCACTCCCCGGAGTACATTCTCCACATGTCTCGAACCGTTCCGCTGCTAAGTAAATGGACCTCTGCACAGGAAATTCTCAGGCCTTGATAAAATCTCACTGCCCATCCCTGGCTGCTGATCTTGCCTTTGCTATGAGGGATGTTTATCAGTGATTGCAGGGCAACCGACTCTGTGCCGAGGTCACTCTCGAACCGTTGCCACCAAGTGACCGTTTTTTCTCTCCCCACCTACTGCAAATTGAAAAATGATTTCTGCAGCTCACTTATCGTAGTGAACTGTCATTTGATGTCAGTGACCTTAGAAACCCTTCATCTACTTGTGTTCCTACTCCGTACCGAGTGACTGGGAATACAGGTAATTATGCAGGGGAATTAAAACCACATGCGCATTTTGCAGAGCAGTGAGACACAGCGTGAAGACGGCTGGAGCGCAGGTTGCGGATGAATGGCGGCCATTATGAGCGAAGAGTGAAGGAAAGTGGAGGAAAAATCAAAGTTTAGTATCAGCACAAACACAGTGTTTGTGTGCTGATATCAATCAGATTTTTTTTTTACCTGTTTCACTGATTTTTATTTTCTTGCCAAACAGCACCACACATGGTGGTGTGGTGAAACACGGTAATACACCAATTAATGTCCACCTGCTGAGGTGAGACCAGGTGAGGTGAGTTGTCTTGATTAGACACACACAGTGACACGCTCTGAATGGATGTGGACGCAAGTCGCTGCTGTTTTTGCCGCACAGAAGCACACGGTTAAAGCGTTTTTATTCAAACTTTGCCGATTCTGGAGGAAAAGCAACATGTTGGGCGGCCTCTGTCGGTCTGGTAAGTGAGCCTTCTCTTCTTAATTCAGGGGAACCCTTGCTAACAATGCTGTTGTGGTGGGGCTTCAAGAAAACATAAAAATACCTGTTTTTGTCAGTGATGGAGACATTTGTAACTGTGTGTTCCAGCCTGCCTTTAAACTTGCTCCTGATTAAAGGTGCATTATGTAATTAAATCTAAAGCAACTGACCATAAAATCCTCCTAATATGTCACAGAGACTCAGGAATAATGTTCATATAACATACTGAACTCCCCAACAATAACAGTACAGCCAAAATATTCGCATTAAAAAAAATACATTTGCAGACCGCAAATCAGGTTTTGGCATGTGACGCCCCCTACCGCTGTCTACCAATCATTGCAGTCAGTCGAGTCTCAGCTGCCGAGCAACCACGGGTTGCCAGTTACGTGTGAGCTGCAATGGTGGAGAAAACGAAACCTAAAAGACTTTAGTATTTTGAATTTGAGTGTAATAACCTTTTTTGGCCACATTCTTACATATGGCGCCTTTAATTGTCAAACTGCATTTGAGCTACTTGCATGTCTGTGTGCTGCAGGGTTGGTTGTTTGCATTCAGTGGAGTATTTGTTGGGTTGCAATTGGGTTTTTAATAGTTAACCTACTAAAGTTGTATTTAGTAATACTGTATATGTATGCCTCTGTTTGTTAGGCATAATATTTAACTTTTAATAATTATATGTTTGTAAACCACTCACGCTCCTACACCAAAGTCCATATAATGTGTGGTTTTAACTTTTAGCTTGAGTTTTTAGTGTTTATGTCACTGTATATGTCAATCTGAACAAAGAATTTAACTCTATGACACTTGTGTGATGTTAAACAGGTGATTTTTTTTTTTTCTCGACTTTATCGACTTTGGTGACTTTGGTGCAGGGACTGACTCAGTTTCAAGTTGGAAAAGACTGTTTCATGTGGAGTTTTAGTGGCAAATTCAACATCAGCTACTTTCAGGATTCATCAGTGAATATTTATGGCACCGGTAAAAGCTCAAGGTTTTGACCACGTTAAAATATGAATACATTTAATCTGTCACTCCCCATTGTCCAATCAGACACACGGTAGATCCCATCGACAATGTTCTACAATGTATCTACAGTGCAGAGGAAGCCATAAATTGGCCCATTTCTCTCCCCTCTGCTTCTATGCTGCATGCCTTTCTCCTCAGGAGGAGAACAGATGCGTAGGCACTATTAAAGCAGCAGCTGACTGTGTTTGGTGATGTTTATCGCTCCCCTGGCTGCCAAAGATTTACAGTAAATATCTGTTTTATTGTGCATATCGGGGGCCCCCACTTTTACACCAGTGAACCGGTTCCCCCTACTCTATAGCCACCCACAGTCAACTGGAGGCCTGTAACCACGGTGCGTCACTGCCGCCATATGCAGGACCCAGTTAAAACGAGGCTCCCTGCATGTGTATCATATCATTAAATGCAGTATCTCACACTGACTCATAAAGCCGCATTCGTCGTAAATGTACCTAGTAATAAATAAAGCAGCCTTTTATTAGTTTTTGTCATCTGTGCAAACTTTGAGTTAAAAAAAAACAAGGTGAAATTAGTTTTTTTTTTTTCCAAGTAAGTATTGAGGATAAGCTGTAGAAAAAAAAGATGATGGTATTTAGGGAGAGGAGAAAAGTTAAACCCCAATTTTCCTGTAAAAATGAGAGGCTTCTTTCAGTCAAAAAAAAAATATTCACACACACTTTCTTCTTTGTTATATATTTGTAAGACATATTATGTTTAAGTGAAGTAATTGTGTGTGGTGAAATCAACATTTCAGAGTCCACCTGACTTCTGTTTGCGGTGGATGTAGTTTTTGCAGATCGCCCGTGTTTTCCATTTCATGCTTGTGGCCACGCTTCCATTTCACTATTACACTCGCGGTCAGTTATCACACCTTTGTGTAGCGCCGGAGAGTGAGTTGGTTGGTTTTGGTGGGGGGGCAGGGGGGTTGTTCACATAAAGGTGAATGATATGGAAACTATCCATCCCTAGTGGAAGAGAAATGGCCAGATTTGTTGATGGAGAAAAGGGATGTAAGGTGATGTAGGGGGGGGGGGGGGGTGATGGAGGGATGAAGTGATAAAAGAATGCAAGTTGAAAGAAGGGGGGGGGGTGATGGAGTGGCAGCCTCCTGGAGTCCAGGTCAACCGCTGAACTCTAAAAGCACCCGTTTGATCATGACATGTCAAGGATGTGAGTAGAGGGAGAGCGGGAGGAAAAAAAGGAGAGGCAGGGAGAAAGATGGCACAACACCCTGGAAAAATGCTCATCGTTTGGCACCAGATTGAGTGATCCATTTCAGGAACTGGTGAGCACATATAGGTGTGCGCGTGTGTGTTTGTTACCTTGATTTCATGCACTGTCTCGCACACATCACTCCTTATGGGAAGGTGCTGTATTGCTTTAGCCCATGGATTTGACGGACGGCACATCAGTGAGCCGCATCGATCTGAGGGGTTGGTGGGAGGCGAGGGGCGAGGGGACGGGGGGGGGGGGGGCACAAGCTGGAGTTTGGTTGTCACAGACGGAGAGATGGAGGATAGTATCAGGCATGCAATCTCACAGCCAGGGACCCTGGCGTGGAGGGATAGGTCGGAGCCATCCATCTCTCTGCATTACCCTTAGCCGCAAGGACATTAAGCCAGAGGGATAAGGGCCTGTCTGGGGGTGTTTAGAGCGACACGTGGTTATCTCTCTGTGGGGACCACAAGGTTAGAAGACGGTGATACACCCAGGCAGATGGGCACTTTCTCTGCTTTGAAGTCTGTTGAAGTATAGGAGGCGGAGAGAGCGAGTGCATGGTTATAAGGCTTTTATAGTCCCCCCCCCCCCTCAGTTTCTGTGTGCTCTCCTGCATTTATGCTCGAATAATTCAAGTGTACATAAGATCAAGTCTATTTTGTGATGTTTTACAGTGGCATTAAGAGAGAGCACTGTCATAGTCGGTGAACTATGGAGCGAGGAGGCTATATGAATTCCAACATGTATTAGATGTCCTATTCTTCTCAAGAAGACGTAAGAGCGAGACTTGAGGGAGTATCGTCCTTATAAATCCATGATCTATTGCCTGTCATTGTCTTTACACTGATTGCTTGATTACTGAGTCAAGATTAAGTCCATTTAAGGTCTTAAGGATTTAAGGTCATCTGAGTTGAAACTTTCAGTTTCAGCTTTCAGTAGCATATCTGGCAATAAAAAAAACCCCCGCAGTGAGTAGATTTCAGCGAAGATGACTCAAAGGGTTGAGTTCAACATTTAAGCTTCTGCCCGTACGTGGCAGAAAGTCCTGACCTCTCTTCTACGGCCCCAATCTGCACTTTCAGTGTAAAAACAGCTGTAGACGTGACACTTTCCCCAGCAGACACGACTGTGACGACGGAAAGGGTAAGACTCTGAGGTGTCCCCTTTTTACAAATGAGTCTGAGGCCTGTGAGGTGTGATAAGACAAAGATAAAAACGGAGTGCTGATGGGGCCTTTGAGGACCCCTCTAAATGAGACAGGGATGCAAGGCCGATGTGCAGTGTCTTTCACTCTGGAAACCTGTCGGCCGTCCCCGCCTGGTTGGAAAGTCCCCTGGTGTCATGGTGTGGGAGTCCTCTGATCGATACCTCAGCCCTTTACTGATTAGGAGACACACAAATTCACACTATGCAGTTCTGTGTGCAAGATTAATATTCAGTTTACTGTAATATATTGTAGTTTATGATATTTTATTGTTGAAAAATATCTAGTTTTTGTCTTATCAATGACACAGTTGTGGCACTGCACTGCCAGTGTTGCATAAAGCAACTGCTGTGTGATCAGATAGGGAAGCGGAGATGTCTGATGTTTCTTTGCATTGTAGATTATGTCACTAATTCTTAACCATACCGATGTTTGTGCTGCTTCAGGTTCATGTCAGGCACAATTAGTACTCTTGAGCTGAACTCTGTAGCTCACAGTCTGAGGCAGGTCAGCTTCTCAGTGGAGCATGAAGTCAATTTCACTATTTTTTTTTTCCTGTGAAAACCCTGACGTCAAAAAATGCTCTCTGAAAGTCCGGCTCTTTTGGCTCAGCTCCCTTAGAAGAGCCGGTTCTTCCGGCTCCCAAATGGCTCTTCGCTTAAAGGTCTCGTATCATGCAAAAATAAACTTTTTAATAATTTAAATCCTTATATTTGGGACTCTGGGGGCCCTACCAGTCGCCAAAGTGTGAAAAAATATGACTCATGTTTTTGTGGTCCTCCTCATTCTAAGTACAGGAGATAGAACGCACGATGTTGACTTCTGCGCTCCTGGAATTTAGCGCATTGCTAAATTTGTCCGTAAAACACGTAAGAGTGCAGTGCAGCACAGTCTTCCACAAACTTCCAGCCTCAGAGGATTTATCTGTCCAGGATACATGTTAGGGTATATGACGGCAATGTGCCTGCTAGAGCCTGCAAATGATCACTTTTCCAAATGCTAACTGCTGTTAGCTCCCAGTGGCCTCTGTGGCTGATGTCATTGTCTGTCCCTTTAGTTTTGTTTTACTTTCGTTTTCGTTGAGCCTAATTTAGCAATTATGAATGGTTTGTGTTGGTAAACAGGTTATTTTTTAATCAGTGTTTTCTTAAATGTTTCATATTTCATTGGCCGCATGGTATGCCCATCAAAGTAAAGAAGATTCGGCTCTACGAGCCAGCTCGTTTGTGAATGACACATCACTAAAACACACACAATAACACCCTTAAGCAGATCCCATCACTGGTACACAATATTAAAAGCAAAAACAATGACCAGTCTAAAATATTTTATTAATTTTTAACGTTTTTTACTAAAAACTTGTCAGTTATAGCCCGTAAGCTGCTAACATAAAAAAGAAACTCCATTGTTATTGCTCATAAAAAAATGACAATCAGTAATGGCTGCATGTGCGAAGGAATTAACATTTCCTCATATCAATGAAGACTGTGAGTGCTTGCAGGATTCTTGAGATAATCACATTTAGTAAATAAAATATTTAAACAGATTGATCCAAAACTCAGACCATAACGAAAACCGTCACCACCAAAAAGTCAGCAATCCTTATCTGTTATTAATCAGTAATGACCAGGCTAAAGGTTTCTATTAAATCAATTTGCAGAAAGTGAATCAGTCGCATGCCGAGCACAATCAGACAGACGTGAGTAACCACGTCTCCATCAGCGCATGACCATCAGAAGATCAGTGCATCAATCTTTGTTACTTGAGGTATAGAAAAGCAAAGTTCAAGTGCTCGGGGTGGGTTTAGAAATACCAACATTTTTCAGTGAATGAGTGGAAAAAAGGGCCCTGTGTCCTAAAGCGTCCAAGATTTATGGCGGCATGTTAGGAGAACGGGCAACAGAATCACACGGCAGTGTATCAAACTGACAGGGAAACATTGTGGTGACAATAGTTAAGACTGGAGATGGACGCCTGCACAGAAATAACTACACCCTGACCAAGGAGAAGTACCACTCTATTCTTCAGAGACATGCTCGACCATTCCGGTTTACATCTTTGTTGGAGGATGATTCATACCGAAGCGGGAACATGACTCAAAGCTTTGCAAGAAAAACCAAAACCAAAACCAACTGTCATATACAACAGGTTACAACAGCAATACCTTTGTTCAAGATAAAAGGAAAAAAACTTTTTCATAGCGTCGCCACGACAAACCTCACAATGTCACTGCTTACAGAGGGTTCACACGTCCATGATAAACGACAGATGTTGATTCCATGCTAATTGTTATTATAAAAGCTACAATGGGACAGAAGCAGCAGATGACCTTTTTTATTTATCTAACAATAAAAAAAAACAACTCATGTGGTTTGGTTGGGTCAAGTAAAACATGATATTTGGAGCAGATTGAGCATCTTTTAAATGTCCAGCTGCTAACAGATAGATTCAGGAGACCATTGGGGAAGCAGCAGCTTTTTTATAAGATGGCGCCTGTCATCTTTGCTCTGTGTTTTTGTGTGTATCACAGTAACATTTTCACAGGCTGTTTTTAAAAAATTGCCAACTTTTGTAGGGTTTAATGTTTTTTTTTTTGGTCCAACTTTGAAATCCGTAATGCACGACCTCCTGCTCACAGCATCATCCCCACTAAATAAGGATGATAGTCTCTTTGCTTTGCTCTCTTGTGTTTTCCGTTGCATAAGCAAGTCCCCCCCCCCCCACATGCAAATGCATCAGTACTCGTGCACACGCTGCGACACCCTTGTCTGGAACAGCAGCTCATCCATTCCATTTCATGGTGAATTCTGCTGGCTCTGAACACCATGTGTGTTTGTGCTTGTAAGTACTTTATGTGTAATTTTTGTGTCCTCCACTACTTTTTTTTATGTGTGCGTGTGTGTGTCCTCGGAGCGAGTTTCATGCATGCGCCTGCTGGGTATATTTACTCCCATCACACTGTCTCAGTGTGCATATGTAGACACAGCTGTCTCTGTAACACAGCTTGGCTCTGTGATCCAAAGGGAGCTTCCGCTGCTTTGATATACTCTCATAACTACACATGGGGATAGCGAGGCTGTCAGGAGAGCCCACCTAATTCGGCACCAGATCTTGTGTGTAGGTAGACGGATGTGTCGTTGAAACAGAGCCGCAGTCGACGTTTAAAAACACCCAACTCCATCCTTTATATGTGTGCTTGTGCATATTCATACGAGTGCTGCTGTTTGCCCTCCAGGAGCAAAGGATCTCGGCTATGTCAATAACGATGAGAGCAGCCAAGATTTTAATGGGAATATAATCTCCTGCTTATTTGTTCTTTTTTTGGCAATCGATGTATTTAGTTTGCCTGCTGTGCTTCAGCACAGGAAGTGAGCGAGACATGGAAAAGAGAGGCTGAATCTAGTGAAGGACGGCTTGTTCGAAAAACAAAGAAGCACAACATACAAACTATTAATAAGACTGAAGACGGATAAGTATGGAAAATACATTAGCGAGGAACTGGAAATGTTCCCATCTTCCTCCAGTTCATCTCTGCCTCTTGACATTGTATTTAATCCAACCTAAGCCCTTCCGCCCCTTACCTCCCTGCTAATGTTTTTATTATGGCATCACACCTCTTTCCTTCTCCCACACACTCACTCTGCAACAATGATCCTCTCCTTGGCCTCTGTGGGGCTAAAGGCCTCCCTGCTCGGAGATTACAAGACCCCCAAGAAAGAGTGATTGAGACTGGTTTAAAGTGAGATACATAGAGATACAGAGCCCACTGATGGGAGGAAGAAAAATAACATTTGGCAGTGCATGACTCCCTCAGTCTTCCACTGATTAATAATGTTGTCCTTAAGGTGGCAAGAGGCATCCCTCCTTTAGTCTGTCTTCCTTCCTCTCTACCTCTAACCCCAAGGATACACTCAGCTGTCCAGTGCCACAGTGCGGTCGTAATTGTTCCCATTTGGGCAATTTTATATGATTTAAAGTGTGAAAGTTACACTTTTCAACAGATTTTTTATCAAACGCAGATACATTTTCTCTCTGAAAGAGTCAGATTTTATCTTCTGCAGCTCTAGCTGCTGGATGGTGTAGTGCAGAGGTCTGTCAGCCTTCTGAGAACTGCATCCATGACGCCGGACTGTGCACAATTAAAGCAGTGCAAATTAGATAACTGCAGCCTTGGTAATTAATAGAAACCACTGGCCGAGCCAATACATAAAAGGAGTTTAAAGCATGCACATCATACGGTTATTATTTGTTCACGTCAAAAAAGTTACAACATAAAGCGGTGAACAATTCTCTCAGTGGCCTGATACAGACATCAACCCCCTGCTTTTACTAGGTTGTATTTCTTCAGCAGTGGACTCCGGCACATAAAAACTATAAGCTTCATCTGTGACACACGTTGTAAAATGTGAAGTAATCAATAATGTCATCTCAGTGTATATACTGCAAAATCAGTTTGGGTGTCTGAAGTGTCATCCTCAGCTCCTGATGGCTGACTGCGCTCGCTGTGATGCCGCTGATGGAGACTCCCTGAAGGCCCAGAAAGGAAAATAAAACCCATCTCGCACAGTAGTTATTCTGTCATCAAGTGACATCAAAATACAGATGAAATACAGTCGTCTTGCCACATTGATACCGAGAACATTGGAAGATATTAAGATATATCATCCTCTCTTTTAAGAGGAGGCATTGTGGACACCGGATCTCCAGGCACCTGCATTACAAGAGCCCTGCCAAAAGATGAGACCGGAAGAGAAATGAAATGAAAGTCTAATATCCCACCCGCAGCTGAGACGAGGATTCTTCAGATAAGTTTTATTGCTTTTAAAATTAATATATGGCAGGGACAAGCAGTATGAGGATGTATGATACAGATGGAACACAAATTAAACAAGATTTAGCTTGCCGAGTATACACAAGACTAGATATATGGGCGTAATCGGCTTCTCGGGGTTCAATATTTGAAATGCTCACTCACTCTCATTGTGCTTCGGTTCATCTTAAAACACAGGCAGGCCATAAGTTGTAACGGCAGTTTTCTCTTTGATTGCTGCCCAGTCATGAGCTCGACATCCTTAAAATAATAAAGATTGGACTTTGTATTTGATGTCACAACCTAATTCTCTTCTATAATGGACTTTGCTGTGTTTTAGGGGCGAGAGCGTGTCTATATCTTGTCCTCGGAGGTGGATAAGCTTAGCTTTCCTGTGATTTTAGTTTTACTTTATATATATATATATATAGTACTTTCGATCATTGCTCCATTCTGCTCTCTGTTTTCATGAGGTTGATTGTTGGGCAATGCTCAGGAGAACCATTTTCCTTTGGCCTTTGTTAAAATGTTTATTTTTCCACCAGAAAATTACTTGTACCTTTGAGAGAGCAGGTCCAAGGGAAATCACATTCTGTAGATTAGTTTCAAATTTCACCCACTCCTCCGGCAATAAAGAATTACACAGATCAGCCGGATGGTAGCACCATAGATGAAAAGGTATCTAGATACTTTGGGGAAGTGTTCACCTTTTCAGGATTAACGCACTATATCATCGTTTCCCAACTGTTAAGTTTTAGAGACTTGTTGAAAGATTCAGGGTCAAAGTCAAAGATGCCCAGTGGCATGAGTCTATACTTCATCCTATTAATAGTGTTTCTGATAGGTATTATTTTTGAGGTATTGGGTCGTTCTTGAAACTAATGTGAGTTAGATCTTAAGAAATTGTAGTGGAAAACATGACTCGGAGGGAAACTTTGAGATATATTTACCTTTTTTTTTTTTACCTCTGCACATTGGATATGATGGTTTGGTTCCATCTGGTTGTTTTTAACAGGATCACTCAAACATTACAGAACCAATTTCTGCAACATTTTGTGAAGTGCTGATGTATGAACTGAGGGAAAACACACTACATTACTTTTGTTTAGAGCTGACCTGATCGGTGTGTGCTCTTGGGTTATTTATGCTTTCGGATAAGGGTTTAACTTTTAGTAGTATCGAAATGTTCGAACATGCCAAACTTTTCAACACCTTCATCAGTCTGAAGGGTACGATGATGAGGATGCCCACAGTAGCTCCTTTCAGTTTAAGACATTAATTCTGTTTGAAAACCATATAGGACCACAATAAACCAAGAAAGTAATCAGCTTTTGTTGAGTTGTGTATGTTTTCACCTGCAAAGTTTGGGTTAGGTGCACTGTTATCACCTCTTGTGCATGTGCTAAATGCTCATTGGTAACGTGGTCTCCATTTGCAGCGTGGTGGCTGAACTATGGTCCGGTCTTGGCTGTGCGGCTCCGCTGGAGGCTCTCCCGGGTCTCATATCCGTGAGGTAGGTCGGCTTTTTCCTGCCCTTGTCAGTCACTGAGCTCCCTGTTGATTGTTGCCGTGCGCTTTCTGCTGCACTGTGGTTGAGCTTTTAGCCTAAAGGCCTGCATCCTCTGTTTGACCGTGGTGGAGTGGGATGTAAGTGAAATGTATTGTGGACTGTTGATCACTCGATTTATAAATATGAATCAATTTAATTTCTTTGTAAATTAGAACGTGTTTGTTTAATATCTGTTAATTGATAAGTTTGTTGATTGTGTTAATTATTTAGATAAGTTGGGGCTGGTTTCTTTATTTAATTTAAATATTACTTCATTATTTCCCTGGAATATTGCTTTATTTCCCTATTGCCTCAATGGTTTAATATTGGTTTATTATTTTAGTCTGACTATTACTTTATTTCATTTGAAGATCGTTTTCATTCATTTGAATATTTTATTACATTTGAATATGTTTTAGTTCCATGTTAATATATAATATATTATATATATATAATGGCATGGCTGGGTTCAGTCTTTGGAGCCTTCCCCATTCATTCTGCCAACAATGCAAACAATGCAGTTGAATCAGGAGCACATTAGTTTAATTTGCATGCACTTAATGTAATTAAGCATTTAACCTGCTGTGAAAATCTCTTAGATATGGGTCAAAACGCCAAATATAATGGGCTCACTTCCTCAGCTTTTGTCACAGGATGTTGAATGTCATTGATATTTATAGAATTCATAATGTTACTTCAAAATCTAACTTTTAATGGTGACTGTGAGCAGATGCTGCTGCTGCTGCTGCTGCTGCCTGTGAATCTGTTTTGCTGGACTGTGATTTTCCTTCACAGCATGTCATGCTTTAGCAAACCTATTTCTAGTTTAAAACGGGACGGTCCCTCTCCTCGTCTAAGCTGTTTTTAGCGTCACGGTAAACTGACTCAACATATGTGGCTATTTAAGGAGATGGTGTTTTAAATGGTCCCAGTGTTCAACTTAAAGTAGTTTTGTCACTCCTGCTCCTGCTTCCATAATACTTCCCAAGCTGTTTTGTAACTGGCCTGGTGCCCTTTCCTATGTTATAATGAACTCCAATTATATGTCGGTTATCATTAATGCTCACTGAAGAGCCTTTGTGATGAAGCAGAAAAATATGAGTTTACTTTATCACTAAGTGATATCCAGGTATACACATCTCTGGACCATCATTGTTGGCAGATCTGTTTAAGGTGTGTGTGAGGGAGAAAGGTGCAGTTATTGGTATGTTGGTATGTATGTGTGTAAAAAAAAAAAGACTCTTTTGACTAGCTTTGCAGGGCTGGGATTATTCATACATGAGTCACTCCAAATCTTCTTCCATAGCAACGGCCACAATAATCACTGTTTTCAATTCTTCATGAGCAACTGTAACATTTAAGATTGTTAGCTGTAATATTTGGAGATGAAACCCTGATGACAAAGCCCAGCACACACGAGTGGATACCAGTGTGACTGATGATTGGTATTGTCCAATAGGTGCCTGTCAAACTTTAGCAGTCTCATATTTTTTGGGATGCAGTGGTATGGCATGCAACCATAATTGTATGATTTTTTTTTTGCATTTGGAAAAGTGATCATTTGCAGGCTCTAGCAGGCACATTGCTGTCATATATAACATGTATCCACTGGACAGATAAATCCTCTGAGGCTGGAAGTTTGTGTAGAACTCTGCGCTGCACTGTGGAGCCAAGAATAGAACTTTTCGCGGACTTCCGGTTTTTGGATGCCAACAATTCCAAGAATTTTGCGCATTGACTTCCCTGTGCGCGCAGTAGTCAACATTGCATGTTTTATCTCCTGTATTTAGACTGAGGAGGACCACAAAAACATGATTGAGTCATCTTTGTTCACACTTTGGCGACTGGTAGGGCCTCCAGAGTCGCAAATATAAGTATTACAATTATCAAAAAGTTGATTATAAATAATATGAAATGAGTCATATGAGGATGAATGAAGCCACCGATGGAGGGAGAAAAATATACTTGAGGGGGAGCAAATGTGAGTTGAAATCAATGTTCAGACATTTGCCAGAAGTAAGGTCCTTTATTCTTTTTGGTCAATAAGTATTACCCCGACGCTAAATAACGTGGACTTAAGTCATTAGATGAGACATTTGTACAACAAAGCCATTTGGTTTAACTGTTATTCACATGTCCTAAAGTGTTGCTATCGCAGGCACGGGAGGGAGTAGTTCTTTTTTATTAGGCTGTTAGACAACAGTTTGCGTATACATCACCACTGTGGGAGATCTATTTTGGTAAAACTGAGCAACACGGACCACTGCAAAGAATGTTCAGTTTTCTTAAAATGTGACAGGGGAACCCTGAAGTTAAGATTTAATTTAGCATGCGATGGTTTGCCTCCAGGAACACCCACCTCCCAGTCTGCTACATTCCAGGGTTCATGCCTCTGAAATCAAGGGCACACAGAGTAGTTTTCTGGATTACAGTTTTTTTTTTTAATGGCTGGTGTGAAGGTGACCCGGTTTAATGCAGCTAATGCAAGCTATAGTGGTGGTGCTGTGTTTGATTAAAAATGTGCTTACTCTTGGTGGTTGTGTCTACAGTGTCAGAATGTGAAGGCGTGACAGTTTTTTTCAGGCGATATATATTTGCAAAATAGTGAGAAAATTAATTTAATTAATGTCATGAAAGGGTTTCGCAGCTACAAACGGGGGAGGAGAATAATAACTGAAACAGCAGTTTCGCTTTGCTCAAGTAAAGGCTGGCAAAACATTTTGTGTCTAAACCCTGAGTGTGTGTGTGTGTGTGTACACGTGTGTGTTTAATCTGTGCATGTGTGCGCAGGTGTACACCTTCACTTCAGCATCCTGGACTGTGCCGATACGGGTGCATGCCAAATCACAGTGTCGTACCCGTGTAGCTGTGCCGTACTGCTCTCAGATATGCCAGTCATGGCTGAGATAGTTTGAGACTTCAAAGTGGTTGAAAGTAGCTCAGAGTCGGCTGCAGTCTTTTTTCGGCAGACAGGTTCAGGTTTACCTGACAAGCCTCTTAAAACACTTAATCCTGTTAATTCACAATGTAAGTCGGTTTGCTGCTCGTTTCTCATCCACAGCTATAGGAGGCTCAACCCCTACTGGGTTTGTCTGAGGCGCGTTAAGCTCGCAAGTCTTCACAGGGAATATTACCTCTGTGTTTGTGCATAGCAAACACAGGGATCTGGGATTATTTCGCACAGTCATATTTTCAGATGTTTTTTCCTTTGTGCTTTTTGAATGTGGCACTGAATTGAAACCAACATTCAGTTGTTTGTTTTTTTTAACCAATGAGTCATGAATAATTAACAGCAATTCTTTATAGCTGTCATTTTTTAGGGGTTACATTTTTATTCTCATCTCCACAGTCTTCTTATTGTATACGAGCGAAACGCATGCTTTGCATACAGTGTCTTACCGCATCCCTAGATGATATGGAGAGGCGATTTATAAAAGACACTAATGAGAAGCCATGCTTGCGTTTCATGCTTACCACAGTTTTCTTTACTCGGTTCCACCGAAGAAGCAGCTCCCCGCTCCTCACCAAGGGTATTTCTTAACTGTATCACAGCTGCCCCTGCCTTGAGTTATGGCGCTCGGTGATTCATTGAGCGATTCTGATGAGGTTATGAGCGAGCCAAGGACAAAGTTATCTCTCCTCTGCCCAACAGAAACACTGAGTTTATTAGCCTTCCGAGCAATATACCTTTTTGTTTTTTGTTTTTTTTCTAATCCTCTGTCCTCACACCTCAACGTCCACTTCATACACCACATACATTGGCTGGCAGAATACATAGCAATGAAGGGAGACGAGAATAAAAAATAGAAAAAAAAGGAAAAGGAAAAATCCATTACACAGCTGCCTTCACTTGTGGTGCCTATACAGTGTAATTCATCCTGAAGCTTGTTCAACTCGAAATGGCCCTAGTTAGAGTTCCATTACAACAATAAGATGAAAAAGAGAGAGAGAGAGAGAGAGAGGCAAAGATGTGCGCGTTTGTGTGCATGTGTGAGTGTGTTCTAGTCAAGGGAAATCATGTCCAGGGTGTGTAATTGAATGACTAGAATTATGTCCTCCTCTGCCCCTCTGCCCCCCACCCCCCCCCCCCCACCCTATTCCGACTGAATCCAGGGCAAAGAGAACGAGACTGACGAGGAATATCACCTGTGAGCAAGAGGTTGTTGTAAGTAACCTGAACGACACAACGCACAGCTGCGTATGCATTCATTTGCAGCTGTGAATCACATGCCTTTTATTTCCAACTATATTTCATATCTTAAAGGGAAAAAAAAGGAATTATTTATGGTCTCTTGTAAAGCTCTGGATACTGATTTTCTCTGCTCCATAGTCTCTATTGTACAGTATATCTGTGAGGGCTGTCAGTTGTCAAGGTTATGGTATCGTCAGGAGTTGTGAATAGAATTAGGTAACTCTCCTTTCCCCTTGACATCATTTACCTCTAGGGTTATCGTTATCGCACAGCGTTTGATCTCGGCAGACTCGCATCTGGCAGGTCGATGCGTTTTCAAGTTGTCTATACTGCAGCCACCACCAAAGGGTCTTCTGAGCAGATAGGGTGGATGTTTGTCCAACGAAACCACCATTTGCCTCGTCATATCTCCTTCACCTGTGCAATAATCTTGCCCCTTAAACAGCACAACTATCCACTAACAGATGGACATTTGTATGCTATTGCTTGGCTTATTGGAGCAAATCAACCTTGAGAGCAAAAAGGCCTTTTGTTTGCATAAAGGAAATCCAAGAAAAATGTTAGCAAAACCAAAAAAGTCTTCATTCATAATTTTTTGTTCTGTATAACCAAAGTCATTCTGGCACATCATGAAGAAATTGAAGTGTAATTGATGCCATGGAGTAGTAATTAAAACTTAAATGTCACTACATTTTCATCAAAGGTAAAAGAGGCAAATTACGTTTTTCAAAAGCAGTATTAAAATGTCCATCTGTTAGTGGATAGCCGTGCTGCACATTTCTAGAAGGCACCATCAACAGCAGGGCTGGCCCAGGGCATAATCGAACTAAACCGCTGCTTAGGGCCCTGTGACCACTAGAGGGCCCCCAAGAGCAATTAACTAAAAAAAAAAGAAGGAGAAATGTTTTGATTCTTCACATCTTTGTATTACAGGAGTGTATTTTGAATCCCACACATTTGCACATTTTTAGATTTTCAGACCTTCATATCTTAATATTTTATTTATAAACCGTTTGGTTTTATGTATTGATTCTCTGTGTTGCCAGTAGGTGGAGTTGCTGAGTTTGCCAAATATTAATTGAAAGATTTTTCTATAAATTTGCAAATCTGGTGTTTGCTTCCATGCAACAAAAAGTTTTTTCACATTGAGTTTTACAAGTGAATTCTTATTAGTGACAGAGTAGGATAAGTAGAATAGCTTTAGTGTAGTAGGTGTGTGAATGATCAATAATCATGATTATTGGCAATAACAAAATTGGCCCCAAAATCTAATTTTGCTTAGGGCCCCATGGAGGCTTGGGCCGGCGAGGTCCTTGGAAAAGCTACGTTAACTCTACAGCTGTAGAAGCTTGAACTACAAATAGTGACCAAAAAAAAGAAGGAGAAGAAACAATGGTAACAGCAGGGCCCAGCCAGAAACACAACAGCTTGACATTTGGACTCACTTAAGGTACGATGCCTCTGAGAGAAAAAGTATTTTTCTGGTATTGTCAGGAGATAAGTCTTCTAGCAGCAGAGTTACTTTAGTAGAATATCAAAAAAAGAAACCCTTCATTCAATCACAACCTTACTCTGGGCTATGGTTAAAGGTGTAGTGCAGAACTTTTAAGCATAAACAAATATCTTGCATTCAAACCATTGTCAATGCTGTTGCCTTTCAGCTTGACACTACTTTCTCTGCAGAGCAGTATTTAATTTATTTTTATGTCTGTGGTGACATTCTCATGCTGCACGTAGTGATGTGTTATGTCATGACTGACAGAGGGAAGTCGGAACCATAACAGCTAAAGCTAGTGAAGCAAGACTGCTGTGACTAACTAGAATATGGTCTTAAATTGTCCTGTAAGAAATGTTCTGCAGGCTTATTTCAGGAGTGGGGAAGGTCTGATGTCGCTGCCCGCCTCCTTGGCTGAAAATGCCAAGAGGCACCCATTGAAAGTTACCTCCGAAAAAGACTTGTGTAGACGGTGTGTGTGATGCGTTTTCTTCACACGGCGTCTCTGTCGCTCGCTGCAGAAGCTCAGCTAATGTGTTTTTTTGTTTTTGAGCTTTGGATCAGAAATGAAAAAGAAATATGCTACTCTGCATACTTTGTATGACGTAATATTGCAAGCAAATGTTTTGCCAACACAAGTTACACACTGGAGCTTTAAACCAAAACACTAGTCATCAACAGGAGGGCGGGGGGGGGGGAAAAGTCTATTGTCCCATTTAATTGGAACATCTGCCGTTCAATTTTAAACTAGGGGAGTTGCATGCTTTCAGAATGATGTTATTTAAGAACTCTGCTGTCAGTGCGTTGACCCTGAGCATATGAGAATGTGGAGACATAATTAAAGTGTCACAACAGTACGCTGACAAAACCACTGTACCGTCTGAGAGGGATCGCGAGCGATGGTTGTGCACTCGGATTCAGACACTTACACATGCAGACAGACGCACACACACACACCACCCACATTTATGAGGTGGAAATGACTTATCACTTCTCATCTGTTTCATCTGTGCGATACATTCATACCCACACGCACACACACACACTCTCCACAACCAGATACATTCTCACACACGCAAACATATTTGCCTCAGGACACAGACTGTCCTCCACTGTCTGTTTATGAACTCATCTGTTTGCTGCAGCGAGGCAATGGGGGGGGGATGAGGACATTTATAGTGGTTTGCGGTATGGCCGAGTGTTCGCTATAATTAATCTACTGTCCAAATCGCCCTCAGTGCTCACCACGCATCTCGTCATGTTGTACATAACACACTGTATCATAAAAGTGCCCACGGTTCAGAGGCATCATCCGCTTCATTTGTAACCTTTGTGAAGTTTGGTTTTGCAAGGTTTTTTTTCC
Source organism: Microchirus variegatus (assembly GCF_963457635.1). Classification (NCBI taxonomy): domain Eukaryota; kingdom Metazoa; phylum Chordata; class Actinopteri; order Pleuronectiformes; family Soleidae; genus Microchirus; species Microchirus variegatus. The sequence goes on along the minus strand of NC_139814.1, from coordinate 18,053,093 downwards.
CACAGTGCCCAGACACTCATTGTCTCAGATGTTTTGTTTATTATTGACTAAATGGAGCCGTATTAACGGCAATTATGCAGAGGAAACACAGCTGAGAATCAATCATCTGATTGTTCTCATACCAAATGTGGCTTTTTCTTGTTTGTGATTGTGTGCGTGTACTTCTGTGGATCTGTATGGAGTCCACCACCGGAAATCTTTTACTTTTCCCAATGATTGGAGCCAGGGATCAATACTGCATCAGCCGACAGATGGGCGACTGTCCCTCGTATCATTTGTTGCCGCTCCTCATTTCCCTGGGCAGAGTATTACAAAACAAAGGGCGAAAAAAAAAGTACAGAAACGGGAGGATGGAGTGATAGAGGAGGGAAATAAAGACAGGCTGAGAGTGATCGTGCTTCTCCGCCATTCATTCAAGGCTGCATCAACCAAGAAAAGAAGAAAAGTAGCTTGTTTAGTTTGCTAAATTTGTGCTCCACAACATTTTTTGTAGTCACATCAATGGTTTTCATACTTGGATATTGAAATTTGGATTGAAACCATTATACAAACACCCCACCCTCTCCAAGTCATAACAATTACCAGTTGTTTATTAGGAAATTATGTTGCATCTTTCAAACTGCCAGTTTCCTTTTGTTCCTAATTAAGCATGTGTAATATTCTGCTCTGGCTTTAGCATTCTTTGCACTGGCACAGTCCATTTGTAATAATATGTGTCTCAATTGTAAATTTGCCTTGACAAAACATCTGTAACTCTCTCAGTGGTTGGTAACCACTTGCCGTTTCCTCTCTCACACAAATTCTGTTTTCCCCATTAGGTTTCTCTGTTAAATGTTTTTGCTTAATTGCATTGTCGAAGTCTATAAAAGATCAGCAAAACATCTTGCTCCTCATATTAGATATGTTTTGAAATATGCATTTTGAATGGAACCTTGAGTGGTGCGCATAAATGGTTCCCCTCTTTCTTAATCAGTGTAGCTATAATCAATATAAGCATACAGTGGTGGCATTTAGTGCTAATCAGTCGTCATATCCTACAGTTTTCCTCAACTTTACAACCTTCTTGTTTTCCCTTGTTGCAATCAAGCTTTTTGTTGCCCCTTGATCGCTGCAGTTCAATTACCCTTTAAAAGACGCGTCCTCTTCAGCATTTTCTGTGTCCAAAATGTACAGGTGCCTCTATTGAAATCAGCAAATTCCCCGCAATCCTTCGAAGATATACTTTTGCACTCGGTGACATCTTTCTAAATCATGGAGATTTATATCAGAAAACTTGAGAGGCCTAGAAATTGCTAAGCCAAAGGCAAAGTGTCGGCCCGGCTAAGATCGTGAGATGAGACTCTTAGCACCTGCCCCTGGCAGCAGCACCTTGCTTTCAATTTCTTCTGTAAAAGAAGCATATATGGCCAAGATTACTAGTACGTAAAATTGTCTTTTGCAGAATGAGAATATAAAAAAAAAATATGTGACCAGGAAAAGAAAAGACCAGATCTGTGCTTTTCCTCATCATTTCACAGCAGCAAAGAATTCCACTTTTGTGATTTGTTCTCAAGTAATAGTTTACAGGGGGAGGTAGCCAGTCTGATCTCAACTTAACCTCTCCAATCACTCAACCAGAGGGAAGCTCCTCTGCCAAGTAACTCGACGGGGCTTTGCAACCATTCAAATCAATTTCCATGCCAGTGGCACTGTCAATCATCTGTGAGTGGGTCTAAATGAGATTGTAACTAATGACATGCTTCGATGTAGTGCCACTCCCTCCTTCGTTTCTCCCCTTTGGGGGGGGGGGGGTTCAAATAGGCTTATATTCCTGTACCTGTTTCCCTTCATTAGCTTGTTCTACCCTACATCCGTCTGTCTCTCTGTTTCTTCATCTATTTCCTTTTTAGTCTCCAGAAGGTGGTTCAGTTCACATGCTGCTGCCAGTTGGTGAGTTTGACTGCTTGAACCCATCAAAGCGGCTGTGGATTTAGAACGCTCCTCATTGTTTAAAGAGCCAACATCAAGCGACTGTGCATTTGTAAATCACGAAGGATGGGGGCCATGGGGCAATTGGGTTGGGGGAAGAGTAAACACACTTTAATATAAGTAACAGATAATGAAACGATGACTACTTGCTTTGATCATAGTTGTATAAAAGTACAAAAAGTATAACTTTTTCCTCTGTCTCTATCTCCTTGGTGAATACACACCTTTGTGCCTCTTTTTCCTTTCCCATCTCGCACTGGCTTGAAACGAGGCTTGAACCTTCTGTGTTCTTTTTCTTTTGTGACTTTTCCTGTCTGACAGCCGATTGCTTTGTGATGTCTCTGTGTGTCATTTAGCTGTGCTTGGGCTGTGAGCAGTTCAGGACACACTTTTTTTTTCCTGCACTGTGTTTCACACACAATGATCAAAAGGAAACACTTTGACACATTGAGCAGGAAAGCGATAATCATAGACGCAAAAGAAATAACGTTCTTTAATATTCTTCCGACATCGTAATTGCGGTTTGCATAGAATAGTTTATTCCTTGTGTGGAAATCCTCGTTAAAATAACCATAATTGTGCTTTACCTAAATTGGACACATTACACTCAACAGAACATGGCCTTGAGGTGGTTTGTGTGCTCATGTGTGGGGCAGCCATGTAGCACATAGTCATTTACGTTATAGTAATTACACCCCACACAACACACAAACATCATACAATCTGTGCTCAAAAATGACACTTGTTCATGTTCCTACAGGCCATGCCATGTTTACATGAGTTTAACACACAGCTGAGGTTTCTCCTAGTGTTATTTGACACCAATTAGACTTTAAAGCACCCATAGAGTGGTCCTATCGCACAAGTTAATGTATGCAAGTAGACTTCCATAACTCACATATATTATATGTGAGTTATGGAAGTCTACTTGCATACATTAACTTGTTTTTATGGTCAAAAAACTCCTAGTTGCTGGAAACGAGCCGATAGAAATCTCTCCTCACTGAAGCTCTCCTCAGCCGCGCTGTTTCAGACTGAAATATCACACCCAGAAAACAGACTGTGTTGTGATTGGCCAGCCAGCGAGAGCTTTCCCAACTGTTCTTTGATTGGCCAATACCTGGAAGTGGCGCAATTAGCACACCAGCTCTCAGAAGCGCAGCTCCCTCCTCTGGAACGGTGGATGCACTGCTACTCATTATCAAAACAATCTTTGAAAATAGCTTCGTCACGACTCCCCGCCGCAGCCACTTTTACGACTTTTGACCCGGAGTCAGAAGACACTGTCGCAAGTGAGACACCTCCACAACGGACGTTGAACTAGTGGCTGAACTGTTTGTTTTGAACCTTCAGGGCTTCATGAACGAGGTAATAGATGCACACCAAAAAAAACAGCGTTATTTGGAACTTCCGGTCTAGGTCCGCTTTAATTCTTGCATATGGTTTCTCCTCTCTGGCTGCTGTACCGGCAACGATGAGTCACACATAAACTAAGGGAAGGAAAACGGATAAACACTAGGATAAAAGGATAACCTATAACACAAGGGCACTGTTAAATCAGAGGCAGTGGAAACAAAGAAACAGACTTGAAACAGTGCTTGAATTACAATTCAGCTGTTTATCATATAAATGAACGGTTGTGTTGAACTGAGTCAGGGATAATCAATCGTTCGGCATGCAGATCTGTCTCCATTCCCTCGACGTTGCCAGCCATGCACATAATTCCGCTGTGTCTCGCATGCAAGTCTGTCTGCATCTATTTATCCTGCGAATAACTGTCGTGTAATTTCATCACCTTTGACACGAGGTGGTGAGTAAGAGGTATTTCCCTCGCATCCGTCTCAAACATTTTCATTTCATTTGAATATTTCATAGAATGTGATTCCCAGTGCCATCAATAAAGGTGGATTATTTACACGTAGGAAGTATTGGAGTCTCATTTTATTCCTTATAAGCAGGAGTGGGCAGGGAAATTGACCACTTTGTCAGTACAAAGTGTTTTTCTTGTGCACAGAAGGCCTTTATTTGTGCACATAGATCATTTAACACTGAGTACAATACATTCACATCTGCGTTTTCAATACCATAATATTTTTGTTTTGCTGTGGGCTGTATGGCCAGACATTAAAACATTTCCAGCTCTCTTAAAATGAAACTGGATTTTAGTCGTCAGACATCTGGATCTGAAGTCATCAGAAAATCAGGCTGAGCAAACAGACCCACTTGTATTCCCTCTGGACATCTTGTGTGTGTGTGTGTGTGTGTGTGTGTGTCCATGAAACACTGGTTTCACATCAAACTGCTTTATTCTGTGTTTTTACTGGTTTCAATCATCTGTTTTAATCATTTTGGAGAGGAGGTTGTCTTTGTGGCTCACCGTTTAGCTCGGGGGTAAAAAACCTCCTTCATGATGAGCACTGTGTGTGTGTGTGTGTGTGTGTGTGTGTGTGTGTGTGTACATAAAAAAACAGGGTTTCAATGAAGACAACAGCTCCTGTAAATGTTCACGATGAAATTAATTTTAAACGTCAATGGCTATTACAAGATAAAGGAGTTGTTTATGACCAGCTTAATGTTCAATTAAAAGAAAGAATACAGAATCAGAGCGTTTGTAATATCAACACATTTACATGTCGTTGAGCAACAGCTGCAGGGAATATCTTCTCCTCCTCCTCTTTTACCAAGCGGCTACTGTTTCATCCTGCTGGACTTTGTATGGCCCATTGGATAACAATTCAGTCACCCTAAATATAACTATTCTTCACCATTAGATATTATAGGAGACTTGTAAAGATCTCTACAGAAAATTCTTGACAGGACAAAATGAACTAAGTGACAAATCAATTCATCAGTTACTTTGTTTGGTTATCACCTTTTATGAGAATAAAACCACACACCAGAAGTATTATTGTGCTTAACATTACATTGATTAATAAAGTAAAATGGAAACAATTTCCACATGCCTTTCTTCTGAAATCCCACTTATACTTTATGGACTCTCACTTAAGAATGAAAGGAAAAATCGATGTAAATCTTGAATAAACTCTTGAGTACATTCTTTCGCACACAGAAACAAAGGTTATGGAAGTCGTATTGTTTTGCGTTTGCGCGACATCGTCAAATAAGTTTTAGTTCATAGTTTCCTTTATCTGAACCAATAATATTGTTTAAGCCTGCGCTGTGCACTATTCAACTTTAGAGGCTTTAAACTTGCAAATAATCCTCAAAAGATTCACAAAGGAGATTGTGTTAAAGGTGAATGAAACTGGGCTCTTCTTAAAATGTTGTTAAATTTCCTGAAAGCAAGGATGGAGGGATTTCTAATGACTTGCATGATGATGTATTGTGATATATACTTGAATATGGATGTGATTTTATTAAATCCTGGTCCCTGACACAGCTTTAACTGCTAGAAAGCAAGACATATCGCACTCTTGCACGTTCCTTTAATAAGAATAGGAATGTCAGGTGACTGCTTCCTGTGAATGATCGGTGCTGTAACTTCAGACCATAAATATGTATGTTGCAGACGTAAATCCCCAGCCTGAACGCACACTTCCTGTTTGCCTTAGATGCATCAACTCACAACAACAAAAAAAAAAGCTTTGCCGTTTTCTGAATACAAAGTGAAGTTATTGTACAGAGACCGCGCACTGCTCTCAATGAACTGCTCATCCTCTAACACATTGGCATTGAGGCTTTGGTGCCATGCTCTGCCTGAGTATAGATAGCCACCACCACCATCATCATCAACCCCATGCCCATACTCTCATTAGCATACAAGCCGTGTCTCACTGGCTGCCAACCTTTAGGCAGTGATTCCATCTTGTTGTGATACAGAGTGAAGGAGTGCAGTAAAACTGCCATGCTGCCAGGCTCTGACAGCCACAAAATTGCAGGAAGGCTGTGAAAAGGAAAGGAGAGAACAAAAAAAAAAAAAATTACAACCTGCCTGGCAGAACGTCAAGAAAGAAAGGGGGACTGAACTCACAGAGGATCTCCTTCACCTTATTTTCTCCTCTTGGTATTGTTGTTGGGAGTTATTGATGTAATTGACCAGCCTTAGGACGAGGTAAAAGAAATCTATAGGAGAAGAAGATTTTCTTTTTCTCCAAAATGGAGGCATCATTGAAGGTAGCCAAGTTCCTCTCATGTGTTGTAGGTCATCGTATTGACGGAGTTAACAGTAATTGAACGCGACTGTGACTGTTAAGAAGAGACATGGCCCTTTGGGTTCTGGCTCGTATATCCCGCAGGTACTCCTGCTCTGCTGGTTTATGGCCATCAGTGCTACAAAAATCAGAACTTGTTCTTATTCAGTGCAGGTCCTAAACACCCTCTTCTCACTTCCCCTTCAGTTTATTTTTTTTCTTTTAAACTCCCATTATTGTTTTCTTATCTGACGCGGACAATATTCAGCAAACGGAGGAACATGAAAGCCCTGTGATGGAGCCTTTAACCTCGCCTGAGGGCAAACTGTGTTACTAAAATTTCGAAACAGATGAGCTTTGATCATCAAGAACGCTTTCAACCTGCGATGCTTTAAACACACCAATTATCTGACCGCATGTGAAGAAGGGAAAAAAAGCACCCGAAGTTGACACTAAAATCTCGAATTTCAAATAATTACCATCCGTTGCATCTCTGAAATACAATAACTTACAAAGAAAAAACCCCACAATCTTCAATCTACTCAAGCATGAAACCCTAATTTACTACATAGGAAAACCGGTGCTGCAGGCAGCAGCATTTGCAGCATGTTTAAATTGATCTTTGTTTCCTCCAGATATCCATTGTTATCAATATATTACAGCACAGGCATAACACGGTACTGCCACCACCTTCTTGTCAGTCACAGTGGTTTAGGCCTACGCTTCAGTCACAGTACACTATTGGTGCTTTTTCACTGTATAGTTGTAGCACGGCACAGCTTGACTCCACACGGTTTAGATTGTTTGTTTGGATTTGCGATAGTACCGCCTCAGCCGTAGTATGAGTCGTCGTGCATTACGTGCCGTGACTTTGTTGACCTCCGCCAAGAAGGTATAGGTTTTGGCCGGAGTTTGTCTGTCTGTCTGTTAGCAACATAACTCGAAAGGCACGGACGGGTTTGGATGAAATTTTCAGGAAATGCACGCAATGGGACCAGGAACAAATTTTGGGCGTCATCCATAGACGCAATCACTGGTTACAATACTTGCTGTCCGACCATAACGTTATCACTGGTTACAATACGCGCTGTCTGACCATAACGTTATCACTGGTTACGATACGCGCTGTCTGACCATAACGTTGTCACTGGTTAGGACACTCGCTGTCCGACCATAACGTTATCACTGGTTACAACACTCGCTGTCCGACCATAGCGTTATCACTGGTTACGATACGCGCTGTCTGACCATAACGTTATCACTGGTTACGATACGCGCTGTCTGACCATAACGTTATCACTGGTTACGATACGCGCTGTCTGACCATAAGGTTATCACTGGTTACGACACTCGCTGTCCGACCATAACGTTATCACTGGTTACGATACGCGCTGTCTGACCATAACGTTACAACACTCGCTGTCTGACCATAACGTTATCACTGGTTACGACACTCGCTGTCTGAACCAGGCGCGCCAGCAGGGTGTATTTTGTAGGCACTGAGCTGCCTTGGCGGAGGTCTCCGCTCTCTCCGAGTGCTTTTCTAGTTTCATATGTTACACAAACTAGTGACGGACAAAGCAGTTCTTCCCGGTTTATTAGAATCAGTTAGTTAAAAACATTAGTTCAGTACTCCCTGCTTGACCGGAGTACAGACTCCGTCTGACACGGTTGCGGAATTAAAATACAGCTGAACGGGTTGACATTTTAAAAAAATGTCCTTGCTAAATGTTGGAGATTAACGCATGTTTTGGGGATTTTTACGTCGTTTTAAACTGTTCTTCAGTTTGGCATTATTTGGTTTAACTCCTGTCGGACGCCATGCTCATGACTTTTCCAATGACGACACTCTCTGACCATTAAAAAAAGTACTTGGTACCAAGTACTATCCCTAATGGAAAAGCAAAGTCGAGCCGTGCCGTGCCAAGTTACAACTAATGGAAATGTTCCATATCTTTTGGTCTGCTACGATGGTGAGCTCATTGAGCCATAAATTCATCACAATCAACATGATGATGTTAAGAGGAAGAGGAACTGGACAATGGGGCAATGCTAGGTGACAAGTCTGTAAACAAACAATGGGGTCTGAAGCAGTGTTACTTACTTTGTTGGTTTTGCGAGAGGAGGACAGAAGAGAACTTTGAGTTAATTTCCTGCCTCCACTTTGGCTACGCCATTCTGTTTCATTTACGCTTTTTATTCCTTTTGGTCACTGGTGTGACATGCCATAGAACACAGAATTAAAAATAATAATAATAATGATAATCAAAGAAGCTAGACTTGTAAGAAGTTGCAGATCATTATGTGGTATCAGCTCTGGCTTAAAATGTTACTGTGGCTGTTTATGGTTTCAAATGTAGTCACAGCATGAAAAAAACAATGTTGAGCTACTTCAAGATACAGACAATTTGATTGGTATCATAAAATATAATTTCTTCTGATTCCCAAATGTCAAAAACCAGCTACGACTTTTTGACATGCTACTAATGCAGACACCCATCTGCCTCCTGTACACACACATTGCGCAACCACAATTTTTGACGTGGATGATCCAAATGTGTTTTGAATTGTGTCCAATGTGGCACAATCAAGTCTGCCACTGTTCCAAATTAGCAACTTTTAAATGATATGATTTGGCCCCTGTTTAACCAGCTGATAAAAGGCAGCTTCACTCAGATCCCAGTCCCTCTGTCAGAAGTAATTTCTGCTCTCACTCATCCCTGAATTTAGAAAAAGGGATGACTCACCACTTTTTTTCCTGCCAACTAAAATCTGTTGGAGCAGAGCTGCAGTGAGAGGACATTGCACTCTGTAATTCTGTCCTTCAGTAATGCAACAAGCTCTCAGTATTAGTCTGCTCAGGAAATGTTCAATTTGCCCGTGCAGAGCAAAAAGTAAAGTAATGTCTCTTTCTTATATACTTATTTTTCCTCTTTCATGGGGTTGCATTTTTCCCAGCTGATATGAGTATTTATTTCAGCTTTTACTTTTCTTCACATAAGGCAACCTGTTGTCATTGTTGTTATTTTTTTATTTCAGTTCACGTACCTTGATTTATTTCATATAAATTATTTTGGTATTTAGCCAGGGAAAACAGTACATTTAACAGATTAATACAATTAGCAACGTAATATTTAAACACGAAAAAGGACAATATTTAAATCAGATGTTGGAAAAACATTTATTACCAAATTAATTTACCTAATTTACTTCAAAGATGAGTAAAACACTATTAAATCCAATCGATGTAGTACTTGTATGCTGTAATTCAGTATAATGAATATTATCTTCACATCAAAAACAAAGGTATACAATTTACAAGCAACTAAAAGGGAAGAAAAGCCACTTCACAACATCTAACTAATTATTTGCAGCTGTAGTTGCTGCAGACTATATGTTGATGTATGGATCATATTTACTGTTTATTTAACCATATCTTTTTTGTTTGAAAAAATCACAGGGTTAGGTTAAAAAAATGCTAATTACTATACACTATAAAATACAATGGAAAAAGTTTGAAAGAATAAGGGAGTGGTCCAATTGCACAGTCAGCAGATTTCATAAATCTCGAACCCATACAAAAACGACTACAACAAATAATGCGTGTAATGTATGTTTCTTCAACTTTGATAATGGTGGTGTAAAAGTTGTGCTGGAGTTTATGATTCCAGGAGTTAATTTCCTTAGCACTTTGACTCATTTCTACCCAGGGACATGAAGACATGTTTTTCATGGTCCATTGGCCTGATCTAATTTGGTGAAGGAGAACCCTCTATGTCTAAATTTGTCACTGTGGCCACCAAGGTTGGCACCAAAGGATGGATCACTGAGCAACACCCCTGTCTCCCATATCAATTTCAAACCAAACTCTAAAAATACCCTCAATTATACAGAAAGGGAAGAAAGCGACTGTTGTCGGTTTCTATATGTCCTGACCCCAGGGTGTCACTTGGATGTGTCGAATATAGAACAACCTACAGGCATGAAACTTGTTAGGGGGGGTAGCATTGGAATAAATGTCAGCTCATTTGGTATATCTCACTTATAGCATGATTCACGCATGAATTTAATGTGCGAGTCCTGTCGCTGGGGCTTAAACAAGCAGTGAGTTATCCTTCTCCTATCTTTGCCACTCCACTACTGGGAGCCTTGGGAATCATACAAGAGCTCCATCACTTTCTACTCGCCATCACGCCGCACAAGCTGCATACTTCAAAAAATGAAAGACCAATTATATCGGCACCTCCGAGCACCAATAGATGCCCTGTTCCCGCTTCTGTCAACTGCCATGCTTTCAGGGCTGTCAAATCCACCCACTAATCAGCTAATACCACCAACAATTGGTAATTAGGCCTCCCCAGAGTAAGCAATTAATTATTGGTTCACAACGTGCCTTCCCCCCACTTATAGTTTGGTGAAAAGGCAGCCCGCTTGATGTTATGTTTAATAGTCATAAACTTTTATTGCCTCTCAAACAAGAAAAGTCAATTACGTAGGCGAGTGAAGACCGCTCCAGGCCCTGGCTTGTGAGAGAGGTTGATTAAGGGTGTTAAAGGTTTCTTTCGCTTAAAGGGAAGAATGAAGAGTAAATAAATGGAGGGAGATAATTACGGATTGGCAGGAAACATATTCTACCGTTTCCCCTCGCACCTTGTCTTGATATCTTTATCTGTTTATTGTTTTTATTGACTTTTTCATTCCGTCCGAATGATTGAGCTCGAAGCTAAAAGCTTTAATAACGGAGCTAAACTGAAGCCCCTTTTTCCAACAAAGTACTTATTTTGATTCAGATCCTTATTGATCCCACTTTTTTAAGTGCCCCAAATTCTGGTGGAATCCAGATTAAGGGTTTACTGTTCCAAGCTTGAACTGGACACTAAATTCACCATAGGTGTGAGAGTAGACAGTTGTGTGACCCTGTGATGGACTTGGTGAACTGTCCTGGGTGTACACTCTTAGAAGTAAAAGTGCTAAGTAGAACCATATAATGTTCTTCGGCTTGTCCTCATAGGAGAATCCTTTTTGGTTCCAACACCCTTAGTGTTACCAAGAACCCTTTTAAAACCTTTAGTCAGGAAATGGGTTTTAAAGGGTTCTCTGGATCAAAATGGTTCTTACTGGAACCATTAGTGTTACCAGGAAAACAAAGGTAGGGAGGTAGAACCTCAGCCCTTGTAGAAGAACACTTTTGGAACCCTTATTTCTAAGAGTGTACCTTGGCTTTCGTATGTCCTTTGGAATTGGCACATGACCCTAAAGTGGTAGAAGATGAATGAATTAAAAATAATTACGGATGAAAAATGTGTCTTCGCAAAACTGCACAATCCAGGTTCTTGTGTCGTATCGCTATCAGCTTGCGTACCATGTTGTTCTTGAACTTTAACGGCAGGCCACGCCTTAAAATTATTTAAAATATCCTATCCCAGTCTCAGAATCTTAAAAAAAACAATTGGGGATCGAACTGTCTTCATCCCACCAGGATGATAAACGTGTCTTTGTCTCACCAATGAAGTCATTTAGCACAAATTCATCAACGCCCTGTCTCGGCAGTCTAATGTGGTGTGGGCTTCTTGTGGCATTTAGCACACAGACCTGCCTGGTCAGCCATTAATACTGACCCATTTTCAAACAGCTGTCTGGAACTGAGAGATGGAAAAGCCTATGGAGAGTAGTTTTGCAAACGATTTTGCATTTGTTTTCAACTTGCAACACAAACAGAAATGCATTTCTGTGTGTGCATTTTGTGTAGGCTAAGAGTTGACGGAGTCATTGCTTAATGGACTAATATAATGAAAGTGTGGGTTGTTTAACATTGTAAATATTTCCATAATAATAATAGCAAACTGGTGCCAACGAAAGGAATTCTTCCAACTTGTGATCTGGGACTTTTTCCATTATGTGCATCAAGTAATCCTGTATTACCACTTGGCAGCGTGCAGTTCACAGTCACTATGAATACGTAAAACAAGCGGAGGTTGGTGTGATGAGTTTATTCAGTGGCTACAGTTGAGTGGAAATAATCAGGGCATCTGGGGTAATTTTCCATTTTCATAGAGCTGTAAATATTCGGGGTAAAGGTGAAGAGTTACTGTATATCCAGTGGGTTTTTAAAAACAAAACAAAACAGACATATTTTTTGAGGAAGAGAGATGAGTTTTCAGGAGCTTGAACAATGCCAGAATATAAACTTTAAACTCACCACAGCTGCAGTGTCTGCTTTTGTCTAGGTTTAGTTTGTATTTTTTCAATGTACTCACTTTCTAAACATTTTTCCTCCTGACATTCTGCGGGGCTAAAGGAACTTTTATAGAGATTTGTCCTGCAAGTTTCCATCCATTAGCTTTTTCTTCTTCACAGAAGGTGCTTTTTAAATTTCCCTTTCTCTTCTTGCAGGGTGCTACTTTCCGTATTACAAAGTTCATCGAAGTTGTTGTCCCAATTTCCCTTGCAGCTGTTGGTCAATCATTGGGGAAATGTTTCAGAAGGAGCTCTATACATGAGAAAGGAAATGAACTGAGACTGATAAGGCTGACAACACATTGTGGGAGGTGGAAGCGAAAAAAAAAAGACAGAGGCAGAAATCTGGTGGAAAGAATGAAAGAGATCTGAAAGTGGGGAAGAGAGGAGAGGAGAAGGCAGGTGAGCTATGTGCAGGCTGACCTTCCCCCTCGCTGTCAGAATAAAATAAACCCAGCAATCCCTGCCCCTCTAGCTGGATCAGGCTGCCAGTCCATCAGCTGTCCCATTAACATGTCAGGACAAACTAAACAAAAAACACAAAGCGCCAGAGAGCAAGAGGACGGATGGATGGATGCTGTAGCTTGGAGGAGGATTGCTGTATGGCTGTGTAGTGAGAGATGTACTGCTGAACAGCTGGATCTGTCATCAGTCATTTCTCTTTGTCTCACATTCTTTTTTTTCTTCTTTTCTTTCTGTCTGTTTGTCTGTCTGTCTGCACATCCTTGCAACAGCACCCACAAGCTAACCACAGAGAGGCGTAGAGATTGGATCTATCTGCATGCGTGGCGTGTTAGGGATTTATGAGGCGTCTCCTGGAAATATTATTAGAATCTTTTGTCTTTTAGTCGTTGCAACTTTTGAAGTGGGTCACATTTTGTGATCTCATAAGCAGCCCTGAATTATGCTCTCTTCCCTCTGTCTTTCCTGCAGTTCACAAGGTGCAGAAGAAGACAGAGGGAGGGAGCCGAGCTTGATGACTGAGCCTCTCCAAGCCAGGATGCAGATTGTCTATTTGTTTATATGTTTTCGACTTTTAATCTTGTCAAGTGGGTTATAGAGCACAGCTGTTGGTATACAAAGCCAGTGGGGTGGCTGATCTAATACATTGGGTTCTTTTTTACCTCCCTGCATGCCCCCCACTCATCTCACTGTCTGCTTGTCTCCATGTTTCCACGGCTCACATAGATCTGCAGTGGCTCCTGGTGGAGCTCGGCGGAAATGCTCAGTGATTCAGTGAATGTGTGAAATCCTTGACCTAGTTCATCCCCTTTTTGTGCACAGTGTACGTCGTGTTAATCACGTCAACGTTTGGGAAACTTGTAACGCTTTCTAGAGATAAATAAAGTTTTCCTAGTTTAGAGGATGAGACGGAATCCATTGATTCCAGGTAAGAGAACACAGCAGCAGGCTTGCACTGAGCACAACTGCTTTGATAGATTATGGCAAGTGGGTAAGGGTTACATCATTTAAGAAAAGAAATACTCCATTATGTGCTGTATATATGGAAAAATAGATGAAAACGTTATTCTAGAAGGATTTCTTGTACAAGCTGGTTTACATGAAACAAATGAATGCCATCTTGTAGGGACAGCTGCAACACATGTATTGATCATACATTAGCTTTATTCTTTTGGAACAAAGACAACAGAAAAACATGGTCTTTCTGGCACTCAGAAGCAGTTCATTGTCTCGATTTCCTATCTCTACTGGCCATAGGTGGTCTAGGGAATTTATCACTGCTTTTAACAAAATTTGACATGACTAACACAAACAATCTTAGCCTGAGTTGGCTCGTCTTACCTCTATTTTCCCTCTCAGCTTTGGGTGTAAAACTGGCCCAAATGTACATGTAAATTGCCTTAAATCATCTAATTCATTCACTTTGTCTTTTTAAACACATCTACCGGGCTGTATTTAAAGTAAGGATTTAGAATGTTTTGCTTCACTGCATTCACTTAACTTCCATTAAAGGAAAAGGTTTATTGCTCAACGTTTGGATAATATAATTATTTGGGGTTTTAGTTGGCAACAGGTAAACAACAACCTTGGGTCCGTCCAAAGGGGAATATAATCCATCTATCAACAGCACCTTTTAACGTGTCCTTTTCAACACCTGTGTTTTCCAGCAGAGTTAGATTGAATTTGTGGTCGAGGTAGTCAAGGGGAGCCTGAATGACATGTACACAGAGAGTGAACGAGAGCACTGCATGCCATGGGAATATGCAAAGCTACATGAAGGTCGCGGCGGGGGGGGCAACTGGAGCCAATCCCAGCTGACATATAGGGCAAAAGCCAGGGTACACTATGGATAGGTCGCGGGTTCATCACAGGGCCAACATACAGAGACAAACAACTATTCACTCTCACACCACAGTCATTTTAGAGTGTTCGGTTAACCCCGAAAAAAGCCCCCTACGCAAACTCCATGTAGAAGCCCTATAGGTCAGAGTGGGTCAGGAACCCAGGTCTTTTTGCTGCAAGGCAACAGTGCTACCTTAAATGAAAATAAGGTAGCTTTTAGCTGCTGGCTATAAATAGGTATTATTATAATAACTTCTCTTCTAACGATTGGCAAAAAGCAAACAAGCATATTTTCCACTTCAAACAGCATCAGATGATCGGTGCAGCTCATGTATGACACTGTAATTCCACTCCGGTTTAAAGACGAGAGATATCAGGTAAACCTATACCGCGGAGCGTCTATGTGACCCCCAAGAGCAGCTGTAACCCAATACTTTATATCACAAAGAACAAAAAAAAAGTATACATTAATAAATAAAATCTTGAAATGTAATCTCAGCATGCCGAAGATAAAACACTCCCCTGATATGGCGTCGGGAAGGGTCAAGGCAGTGCCACGTGGCAGGGAGGGTTGATGAAAGACCCGCAGATCTCTGACAACTTATTTTCGGTGGGTTTATCCGTCAACCACGTGGATTCCATTAGCTGGGACCTGACAGCGAGTGGCTGTGCTCCAAGCTCTATCAGTCTCACATCAGAAGCTAGTGCGAGGAAAAAGGGATGGAGAAATAGGGAGAAAGAGATGGAAAGAGGTAAATAATGGCTGGACCTTTTTACGATACAACTACTAACTCCTACCCGGCGAGTGATGGCCTGATATGAACTGACGTGGGAATCTGAAACGTGCTAGAAGTCAGAATTAATAGTGTTATTATAATCTTTGGGTACACATTGACCTGAATATGTTGACAGGGCTGCACAGTTTATAACAATATCCTCTATATGGCAAAATCAGATACCAGCAGCATTGTTCCGTTCCTGTATGAAGTGGCCCAGAGCCCTGATGCCCTCTTTGTGAATGTGAGAAAGTGAATGTATAAAGTAAGTGTATAAAATGACCACCCCTTGCTGCCTTGTCACATAAATCTCCTCCTCATTTACCGCTCGTATAACTGAAATTCAGTTCCTGGGCAAGTAGATTTGAGAAAACACTTCAGGTCTGGCAAGTTATCAGATAAGGCAATACCCATCCCCATTTAGGGTGAGCCGAATTGGATCTAGGGAGACGTGCATACAGCCACAGTGCCATATTTCATCTTTAAACCAAAGCTCATATTTTTGTCTGAGATTCCTCACTGCACCACCGTCTCCATGAAGACATCCAGGGCCCTGAATTTACTCCCAAGTCTGAAATTACCTTTCTTCTCTGTCGCCTCCCTTTCCAGCTCTCAGTCCATCAGCCTCAAACTTGTTATTACAACTTCCCATCAATATGTGCCAGTGATAGTTCTATCCAGTGTAACGATGATGGAAGGTCGCACTGAACAGTCTGGCGGGGTCTGTCATGGGAAGTTGGTGGGCAGCTTTAACCACAAATAAGGCATAAAGTGACAAGAACGAAACGTTACTCGCATGAACACGATTAAGGGTCTTTTATTCTGTCGAGCTCACACCTAAACATTCCAATGCCGGCAAGAACTGGCTCAAAGTCAGAGTTTGACAGAGCAATTTGTATGATGTCTGAGAACTCATTAGCTTGAGAAAGCTAATTAAAGCTTTCTGAATGGTTCCTTGACCTGTAAAATCTGCAGGCCAGGGAACCGTGAGAGAGATGAGAGAACAAAGTCTTGATTCTTGATTAAAACTCAATAGAAACTCACCACTGGAAATGATTGCTTAAGCTTGTTTTAAGTCATGCGGGTTCAGCGCCGTTAAGACCTAATTTTAGTCTAAGCAGCAGCTGTTGAGAGAGGACGGATGAGAAACATGAGTGAACTCGGCCTAATCGATTAGCGAATGCTGGATTACTGAAGGAAAAATCATGGTCCTTTGGGTTCTAACGACACAAATCTACTTCTTGCTGCATGTGCATTTACTGGAAATGGAATGATCTCACAAACCTGCCTTTTATTTCTTTGGATGAAGGATCCCTTTTTTTTTGTATGACGCAAAATGGCTTTGACTTGTTTTCTTTTATAGGCGCCAATCTTCGCACACTGCTCCGCAACTAGCGTTCAGAGGTGAAGTGGTTTTTATTAAATTTGACTTTGTTAAATCATCATCAAGTTGCTTGAGTTGAGACTTTTGAGAGTTTTGAAGAAATCATAAAAGAGGCCTCTTGCCAGTATCTTCTTCAGTCTTGAAGATAATATGACCTGCCAGACTGAGAAACTTCACAGACACTATGATAGGCATTATTCGTACACTATTCACCAAATTAACTTGCTTAAAAGCTGCCATAAATGTCCGATCACACACTGATATACTATAAACAAAACTCAATTCTCATAATTTTAACTATAAAAATGCCTCCAAACTTTTTGGATTAAACGCCAATAAAGAACAACATAACCACATATTTCAATAACATGTCACAGTTGCCATTTGTCAGTATCCAGACCAGCATGATCTGTAAAATGAAAAGCTTTAAAGCTTTATTTTAATTGACTGTCTTCTTTGGCAAGATTAAAAAAAAGAAAATGGGCTAAATTCTTAGACAGAGAGCAACATTTCTGGAGATTTTTGCCCTTTGTTGAATTACAGGTTGTGTTCCCTGGCTGAGGGGCTGTGGAAGGTTCAGATGTTAACACAGACGGTTGGCAAAAAAAAAAAAGGGAATTGCAATCTGAGATACTGCGATGCATAAATGATTTCATCTGCTGTGTGGTATCACTTCACTTTACACAGGCTGTCTCGGTCGAAAAAGCTCGAG
The DNA here is from genome assembly GCF_963457635.1 of Microchirus variegatus. Lineage (NCBI taxonomy): Eukaryota > Metazoa > Chordata > Actinopteri > Pleuronectiformes > Soleidae > Microchirus > Microchirus variegatus. The sequence goes on along the minus strand of NC_139814.1, from coordinate 18,035,561 downwards.
TTGCCGGGCCAAGTAAAAGTTAAGTCTGTAAGTTGCTGTTAAAACACTCCAGCAGGTATGTTTTGTATTCAGGGCTGAATACATAACGTGTCTGTCGAGGAGAATCAATACCTGTTAAAAGTGCGGAGTTAACCGCAGGAAAACATTTTGTCTGTTAGAATTGCAAGGTGTGAAATCCATTGAATGAAGGATGGAAAAAAACACCCAGGAAATTTCATCGTCGGGGGACCGTGTCGAATACATTACTCTTTTTTTTCACACTCGGTCACCTTTATTCCATTTTTCAAATCTTTTTCATCTTCTCATATTTATAGCCTCTGTCTCCCGGATGAGACAGTGAGATCCAAGAGTCTGAGACAAATTTCCTATCTAAGTGAGTGGGAAAGTGGACCCCACAACTGCGCAAACTGTGACAAGTTTGACACGATCCTTCATTCAAGCCAGTGCTTGAGCTTAAAATGGTCCAGGGCTCTTGAGTTCCTCTTGAAATATATATTTTTTTTCTATTATGAGTTCTTCTCCTCCCTCTGCAAGGCTATTGCCTCAAAGCCAAGTGGTTATGTTTGAATACTAAGCTGCCAACTGCACGCTGTATGTGTGTTTACTGTAAAACTTGAACTATACTATACATTTTTGAAACCTCATGTGCAGAACATCTAATTAGCGCCTAATTGAGCATTAGCATCCCTGCTGCCCAGCAACTAGTTTCCCAATACTCATTCTGACATTGAATAGAGCTTTTTCCATGTGCCAATAAAGACACTCAAAGGCATGATGATATGGACTTGTATCTCAGGCCAAATAACCTAGAATATGTATTTTGGTAGTTAGTAGCACAAATAGCTGGATCATTGAACAGGTATATGGATAAATCTATTTTTGTAATAATATTCTATAGCCTTTCCTGTCTTTTTGTTGCCCGATTTTTACCCAAGATTCACAGTTGGGCATGAGTCTGCACCAGCACTTGTTGGGCACAGTCTGCAATGACCTGACCAGTCGCAGTCAATCAGACATGTTTTTGAATGTTTTGAGCCGACTCTGGACGCAATCGGGTCGTGTGTACTGATTGCTGCGTAGGTGGGACGCAGGAAATCAGAAGACGACAGGAAGTAGCAGGAATATCAATATGCTGAGCTCGATGCATCATATCATATAGTTTGTGATCCCTATTCTTTCAGTCACTGAAACCAGTCTGTTAGTGTGTCCCCCGAGTCAAATATCTAAAACATGAGCAAACTGCGTCATACGAATTTAACTCATCGCTTTGAAATGATATTGTAGTGTTGTCACTTTTACGTATATTTGGTAGTTATCTGATCACGATTCTCACATGATGCCCCTCAGAGTTTTCTGTGTGTGTCACCCTGTCTTTGGTTTGCATAAAATACATACAATTCAGAAGAGGGAGACTGTGGTGATGCTTTCGTGTGTGTGTGTGTGTGTGTGTGTGCTTGTGTGAGAGAGCGAGCAGCCGTGTGAGAGACAGTACAGAAGGGTAAAAAGATATGCCAAGTGTGGAATAATGGTTTGGCATCTGTGAAAATGAACACAGTGATTGGGATTAATGACCTTATGGGAGTCTAAAGTGGGCATAATGAGCTGTAAAAGGCATATTCTAGATAAACCCGCTGGAATGGTAATGGAACAAACTGCTGGAGTCAGAGGCCCAGTGTTGAGAGATATCGAATATATATTTACACCTGATGAATTTCATCTACGTGCACCTTAGGATGATGAGGCTCTCTTGATGCCGCATTACGGCCAACTTGTCCTACTACTATTATGCTGAGTATCAATCATAATTAGTGTTTAATATGTGCCACTAATGATACCAAGCTACTTAACCAAGCTGGGCACATTTTTAACTGTACAACTAATGGATGTAGTTATTTTTGTTTTACATTTTGTGTTGTTTTTGTCAATTAGCTCTGTGTGTGTGTAGTTTTAGACCCAACCAAAATGTTTGTCCTCTAAAACCTATGGAGCATATCTCACAGGAATTTTAATTATATGTCATATTCATAAAGTAAGGAAATGGCATTTACAAGGAACATAATTAAAGTATAAATTCACACCATTTTTGTGGAGTAAGAAACATTCCTCCGTATCAACGTAGACTCGGCTTTCCTTTCCTGACCTTTGAAAAGTTCATATTGAATTGATCTGCAACATGTTGTGTTCAAAACTTTAGCAGCCATTTCTTTTCTCCTGGCAACTGAAGCAAATAAATATTACTGTCCAGTTGAATCAAAGCACTTTGAGATGGAATATTGATTACCAGTGGCGGAATCATGATAAAAATAAATGCTGTATAGATTATGTAGAAAGCAAAAGTTGTTTCCACCAACCATAAACTACACATGTGGTGATAGTGTTTTTCTATTTTCTGTGTTTCCCTTAAAAAAGAAACACACATTTAGCCTTAATTAGCGAGCACATTGGCTTGGAATTAGATTCATAGGCTGCGGAAAAATGGAAACACACACTCACAATGTCACTGTGGATTTTTGGTCTTATATAGTTTTGTATTTTAGCGATTTTGTGCTTTGGTAAATAAAATCAGTTGCCAAAACCAATGAACAAGTTGGCTGCAAGAAACGAGCCTCACAGTCTGGTGCTGTCGTGCTTTGATTTTTCCCTTAACCCCTCTCTGTGAAGTCTGTGCAGTGAAAGAATGTTCCACATAAACCACATGAAAAAACCCAAGCAACAAATGTTTTTTTTGTGTATCTATATAAATCTTTATGGCAAAGCAAATCAGTAGTGATAATGCATTTTGCCAATCAAGCATTAATCAAGTATTTATTCTCGTGGACCAGGCAGTCAAATGGTACAAATGAAATGGGAAAAATGTGCAAATGAGAATAAATCTGTGCTCAATAAAAGAGGTCAACTTCACAAAACTCTACTCAAAAGCATGACATGAATTCAACAACAAATCAGACAAAAGGGGAACTAAACACACGCACCATAATTACACTCAATACAAAACACAATTATCCTACTTCTTTAAAGTACAGTGTTGTTTTCCGATGTCGTAGAATTCTGCACCATGCTGTCAAATAATTCTCAACAAGTAACATTTGCAAAGTTGACTGCGATACAAAATAATCCTCAGCAGCTTCCCCTCGGTTTCTTTTCACTCTCAATGAGTTTCTAAACTTTGACTTGTTCTCGTTTTCGCTGTCGGCTCTTGGGACAGATGTCACTCCCAGCGGGGGTTTCTTTGAGCGGTTGAAAGAGCTGGAGGAGGACAACATTGGAGGACTAAGTGAAGGGTGTAAAACTGGCCCTCTGGGGGCATCACCTGTTCCGAATGGACTGGTTGGAGCTGGAGTTGGGTGAATCGGAAGAAAGAGTGAAATCAAGAGTGAGGATGAGATGAAGCATGAGAGAGGAGTTTGTGGTGAACATGTGTCGTACGCAGCTGCTGCGTTTGTGCCTGCGGGGGCCGCACTTCGGGCTTTAGGCCACAACTGTGGACACCGGCGGTCTGGAGGAGAGGTCACAGGAAGTGAGCAGTGATGTTTATAAAGAATAGAGACACCACCAGATCTTAATAATGCCACAGGTTAATGATTTCTCTCTTTTTTGTGTGTGTGTGTGTGTGTGTAGACTCTGAAATCACACATACATCAATTTCCTACTGGTCCCCACGTGACAAAACAGTCCATCATAACTTTTCTTTTTTGACATCCATCATGGGTATTGGTCCGCGGAGACTGGGCCTGTGAATTTATGGGGCCCATGTTAGTGAGTTGTAAAGGAGATGACTCTGGAAGTGAGTGGAAGGCTGTTTAGGTAAAGCTTCACTTGCTCTCCCAAAGGTCCTCTTGATCATCACACTCACCCCCAGGAGACTATGACTCAGTTCACTGCTCTGGTCACATGCCTGTGTCACACTTCCACCCACTCTGTTTAAAGGTGATTTTTTTTCTCCCCCCTTGACATCTGTTCTAATCACTCTTGTGATTGTGCCATGTTGGCAAATGGCTTGAGTGTTTATGTATGTATGTGTGTGTGTGTGTGTGTGAGTGCACATGTGAGCAGTCATGTGTTTATGTGCCATATGTCTTACAATCAGCTCTCCAGGGCCTGATTCCACTCTGACCGAGGAATGACCATCCTGACTGTGAGCATAAAACACTGGTCTTTACACTCGGGGTGTAGACATCTGACCATCAGTGAAACTAGGGATTGGGTCATCATGATTTATATCATTATTTATTGCACACCACCGTAAAGTGTGCTAATAATGTGCTTGTTTACAGAGCAGAGGTCTTTTCAAGGTACAAGCATAGATATTTGCATTCACAGATTGTCACTAAAATAAATATTTACCCATCATGCATTTCAGACGAGCTACACTCTTAGAAATAAGGGTTCCAAAAGGGTGCTTCTACAAGGGCTGAGGTTCTACCTGAACCATTTAGATCCAGAGAACCCTTTAAAAGCCCTTTCCTGAATAAAGGATTTTAAAAGGGTTCTACAGGTGGAACCTTTATAAAAAAAAAAAGGTTCTACCTGGAGCCAAAAAGAGTTCTCCTCTATGAGGACAAGCCGAAGAACCTTATATGGTTCCACTTAGCACTTTTATTTCTAAGAATGAAGTTCTTAGTTTTTTGACACATGAGGGATTAGAAAGTAAGAGGAAAAATCAACCCTCCTAAAGTGTCGGATCACCATGTGCTGCCAGTGCAGTCTTGGCATTGATTCTGCAAGTCTCCAGAGCTTTTCAAGAGGGAGGGAGGCCGTACCATGTGTGCGTCACATACTTTTCACACTAATCAAACCATTCAGTGACCCACTGTGCCCCATGGATTGGTTCATTGTCAACAAATTTGTCACCCATCTGTGTAAAAAGTGTATTTTAGTAGATTCTGGCTGCTTCCATTAATTGTCCCTTTACATACAATTTAAATGAACTTTGTGTGCACTTTGCCATTCATGATTGGAGAAGCACATACAGTATGGTGCACATACAGTATGGTCCACATGTTAAATTGAGGACACAATAATATGAGAAAGTGTTATTAGTTCAGATAAGAAAATCCCACAAATGTGCGGGTGCTATATTTCTGCCATATCTTTTGGGGGTATAGTTTGACTCTGCCATTAACCTGCAATCCATTATCCTCCAGCTTCAGTGGAACTAAACACCCACAGCTTTCTGTGTACACTTTTTTTTTTCCCCCCAGCTGCCCAGCCAGTATCTGCAGCATTGTCTCTTTAGGAGCTACCTTCCCTTTGGGGAAACAAAGAAGAAGGAACAAAAAAAAAAAAAAAATATTTCACTTGTGCAGACCAAAATGTGCCCTGATGGAATGTGAAATCAATCAAAAAATAAATCCACACTACAATTCTAACTATATATTCCCCCCCCTCTCACAACCCCCTACATCCACAACAAACGAAGACAGTCACATTATATGAACACGTTTACAAGGCTGTCTGCACCCTGGGTAAGAGAAAAAGATTATTGAATGATGAAATTGATTAAAAGAAATCCTCCAAGGTGTAGTCACGGCAACAATGCGTATTTGCATAATAATTTCACTTTTCCTGAAAGTACCAGTACCAGAGAAATGTAATTCATGAATGTTTAACCACTTTATTCTCTTCCACAAGAGGGTCGCAGGGGGGTAGAGGGGGGCACGCTGGACAGTGCTTTTGCCCATTGTTCCAGAAAAACTTTCAATATCTGGCAGTTATTTATAATTAACTGCATATTAAAATACTATTTTAACAATTTAAAATGTAGAAAAACAAAAAAATGTATTGTGAAAAACACTGCAGTTGTACAAGTACACCATATTATTTATTTATTATCACATTTTAAATTTGAACACATTTACAATAACATTTGTCTCTCCATGAGCAAAAACGGGCCCAAAAATGGAAACTATGTACAGGTTGATTCTCCGGCTTCCTGAAGCAGTATGGGTGAAATTACCGTAATAGCCACATGTTGATGTTGACGTGCAACTTCGCAGCTTTCAGAAAATGTTGGAATTTCTCCAATAGCGCAAACCACTGCTTAACTACGGTGATGCAAAGTGTGCTTGTGCCAACTTTTCATCAACAATATGCTCGGTTTAAAAGGGTTAAGACTAGGGATGTCCCGATAATACTTTTTTGTGTCTGATACCAATATAAAAAATTAACGGAGCCCCCGAAGTGACATGAGAAAAAAAAAATATGATGTTTTTTGGAAATCTTGAGTTTCAAAGTCGAAAATTTCCAAAAAATTATTAAAAAAATAAAATAAAATTTAAAGAAATGTTTTCAAGTCTCAAAGTCGAGATCTCGAGTTTTCCAAAAAAAAAAGGAGAAAAAAAAAAAAAAGGAAAAATAATTATTTAATAATTTTTTGGAAACTCCAGATTTAAAAAAAAAAAAAATAATTTTCTCATGTCACTTCGGGGGCTCCGTACAAACTCGAGTATCTACCGATACTGATATTATTCTGATTCAGTCATTTTAGACCTATTTATGAACTATGACGACACATTTGTGCTGAGTCATTTCAAAGACATCATTCTCCAACTGTGTAACAAAAAGAAGAAATAAACAGCACAAACATGACTCAGCTTTTGCTCTTTTTACATTTTTACAGTCTGTGCATAGTGAAGCATGCCATATATAGGATTTGTGGATTGTATCGGATTTTATCCGTCCAATATCCGATCCGAGTGATTTTGACCAATATCAGACCGATAGTGATAATGACCCATACCGATTCCCGTCCCTAGTTAAAACAAGCCCTGAGAGGATTTGTCAACTTTTAAAAATGGATCAAATATTCTCATGCAGTGTGTGAAGAAGCATCGTTGGATTTATTCAAACACCAAAGCCTGGTACCAATGGGCAGGACCTCATTTCTGAGGAGCTGCAGGGGCTAAGATTTGAATCGTGTTAAGGTCAGGGTAAGGCATGAAGCGTGGTTATGAGAGCCTTTACAAAGACAGCTGTACAAACCTGCGTGTGTGTGTGCATAACATGGTTTTGATGACCCACTTTCACACAGTGAAAGAAAGCTGTAAAAGTTCTCTGTCCTTCCTTCGTCTGCGTTACCTCGTCTAACTCTCTCTGCCTCAGCATCCTAAGGATGGAGCAGTGTCTATAGCAACGCTGCAATGGTGAGAAAAGAGGAGGCTTCTATGTCTTCTTCTTTTTTTTCCTCCCCCTTTTCTGTCTTTAGTTTGCTTAAGTTCAGTGTTTTGTCAGCTCAAGGCTGTCACTGCTATGCATTGTGTTGTTGTCTTATAATTGCAAGACGCCTCTCGTTTGATTTATTTCGAGTGCCTGGCAGTGAGCTTCCCATTTAGACTAATTTGCTTCTTTTACTTCATTTTCGGTGTTTGTGTTGTAAAGAGACGTGGCATAATTATATTAAATGGGTTTTTATTTTCACAATGCACAATGTTTGTGACAGACAGACAGACAGACAGACAGACAGGCGTGATTTATTGCAGTCCAGACATGTAATAGCTGTCAGTGTTAAAGGATCGGGAAGACTTTTTGGATGCTTTTCTCAACACCTTGTTGTTGTTACGGGATACTGTTGATAGTTTGTGCTGTTGACTCTCTTTTCAGCTTACTCCTGATTCCTTGATAATGCCTCTTCTGGCCCTTTGTTTCTCTGGTGTGTGTATGTGTGTATGTGTGTGTGCACATCTACCATTTCTTTGGCACAGTCCCACCGCCCCTGCCCAGCAGTTTGAAGCTGAGGACTCCTGGCAAAGACAGAAGGGCTTTTGGGACCTGCAGCCATATGAATTTTTCATTCACTTCCCTCCACCAGTTCTCACTCACTCCCTTTCCCTTCTGCTCGTCTTCTTCCCTTTCTCACTGACAAGAATTGTCTCTCGTGCAAGTCTGCGATAGCACACCTGGTGCCCGTTCATGTGGGGGTGTTAACACAAAATGACCTATACATATACAGCATACGTACAGACACACACACATCAAGCACAGCGCGTAGTCTGCAGACATCGTAAACAGCTCCTAGACAATGGCACTTGGTATTCTATACTTTTTTTTAGTCAGATTTCTTTTTTTTCATATCTCGCCATCCTCTCCCTTTCTTTTCCTCTGGGTTCCTGAGGCTGAGCATGTGGAGAGAAGGCAGAAGAATGCAGAGAAATCTTTTTTTTTTCTGCTGGGGGAGTGTTGCCAAAAAACACATGACAGCAGGAGGGAATACACTGAGGAGTTCCACACAAGAGCTATACACTCAGCATCTACTGCATCAACGAGCATGCAGTCTCACCTCTCTGATGCTCACAAAAACAGTTCAGTTTGTGATCAGGTTACGTTGCTTTGTCATAATGTTAAAAAAAACAAATAATTAGAAGGGAAACGTTTAACAAAAAAAACCACATTCTTAGATGGGCCGATGACAGAGAAACAAAGGTTTACAATATCAATCACTTTTTCACACCCAGAATTCTGAGATTAAAGAAATTGTACAATTCGGAGGAAAAGGTCAGAATTATGTGATTTAAAGGCACAATTCTGAGAAAAAGGTCAAAATTATGCGAATAAAGTCAGAATTATGTGATTAAAGTCAGAATTCTGAGATTAAAGAAAAAGTAAATTTCTGAGGAAAAAGGTCAGAATTATGTGAATAAAGTCAGAATTATGTGATTAGTCAGAATTCTCAGATTAAAGAAAAGTACAATTCTGTCAGTCAGTCTGATTTTTTTCTCAGAATTCAAGCTTATTTATTTATTTTATTTTACTTGTGGCCCTTATACTCTTCTGTATAACCCAAACACATTTCTTTAAAAATGCAAAAATTTCTACAGAGAACCAGTTGAACCCTGAGATTTTTACATTTCCGATCTGTATATAGAGACATTTAGAATCGCAGCATGTAACATGTTATTGTAGCCTGCTGCCTGTGCTTCAACATATAATATACTTGGCAGCTCCTATGAAGCTTTCGGTAATGTCAGATATGTTCTGTGCTCTTGTGTAGCCAAAGGGTTTAGGGTGAATTGTGCTCCGCGGCGACCGCAGAGCCGTGCCGTGACCGATGGCTTCTCTTTACACGGATCCTTGGGAGAAAGAGGAAATGGCTGCCTCTTCTCCTTACACTCTTTGAAACAGTTAGAAGATTTCCCTTGATCAATTATTGATCAAAGCCATTACAAAAGCTCTGCAAAGAGTTGCTGGTGTGTCGTGTGATTCGTGGCGCCGTCCACGTGCATGGGAGGGTGTTTGCTGCTTGTGTGTCGGAGAACAGAAGAAGACGACTGAAAGTGAGGCGCATACTGATAAGGCGAGAACAGGCTGAGGAAGCAAAAGCACGGATAAAGGGAAGAACGCCTGTGTTCATGTGGCTTTGTGTTTAAAATCAGAGCTTTAAGATGTTTCTCTGTGTGCGGAAAACGGCATCTGTTATTTTTTTTGTAGGGGGGCATTAAACGTCTTTAACTTTTTCACTCCTCATCTTTTTATTACTTCGGTTTTTTTTTTTGCTTACTGTAATGTAAAATGTGAAGTTCCACTATGGTTCAGCATCTGCACTAAAACAAACAATGTCTCCTTTAAATTTTAAAACGTGGTGAGTGATAATGTTACCAAGGGGGAATTTACACAGAATTTGTGACGGACTCTTTACAACTCCTTATATGGACATGTTCAGGCTAGGTTTTTTTATGTGTTGTTGAGGCAAACATGATTCATTTTATATCACATTTTTTAGTAGTGATATACATTAGCAATAATTGTGCAGAAGTCACACATTTTTCTGTTGTTTTTGTTCAAAAATTGAGCCAAGAGAACTTTGAACTGTGACGTATTTCCAAAAATCAATACTCTTTGCTCAGGGGTGTTTATAAAGTTGATGAAAAATGTCATCAAATGTGCTGGAAAAATGATATAAGACACTCTATATTGCACATTCTTATCGCCTCTATATACTGTAAGTTTAAACATAGTAATGGAAAAAAAGTCGCCGAAATGCTCTGTGTTCTAAGGGTTAAGTACAAATTGGTTTTATTTGAATGTAGGGCTGAATCAGACTATGATCATATAGTCCAGTAAATCACAATGGGCGCTGTCATACTGTCTCAGGATTTGTTCTATTATTAACTGACTCTGGAGCAGCTCTTGGACTTGTAAATCATACACGCTGCAGTCTTGTGTCTCTGGTGCTCGACTCGTGTAGGGGACAGTTTTGTAGGGTGGCAATGTGGGGATTGCTTAAATGTACACGGGAACTGCAACCGTGTGGATGGGAACAAAATGGTATGGTCAGTGCTAAAAACAGTATTAGGAGCAAAAATGCAGCATTTTAAATGGAACATTGTCTATTATTTTGCTTTGTCCATAGTGTATAGGGGACACGTATAATAGGCTAAAAAAAAACTTACTTGAAACCATAATATGCATGTTTTTTCGAGAGCCAGCAATACATGATATAATAAGGTGTGGATGAAATAGGAGCCAGGACATAAATAATAAAACATTGCTTGTTTAGGTTGTTAGCCAGTTTCACTGGGTGTCTGATTTATTTATGCATTTATGGCCCCAGGTCTAAAACTGGTTGAGCTGCAGCTCTGCAATTAAATGATATTAGATGGGACTGATTGTGAGTGCTTTGCATCCGTGAAATTGTGCCCCTGTTTTTTTTTTTTTTCTTTTTTTTCTTTATTTATTTATTTTTTAAAAAGTCCTGGGAACTCTAGTTGACTGCATCATCTCTTTTATACCGCACCGCGCTGTTGCCAAGTATGCTGTAAGTGGTTTTGTTTTTTACAACTTGTCAATATCATTAAAAACCGAAACCACAATTTAAAATATTGCTGCATAAAAATCGAAGACTTGTGAATAGTATTTCTTCCTTTTATACGCTTTTATCAAGATGCTGCTTGTCAAGCACCGTATGCCAATTCTGCAGAAACAGTCGCAGAATGAAAAATCGTCGCCAACGCTGAATAAAGGTTTACGTTGTTTCGGTCACTCAGTGTGCATTATTTTGACACAGCAATTCCCCCGAATAACACTGTGACCTGTGCTGTGACTCAATATCTTCATCTCAAAGCTGCACAATCCTTAAGGTTCTATTAATGAAAATGTGTTCAAAAGCAGAGCAGCCTGTCCAACAACATTAGAGCTAGTGTGCCTTAGTCACACCGGTTGATTCTTAGCGCAGATAGCCGGCGTAATCATGACTGGCAGTTATAAACACAGACACCTGATTTGCGTAAACCACCGTCAACACACTGACCGCCAACAACGGTGATTACAAGGATTAGATATTATGAAGAGTGTCAAGCACTCGTAATGACAATTGGCTGCGTGTGTGTGCGCGTGTGCGCGCTCGAGAGTGAAATAAAAGAAAACAATTGCAAAGATGACACAGACAGTTGTATATAATTGAAATGCTAATGAAGGGTTCTCTCTGTGAGAGAGAGACTGTGACACACGGCTCGATTACATTTATACAATGTTTAACAAACGTATTAGTCGTAAAAAAGAGAAAAAGTATTTTTAGAAATCTTTCAAAAACTTGTTTAAAACTAATTGTTATTCAACTGGAATTCACCTTTTTATACCTAAATCTGACATATAATTAGTGCTGGGCACTAGGTTTCCCTGACGACTGACCAGAAAAAGACGCGCGTGACGTCGGCTTTGTTAGCTGCATTAGCTTTAGCGCCGTTAGCGCTACTGTCACACTGGAGCAGTCTGTTTATTAAATGAAAAGAGCAGCGCTACAAATAACCAGCGTACCTGTGTACTGCGTATTTGTATGTGCCTTTTTTTTTTTTAAAGTTTAGCGTTACTTTAGAGACTCATTTTAACAATCCGGAAGTCACGTAAACATGACGTCACGTAAACATGACGTCACGCAAGTCTTCATGGAAACGCGTTAGCTATCGCGTTAGCACTAATAATTATTATTTTAGTATTAAATGTCATTTTGGTGATTTAACTTCTACATAATGGTGTATTAACCATTACAGAAACATAAAAAAAAATGATTTTGATCATTACCAATGCTGTGAATGTAGGGCAGCTGTGGTCTAATACATTTTTGTTAAGCATTGCTTATGTGCAAAAGTTGAAAAGTTTTCAATCCCTTTTTTTGGAACAATGTATGCAGATTTAAAAGAAAAAACATTTCTGGAAGAAAAAGAAACTAACAGTTACTTAAAAACTGCTTCTTCAAGTTGAAGTGTCAAATATTAAGCGTGACCTTACCTCACTTTGGTTATCTTAAGTGAAACCTTTCATTAATGCTACTGGAAAAACACCAACTTTATACACTCTATACCTGAGTATTACACATGTTGTATGAGTTAAACTCATTGACAACGTGACAAAAGATGCCCTAGGACTTTTGCACACTACTATAAAACACACACATACAATTTAACATAACAAAACCTCTTTTCGATGTCAGCACTTGATTCCCATGAAACGGAACACAAAAAAAAAACAGCATTTCAGTTCTTGCCAATCCATTAGTGAGGGACCGGGGGTTGTTTGATCGAATTCACATCTGTGTGTAGACGTGTGTGTGTGTGTGTGTGTGTTGGACTCTGACTCATGCTTAGTACTAATGGCCAGTTCAAGCCAATTACAGCGGTAATTGCAGATCTCTTGGAATTAGGCCATAATATGAGAAGAGAAGCCTGTTGTGATTTTGTCCTGGCCAGGTACTGCGCTGAACATCGAGGGACTTCATTTTGTTAAAAAGCACCATATAAAACAGTCATTACTGATCACATGACTTTATACTTTATCAAAGAAAACATGGAATGTTATACATACAGTACATAAGTTGTTATCCTTGCGTTCGAATTCGAGTGGTTGATATTAGGGCTAAAAATTAAGTATTTTGATATTTGATTGTAATTTTCAATCATGTTTCTCTGCTACTCCAAAACTATCAAAACTGAACGTCTTTTGTTTTCGGGACCAATCAGTCATTGCATGTTCCAAATGACAAATCATCAAAAAATAAAAAATTTGATAAAAATCCCTAGTTGTAGCCGTAGTTATTATTGTTGATGTCGTAATGCGCCATTAGTTTTAAATCTATCACACATATCGGTATTGCGCTGAGGCTCGAGTCGTAAATCAAATCGCAGTGTTTGGCAGAAGAATTGCAATTAGATAGATTTCCCCCCCCCGAAAATTGCTCAGCGCTCCTCAGAACCAATCTGGAGCGTTCAGTGCAAAACAAAGTTTGGCGCCCTTGTTATATTCTTTATTATTGATTTAGTGGAGCCTCCGTCCTTCAGCAGGCAGTTCTTCACAGTGCCATGTTTTCCATGGTGACTCTTCTTCCCTGTCAGCTCTGTGATGGTTCCAGAACGCAGCTTGTCTGTTTTCTGCCCACATACTTGATGACCTGGGCAGAGACACTCGCTGCCCGAGAGACAAGCTGCCACTTCCACAGACTGGAGCTCAGAGGTGCACACAAATATACTTAAACAGAGCAGCATGCATGCGCATATAGATATAGAGATGTTGTTGTTGTTTTTACTACGAGACAATACTTTTGCAGCAGAGACGCAAAGGAATGAGGCTCAAAAAAAATGATCTCTTTATTTTTCTGTGAGCAGTGCATTGATATTACATGGCAACATTGTAAACTTAGTTCTTACACCAGAACTTTTTTTCCTCTGTGTATTTTAACTAGATGTCTCTGACTGAACAGAAAATGTTAAATAAAATATAATACATTTTTAAAGGATGTTGACCATCCTCTGATCAAATGGACAGACTTTTAGTTCAAGGAAGTTTTGCAGAGGAACTACCCGGCAGTGAATGGCAAAGGCAAGATGTGATTCAAATCTAAACTTATTAAATGCCGGACTTAAAGGGATAATTCAGGTTTTATAAAGTGTAGTTGTACGAGGTAGTGGCACAAAGTCAGTGTTGACTTGGTTTGTTTGCTTGAAAAGTGCAGTTCTTTTTTGGGGAGGTGTGAATGCACAACCAAACTCTGATCTGCACCAAAGAAGCGAACACCTAAAACATAGGTCTCGGTTTGCTTCGAGCCAACCAAATGCAGGAAGCGGACTACAGCGCAGGGCACTGTGGGTAAACGCAACCAAAACACGCGCGCGCGTGTGTAAAACGTTAGCCGGGATAAATGTCTGAGTCGTATATGTATCGCATGTTCACATAAAACCATAGGATTTGATGCAGCTCCATGTTTTCTTGTTCACTGTTATCTTGCCTTCTCCTTCAGTAATTCCTGATGCAGCGCCACCTCAGGTGAGGAGGGGAATATGTTATTCAAAAGGTTTGTCCGTCTCACTAAAGTGCAGTGTGAAAGCAAACTCGGACCGACTGAATGTTGCAACCCCCAATCGTACCAAGTCTAGCGGACTATTAGGGGTGAATATGTGTGAATATTATTTTCTTTCTCTTAAGGTACCCCAACACTTGTCCCATTAGGATTCGAACTGACAACCCTCCAGTTACAAGCTCTTGTTCCACTTGGCCATGAACTTCCCCAAATCTCCCATGTACTCTAGAGATAAATCTATTGATTTTCTCTGTGGACTGCTAACTATGCCATCTTGGCATTGGACCTTTAAACAGTTCAGGGGCAAACGCTAATGTCTGTGAATCAAAAAAAACCCACATAGTCATCATCATTATAATGAAGAATCATGTCTGTCAGTGCCATAATTGTGGCTCATTGTCGTACTGACATTGTTGTCTCCCGCGTGCTCGTTTGACACAACAGGCTGTTGCAAACTTTGGCTAAACAGACATTGGATTTTGGTCTTTTTCCTGTGGTCTCTTGACAGTAAGAGAAATGTGTTTTCCCCTCCTCTTTGTCTGTGAAACAACCTTGAATTACTTGAAGCATTGACTCGAAGTAGCTGCTGGAAATTTGCTGCAGGGATTCTTGGCCCATGCCGACTTGAGAGCCTCTCACTGATCCTGCAGATATTTCGGGGGGCACACATTAATGCATCTGATGGGACATTATGCAGCTGGAAGCATCACAGTAAAAGGATAAAGGACTGCAGGAATAAACAGGTGAAGTTTGCCAACAACAATTTGCGAGTACACTTTTGGGATTGAAACGGCGCTCAGCTGGTGCTGCGTGACAGGGTTTGAAAACGACATCAATGTCACCTTGTAGATCACATTAGCGCTATCTTGTAATTGTAGCGGACTGGAGAGGAACCCAGATTGCATATGTGCTTGTGCCGTATACGTCTGCACATCACATTCAAACCAAAGTGTTTGGCCTGTCAAGCACCGTGAAGGACGCCTCTTGCCACACTCCCCTGACCTTCTCCATCTACGGTGCACTTCTGTATGCAGTATTGGCGCTGCTGTCAGGGTGATTTTTTTGTTGTTTGTTTGTTTGCGAGTCTATCCTCAGTAAACACAGTAATGCGTCAGGACTGCAGTGTGACAGGTGGGTTGTCAGATTCTGGAAGCAGCACAGGCTTTAATGATGATTCCATATTCAAAGGGAGTTAAGTCCTACATCTTGCCCATTTCAACTGAGAAGAACCCGAGCCCCTCAACTCTGTCTTCCCCTTCCTTATGTCTTCTTTACACATCACTCACTCTGGGGAAAGCATAATGTTTGCATGAAAGCCACGTAATGAAGTAAGTTTTTTTTTTTTATGTTGCTGTTTTTCTGTGAAAAAAATAAAGAGGAAGAGAAAGGAAAGCAGAGGGAGATGTACCCTGCAAGCTGGTATAACAATAGAAAAAAACAGATAGTGTCCTAGGAGTAATTTTTTTCCCATTTTAATTGGATTCTACCTCAATTGTTTTTGTTTTAAAGAAAATCAAGTATGCAGCCGTGTGCTCGCAACTTCACTTTTCTTTAAAGAGCAGCTTAAAAGTTATCACACTATTTTATTGAATGTCCATTCTCAACCTTTTCAAAGTCACTGGTTAAGTAAGAACATGGGCCGCCACCTCCACCTCCACCTCCACCTACACCTACAGTCAACCTTTAATTCCTCTGAAACCTTCTCTTAACCCACTGCTGTGAAAGGAACGCATGACAGAAAGTGGGTTAATGAATATATGTGATATAAACCCGACCCAAGGTGTAGGAAAAGACCTCATCTGTTGACAACGGTGAAAGGTAAAAGGGATTTTATTGTGCCACCAGTGCCCCCAAGTGGCCTGCAGTGGCACGTTGCCCTCCCCCACGCCCCCTCCACACTCCTGCAGTCTTTTTCAACTTTTTAAACATGACGTGACAACTGCTGCTTGCATTTTCTCTTTCTCCGAGAGTAACTCAAGAGACGCGAGACAAGTTGTTGATGTATCTCGTGCGACAGGCTGATGTATGGACGGTATTGCTTTTTCGATGACCACTGTTAAACGGGGCTGCATGCTGACACAGTAAACCACGCAGCAAGGTCGACTATTACAAATCAGTCGCCGGGCCCTTCCTCTTCTCCGCCCTCCTGCCAAAACACCATACCTGGTCCTTGCCCTGGCCAGCCATCGTACCCCCGATGAATCAAAGACACTGGGGCACACAGAGAGAGAGACAATGACTTATGAGCACTTGGCTCTGCCTCCCCCATATTCTTCTTTTTTTCCCCTGTCTCTCTGTCTCCTGCAGTCTGTACATTTTTCTTACTCCTCCTCTGCATCTATCTGTTCCGGCTGGGTCAGGTGATAAATCCTCCGGTGAGTTTTAAAGCACCAGCAGGACAGGAGGTGCCCATCTTGTACTCACACATCAGATAATGTACACATCAGGTCAGTGTACACTAGGACTTCTGCCTGTCTAACACCCTCCATTCCAGCCACCCTTAAAAAAACATGCATCTTCCTCTCCATCTCTTTCTGTTATCTGGGATATCTGCAGATAATTTGATTGGGAATAACTGAACTGTAACTAGAAATATATCAGGACCTAAAAAGGTAAAGTTAGACATCAAACTGAGTTAAACTGACTGTTTCATGCAAATAAACCAAACAATATTGAGATTTAGAAAATAAATGATGGTTATAGCTTATAGCTAATGTCTGTACACCTGGAAAAAGACTCTCACAGTCAAAATGGAACATATTCAATGAATTTTGTGTTCAACCCAATGGTTTTACTGTATTTGTGGACACATTTTTGCACTTTTCTGCCTTCAGACCTTTTATGCAGGGGGCTTATGCCAAACTAAGTTAATTTAAGATTTGCTCTGCCATTAGATCAGCATTGATTTGCTCTGGAGAAGAAAAGAAAGCTTTCCCCACGTTTCCTCCAAGCTAGCAAAAACAACGTTGATGCATTTCATACATTGCATTCTAGTCATATAGTGCATGAGGACCTAAGATAAATGAAATCTAAACTTCCGTTTGACATATTTGGTTTGAAGTAAGGACATAAAATGAACAACTGTCCCCAGTGTAGTGTATACAGAATCAGTCAGTCATATTGAGAATTCCTCTGTCTTTCTACAAGTAACCCATCTAATAAACAGGGACAAGTAGAGATGCATTGTGGCCCAGACTCTGTTCTGCTTCAGTGAACCTGAAAACACCCATTTTATCTGTTGAGCCAGCAGGCCAAATCAAGTGGTCTTTATTAAAGTCACTTTGATGGATTCACCCCTGGCCTCCCCCCGCTGTGATCTATCGCCTGTCCAGGCCTTGGAGGTCGTAATAAACTTGTTTAGCAATGGGGTCACAGCATGTACGCAGAGCATGTGTGTTTGTGTGTGTGTGTGTGTGTGTGTGTGTGTGTGTGTATACAATATGCCGCTCAAGTCAAGTCGACGCGAGCCGTGCTTTGTGTATTTATAGCCGCTGGCGCTCGGTCCGCGTGTAATGATATTTTTTGCCGTTTCCTCAAAGATTCTGAAATGATTGCATCGTATATTCATCCACGCACATTTAAAGATATAGACGGGCACAGTAGCAGCGCTGTTATCTCTCTGAGTAGTTTTTGCCGTTGTAAGCGGCGCCTGCGTGTTTCCTATTAGAGCGGTAAATCTGGAGGAGTCCTTCGGAAATTCAATAAAGCCACGCGCAGTTTTGTTTAGTATCCATTTCTCAGTAATCGGAAAGCACATATCGAAAAACCCCTATACAGTCGAGGATGAAATTATTAGCCCCCATATGAAAATGCTGTTAAACCCAAGTGCTGTTAAACAGAGCAAAGCATTATTAACACAACTTTTTCAACATCGTTAAATTATTCCACAAAAACAAAAAAACGACCAGGGTCAAAACGATTTGTCCCCTTAAGAACTGACCTTTTTAATGAGCCAAAGCACAAACCACTGTTGTGCAATGCTCAAAACTTTAAAAACTGAGGGTTTAACTCCCAATTTACACAGAGTATAACATCTTCAGCAAGGGTTGGAGCGGTTGTTGTGTCAAGTGTCAAGAACTGTGACTTGGTTTATCGTGAAATCATTTAATTTCTGTGTGCCAAAGTCAAATCATGGAAAAAAGCTGTGTTAAAAATGATTTGCTCTGTTTAACAACACTTGGGAAATACTTTTAATTAGTTCGTCAGGTGTATGTGACACTTAGTGCATTTCCAAATCAAAGAATTAAGATGTATTGAGCAGACAACAAGAGGTTTCCAAAATATTCTCTGTCCTTTGGTGAACCAGTGAGCCGTTATCCTCATGCGATGTCTTCCAGGAAGCAGCACGTACGGGCACATGCAGGTCACTGTTTGTTGAGGTAAAACCCATCGGCTTTCTAATGGGTACCACTGCCCCCAGGTGTTATCGGGTAATTCATCAGATCAATGGCGCAAGGCAGTCCTTGTCTGACTTCCCCCGAGTCCAGCATATGCAGTGTGTTGATGTTTATGTAGCTTGCAAGGAAACAAGCGCCCGACACTGTGTGTGTGTGTGTGTGTGTGTGTGTTTGTGTTGGAAGCACCGAATACTCTGTGTGTGACTTTATTGTTTCATCGAAGTAAAAAAAAAATAAAAAATACATTTACAGCTTTGCTCCCAGATGATAGACATTTCTTTTTTTAAGCAGATCATAGCAGTGAAAGTGCACACTGTGCCTTTTATGAAGCGAATCTCTGACAATATAAAGTTTTATAAGAGGCATGACTTCTTTATGCTGTTTTATAAACAGTGGTAAACAAGGGAAGGCCCTGTCCGTATATTATCTAATAATATATCGCTTGTGGATTGAAGTACAGTTTTAAATAAGCAGCGATGCTTCCGGGTTTACTGAAATATAGTCATTTAGAGTCAATGGATGTATCAAAACAGGGTTTTTATACAGAGTTAATAAAGCATTTAGAGTGAAATTTATATTTAAAAATATACACTGTATTGTAAAGTAGTAAACAATAGGTAAACAATACAAATATCTGATTGCATTATTATTGTATGTATATCTTTTGAGAAGATACCACAACATACCACAATGTCCGACATTAAAATAAAGTCTGGAAACCTCGGTACACAGATTGTTAATGTAATTCCTCACTCAGGACAGTCCTTTGCCGAGTGTGTGTGTGTGTGTGTGTATGTCCACAGGCAGTTGTGAAAGTACCCTTCCAATGTCCAGAAGCTGAAGAGAAAAAAAAGAATTGTCTGATTTAAATGTCCTCCCAAAATATAACTGCTTTGTGCGAAGGTGACGTGTGCTTGAGTCCCGCGCCATGAACGAGCCATCAGAAATTTGCCGGTCGCACCATCATAGTTGTCATAGTTGCCGTCAGATTGGGACCCTTCCAATAGTACCATTTGATGCTGTTGTAGCGAACCGCGCTGGACGTAGCAGGGTAATATATGCCGTTCAGGTTCGATGGACCGCAGGCCTCAAACCACCAACCTGGAAAAAGAGGAAATGTGCCAGAGAGGTCAAGAGAGAAGTCGGGATTAATTAAATCTGAGGTCGTGACCTGTAACACCCAAGCGTACAGCATGTCTTAAGCCCTTTTACACCTATGGTCCCAGCTCAACTCGCCTTGGCACAGCATGGTTTAGGTTGTGTTTCCATTACAATATAGTACCTTTTCAACGTGGTCATCCCTGCGTTTTACACACGACACGCACAAACGAGCGACTAGTGACTTAAAGCCGTTGTTTTCAGTGGCACTGAATCATTGGAATTAGTTAATTAAGAAGAATTGTTCAGTACTTCTTGCATGACCGGAGCACGGACTCCGCTGTTAAATACTGAGATTTTAGACATTTCCCTGGTAATTGCTGGAGATTAACCCACATTTTTGGAAACACAAGATAACCGTACCATTGGTCCGCAGTTAGTTCATACTGATACAGAGGAGAAATGACACATCGGGACATTTATAAGGCAGATTGAGAGGAGCAGAAAGAGGCCGTGTACCTCCTGATGCAAGCTGTGCACACTTGCAGGTGCAGTGGTCGTTGTCTCTGTCCTTGGTGCTGAATTGCGTGCCCGAGTGGGTGAGGCTGCTTGTCCGTCCAGCTGTACCGCTGAAGCCCTCGGCGTGGAGGCTGGTTTCAGAGGGCAGAAAGAAAAAAATTGCAAAGAATTTGAGCACAAAAACTCAGCCCCAGGCTCTTCTTCTATATATTATTTAAAAGCTCTGTTGGGAAAACATTGCTGGTTGGCAGCTCCAAATGGAAGTTATTTGGTTGCTGCCTGAAAAAAAAAACCCCCTTTGAGCTTCAGTGTCTTTGAAATCATCTAATGTGTTGAGATTAGATCTGAGATCAGAGCTGAGATGCTGAGGGAGGCAGAATGTATGGAGTCAGTGGTTCAACCACGTCTATTTCTCGCATTTAGACCGTTTGTAGATGTGTTTTAATGTGAGCTACAGTCTGTTTTAAAGCCAGGGCTTAAGATCTGTCTTATGGAGAAAGGGTGTTTTTAGTATAAAACTCATCAAACCAAAACCAACTCTGTGTTATTTTATATTAAGAACCGTCTCCTTTTGCTACAAAACTGAACCTTTTGAACTTGTCATTATTTTTCCTCCATGCTGTACGACATGAAAGAAATCAAGCAATCTGAGAGCAACGTTACAGCAGCAGAGCAGCGGAGTCTTTGTGCCTGTGTGGGTGTGTGTGGCATTACTGGTTTGAAGAAAGTGGACAAGGAGGTCAGCGCTGCTGTCTGGCCTTTCTCCCCCGTCCTGTCGCTCTGTCTACTTAGAACCATGAGTTATATGCCCACCACCTCCTCACCCCCACTGTAACCTGGGGCGCTCCTGCGTCTGTGAAGAATCCTGACCCAAGAATCCTCTTGAATTTGTCAGTTCACACCATGAGAGGTGGCAAAACAAGAGTTTTGTCAGGCATGGAGAGTAATTATGGAATAGTACTGAAAGAGAGTGGACTTTTGGGGGTTTGAGGTTTTCTACTCTTGACGATCGGTGATTTGAAAAAGCATCATATGAGACAGGAAGGTGACCACAGGATACAGGATATCCTATTGGAAATGGTGACCTGAGCCATGACGTCCCGATGAATTTGTTTCAGCTCATCCACCAACACCACAAAAACCACACGCTGATCATTTTTGCCTGTGTCTTCATATTGTTATTTTATCCCTTTTAATATTCTGTTACATTTAGAAGGAAAAGCACAGCATTGGTTTTAAATGTAAGAACAGCTATTCTTGGCTAAGTCAAATGGGGAAAGTGGTCTGTCATGCTGATGATTAATGTATGAATAATATTAATGAGATTTAAGCGAGGACCTCCATGTTGCTCTATAGAGTAGCTGAGAAGCGGGATTGCTGCGGCTGACTGGCCTCACAGAAACCATAGTTGAAGCGTGGGATTCATCATAGCAACCCTCCCAAAGAAGCCCGCTTGTTCACAGTAATAGCAAAACTGGTACATCTTGAACCAGTTAAACATAACATGATCTCAGAGGTAGCAGCTACGGAGGTGATTTTATTCACTCAGGTGCTTCACCTCACACGGTGTAGCCTACAGCAACCTTTTTTTTTTTTTTTGCGAAATATTGACTTTCATTGTGCTAATTACGTGGAACAAAACTCAGGCAAACACAATTTGCAGCAATATTAGGGAACTTGGAAAGCAGACGCCCACGTGCAATTACGATTCGAGATCTCTCAGGGCATCAGTCTCATGGGCGGGTCGCTGTGCATTTATATGAAATTGAAGCTAAACTATTCTGGTGTATTTTTTCTTCTGCATGTCTGTTTTGGAGGGGAAAGCATGGCTTCAGCACACCCACGCATAATCTTGTTAGCGATTGCTGGGTTACTGGAGCTTTGTTTGAGTTGTCAGTTCCTGGCAGGAGCAGGTATGGCAGAGTGTTCGTCTGATACTCCAGCGGATGTGGCTTCCCTTGGGGCAATTTTTGCACGGGCAACGGTAATGGCGGCAGATGAAAAGTGGCCGCGTGCCCTCGGTTGAGCTCATCGTTTTGAATGACATTATTAAAGACGGTCCAAGTGGTTCTTAGGCTTCAGTGCTCGCAGGCAAGAACGCTTACGAAAGAGAAGAGAAAGGAATACAAACTATTTCCAATCTTGCCGTATGATGTTAAGAGCCTTACGACCTAATGGAAGGCAGCTACTGAAGAGGTCTAACTATATTACAATTACACGTTTCACAACAGAAGGCTCCAAATGTCACACTTACACAAAGCACTTTCATTATTGCCCTATTCATCTTCAATTTCTGATAGATTTAAATAGAGACTGGCTTGTATGTCAAGTCTTATTGTTAATAAAAGCTGTTGATTTTAAAATGAAATCAGTGAAATATGGGTGAGCACTCTTGCCTTTACAGCAAGAAACCTGGGTTTGCGAACCCAGTTGGAGCAAGGGCCTTTCTGCATGGAGTTTGCATGTACTCTCCGTGTGTGCATGGGTTTTCTCTGGGTTCTCCAGCTTCCTCCCACAGTCCAAAAACATGCAATATGGGGATTAGGTAAATTGGACACTGTAAATTGACCATAGGTGAGAGTGGATGGTTGTTTGT
This sequence comes from Microchirus variegatus, assembly GCF_963457635.1. Lineage (NCBI taxonomy): Eukaryota > Metazoa > Chordata > Actinopteri > Pleuronectiformes > Soleidae > Microchirus > Microchirus variegatus. The sequence goes on along the minus strand of NC_139814.1, from coordinate 18,012,670 downwards.
CTCTATGTGTCCCTGCGATGTACTGGAGGTTTGTTCTGGGTGAATCCCTGCAAACCTCATGAGGATAAAGTGGGAGAAGATGGATGGATGAAATATGGTCCAAGCTTACATAGTTGCAAATAAAATCTGTTTTTCTATAAAATAACTCGATAATATAAGTCACGCTGTGCGGTTACCTGTAGTTGCGGTCCTCTCCGTCAATGTAGAAGCGATCGTAATGCGAGAAGGCTTCGTTCCCCTCTCTGTCTTTCAGCTGGACATGCAGACTGTATTCCTGGGAGCTTGTCAGCTTGTGGATGATATCATTTCCCAGCCAGTGTTCCCCAGACAGCTCTCCAAAGCCCTGGAACAGACACAAAGACGGTGAAACAATAGAGCAGTTAATATTCTATCAAGGGCGTTGATTTTTTTTTTTTTTTTTACCAGAGAGCTGCCAAGTGTTTTTTGGAGTTACTTTTCAAACTGACTCACATGTATCATTTTGATGGCCCTAGATAGTTCACTGATATTCCTCTCCCAAACCGAAGTGTCAGTCAATTGAGACTTTCATTTACCATAATATTCCTTCAATGTTCCACCTGGATTTATAGCTGAGACCAAGTCGTCGACTTTGTTTTAGGGCATGACTCAACAGCAGTTTCATGACAACCAAATGACAAAATGTAACGTTGAGAAGAATGAAAAAAAAAATGACATAATATATTAATCCCAGTAATTAACATGAGTCAACTTTGAATTTGACTTGGCTACTAAGCTGGCAACAAAAAAAAAACTTAATTATTTATTTAGCGTAACATCATTTCTCAATTTCCAGCATTTTCAGTTGTCATATTGTGTTAGCTTTATTTTTCAGTTAAAGTCCTCACAGTGTTGTTTTTTTTTGTTCCCCTTTGGATGGAACAGTGACACCGCCTCACGAACAGTTGCCACTCAAACACTGCAGGCATTAAAGCTGTTTTTTAAGGCTCACCTCTCCAAGATTTTTCAACTATTTTATGATGAGAAGGAAAGCACCAGTTACAGAATGGAGAAACGTCAGGACCGCACCACACGTGATTTCAAATTACATTTACGGGGGGGGGGGGGGGAAATAGCAGTGTGAATTGAAAATTGATATGGAAAAACTGCAGATTTGATGCCTTTGACAGAAATCGTTTCCAGTTGGAATGGAGGTTGTCACTCAGAGGAGATCGTGTAATGACACACAATGTTCTGTTCAAAGAGACTTCTGAAGAGAACGGGGATGTGATGCAGCTTTGATTAAGTTAATCTCAGAGGCCTGTCAAATATATACGATGCACATTTGACTGATGTAAGTTGATAGGTGTAAGTGTGACTGCATGCATTATTGCATTATCAAAGCATATAATGGTGAATAATTGAATCAATCTTAGTCTGTTTGAGGATACAGGGTCCACATGTCGTCCTTGTTTACCCCCTTGGACTCTAAGCCACTTTTTTCCAGCTGTCAGACTCTCTTATTTTTACTTTTTTGCCAGCGCGAGTGAATGTATGTTGAGAGTCACATTTATCATTTGATCTGCAGTGTCTCGCTGCAACCTTTGATCAACACTGACCTCAGCCTCTGAGGCTATAAAGAGTCGTCGGGAGCAGTGAAGCATTCTAGTTCATATGTTATCTGCCATCTGTGGGGCCCCTGTGCTCCCACGCCACGACTGGAAGCAAATATTTACAATCCACTTGAAAAAATATTGTTCTTTATAGAGGTTTTTAAGCTGTTTCTCCGTCCTCTTTGCATTTCATTTCAGATGCAAGCTGTGTCAACTGATTGTTTGGCATGGGTGAGACATCATTTGCTGCTCAATCAAAAACCCCAAAAACAGCCTTTGCGCGTGTGATCTCTGTGGATTTTAACACGCCGACAAAGCCTCGCAAGCATTTTTGTTTTAGTCTGTTGCTCAAACAGTATTGAGATTATGTTGAGAAATGGTAAATATAAGTCTAAAAACACGCAGAACTTCGTGTGTATCGCTTGCGTGCGAGTACGACGGGGAAAGAGCAGGTGCAATAACATGGGGTTGTGGTAGAAAACATGAGGGCAGCCAAATACAACAACCGCAGGTCACCTGGGATCACATCATCACAGGGCCGTCACCTCCCATGCCTCTTCCATGCCAAACCACCCATGGACAGTTATTGGAACTTCCTGTTCCAGTCACCACAATACTGAGCCGCAACACGTCTACTGATAATGATGCAGGACCCACCATTTTGTAGTCCATCCACCCACGTTGAAAATTGATCGAGCCGTTCATCCGATGCTGCAGCACCGTCCACCCGCCACCCCTGGTTTTCATATCACAGAACACCTGGAATAGAAAAGTAAAACTCAAAGTTAATTGAGTAAAGACAAACTCAGTTTTTGTCAAAATAATAATATTATTTTGACAAAAACTGAGGATACAGTTGATTTATCGAGCTCTGCTTTTACCAGTGGCCGTTTGTCAATAGGAGGCACTAGGGCACCGCGCTGGTCTCACATGAAGAATCACAGACTTTCATCGATTGAGATAACTATAAAGTTAGGTCGTAAAATGTATAATTTGCGGTAAACACGTAGATTAAAAATGTTCTAAGTTGCTGAGAAGTGGCACACGGGAATATTTAGCTCTTGTCTCACAGTTTGCCCCCTTTTTAATACAAAAGATACTATAAGAACATTTTTTTTTTTTTTTTAGTGTGAAAGAGAGCATTGGTTAGAAAAAGATGGAGACAACAGAAGTTAAAACCAATGCTGTTTGAGAGGAGAACACTGCATGGATTGTGAGAGATTTCCTGATTTTTTTCCTCGCCTAAAAAAAAAAGTTGTCAAACATGAATCTCTAAAAAGTGTCTAATTTAACAAATAATAATAAAATAAATAATAAAAATAATATTAGGTGTTACAGTCTGTAATATAATTTATTTAATGCGCAAAAATTTTATATTATGAATTTGCTCTTGTTGTGATTTTTTTTTTTTTTTTTTAACTGGGATGGTCCCTTATATAAATCAGTTATATGTATATATATATATACATATATGTTATATGTATATGTATATATATATAGATATAGTAAATGAAGAGTAAATAATTCCAGTGTTTATACACCCACAATTCTCATTTTAAAACTGCATACATCTTTTTCCATATTTTACATACATACAATGATGTTCCAACAGAGTGATTGAGAAATAATTATATGTGTGTTTTCATTATGTCATTGATAAAACAACAAACCTAACCAGAAACAAACCAAAGTGGTCTGTAAAAAGTAAAAAAAAAAAAAAGGGGGATGGAAATAAGAAATAACACACTGTTTAATTTGAAGCATGCATTGGAATCATCAGGGATGAGAGGTTGGGTAAGATTACATGGTGTCGTTAAAAAGAATGACCCATGTGGGAAGGAAAAAATAACACATCAGCTTGTTTTCTTATCCCCTTGAGTGAGGATTGAGGAGGTTGCACGCAGTGATTATTAAATTTTTTTTTGTTACTTGGCTGCACGTTAGGCAGATATGTGACGACACACAAATAGGAATGTATCGTAGTTGTAATAGAGACTTATTAAGGGACTTGTTATACTATGATTTAACTGGACATGTCCCAGCATACCTTGCGTATTTTGATTAAATGACTGTGAATTGCTCCCCGAGGTGGAAAAGATTAGACACAAAATGTGAAGGACCCCTTTTGTAACTGAAGGAGTAATCTTTTAATCAGACAAGTGTACAGATAGTAAAACCTCAGCGCTGGACTGATACGCTGATATCATGTTTTACTTTGAATAATAGATCTCAAGTGGTTTCCAAAATGCAGTGTGGGGTAAATAGTGATGCACTTGAATTGATACGCTTCGCTCGTTGCTTAAATTCATCCAACCACGAGCCGTGCGGTATACACAGTCCTTATGGGTTTCTCAGTTTTTTTTTTTGGCATTTTAACTTAACAATTTTCTGCTCGAACTGAAATGAGTTTTCAGCACTTTCCCAGCAAAACAAACCTGAATCAAGGTCAAAAGGCACTGAGGATGTTTTACCTCAACACACACTTAAAAGCATCCCACTGCTTACAGAAACAGTGTTCCGCAATGTGACTCTCACACTTTTCAGTACCACATTTCCCTAAATGTGGTCATTACTGTGATTTAGACCGCATCTTTAATTTAATCCTTAAAGGACAAAAATGTGGACAATTTAAACATTATTAACTGTGAGGGCAAAAAGATAATGTGATATTTTAGTTCCAATTTTACAAGCCCTGTACATGGGGAGTTCTACAACGTATGCATAAGGAAATATTATATAAATGAACGTCTTCATTAGTCACAGCCGCAGTAATCATAAACTAAGCTGATGTGGGTTAACGTGGATAAATCACATACGTTTATGTGCATGCCTTTTGTCTCTGGTCCAACTGAGGAAAGCCCAGTCTCAGCTTTGAAAATAGGCCAATTTGTATCTGCCCTATTTCCACGCAGCCACCCAGCTTGTCGGGGCCGCAGTGGGATTAGATGGCACAGATTGAAAGCAGCAATGACTAAGGAGTGCTAACTTGCATCGCTGAGAACGTATATTAGCTGTAGTTGGCAGCCGTGCCTAATAAGTAGCTGCCTTGCCCAAAGGAAATGAAGAGGAAGAACAGCGGAACAAAGAGTCAGTGGGAGTTTGGGCTAACCAGCAAACTGGATTGAAATTAATGCAGCCGTTATCTTTTTTTTTTTTTTTTTAATCTTTTGTGAGATTGAAGAGCCCAGCCAAGAATGCCAGCCGTGACTCAAAGAAAGGATAGCCCTCTGGTAGATGCCAGCTACTCCAGGTCAGCTTAGGTACTTGTTAAGCTTTTTGCATTCAGCAGTGCGCTACCACTCACGGTGAAGCCTGCGGGGCACAACGCTCCGGTTGCTTATTATTTCAGCTCTCTCTAACCCAACGTGGCATTTCTATCAACCTCCGAACCAGAAATCCCAGCAAATTGCAATTACCTCAGACTACTAGTTTGTCCTTATATTGTTTACTGCGGTCCGAAAAAAATAAATAAGTGAAACCCGCTAAATGTCATTATGTGGTGTGCAGTATGTGAGCTTTCCATTATGCAGACTGGACAAAACCTGTGAAGTTAATACTGAAAAGTGAAATGATCCCAGTGCTAAATACAAACAAGACAGAAAAAAAGTTTAATGTCACAGTCTGTTATAGTGATATTTGCAAGAAAAGTGACCAGTGACCTTTAAAGCCGTACTACCTTGACAGTCTGGGTAGAGTTGGGGAGGCGTATGCTGTATATTCCACTCTCTGTCACTCCAGATTGTTGGATCTGCGCACAGTCTCTGAAATGCAGCGAATCCTCTTTGGGCATGTTGGAGATTTCTGCAAGAACAGGCAAACATGACATCTCTTGTAGCATTAGGCCCTGCGCATACTATGTACTGTATGTAGTGTGTTTTAAATTACAGGCTGCTCTCTGTGATATTTTTCATCTTCTACCACTTTATTGCGGAGAACTGTGCCTGTCTCAGCTGACATAGGGCCATAGGCGTGGTCACACCCTGGACAGTTCGCCAGTCCATTGCTGCGCCACCACATAGAGATAAACCTAATCCCCCTAATTTGCATGTTTTTGGACAGAGAACCTGGAGAAAATACACACACACTGGGATAACTTGCAAACTCCATGCAGAAAGGCTCAGTTTGATAAGGTTTCTTCTGCCTTGAAGCGATAATGAGTCATAGCAACATTCCTTTATATGGATATACACTTTTCTTAAAACAAATCACACTGTGACGGCACAATCTGCTCATTGAAAGCTCCTTACCATTGCAGTGGCTGACCATAGCGAGCAGCTGCTGAACAGTGTCGGTGAGCGCGGCCTGCTGTCTCTGAATCAAAGTGCTGTTAAGCGTGGAGCTGCCCAGTTCGCCCTGGAGCTGACCCACCAGTCGACTCTGCCTCTCCAGGAGCTCTTGGAGCTGCTGCTTTTCACTCTGCAGGCCCTGAAGCTCCCTCCCATACCGCGCCTCCAGGGCTAAGAGCCTCTGCTCTAGAAAACTGTCAAAAAAAATCATTTTCATTTTCTGCTCACTTCTTTACAGTGCACTCAGGAAAAGTAAGGATCGTAAGACGTGCTGTTACATCAAGTGCAAAGATGTATATTGGGTTGTTATGGGGCAGAATCCATCCATTCAGCATTTGGCTTTTACAGTAGAAATTGCACAAACTTGCACATTTACACGAGGATGACTAATGAACACCAGCATGACAGTCTCATCGGGCTAACATCATATGAACACCTGTATTGCAGCAGCACTCACAGATGGACCTGTACGTTATGCTGCTTGATCAGTGTGTGTTTGTCTCTGTGTGTGTGTGTACGTGAATGCCACGCCCCCAACCTCCAAATGAAGATCATAAATCCCTGCTGGCTGATCTTTATGGCTTTGACTAATGACTCTGCCGCAGTTATTTATTGAAACAATCCAACGAAACCAGATTGAACAAGCTACTTTTCAGGCCCGCGCGTACACAGCTGCTACGCTAAATGTGTGTGCCCTCAATCTTCCACTTTAAGTAGTAACTTTGCATGTGGCCTGGAAGGAACGCTGGATCAATCCAAATCATTTTTAACATCACTTCCATTTCATATTTCCCCTTACGGTGGGGGATAAATGTGGCAAAGCAAGCTAACAAATTGTTCTGTTTTACGTTTTTTTGAAGGACAGTCGAAGCATAAGAGCAACAGCAATGTTTTGACAATTAGGGGGTTTGACTGGACAATTTTTTTTTTTTTGTATTTCGGATCATGTTCCATTCTGGGCAGTTTACCCTTTACTGTAGATGCTTGTGATTTTTCTGTTCTTATTTGTATTGTAAAATTGATATTGCTATTAGTCTGCTTTCTCTGCGCTGTGTGCTGCACTCCCTGCCAGCAGTATTTTACATGTAATTCTTATGAAAACAAACATGCCTCGCTCTTTTTAGTTTGGCAGCAGCTCAAAAACAGGCTTTGTGCCCTAAGGCCCAGCAGCAGTAGTCCAGATACACACACACACACACACACACACACACACACACACACACACACACACACACACACACACACACACACACACACACACACACACACACACACACACACACACACTGCAGCACGTAGTTCCCTTTTATTCCACAGCTGCTTGGCTGCAAATCTACTATGACCTTTCTAATTTCATGCGTCCTGTCACGGTGTTTACCCTCGTGAAGATGTATTCACGTCAGACGCAAGTAGCCACAACTTGAAGGAGGAGGGCCAAAGGGCAGAGTAGGGCCCAAAGCAGGGCCTGATGTGTAACAGGTGTTGGGGCTGGGGCACTGTGCTCTTCCTGTCACATTTGGTACAGACGGACGGAATGATCAACAAACCACGATAGAAAACACCCCGACTCCCTTTCACACTGCCCAGCACTCTGTCCTTAACCCCCCGGGCTGGCCTCGAGCTGACCTTGTGTTCCTAGAGAGAAGAATGGGAAACCCCTCCTATCACGCACTGGCAAACACACACACACACTCATTTACACAATGCACATTATATTGTGGTTAAGTGCCTTGTTGCTGACATCATTTGCAGTCATTCAACATATTGTTTGAGTTGTTGTATGAAATGGACTGGTTTCATAAGTGTGTGTATATACAGATATAATCCGTGGCTATTTTTCTTAGAATTAGCTTTTTCCTGAGAAAATATTCTTTGGTGCACAGGAAGAGATGTGTTTTTTATGTTTCTCACAGCAGCCACACCGGGTTATTTTGAATCAGGGAAGGAATGGGAGCAGCGAGGCAGACAAAGAAAATAGCGCACCCCTCAATGTTCATTAACGGAGAGATTAAGGGAAAACACAATCACCAGACACAGTCCTCGACTAATGACCTCTGGGGAGCAATAACAATCACATCAATGGCGAAATAACTTGACCCCAACATTGTTCAAAATCTCCAACTACTGTTCCAAAACAAACTTATAAAATCGAGTGTCAGAACTATCAGCATAACATCAGTTTTGGCAGATTTATTTAAATAATCTTGTGCACTTTGTCTGCTCACCTGTTTTTATCACTGAGGCTGGATATTTCCTGAGTCTGCAGCAGAATATGTTTCTCCAGCCGGTTGGTGAAGAGCGAGTACTCCAACAGCTGGATCTCCAGGCGGCTCGTCTGGTTTAGCACCTACAGATTGCAAAAATAAAAACAGAATAACTTTATTAAATATGTGACTTTATAAAAAAAGATGAGACATCTTGATAAAGACACGGATGGAGCAGATTAATTTATATAACAAAGACTTGTTACATCGCGCTCATTTTTGATCTTATAATAAACATATTAGCCGGAGTTATCACTTTGGCACCTGTGACACGTTATGAAGTCGCAGATAAAACAAAAAACTTGAACAAAGCCGCTTAGATGTTTGTTCAGGTTTGCGGTTTCATAGCAACTTTGATAACAGAAAAACAAAGCATGTGAACAAAAAAACAGCCCGGTCTGTAAAAACAGGTCTGTGGTGCGATTGAAGACACATCTGTGCTTGTGCTACTACGCTTTATGTTTTAATTGGCTTGTTGTCAGATATGGAGCTCATCTCATTGTGTCAATCAGAGCCCGTACAAACCAAATACCAGCTGTTAAAAAAGCAGCTGCCACCACCTTTGGGCACGGCTTCTCAGCGGGTTATTTCTGATTTACATTTAATTCGCTTTTCGTCCAGGCAGTCGTACTTTTGGACTGACCGCAAACTCTTTATCCCGGGTTTCGTCCGATCCGTCCTGATGGGCTCACCTGGGTCTCGACATCAGTCAGTTTGCGAGTCTGCGCTGCCGATTGGCTGAGGAGGTTGGTTCCCATCTCGAGCATGGCTGCTGTCTGGGTGTGTACCGCAGTTCTCTTGATTTCCTCCATCCCGGAGCGCACATTCTCCTGGATGAAGTTCTCCAGCTGTAAAGAGAGCAAACAGACCCCGGGGATGTTATTCACAATGTCAAATTGAGATCAAAACCACGTTTTACTCTATAAACCCAACGACTGACAACTGACCCACCCATCCATCCATCTAGATGTCTTTGTGTGCACAACTTTGCAACTTTCTGTTGTTAAGATAATGTAAGATTGGAATACAGCAACACAGCAATAGCATGGCATATACAGTGGGGCTGGTGTGGTGATATTCATCCGATGGACCTCAGGGACAGTCGTTTACACATTGTAATCAATCACAAGCTCACAGAGGGAAGCATTGGTAAAAGCCATCATAAGTTACAACAGGGGTAAAATCTGGGCTGGCATCCAGCTTCCTCCAATAAATAGATGTTCTTATTAATGTGGTGTGTTTGAGCAAAAGCAGAGGGGAAGACAAATACTGCTTTTCCTGCTGAGAATGATGGAATATTGTATGGTGTTTAATGGTCAGCAGCCCGTGCCTTCGCAATAAGGCAAAGTAGAATATCGAACCACGAGAACATTAATATTTATGACTTTTCTGCCGGAGAATAGATCAGACTACATTCATTAAACTACATGGCTGGAAAATTAGGTCTCTGAGGGGAAAGCATAAAAAATGATCTAGCTAATGAGAGGCTATGTGCAGAAATATTCCTTTTTTTTTTCAACACAAATGTACATCACAAAAGGAATATTATTCTCAATTGTCACAAGAATCTTAAAAAAAGAAAAACTTATATAAACATACTCAGCCGCAGTATAGTAGATAAATCAGCTATCGATTGTTCGTCCTTTACTTTCTCAATCCCTCTCTTTCCCTTTCAAACTTTCCCTTTTTCTCACTCTTGGTCTGTAAATCCATTGCTCACATTTCCCCTTCTTTGGGCTGACTGAGACAGCAGGAGGGAAAAATCCCTCTGTAATGAAGGTAATGAATAGATTACCAAACTGATTAAAGCTAAATCCGATGGAGGAACCAAAGATCCCCGCATATTAATCAGCCTCATGTAAGCCACCGTATAGTCCGCCTGTCCAAAGTGTTCCTATTACAGCCTTCTGTAATTCAGAGGTCTTTCCACACTCCATCTCCCTCTGCCAATATTGCATTCATTGCAGCTGTCATACACTGCATTACGCTGGCAGATAAATCGCGTCTGAGACGTATTGTGATTCTTTTATGTTGTGTCTAAAAGGGACGAAAGAGGGGATCAGTGCTGATAATTCATAGTTGTATCATAATGTCCTAATTGTTGTCCGACTAGACATATTTGTTCTCAGCTGTAGTTACTAAAGGAGGTGGAAACTTATCTGCTGGGTGTTCTGGTGGTAGGCACACCAAGAAATGGGTGTGAGGGACAGGGGGGGCGATAACAACCCCTACAAATTTGTGCTTGTTAAAATGGTTGGCAGCATGTCCTGTGGATAATCCAGCATAACCTGTTGATTTGAATTTGTAGCCATGCTAAATGCAGGGTTGATCAGTCCACCACTTTATTCCAGATGTAAGTATCTGATAAGAAATAGAGGGATTTCGGGCTCAAGAAAAACATTGCAGTCAAAATTATTAATCCAAAAGACTTTGACGTTCTTCGAATACTCTTTTGGGCGATTCCAAAAGATTGGCATTTATAGTTTGTGTGATATTAATAAGTACTGATAGGAGATGTTCCCTCCATGATACACTGTAAGAACTTTGGCAACCCTCATTTTTTCTATCCATCATCAAGTAAAAACTTGCCCAACACTCCAAGTCCAAGTCTTGATCATCTAATGACTTGTCTTAAGGTTAGAATGCTTGCATGATAAACCAACATGATTCACATGGTAAACATGATCATATACACATTCAATTGGTAGCAAATGTGTTTTTTCTTGAAGGCGTTCTGACAGTTGTTGGTGAAACGCAGGAAATTCAACATCTGAGCAATGCTCCCTTTAACTCCATCATGCTCTGATGACAGCTGTTGGGCTGCTCCAAAGTCAGATAGAGACTGCTGACAGCAAGAAATATCTGCAATCTGGAGTTGACTTAGTTGACGAAAGAAATTGTTACCACAGTTTGATACTATTTGAAGATGGAGGAAAGATCACAGGAAGGAAAGACAATCATCTGGACAGTGCAATAGTGCAAGTAATGTGGGGACGTATCATCAGGCCACCAATGGGAGCCACTTTAATCCCTGCACTGTTTGCCAACCCCCCAGGCATCAGGAATCGACTTGATGGGGGTTGCAAGCGGTTAGTGCACTTGAAAAACAAAACTAGTTTGCTCATGTTCATGTTTGCCATTTGGCAAATAAGTCAACGTTAACGTTGATACAGCCTTGCAATCTGGATTAGTGCAGCCTTGCACTCATCCAGTTGGAGATTCCTCTGTGCACATGTGTGTGTTTGTGCATTCCTACGTTTGGATGAAAGGCTCAAAATAATGGTTGCAACATCCCAGCGGAGCTTTGAGTGAGATTGTGCAAAGCTTTGCTGACATGCTTGTACCTCAAAGTCATCTTCGGTTATGCAGATGGGCTTAATGAGCTCCACAAGGTGCTGAAAGGCTTCGCCCATCTAGGGTCAAAGGTTGGAAAGCTTTGGAATGATCGTTAATGCGTCACCTTGGCCTGCTGCAGGATCTTGGGGTTCATTCCACACTTTCTGTGGAGGAATTTGTCAACAGGTGAAAGTGGGTTTTGTCACATTTCTGGTGATAAGATGCTAGTGAGAATATGTTCAACAGTGCAGGCAACATTTGTGCGGATGATAAACCGTGTGCATGAGGAAAAAGTCTCTCCCCTAGCATTCTCTGAATCCCACACATAGAGTTGCCTCCTGGGATGCCTCCCATGGAAGCTCGCAGACTTAACATCAGACATAGTGTGCACAGGGGAATTGAGTGTGTTTTTCATGTGTGTGTTTCTAACAGCGTGCCAGGGGAGCACGAATACGACAGACAAAGAGTTACAGATCTGAAGGTTGATGAGTCGAGGTGTGAGATGAGGAACATTCATCAAACCGAGAGCGAGAGAGTGAAAAGAAAAACGAGGGAATGGGAAGGCAGAGAAAAACACAGGACCTTCTGTGGCCAGTACAGGAAGATCACGGGTTTTCATACAATCCCATTTTTCCAAAACCTTTTAACGTGTTTGCCTTCAGTTGGCCAGTGTAAACATTCGCCGCAACACTGATAATCGGCCCTGTGATTAGTGTCCTCCACATGTATTCAGAGGGAGATGCAGAGAAGAATAGAGAGAGACGGGTGGAGAAGGGTGGCGTGTAAAGTCGGCCAGTCCCAGCCACTGATTTGACTGATTCTGTGCCCCGATGACCTTAGAAATGAAAACACTATTGTGAAAGCACTTTTAATCGAATCATTTCATTTTACTTAGTCATAACCGGAGCCTTACTGCAAAGAGTAACAGCCCAGCCAAGAGTTATGCGGCGATGTGTCTCCCGCAGATAAACACTTATTTTACGGAGAAACTGTGGTATATATTTGTTCATTTCTTTATTTTAGTCTGGAGAGTTCAGCGTCATTAGCTTATAAATCAAGTGATACATGAGTCGAAAGCCCATGTTTGTGTGTACTTCTTTCCCTTTTGTGTGTGGGTGTTTTTCATTTCGAAGGTTTGACCGTGTGTGAGGTATGTTTGGCAATGCTTTATATTAGCAAATTTATTTTATCTTGTGTTTGCTGCTATTGCAACAGGGAGTTCTGATATCCCAGTAGTCTTATATACACATAAATACTCCTACAGCAGGCGTTGTCATGGAACTAGTTGTGCATTCAGATTGTATCCAGGGAGTCCCTGCAAAGCGCTGAGCTTATCAATAATTCAGCCCTGTCAAATGTTATCCAATAGTTTACTACGTTGACAGTAATGTGTAATGCAGGCTAAAAGGCAGGGATATGGGCAACGAAATGAGATGCAAATCTTAACATGATCAAGTTAGATGATAGAAGATAAAGTTGTTGTTTTAGTTTACAGTTCATAGGTCTTACTTTTTGCAGCCACTGGGTGTTATTCTCCATGGCACTTTCCAGAGTTTCCAGTTTCTTGTCCTGCCAGGAAGGCCTCTCCTTTTGGGCCTTATCCTGCCTAGATTGATTCAAATCTGGCTCGGCCTCGGATGGCGAGTCTCTCTGCAGGGTGTTGCTGACCTGGAAGTCCTTTTTGCAGTGCTCCACCTCGGGGAGGATAAAGGTGTAGCTGCAGGGGCCGTGCCTCACGCGGTGCTGTTGACGCTCGGAGCCGATGACGATGGCCAACAGGTAGGCCAGGTAGGCGAGGATCAGGGCCAGCAGGCGGCCCATGTCCGGGGAAGGAGAGGGAGAGAGGGAGAAGGAGGTTACTCCAACAGGGAGAGCAGATGAGTGAGCAGGTATAGGTTTCCCCTTCAGTCCTGCATGTCAATGTCCCCTGTCTCTTCTTTTGGCTGGTTGCCCTCTATGCTGTCCCATCCACAAATTCCCGATCCTGCTGATGTTACACAGAAAACACACAGGAAAGGAGGATTGCTTCCTCTTGTCAGTCTAGCGCTCAGCCAGTGTTACACAGCTCAGTCCTGTAAAAAAGAGATCAGCAGATCTCCTTCCCACCATTTATCTGTCTTCTGAAAAGTTGCTCTCCTCACTGCGTTCCTCTGCTGGAGTCCATGCATAGCTCTGGAGGAGAGAGAAGAGGAGGGGGTGGAGTAGAAAGTGGCCCGATTCAGGATGTTGGCTGAAGTGGGAACACTCCTAAAGTGCAGAGAGAGAGAGAGAGAGGTGTTCCTCTACACACACACAAGAAGCACAAATCACCGAAACTCCCTTCCCCTTTTTCACTTTCTCCCTCCTTCCTATGGCACTTCTGTTTGCGGGGGTTAGATGAGGAAGTTATAAAATATGTACCACCAACCACAAGCGCTAAAAACTCTGACTGACAACTTTTTGGTCCCTCCCATCCTCCTTCACTCCCACTCAGTTGAGTTATGTTGAGTTAGGTACAAAAGTTTAGTACTCAGATTTATGAATTCAGTTTAATAAAATAAATGCTCTCATCTCAAGTACTACACTATTTAGAACACATACTGTTTGCAGGTTGCTCACACTTAACTTAAATAGCTACCGTCCTAGATTTACCTACACCTGAAATGTATACGTTTGCTTGTGGTTTGCTGTCTCTGTGAATTTCAAGGATTTGTCTCATGACCTTGGTAAACGATGTCAGAAAACCCCCCCCAAAAAACCCAACTTCTACCCCATAATTTTCCATTTCCACCTCATACTCGCTTTGTCACGGTTTTGAGTTTTACTCCACTCATTCATATTTTCATTCATTCATTCCGTCTGCCTGTCTGCGTACTCATTCTTCATCTTCTGTCATTTCAGACCGTGACCTTCCTGCCTCTCCTCATTTCCTGTCAGTCGATGTGTGAACCATGCATGCTTCTTGTCTCCACTCACCTTGTCACATGCTAATTAACCCACCAGTATACAATATATACCACATTACTACATTGTAAAAAAAAAAGCAATTATTTACACATTCAGTGTACTTTTCCATAAACCTCACTGTTAAAACATATTTATTCATGGTTCTGTTCATACTGTCACTGTTTCCTGATGCATCACAAGACCTTCCCAAACACAATATGTGCCTGATTCAACCCACATCACAGCACAGATCATTCATGAAATTGCAGTATGAATGGACTTAGTACAGCAGGGCAAGAAGTTCACGTACAGTACATCCTGCTTCGTCTCAGTTGTGACACAGTGATGAAGCACCACTGGCTAAAATAACCAAGGATAATAAGGGAGAACGTTGTCCTTTCACACATCCACCATGAAGGCTATTTGTTTGCCTCACTTGGAAAAAAAAAACTATACTTTTAAATTGTAGTTTTTCTTCAATCAATCCCATCATAACATAACAGTTTTCTCGATGAATAAACTTAAGCTTGCGTACACTTTTCATGCACCGTGGAGCCATAGCTCTTATCTCCCAAGCATTCCACACTACCGCTGTTCTGTGAACGCCTAATGACCCGGCAGCCTTAAACCCCAGTGTATGGCCCCATTGCTCAGTGTGCATGTATTTTATATACAGCAGCCACATTTGGATACACGGCACAAAGTCATTATCATGAATGAAAACTAGAAAAGATAATGATACTGCTTTCACGGGCATTCATCTAGTGTGTTGATTACGTTAAATGATTCCTACCTACTGTTCACAGCAAAAATAAGTACCCATAGTACCCATTCTTGCCATGAGTAATTATCAAATGTCATTTAAAATCAGTCATGTACCAGAATTGTGAGAATATGGATACAACAGAGTTCTGATCTCATGTAAACTTACTGACGCTGAATCCAGTGCAACAACAGTTCGTCTTTGTGGCCTCTTTCTAGAGAATAAAAATACAATTTTGATTATTTATGCACTCAATTTTTCATAAGAACAGATCGCGGGGAAATATGGGATTAGCTCTTTTTGGCCGACGATGCGAACAAGCAGTCACACACTGACTGGCGATCTAAGTGAATTAGGTCTGAGAGCGATGCATGGATGCGCTTATGTACGGAGGTGGTTTTAAACGAACACCCTAGCGGGTCCCGAAATAGACTGCGTTCAATTGAACTGTTTCCAGTGTTCGGTCGCAGTACGGGAGTAAATATTACCGAAATATTTCAAAGTCTGCTTTTACTTAAACAACTGAGTGAAAGTGAAAAGTGGCTGTGTGCTGTGTGCTGAGAGGGGTTTGAGTGCTCTCCAGTATTCTTTCATAAAACAAGTATCTGCTCATAAAAACGGCCCAGCAACCCATTCTAAAACACTCTGTGCAGTATGTCACATAAAATACATCAATTCACAGAGGCAGGGGTTTAAGTAGGGTTTGGCAGGAGGGGGGGGGGGCCAAACATCAGGCTGGAATATATATACATTTTTTTTTACATTATTAGCCATGAATGTTCACATGTATTTACTAAGCAGGGTTCAATCCCCAACTACCCCAGTCCAGTGTGTGATACAGCAAACAATGTTGTTGACCTCAATCTGACTCCATCAGACATAGTATAGATTATTGGGATGTGCAGGACAGTATTCAAATAAATGATAAACATTAGAGAACACCTCTGTGATATTTTGTTTCTGTTTTGAGGAATTGAAGCAGATTAAAGGGCACAAAATACATTTTGTATAATGTTATACATTTTTAAGTTAGCCAGTTTTTTTTTGTCTTTCATTTTATTCGATGTATTTGCCGCTACTGAATCACATCTACTTTGACATTTGGTGTGTCCTGCCGTAAAGTCGGTTTTGATATCCTGTATTTTGATGGATTTTAGTGACTTGGAGTTGGTCAAAGTATTAACAATAATGTCTCACAAATGGTAAAAAAAAAAAAAAAAAGTGTGATCTTATAGGACAATACTTTAAAAAAGGAGTGCAAAAGGCACTAAAATCTATCTGTTACACGATGAATTATGTCTTTTTTCACATGAGTAACCTGCTCTGTTTTTCAATTTCTCCCAGAAACTCAAAGGAACCATTAAATACACATATATATATATATATATATATATATATATATATATACTGCTAAGTACTTTGTTTATTGAAATGTACATTTTGAACACAAACACTTTTTCCGCCGCATAAAACAAAGTATGATGTTAAAAGAAATTGCCTGGAGGCCATAATTCATCGCGCGGAGCAGTTAAACACGTCTCCCTGGGGGAACACTGGTTGTTTAGTTAAGTGTCTCATGTCAGGCTAAGGCATTTCCCCCGCTGGTCCCTGAAGGCCGTGAATCAATGCGACTGCTGGATTTGAAGGTGACATTCAGCCTCCCCTCCCTCTGGTCTGGGTATAGAGCGACTGGGTTTCATCCTCATCTGTACCACTTGTCACCCAACGATGTCCCGTGAGGCAAATCGTGAGGCAAAAACACAAATGAGAGCTACTGTTTTGAACTAAAGAGGAAAAAAAAATCTATATATTGTTTTTTTTTAGGATTTAGTTTTATTTATCGAGGCTAAAGTTGCTGACAGTTTTTATTTTGTTGAATCTATTCATAGTGGTGATGTTTTTCTAGTGAAGAGGCTGAGAGTATCCACCCTGTGCTGCAGCCGTGCGCAGTGGGACCCATCACTCCACACAGCAATCGAAACCTTCCTCTTGGGCAGGGTGGAAAGAGCAGACACAGAGAGAGAGAGAGAGACCAGAACTGTGCCAGATTCCCCTTAAAAGTTCCTTCTTTAAAAGCCAGTCTAAAACACTTAACACCCTCATAGGCGCTGTCACTAACCACCATCTGTTTAAGGTCTGTTTATTCAGACTGGTAAACGAGAGAAATGTGAGAAGCCCCCAGCTCAGATTGGCCTGTGACAGTCTGCAGTGGGTTAATAATATTAATAATAATGATAATAATAATAACGATGATGATGATGATGATAACGATGATCATGTTAGCATAGCTTTACAGCCCTCTGTCATGCTGTTTCTGCGAGAACGAGGCATCCAGGCAACAGTGAGCCCGCGGGAGCCGTTCCGTAGAGAAAACAGAGTGAAGCTTTGCCAACGGTGACTGGAAACGAGATGAACCCGAATGAACCGCGCTCAAACAAACCCCGAAGAGAAGTCCTTCTGCAATCTGCGTTCATTAGGGCGACTGAATCAAACTCCCGATGTGTTCACGCACTCGAGGGTCAAATCACGAAAAAAAAAAGGTCCTCGAAAAATAATCACAAACTCGCAGGTCAAGGAGAAACAAAGCTCAAGAAACATGAATGCAAATGCCACGAGGGGGGTGATTCATCCATGGGTCGGATTTTGATTGTGCACACAGTGATGTGCATTTATTTCCATGGAGACAAAACAAACAGAATTGCTGGTGTCTCTCTTTCACAAGGCAGTATGACTTTACCTCTCCTGACCAGCATATACACGAGAAAAGCGATGGATTTACGAAGATGAAATGTATCCGTACGTGTTTGACTGTGGGGGTGGATTAAGAAAGAGAAAATAATGAGCACGTAAGGTAGCAACAGATTCTCGTTTCCAGTGCCAGTCTTTAGTTAAATGGTAAAAAGCAGACAGGTGAAGGGTTGTGAGAATGTGGTTCTGTGTGTGTGTGTGTGTGTGTGTGTGTGTGTGTGGGTGTTCATGCCTGCCAACTTACTCTGCGCAGACAATTTAACAGCCCTCATAAAAAGGGAAACATTCAGCAAAGTACGTCCAAATCCACGTCTGTCTCTCGTCGACCTTTCGCATCCGTTGCCCGTTTGATTCACTGCTTTTAAAGGAAAAAAATCTCCTTTTTTTTTTTCCATGAATTTCAACAATTTAAATAGCTATTCCTACACGTCTGTGACACGTACAGCCTGCTACGTGAGAGCTGCCTGTTACGCAGCCCAGATACAATTATTCATAGCAAGCTGTCTCTTGTAAAACACAGTTTGAGAACCCGTTTGAAGCCTGGGCACAATTAATTAGAGAAGTAGGCAGATGAACACTGTAATATGTTGTTTTTTACCACTGTTGCTTCCTTGCCCGGTGTTGAATTGTGCTGAATTTTAACAGAACTGATTGCAAAGCTGGGCAACAGAGCGCAATGGTGGCAACGAATGAGCTAAAGCACATACATCACATGTCCCCGTCGCAACAGAGGCTAAACTGCAAGCCATCAGGGAAATGATCTGCTTCATGCAATCACAGTTCATGTCATGTTTGTTTCGTTCACGTCTGTTTCCATTCTCTCCTCTACCCTCTGGTTTAAAAAAAAACCAAAAAAAAAAAAACCTTTGCAGTGGCTACACACAAAATTGAACTATAAAGGGCCCGTAATCTGCTTCATATGTGATTTCAAACTGCAGAGTGTGAGCAAGTGAATGAATGTGTTTGTGCGCGATTAGGAGGCACCGCTCGTGTTTTGCAGAGAGATTAGGTAACGCTCGGTATTCGCTGGTCCACGAAACGTATTGGAAGCAGCTGCTTTTGTTCCAGCTGTTCTCGCAACTACCTTTTGTTGTGTGCCGAGTGTCAAGAAATTCTGTTGAGGTAACCGATAGCCCAAGCCAGTACCTTCCAAACCAATGAAAAATCTTTGACTTTGCTTCCCGAATGTTATTGAAAGTGAGGGTTTTTTTTTTTTTTTTTTGGACGACTGCAGCATCAAGATGCAGAGTCACTACTTCGTAAAATAACAGGGCTGTTGACGATGGAGAAGCCCTGCTTGCACTTACAATACATTAGTTTTCACGTGCAACACATGCACCCTAACCTTTGGCCCCTCGCACACTCACTTCTCAATTTCCTTTTCCTGATGCCAGCACCTGGGTGCAGTTTTCCACTTTTCCACCTCAGGGGGTATCCTTTGTTTGTAGCCCACAGTGTTCGGGTTTTGGTCACTGATTGGAGCTCATTAGTGTGTGCACAGACTGATGGAGTTGTTTGTGTGAGACTGTGTGTGTGTGTGTGTGGAGGGGGGTGGGCTATGTTTGCCTTTGTATGTTTGGTGTAAGTCCCTGTCCATAAAAATGCAAAGAGCAGTTAATGACAGACAGAAGAAATAGATCCACTTTGATGCGCTCTGGCTCGCTAACTGCACGAAAGGGAGAACGGCTGAAACAACTCAATTTTCAGCCCCATTAGCTTGACAATTTCACATTAAAAAAGATTTGCGTAAACCCTATATAGAAGCCCCCAAAAAGCTTTGAAAACCACACCGAACTGCATGAATTTTACAAAAGCTTGGGAAGCAATCACTTCCTGGTAAACTTTTAGCAGGACTCCATAAGTTGCAAACACCTTGGGGGAAAGGAACAGGTATTATTTTTGGTATGCTTATGGCTTCCAGCTCCTTGTAAAGTTTAGATTTAGCCTTTTTATTATTATTATTATTATTATTATTATTATTTAACCTTTATTTAACCAGATAAAAGACCCATTGAGATCAAGACATATTTCACAAGGGTGACCTGGCCACCACACGTCATATTTAATAAAAACAGGGCGATAACAGTTAAAAAAAACAAACATTGGAATATAAAAGTGCAAGTAAATAGACAAATAAAGTGCCTAATGCAGCTTTTTGTCTATTATTTTAATCAAAGCTTCAAATGTGGATCTGTGGGAGGCTAAATGGCACTGACAAAAACGCACCCAGGAACCCTCTCGAGTGGATCACACTGAAATCTTGCAACATTATGTCCCGGTGAATTATGGTTTTAATGCCTGAACCATTGCCATTAGGCTATCCATCACAGCGAGGCTCACTCCGTCATTGAGCAGTCTCATCAAAGGTGGAGAAGGAGAGAGAGGGATGCACATGCATGAGCGGTAGAGAGAGAAGAGATGGAAAGTGGAAAGAAACGGCAGGACGGTATAGAAAATGGGAAAGAAGGCCGTAGATGAGGGGTTTAAAAACAATGTCATTAAAGAGAGCAAGAAGGAAGAGGGAGAGAGAGCCGTTTATATGACCCAGGGGGAGATCAAATTTGCGGGGATGAAATGGACGAGCAACCGCAGTGGTGAGGAGACGCGGCAGAGACAGAGTCATTTAGACAGATTGATGGTGATGAGGCAGAGCTTGAGATCTCTCCAATACTGATAACCACTCATGGCTGCTCTGACTTCGAAAACAGCCTGTGTTTTTTTGTGTGTGTGTTTTTTTCCCCCTCATTGACTCAATCCTTGATGACATAGGACGAAAGGACAGGTACACCCCGGACAGGTCGCCAGTCCATCACAGGGCAAATTATGTAGAGACAAACAACCATACACACATTCACACCTATGGCTATTTAACCTGGAGAAACTACACACACATGCATAGGGAGAACATGCAAAGGTTGCTCAAACACTTGTACATACAAACAAATACATGTCTGTCTCTTATGCAAAACAGTAAACCAACAATACTTCAGAAAAGTTGTACTGCATATCACAGTTTAACCCATTTAGACCTAAACCTTAAAATGCCCATCTGTAACAATGCCCATTGTTCCAGAATAACACTAATGTTTTGCAATTTATTGCATGTTTTAACAGTTCAAAATGAAGAAAAACAAAAAACTTTATTTGGAAAAACACAGATTGTGCATGTTGAATTTGAAATGTTACCATAATTTTATGATAATGTTTTTTTCAGTCTCTCAATGTTTCAGTGTCTCTCAGTGTGTAAAAACAGGCCAACAAATAAAGACACTGATTCGCCACACCTTTAGAAATAAAAGTGCTAAGTAGAACCATATAAGTTTCTTCGGCTTGTCCTCATAGGAGAACCCGTATTGGCTCCAGGTAGAACCTTTTTTATAAAGGTTCCACCTGGAACCCTTTTGGAGGGCTCCACCAAGAACCCTTTTAAATTCCTTTATTCAAAAAAGGGGTTTTAAAGGGTTCTCTGGATCAAAATGGTTCTTACTGGAACCATTAGTGTTGCCGAGAACCCTTGAAAAACCTTTTCTTTGGGAAAGGGTTTTTCAGAGGCAAATGGTTCCAGGTAGAACCTCAGCCCTTTTGGAAGCCTTATTTCTAAGAGTGCAGCTTCCTGAAACATCGCGAGTGAAATTACCGTAATAACCACACGTTGGTTCAAAAACCATTGGAATTTTTCCGATAGCACGAAGTGAAACTACAGTAATGCATGCAAAGTGCACTAGTGCAACCGTGTCGTTAAAGGGTTAATGACCTAAAGATACTCGTATCTACTTTTACCATTTACTATTCAGCCTTAGCCAGACCTCCGAGGTCTTGAAATGGAGGGAGTGCACTTCAAATGCAAGTATTAAAGTGAAGAGTTTTCAGCAATATGGATCACTGGCCACAGAGGGTTTCAATCAACCATGGCAACGCATCCTGTCCAAAATGTCAGTGACAAATGCACGGTGTGGGAGCACTGAAGGTTGTTGCATGTTATTGAGAGACGAGGGAGGGATGACGGGGAATGAAAGAGTGGAAGATAAAGAGATGGATGGAGTTGGACAGGAGGCAGGAAAGGGGAATGGTTAGCGATAATGCAAAAGAAGACAAGTAGAGAATGAAGGGTTTAAGAGTTCACCAAGTACAAAGAAGGATGTTTGGCCGGAGTATAAGAGGACACGGGACACGCACAAACAGGTTCGGAGCTTTAAACTAACAAGTCGTATCAAAACAGCGGCATGGGATGAGAATCCTTTGCAGCGAAAAGAGGGGATGATGGAAATGCCGCAGCTGTTCTGTTTCATAGAAATCTGTGAGGATAGAGATGTAAAACAGAGGAGATGCATCGAGCCATATGCTCCTCCTGACTCACCGGGTTCGTCCCTGAGCACACGCAGAATGTCAGAACATGCTATGCGTTTATTCCGTCAAGATGTGGCGAGGCTCGAGTAGAAGTAAGTGAAAGGGAGGTGCTTAAATCTTCCCTGAGCTAATACATATATGCTTCCATGTCCAGCCTCAATGACTCCAACACCACAGGAACAAGTCAACATCAAAAACTAAATGATATTAAGCTGACCATGTAGCATCTGGTGTTACTCAACAGTGTGTGTGTTGTTTGGGGAATGTGTTGGTTCCTCGCCAGTTCAAAATGCTACACGTCAGACGGTTTCGGCATTGGGATCACAAGCAACAGACTAAAAGAATTTAAATTTGTATTTGTTTAACCTGCTGTGATGTGTGTCTCTGTGTGTAGGGATGCATGATTTGAAGTTCAATAAACTATTTTTTGTATTGCGGGGCTTGAAAGTCTCCAAGTTTGCCCTGTTTGTCTGCCAGTCGCCCTTTTTATCATTCATTATTGCAAAGTAATGTTTTCTCATTTAAAAAGTTGGAACAGAAGCGCCGGACTAGCTGTAGCAGGTCCAGATGATTAAAGCGGAACCTTCTGTCCTCATCCAGGCCTAATGGTGGATGGAGACAATTGGCAGGCTTGACGTGCATGTGTACGGTCGCGTGGATTGGAAAATGTGATTTGTTTGAATTTCATTTGCTGTTTTCCTACTGGTTTCTGACGAACAATAAAAGCCGATTTCAAGCCATTTAAACCAGACGTAGCCAAGCGCAACAAAACAATAACAGAATGTGACTTTGTGTTTTGTTTTTTTTAGATCTGTGAGAATCATCTGGCAAAAGCCTTTGATAATTGCATGTGACAGTCCAAACTAACTGTTTACATTAACTTACTCAGTACAACGAGCTGTATTTTAGTTGGAGTACATCATATTTGACCCTGAAGCAGTGGAAGTTTCCACTATGTTCACCGGCTTCCTTCTGCCTTTGTGTGCATTTGTGCAATAAGCGAATAAAATTTAATTTGTGGGCTTTAAAGCTAAAACATGGAGCTGATAGATGTTAACCCTTAGTGCTCATGCGGCACGGATCTGTGCCACAGGTGCACCCATGGTAAATTGCCATGGGAATAATACACAACTCCTTATATGGACATCCTGTGGGTATGTCACATTTTAAGTTGTGCTGGGGAAAAAGGGTATAAGACACTCTATCTTACACATTATTATAGCCATTGTATATATTGTATTTTTTTTAACATAGTAATGGAAAAAAAACAGCTGAAATCTGTGTAATAAGGGTTAAAATGCTCAGTAAAAGCATAATAACTTGATGGTTTTCTGTGGGTTTATCACCAGAAAACTATCCCTTTTTACACAGGTATTAATTGATGAGTGCAGCGTTAAAGTTAATGTCAAATTAGCAGTAATTAAGTGAGTGCATGCTTGGATTGGGCGTGTGCTGCTCAGAGGTGCTGTTGCGAGGACTAAATAGCTAAAAAAAAGTAAATACATTCATATTCATATATTCATTGTCAGGGTCTTCGATGCAGTTTTTGGTGTGCATGTTCTCTGGCAGCTGTTCTATGTCTTTGTAATTCAGCTTATTATGTGTTTGCTTATATGTGTCACTGTAGGCCCCCCGGCAGGAAGTCGTATTTTATTTCTACTGCATAGATGAGTCACGGCCTGGACCATCGTGGAATGAGTTGTACTTAGGCAGACTTGAATAAAAGCTTGTCTCTACGGCTCTCAGTTGCATTCTTTGCCGAATCCAATTAGGAGCTGATGATAGTGATATGATGTAAAATAGTAGTACTGTGTCTTTGATATAAATACTTTCTATGTCTAACTCCAATGCAGAAATAGATGTTTAAGTATGTGATGGTAAATGCATTTTTGTATGAGGCATATTTAAAAAAAGACCTGATTAAAAATAGAAGACATTGACCAGGGATCTTTGATTTACATGTATAAGCTACTGGAGTCAAAATGCACTTTCTTCCCTTGTTCGCTTCCTCTAATCGGTTTCTTTTTAGACTCTTACAAAGCATTTAAATCTGTCTTTGGAAAGTTGTATTTCTCCTCTTTGTTTAAGTCTCATCCTCTCACGCTGGCACAAATGCAAATGTGTTCTGTTTTGGTTAATTAACTCTTAGGCTGAAGACACAGGAATGTATCGCTCTCTCTGTCTCACAGTGGTTAGTCTTTGTATTTTCTCCCAGCTGTATTTTAAGTCCGCGTCCACATCTCCTTTTCTAATTTTATCTGTTTGCTGCTGGGCAGGTAGTGAACAGTGAGGTTACCAGAGATTTTATTGAAATGCAAACAGGTGGAAATGAGGTGATGAGAGCGGCAAGACAGAGCCAAAGGGATATAAAACCACAGGAGTGAGCTAAAAGATGCTAAAACACTCATTAGAGATGAGGAGAACTGCAGAGTCAGAGTGTGTGTGTGTGCATGTGTAATGGAAGGACAAATGCAAAGTGCCCTAGAAATCCTTTTAAAAGCTAAATTCAGAAAATGATCTCCATTTCACCTGAGGAAATGATCATTTCTCCTTTTATGTTATTGCAATTATGATTCATTATCTCGCCGTAATACTAAGATAATTACAGCGGGTTAAAAGGTCAGTGAAACTAAACATCATATAGCTCAAATGTCACTCTGAAGACTCACATTTTGTGGGATAATAGACAGCGAGGAGCGAGTGGAGTTAAGTTTAGCTCACTGTCACCTCAGTGTGGCCTCTTCACAGGAAATGAAAGGTGTTTCTGTGATACTTTTTTCACATTTTAAATTATGTTTTCGGTGTGGTTGGAGAAAATTACTCTCAAAAAGGTAGACGTCGACTCCTTTTCTGGAGGACAGTCACTAATATTAACAGTGTGTAATTTTTCTTACGATGCTTCTTCCTGGACTGAGAGCAAAAACACAGTCAGTCCACCGATCAGCAGCCAGGAAAAAGTGAAAAGTAGGTGTGGGCAAAAAAAATTGATTCCCATAGGAATTGCAATTCTAATCATCCACGATTCTGAATCGATTCATAAAATTGAAAAAAATTGTGTTAGTTGTGTACAGTTTATTTTTTTAACTTCTGGGAGAAAAAGGCAGCTAAAGCTTTTATTTATGCAAGTTGATTTTTTTGGTACAGTAAGTAAGTTTTTATTTGTTTTGAATGAATAAATGTTAACTTTTGTCTTAAGTTTGCCTTTGTGTGATCACATTATTACATTATCTTAAACAAACTGTATTGTTTTGATGCCATAAAAAAATCCATCATCATTATTTTGCTTTTATATGGCCTGTATGATGACTGATCGCTCTGTTTCCACCACATAAATACTTCTTCCAATTTTTGCAGTTTTTCAACCTATTTCCCGGGACGCATCATAAGTCGAAGTGCGCATGCGCGACGCTTTACTGCACATAGCTAATCAAGGTAGCCAGGTACGCTGCCTGCGGCTCTCGTGGCGCGTTCGGCAAAAACGCAGCGGATACTTTCGAAAGCGGGAAGGAAACGAAAAAAGCGAGTCTGTTCGAGCAAGAGACAACACATGTGACAACGTTGTGAAGGTTTTCAGTGGACGACAACGTGTGCTTCAAGGCCGTCGCCGACTTTGGCGTCTTCAATTCTGCATTAGTAAGTACATGCTAACTTTATTAGCCGGTGTTGCATCGGAGCTGACCATCAGAATACCGCCTGGTTGATACGGTTCGTTTAAGTTTAGGCTATAACATGTAACTTAGTAATCACTGGTATAGAAGAGCAGCTGCTTCTGTAAAAGTAGTGTAAAAATAGAATCTGCCTGCAGCAAGCGCCGAGATAAAATTTTATTTTATTGTATTTTATTTTGGTCATCTATTCCCATCATTTTTTATTGTGAACTGCCCCAAAGTTGTTTCCTTTTGTAAATGGGTTCCACATTATTATTTTCCATACCATACCTTTTTTGTTTCCCTGGGGAGTAATTTGGCGTTGCACCTGTGTGTCCGGCTTCCCAGCACTGACGCTCGGAGCTGGTAAGTTGTGTTTATATCTCTCCCTTTGATTTGTTTGATAAGTTTTTGTTTTTTTTGTCGGTCTTAAACAGTTCTTTCATAATGCACACTGTTTAGTGACGCGGGTTAAAATTCCGTTGTGCAGGTAACTTTCAGTGGGTTAAATGGTTGTATGTGTGTTAACGGATGCGTGGATTAGCTTAATGCTAGCGGCAGTGATTGCAGGGCTTCCTGGCCCCGTGAGTTTGAGCATGGGTTAAAGCAGCGTTTCCCAACCCAGGTCCTCAGGGAACACTGTCCTGCATGCCGGATAAAACTGGTCTGTCACCGCTACTTCTGGTAAAGAATAAGAGACTTGATGTTTAGGTGATGGTCGCTTTTGCAGGCTTATTATGTCATCAGTTGTTTCATTCACCTGTTTGGTGGCGGTTGTTGTTTGTATTTTTCATTTCTTGACAACGTTACTGTATGTTAGCTGCTGGATTTTAGTCAGTAAGCTGATCTTTGCCAACATCATCAGCAGATAAACATTTAGTAGGCTATAATAGCATTGCCTGCACTAAACAAACACTGTTTTTTTTCACTAAAAAGTTGTTCAAATGACAGTGAATAGTTCTCTAATAAAAATGACATTTCTGTTCAAGGTACCAGCGTTACTTCACCAAGAGATCTGATGGATATGGTGTCACAGAGGTGAAGGAGAAGAAAACGTCCAGCTACATCCATAACTACAGACGTCCACCGTTTCTGAGAGGCTGCAGAGTGGAAAATGACTTCAGGATTGCTGTTCAAAGACCTGATGACCCGAAGACACTTGTGTCCACTATCTACTGTCGCACTGACGCCACACACAGCTGAACGTGCGTCTCTGGAGTTTATTATACATTTTACGCTTGTGATTAAAAGAGAATCATAACAGAACTTAGCGGAAACTCACTGAGAACTTCAAACTGTTCACAGTTTCTATTTTGTAAAATAACATTTATAACGTTTATATTTTATCAATAGTGGGTGAATGTATGACTCAATCTGCTTTAGTGTTGGATGTTCTGTTCCTTGAATTTCATACTGTAACTACTGTTGGTAATAAATTATCCTACAGCCTGTAGTAACAATACATAAGTGGTCTCAGAGTTTTTGCATTATGTGAAGGACTTGGTGTACATTTAAATTACATTCATGTTGCATACTTTTATTTTTATTTGCCACTTAACCGTTCAATGCTAGACTGTAGTCGTAAAAAAGTGAAGTTAATGGAATGGAAAGTTTTATTCTTCAATGCCCCAACCACTCAAAAAAAATATTGGTAGAGCAATTGTGATTAATAGCACTAAGTAAGAATGTGTATAAAAAACGTACTGTATTAGGTTACCGTTTGCACTTGCAAAGTATGAATAAATAAAACAGAAGTTAACAAATGCTGGCTGAACAATATAAAATATAATTAATTATATCTATAAAAGCCTACAGAATTTAGATATAACACAATCCGCCTGCTTGCAGTTTGTCTGAGGCTGTCTAATGTTATAATCTGGATTTGCTCTATTTATAACACTTGAAATGTTCACTCTTAAATTAGATTTATTAACTTTGATGGGCCATGGTACAATGTACCGCTTCAGTCGGACGTATGTACAGTGTGTGCCAGTTCTCGCCGTGCTTGTGGGTCTTGGCCACCACATCAGGTTCAGCAGCAACAGCATGTCACTTGAGAGACTCTTTCTGTGCTTAAATAAAATGAATTGTGCATCTGTGGATTAACTGATTTTGAAGGCATGGTCACATGTTGACATTTAGATCTCAACTCAAATGTCTTCATCTGCTGTAAGTTGGAACAAGCCGTAACCTCCGACTGAACAGTGAATTTTCACACCAAGAGAATCACGACGAAGCACCCTAATGAATATGTTTAATACCGAACTTACTAATAATCCTTGGGCCTGTATATCATCAGCCTGTCAGTGTGTTCCTGTCCTCCCTCTTTTCCCTCACTGTAAACTGTGTCTCGTTTCAGTGGAAGGCCCGACATGCCGTGAGGCTTCAGGGTCGCCCTTAAACCCCGCCGGGCCGTTAATGACCTTCCCCTGTTATCACTTCGCCGCTACTCCTCACACCTGCGCTCAAGAATAATATTTACTCTGCCTGTCATGTCCATATGGCGAGCGTGTGTGTGTTCCCGTCTTTGACGTTGATGTCGATGAAGACTTCCAAGCGACTGTGTGAAACTTAGTTTTCTCAGGGAAAGTGAGAGCACAGAGCTGAACACCAGTGCAGGACCAAAGCCTCCCTGGTCACTCATTAACTTTCAATTAGGCGTAACTTCTATGCATAAGCATGAGTGTGTGTGTGTGTATACTCTGCTGCATTTGTGTAGAGGCCAGACAATAACATGCCGGGTGTCTTAAGGTGAATTCTCGTGGCACGCTACTCAGTAAGCTGTGACAAATATGCCATCCGCTCGTGAAACAAGACGCGATTGCTTGAATGAAAGTCATTTTCCTCTGAGGATTTAAACATGGGCAGGGAAGGAGAGAGATGTTTGGGGGTGTTGGGGGGTTGGGTTGCGGTGGAGAGAGGCCAATGTTTTCCTTGTCTGTTTTTCAAAGTTTGAGGAGGCTGGGGAATCATTTATAATGAGAAAGACAACAACTGGAGGATGATTTTTTGCAGCTTTCAGCCGTGAGAGGATCAACGCGGCAGGTTTTTGGGATAGAGACTAATTTCCGCACTTTTGATCCCCCCCACTAATTTTCTGAAATGCAACGTGCTCTTGCTGTTTTAGAGTTTTTTTTTAGAGTTTGAGGGTGTTGAAGTGAAAATGGAGAAACAAGGAAAGTAAAAGCTAAACATGGCAGATTATCAGAGATCATTCGTGTAACACTGTTTAGCCAAGCACAGGAGGTGCCTGGAAAAGCGTTTTAGTCACTAAAGGTGAGCTAACAGAATTGCTTAAGGGCATAATGTTAAATATATTCTGGATATGTGCTCAGGGGTTTTTCTTTTGCATGGCAAAATCAACCACGCCACCACGCGAGCCAAGCAGCAGCACGTTAGATTAACCCAACATCAGTCTGGATCTGTCTGAAGAGACATAAATCTGTCTTCCCTGGTCAAATTGGCTGCTGGCTCTATAGTTTCTCCATTAGCATATCACTATTTTCACTGTAGGGGTCGACGGTAGCTCAGTGGTGGAGCGATTCCTCTTTCAGCTTGAAGGTTGTGGGTTTGATTCCTGGCTCTGCTAGTCTACATGCCTTGGGCAAGACAGAAAACTAGAAAAATGCTACCATTTATTGTCAGCACGATAGATTTAGTCAAAGTTTCCTTTCACTGAGGTAGTTTTCACTCCAGGGTTTTGTATTTTCACTGTTTCTCTTCCTTTTTGTTTGATTTTTAAATGTCAGCGATATGCAGTGTGTGCTACAATAAGTCATACAATGTAAACTCATCTACTCTCACCAGTACTATAACTTTAATCAGTGCACGTTTTACAATCCTAAAAGCCTGAAACTGCTCATATCAGCTCTCTTTAAATCACTCCTCACATTTTGTCTGATCGGTTGCAGCTCTTCTTCATATTGCGGTGCTCCTCTGCTCAAGGGAAAAGTGGCATTTTGTCCTTTGGATTTGCAGAATTTCGCTGACATTGTCGCTTTTTGAAAGGTACGCCAAACAATTCGCAGTTCACGAGAGCATAATGAAAAAAAAAATGCAGATTTTGAAGTCTGACTACTATTAACAGCATTTCTCCAACGGCTGCGCACGTGACTGGTCTGATTTACAAGGGAGTTCAGTAGAAACATACGATGAACTGTGTTCTAATGTTTATTTATTGACTGTTCTGTTTTTGAGAGGTTATAAGTGTTCACCAGGCACTGGTTAATAATGAATCATATTTGGTATAGTATGTAAAAAGCAAGAATACTTCTTATTTTTAAGTTGCAGTGACAAATGTGAATAAATCTGTGCAAAACAAGCACAGTACAGAAGCCGCCAGTGAGTTGTACTTCTTACTGGTTGTTTATTGGGGTCTGTAGTTCCCTGTTGTGTAAAATAAATCTCAATTTACTAATGAATGCGTCTGCACTCTGCCTCCTCAGTGCTGTCTTCATCATCCCCAAGGAGAGCAAAATGTGCTCTCTCCCCAGATGTCGCAACAAAAGCCCTCATCATAACACGACTGCAAAAAGCTCCTCTACGGATGGGTGTGTATTTGCTGCCATCTAGTGGACACACGTGATGGGTTTGTTTGTTGTAAAGTAAGGTTTGTACAATAGGGGTCACTATCAGGTCATTTTTTCACATTTCCATAACTGTTGTTTATGCAGCCTCAGCAGGCCATGTTTTATTGCTGTGGGAAGCAGCCTGCGCTATGTAAAGTGACCACTAGATGTCAGTAATGGACTAGGTGAACATGGGCCTTCAGATTCAGGATTCATAGATGGTGTTTGTAGTCTTTTCTGACTTCTTTAAACCTCTCATCCATTGTATTTGTGATTTCTCTCTTGCTGTTACTGTTGTCATTTAAATTATTATTTATATGACATTATTGGAAGCCCGGTTTGAGTGCAGGTCTTTCTGTGTGGACTTTTGCAAGTTCTCCACGTGTCCTGTCCAGAGTGCACCGCGTCTTTCGCCCGATGGCGGCAGGAATCTGCTCCCTCATGTGAGGATAAAGCGATTACGTTTCCCAATAAGTGTGTCTAAGGACAGAGGACGTTGCTTCACGTACAGATTGTAAATCCCTCTGAGGCAAACCGTGATTTGAGCATTTGGGACATTTTATGTGGTTTTATCTCCAAATGTTCTGTCTTATATATCAAATGTCAGGCACTGTGAACTGTCGACAAAGGTGGATGGGTGTGTTTTTTTTTTTTTTATCTTCCATTCAGCTTTATAGTGCTCTCACGGATGTCATAAAACATGAAGGTGCCTTTCCTTTCCACTGCAGGAACTCGTATCAGGTAGACTTTTTATTTAGAAGTTCCTACAAGTTATGGGAGGAGATTGTGGTTGCTTTACCTGAGTGAATGTGTTCATTATTTGTAATGAACTCTCCAAATCTAGAGTTCGTATGTGTTTTTATACAGTGTGTGTATGTGTTGATGGGTGCTCAGAATACTTTTTTCTTTCCAGAGCAGGGGCAGGAACACCTCTCTCTTTTTACCCTCCCCAAACTCTGCATCCCACCCTCCTCACCCCCTTCGTTGCACCCTCCTCCACTCTCAGCTCTCTACCTTCCCCTCCTAAGTGTAGATTTGTCAGGGCTGTGCACATAACCCCACCACCAACCCCAACCCCCCCCCTGCTCCCCCATTTCTCTCGGACAGTTTTCACTCCACCAGTTCTGCACCGTGCCGGGCCTGGAGAGGAGTAAGGGAGCGGAAAGAGGAGCAAGAGGAGAGGATTTGGTGAACCAAGGGGAGACAGACCGAGGAGAGGGACCATGGCTGCTCTCTCTGACTTCCTGAAGACCTGGGTTTTACTGCAGACCTTGTGTCTGGCTCTGGCCCAAGTGGTGAGTGGACAGTGGAGGTTGAGACCTGCTCGTCTTCTTTATTTTTGGGGTTCTGTGAGGGCCTTTGGAACAAGCCAGCGAAAAACTCTGGACATCTTCAGGTGGTGTTATGGGTTGTGTCTTGTCTTAGTCCTGGTTAGGCTGATCATAATGCATGCAGTTAAATAGAAAAAGAAACTAAAGCAAATATGAATATGGTATGTGTTTGCTGCTGTGGAGACAAAAATGAAACTGGACTATCTTCTGTGGATTATGATTATTATCATGCTTGGACTCTTATCTGTTCTTAACCAAGGAGCTTTATATTGAATCTAAGGATTTTTTTTTCATTTCATCGGTTGTGTTTTTTGGGAAAGGCTTGCATTGAAGATTAAGTTAAGAAAAACTTTTTTAGTAGTTTTTCCGGAGCAAACAAAACAGAGATGGAATTCACTGAGCTTAACACACACACACACACACACACACACACACACACACACACACACACACACACTGTCCACTGGGTGTGAAAATCCCTGTTCAAACAGACACTTACACGTTAAACTGGACTTCTGACTTTTTTCACTTTAAAGGATTATTTTTTTTACTTCTAAATTGGGCTTGAACACTTTGCAGAATTCTAAGCTGGATTATTACCTGATGGACCGTTACACTGACATGATATTCAATAGAGGATGATGAGGATGGTGGGGGGGTAAACAGTGCCTGTCTCATGACCCCTCCTCCCACATCCCTCTTCAGTCCCTTGTTCTCACCGACATTTTTCACAAATTCTATTGAATATTTACCCAAATTTCTAGTGACATACACGAGAATGAACTGATATATTATTTGTTGTTTTACCATTAATATTACTTAATTACTTATTTATTAATTATTTATGCATTATTGCTATACTTACTTGTTATTGCCTAATAAGAAGGCATACAGTAATAAGTACAGCACATATGGCCTATTTTGCAATGCTGCTGTCTAATGGATATGATGTAGCTCATTTTTTTTGTGTTTAAATACAGTTTAATGAAAAACATTTCAATATTACTTATAGATTAAGCTGTTATTACTGTAAAGTGAAAGAATATTGAGCTTGTTATTTGTAACTTTTAGTGTTATTCTCATATTTTTATACATGATTCTGCACTTTATAACACGAGTCTAAATGTTGTTTTCTGTCTGTGACTCAGAGGGGCCCACCTGGACTCCAGGGCCAGCCCGGCCCACCAGGCCCATCTGGCACTCCCGGATCAGATGGCATTGATGTGAGTATCCACACAGGTTTGCCTGACAGCTTTGTCACAAAGACCATCTTTGTGCCTTGAGAAATACCTCACCCCGTGCTGCCCTGCGAGACTGGAGTCTTACCAGCAGATGGCACTGCATATGAAAACACACCGGCACAAAAGACCACTGTTCCCAGCAAAGAGAGAGGGGTCTTTGAGAAGGGACCCTGCGCTCAATCCCGACCTTGTCTCCCAGTAATGTGATACATTTCAGTTATTCTCGGGGGTTAACTACACACAGGTTGAACAAATATGTTGAAATGGAGGCTCCTTGTCCAGTAGAGCAAGTAACGAACAGCATGTAGATCATTACAGTTCTATGATCTAAAGTCAGAAAACCTTTGATTTTTGTTAACGCTCCAACAGCAGGTATATGTTGGAGCGTTAACAGTATTGTAAAGCAAACGAGAAACATAGAGTTTCTTAGTTTAAACTAAAAAATTGTCTAAACATATCTGAAACAAAACCAAAGAAGAAGAACCAGAAAGTATAGTTGCAGCTAAATACAGTTTTGTGCAAAGGTCTCAGGGCAGCACAAGATTTATTGTTTTTATGTCAGACAAAATTGTTGATTATTGGCATTAACATTGTTATGATATGACTGAAAGTTGGTCTTATGTTTTTGCAATGAGTGCTCAAGCATGTCTGGAATCAACCTGGTGTGATAATAGTAGGACAAACACAGATATAACCAGTAACATAAGAACCCGTAGGTCACACTAAACACTTGACACTTGAACCTTAAGAAGCTGTTTTTCTTCTCTTAAAAACTAGTTATTTTAAGACTGCGTACAAATTCCCTATATTTTCTGGATGTATTCCAATGAAATGTACAGTACTGTATGTGTGTTGTGAATGCCAACAACAGAATCGGTACCAGTCCCAATATGCCTATAATTAAATCTCTCCGTCTCTCTGCAGGGGGAGAAAGGACCTCCTGGGCCTCCTGGACCATCTGTAAGTTTTCACTGTGTTTTTTTTATTAGATTGTGTAAAAAAAACATATTGCATATTTGATTTTATGTTTCTTTGGCTTGGATATGACAATGGTGTGTTTGTATTAATATAGGGACAAAAGGGAGAACCGGGAGAACCAGGTCCTGATGGAGTGCCAGGAGAGAACGGCATCGATGTACGTAAACAGACTGACGTGTGTGTGTGTGTGTGTGTGTGTGTGTGTGTGTGATCGAAAAGGAATTCGAGAGCATGAAATATGAGAGTGCAAGGAAGCAAGACATGAATATGACATGTGCATAAGAAAACTGTTTACTGGCTAAATGTGGCAGGAGAGAGAAAAAGTGTAATCTCATTCCCACGGGAATAATATGACGATATGAGTCAACCATTGATAAATTAACAAACACAGTACCCTTTTTATGTGAAATAGCGTTACTGTGTCACACGGTCTAGCCATTTGCTCCTAGAGATGGAGAATTCTGTGTGTTTATGGTGTGAAATCATGTTTGAAAAATACTCTTTAAGTAGACAAACATATTCTGCGTGTTTGATAGTAATGAGCTGAAAGAACTGCGTTTCAACGATTCCCCTGATAATAATTGTAACGCAGGTTCTCTGAAGGTAATCAGTGTACATCAACGTCACACGCAGAAAATAAACACACTCGCATTCCTCTGAGATTTAGACAGTAATCCGCCCTGGAATGTCAATCTCAGGTTTGTTTCCTAATTGCCTGTGAGAACAATGTCAGTTTTGATCAAACGTTTGATTATACCTATCGCAAGGTGAATTCAAGTCACATGTAGCCAGTGGAAAGCATTGATAATAAACTGATAATAAGCCTCTTTTTTTTAGCCATGCGACCTCTATAATATGCCGGTGTTCTTTATTTCTTCTTCTCTTCAGGGTTTGATTGGAGCAAAGGGTGACCGAGGTCCAATTGGAAGCCCCGGCCCTAAGGCAAGTGTCTAATCCGCCACCTGGAGACATTATCAGAACACGCTGTTGTTCTGTAGATAAAACCCTGGAAGTCCCAATATTAGCATTTGTTACTGGGGGGTGGTGGAATAAATCTTCTTATCCTGCCCTAGTGATGTTGAGCATGACACTGCCCACCCCTTGCTTGTAAGAGAATGCTTATTTGCTGTGTCTCTGAAGATTTTCCTTTCATCGCTGATAAAATATTGTTTCACTTTCAGTCAAACACTTCACGCCTTCAGGATACTGTCATCATTTATTTGTGTAGCAGTCTAACATGTTAACCTTTAGAGTTAAAATTGCTGTTCTCTGCTGTCCGCAGGGCAAACCCGGGCCAAGCGGCGAGCTCGGTTCTCCGGTGAGTAAATTCATTATTTTCTACATGGAGAGGTTAATTATTTGAATACACAATTATGGTTTTTTTAATGAATAGCTTACACTTAAAACACAGGTAAAGAAAATAAATGTGCAATTGAACCTCCCACTTGAGTAAAAGTACAGAAATATAATCAGCAACATCCTATAGTTGCCATTAATGATGATATTAATCCAATGATTACCGTGTTGGCATCCCATAACCCACAAATTAAACATGCCATGAGTTTTCAATACTCGATACATATAGTATGATTGAATGAATTAATGATCGTTATCCTACTTCTAATTTTTCTTATTAAAATATACAGGCTGACTGTGCTCTCCTTGTCGGTTGCTATGATCTCTTTATGTCACTAGATGTCACTATGCCATCTTTCAAGAAAGATGCACAAAGTAGATTCAACTGTTTCTGTATGTGATAAAAAAGAGTGATAAAAAGAGGACCACAAGAGGAACAGTTATGGAAGCACTGGTTTAATCTGTAATGCATACTATATTATGAGTGTACTGTGCTTTTTTTTTTGCTGCCAGAGATATGCAGTGGAGTTTAAAGTGGCATATAAAATGAGTATACAAGTGTGTAAATTAGTAAAAAAGTGACATGACAAATGAGGTCTCATAAGGCTGACATGATACCTATGAACTGACCTCATCATTTGATGACTAATCCTTGACATATTGTCATCCAGCTGGTCTCATAAGGCAACATCTTAATCACTTTCCCATTTTTTTTTTCTCCATGCCTGAATGCCGGCAACAGATGTGCCCTTTTGGGTGCAGTATACCCAGATGTGGAAGTTACTTTCTCCAGCTGGCATTTCTTGACAAAGCCTTACGGAAAAAAAAATCAGAGATCCCAGTAAATGCAAGGGCAGGTAATTCACATTACATGTGATACAATCAGACACCACTAGGTGGTGTTCTGTGTCCATTTATCCCATAGCGTCGAGTCTGTAAGTCCAGAATCACACAATGTCAAAGCCTTTGTTAGCATTAGTAGTGTGTCATTGGCAGGTGTCTTATCTGCGAGCTGTGCTCATGTTCTTGTACTGGCTCGTGCTGCACAAACAGAAGATCCTGCCCCTGTGGGATGTGTGTGTGCCTTTAAGGAGGCTTACACTGCGTGTTTTTAATTAATACCAGGCAAAAGACACGGCACATATACACTGATTGGATTATGTGTCTTTGTTTTTTATCCTGTGAGCTGTTTACTCTGCACTCTGACACAGTACGGGCACAAACTGAGCTGCCGTTATTAATTGGGTTTCGCCAACAGTATTGGCGACTGCGATTGGTTCCAGCTGTTACATTGTAATTAACCCCTTGTCCATTCCATCCACACAGGGAATAGGCCTCCCAGGACTGGCTGTAAGTAGCTTGTTTGGTATAATACAGTTACGCATTATTCACTCACATGGGAGTGCTGTGACACGTGTATGTGTACTCTCTGTTTTCGTATTATAGGGTATCCCTGGGCCAATTGGTCTTCCTGGTGAAATTGGGCTAACTGGATCAAAGGTAAGGACACCAGCAGTAATGTATCAGACTGCTTACAAACATGTAATACACTGCACTAATCATTGCCTTTTTAGTGTTATATTTACAGTCCCTTTCTGTCCTCTGTGTAGGGCATCATGGGACCACCTGGGGCTCCAGGAGTTTCTGGACTTCCTGGCAAGCCTGTAAGTGTCCAATCGTGCGTTTTTTGACTAGAAAGCATCTTATTTAGCTGCCGTCTTAATGTGGTTTATGCTGAATATCACATTGTTGTTCGTGAGACTAAACAAAACATCTTGCGTTTCGACAATACACTGAAGTACACAAACTCAGGTATGCTCTCGAAATTAAAGCTCAAAGTCTTACAGTATTACTTCAGATTATTTCTTACGTGATAATTTTTTTCCAAGTTCATGTTTTGAAAGTCAGCTTGCCACTTGGTAGAGGATAGCCACTGTAGTCTGTTGGCTAATACCAGTATTATTTGTCTCAATATAGCAACAGAAAGTCATTTTATTTCCAGTTATACACATACATACATTCATTTTTATATCATTTCTAATGACAATCCCTAAATAAATGTTTGTCACATGCAAAATAATTCAATAATATTCTATGGTGGAAAACTGTGGCTTTTATTCAGGTTATGTCACCACACTATGTTGTCAATTACTTACTCTCTAATAATTAAAACAAAATTCCTCTCATAGCCGAATATGGTTTTTTGGTGAGATATCACACACAGTTTTGAGTGGTACACTATTAAGTCTATTTCCCAGTGGTGTGATTCCTAGAAGGGAAAGGAGCTTGTCTTCATTGAGAGTGATGTTCCGTGCCCATGGGGGTGTATTTTTGTAGCTTTAGTGCTATCCTAGGGCAAATAAACCTACATTAGATCAGCGGGCTGTCTTATCTGACTTTAGCAGGAGTACATCATGTGCCGTAGAGATGCTTGCTAACTTAATCTTTGAACACAGAGAGGTAAAAAAGATGAAGGGACACATACCGAGAAAGTGAGAACGCAAAAGTGCCGGCTCATCTCCAGGGCAGAAGATCCAACATGTCTGTCTGTCATCTGTGACCAGAGAACTTTCTTGACCCATCTATCGATTGATACGTCTTTCTGTTTCTCTAGGGTCCTCCGGGAAAGTTTATCGGAGGGGAAGAGGGTAGTGCAGACTTCCAGGTAAGATACAATCACATCTCCCTACTTCCAAATCTGCTTTTACTTTACATAATCTGCTTATTTCCCTCTCTCCATAACAGTGTCCTCTTAATTGTCCAGCAGGACTAAAAGGTCCTCAGGGACTGCAGGGAGTCAAGGTACGCCTCTTTGTTTTTGACAACAGTTTTTTTTTTTTTTTACAACATTGCTGGAACACCATTTTGACATTGTTTTGCCTACCAGGGACACAAAGGACGTGCTGGTGTTCTTGGAGATGCTGGCAGCATCGGAAAACCGGTAAGCTGAGCGATCGCTGCTTGAAAAGCGCACACAGA
Source organism: Microchirus variegatus (assembly GCF_963457635.1). Taxonomy (NCBI): domain Eukaryota; kingdom Metazoa; phylum Chordata; class Actinopteri; order Pleuronectiformes; family Soleidae; genus Microchirus; species Microchirus variegatus. Next base: position 17,974,330 of record NC_139814.1, on the reverse strand, counting down.
ATGCCCTCAAACACCCATACTTAAGTACATGTTGTAGAGTCTTGCACATTCACACAACATTCAAGACCAGCGAAGGCAAGGATTAGCTCTAATGAAGCCTCACGAGGCGCGCACATGACTGGCACTAATCTGGCTGTGATTAGTCATACCTGGCCCTGGCCCCTGCATTCAGCAGCTAGATGAAAGTGGCGGTGAAGATCCAGGTACGTAGAAGCAAGGATGAGAGAGTCAGGGTTCACATAGTCCTCTCCACCTCACTGTATTGAGCAGAGCTAATGAGCGCACAGTGGGCTCCAAGGGAGCGTCTAACCAAGCCCAAGGAATTAGCCTCTGATCTTGCCACACAAGGAGTCTTCTGGCAGTGCTTATATTCTTTAAACACTCAGCACAGCAAGTAATGTAGAAGACCTGCCCTGACTCAATGATGCTCTATGATGCTGCTCTCTTTTCTTCTTTTTGAGGACAGTTGGCACGAGCCAGCGTTTACATCTCCACTAGCTGTCAGGACTAAAGCACCACCGATGATAAATGTGTTTGTGTTGTAGTATCGCTTTATTGACGGCTCCGTGGGTGCCAAAGACCCACAAGATTAGTGGACAAGATCAATATCACATTTATCACTACAGTACTGAAAAAATACACGACACCAGCTCCATGCGGTTGTTGTATTTGATGGATTCTATGATGGACAGAAATTACATGATGGCGGCGCCAGCAGCAATTTACACCAGTGATGCTGGTAGGTTAATAAGTTGACCTACCCCAAAAGAACCCTGGAGGCAATTTGCTTACCTTAGCACATCTTAACTTAGCATAAAAACTGGGTCTTGATAATATGGTCTGTCAAATGTACATCACCAGCATCACAAGTATTTCATAATCACCCACACAAATCTAAAACAGACATGATAGAGCTACTGTTCGGCAAGTTTCTGAAAATGTGTTGAATGCACCCTGATTGGCAGCAGGGTTGATACAGAGGGCGGGAGAGAATGAGAATAACTGATCAACCTCCCCTTTTTATCTTTTCCACCAGGGCCCCAAGGGAGAAAATGGCATCTCTGGGGAACAGGGCATCCCAGGACCTTCGGTATGCTGAAAATTAAACTTTTAACCACCTGGCAAAGTTAGGAATACTTAAAAATATATCGTATTGGCAGAACCGAATGTTCTGCCTGTGACCCCTTACGTCACTTGTTATTTGCTTCTTTCTCAGGGTCCGATAGGTCTGAGGGGTTATCCAGGAATGATGGGTCCTAAAGGAGAGGCAGTGAGTACCACCTTTCTTTTTTTTAATATTCACATATGATATTTGTTTCCTTTTTTATCTTTGGGTACACAGCTGTGACTCATTCTAAGACCGGCACCGATAAAGAGGTACAGCCAAACCTGCTCACACTATAAAAATATCATCTATTACCAGCAATGGGGACATATGGAAATGACGCTAATACAAATCTCTCCCCTCCCTCTAATCAGTTGGGGTTGTCTGGGTCCACGGTACCTCCATCCGTAGTTAATGACCCGCTGTAGCCATCCGTCTTACTGTTAACATTAGCCGCGTTAGCCAAGTTAGGGCCTCGGCTTTGTGCCAAAGCAAGAGTTGCTGGCTCTTGTGTAGCTCCCATTAGTGACGTGAGTTAAGCACTAATTAGCCCTTAATCACAATGAGTTGTAGGCTACCTTGACTTAGCATCTTCTCTGATCTTAAGTAATTGATGGCAATTTTCTCTTTTCCCAAAGGGGCCTCGTGGTTACAAGGGCATCGGCGGACCTGTAGGAATTCCTGGGCCTCCTGTAAGAACCCTCACACCAGCATAAAAACACATATAGTCATTGAAAAGCACATTCCCACAGTTACCCCTTAAGTTCTTTAAGTCACTCTTTGTTGTTTGCAGGGTGAGGAGGGACCTCGGGGACCACCTGGAGAGCCAGGAGACAAGGGAGACAAAGTAGGTGACCCCCGTTCATGTTGTCCCTTAAAGTTTATTGCCCAAGAAGCAACACAACTCATTCAATATTTTTCCAGAGATTGAGTGCAGGTGATCACAAAAAAATACTGAAGCTGATTTGTTTATCCACCACAGGGCGGCCGAGGAATCCAGGGCCCGCAGGGTGGAGTTGGCAAAAAGGGAGAGAATGTGAGCAAGAACTCTTTTGTTGTTGTGTGCTACACAGTTTCATCTGGAGAGCGTGCCAGAGAAAGTCCATTCATTTGTCTGCTTTTTCAGGGTCTGCCGGGCATTGATGGGAAAGATGGCACACCTGGTATTCCTGGAATCAAGGTAAGGGCTGCCAGCCGTGATAATGATGAGTAACTTCAATCACAGTAAAAGATGGCAAGTAATTCATCTGCTGTTGTGCGTCCTGCAGGGCAGCCCCGGCCAGGCTGGGATGCCTGGTCCTCCTGGTCCTCAGGGAGCAGCGGTGAGTGATCTCTCAGTTTAGTGCTGGGCAGGTGGGATTTTTATCTAAGGATGCATGTGCCCCATTAAAGGCACATGCAAATAAACCTGTCTGTAAATGGTTATTTAACAAGGCAGACCATGTAGGGGGTGGATGTTTTCTCCTCTTTACTTCAGCAAAGCCAGAACACAGATGGAGGAGATGCAAAGTAGCCTGTACATTTTAGTATATTTTGTTTTCTGGGCACTCATCCAGGTAAACAGTGACCCTGTGACCAACACTCTTTTAGAATTTAAACCACCTTGAAATGGCATTCTCCCTCCCACTGTGAGTAATTTATCACAATCGGAGCAGTGCGTATATAGCGTGTGTGTGCCTATGTTTGTGTGTGTGCGCATCATCCTGACTAAGGGCTAATGGAGCATGGGATGCACACTTTCCTGTGTGGTCACTGCAGTGACACTAAGGCTGTAAAAACACCATACCCCCCCCCCCCCCCCCCCGCTGCATTGCTTCCAAATGTATGGGCCCACAGGTTAGCCTTGAGGTATTGTAGTTTAGCCCAGACTGGTCTGTAAAAAATCTTTCAATTTACCAAATACTTTGAAACATTTGTTTTTGTTATTTAAAAGAAAAAAAAGATAGTTTTTTGATTTTGGATACCTTACTGTACTATGTCTCCAAAATGTGGCCATTTTTGGAGAAAAAAAACTTTAGTCCAAAATTTGACAAAAACGACATATATACTGTCGTCCAAAATCTGACAATTTTTTTGAAAAACGTTTTTTTGGTCCAAAACTTGACAAAAACGTTGTACTATACTATGTAGTACGTCATACTATACTATGTAGTACGTCATACTATACTATGTCTCCAAAATGTGACCATTTTTGGAGAAAAAAAATTTGGTCCAAAATTTGACAAGAACGAGATACTATACTATGTCGTCCAAAATCTGACAATTTTTTTGAAAAACGTTTTTTGGTCCAAAACTTGACAAAAATGTCATACTATACTATGCAGTACGTCATACTAGACTATGTCTCCAAAATGTGACCATTTTTGGAGAAAAAAAATTTGGTCCAAAATTTGACAAAAACGCCATGCTATACTATGTCGTCCAAAATCTGACAATTTTTTTGAAAAACGTTTTTTTGGTCCAAAACTTGACAAAAACGTCATACAATACTATGTAGTATGTCATACTATACTATGTCTCCAAAATGTGACAATTTTTGGAGAAAAAAAATTTGGTCAAAAATTTGACAAAAACGACATACTATACTATGTCGTCCAAAATCTGACAATTTTTTTGAAAAACGTTTTTTTGGTCCAAAACTTGACAAAAACGTCATACAATACTATGTAGTACGTCATACTATACTATGTCTCCATAATGTGGCCATTTTTGGAGAAAAAAAATTTGGTCCAAAATTTGACAAAAACGCCATGCTATATACTATGTCGTCCAAAATCTGAAAATTATTTTGAAAAACGTTTTTTTGTTCCAAAACTTGACAAAAACGTCGTACTATACTATGTAGTACGTCATACTATACTATGTCGTCCAAAATCTGACAATTTTTTTGAAAAACGTTTTTTTGGTCCAAAACTTGACAAAAACGTCATACAATACTATGTAGTACGTCATACTATACTATGTCTCCATAATGTGGCCATTTTTGGAGAAAAAAAATTTGGTCCAAAATTTGACAAAAACACCATGCTATACAATGTCGTCCAAAATCTGAAAATTATTTTTAAAAACGTTTTTTTGGTCCAAAACTTGACAAAAACGTTGTACTATACTATGTAGTACGTTATACTATACTATGTCTCCAAAATGTGACCATTTTTTGAGAAAAAAAATTTGGTCCAAAATTTGACAAAAGCGACATACTATACTATGTCGTCCAAAATCTGACACATTTTTTGAAAAACGTTTTTTTGGTCCAAAACTTGACAAAATAGTCGTACTATACTATAGAGTACTTCATACTATACTATGTCTCTAAAATGTGACCATTTTTGGAGAAAAAAAACTTTGGTCCAAAATTTGACAAAAGCGACATACTATACTATGTCGTCCAAAATCTGACACATTTTTTGAAAAACGTTTTTTTGGTCCAAAACTTGACAAAATAGTCGTACTATACTATAGAGTACTTCATACTATACTATGTCTCTAAAATGTGACCATTTTTGGAGAAAAAAAATTTGGTCCAAAATTTGACAAAAACGCCATGCTATACTATGTCGTCCAAAATCTGCCACATTATTTTGAAAAACGTTTTTTTGTTCCAAAACTTGACAAAAACGTCGTACTATACTATGTAGTACGTCATACTATACTATGTCGTCCAAAATCTGACAATTTTTTTGAAAAACGTTTTTTTGGTCCAAAACTTGACAAAAATGTAATACTATACTATGTAGTACGTCATACTATACTATGTCTCCAAAATGTGGCCATTTCTGGAGAAAAAAAATTTGGTCCAAAATTTGACAAAAACGACATACTATACTATGACGTCCAAAATCTGCCAGATTTTTTGAAAAACTTGTTTTGGTCCAAAACTTGACAAAATAGTCGTACTATACTATAGAGTACTTCATACTATACTATGTCTCTAAAACGTGACCATTTTTGGAGAAAAAAAATTTGGTCCAAAATTTGACAAAAACCACATACTATACTATGTCGTCCAAAATCTGACACATTTTTTGAAAAACGTTTTTTTGGTCCAAAACTTGACAAAATAGTCGTACTATACTATGTAGTACGTCATACAATACTATGTCTCCAAAATGTGACCATTTTTGGAGAAAAAAAATTTGGTCCAAAATTTGACAAAAACACCATGCTATACAATGTCGTCCAAAATCTGCCACATTATTTTGAAAAACGTTTTTTTGTTCCAAAACTTGACAAAAACGTCGTACTATACTATGTAGTACGTCATACTATACTATGTCGTCCAAAATCTGACAATTTTTTTGAAAAACGTTTTTTTGGTCCAAAACTTGACAAAAATGTAATACTATACTATGTAGTACGTCATACTATACTATGTCTCCAAAATGTGGCCATTTCTGGAGAAAAAAAATTTGGTCCAAAATTTGACAGAAACGACATACTATACTATGTCATCCAAAATCTGCCACATTTTTTGAAAAACTTGTTTTGGTCCAAAACTTGACAAAATAGTCGTACTATACTATAGAGTACTTCATACTATACTATGTCTCTAAAATGTGACCAATTTTGGAGAAAAAAAATTTGGTCCAAAATTTGACAAAAACGACATACTATACTATGTCGTCAAAAATCTGACACATTTTTTGAAAAACGTTTTTTTGGTCCAAAACTTGACAAAATAGTCGTACTATACTATAGAGTACTTCATACTATACTATGTCTCTAAAACGTGACCATTTTTGGAGAAAAAAAATTTGGTCCAAAATTTGACAAAAACACCATGCTATACAATGTCGTCCAAAATCTGAAAATTATTTTTAAAAACGTTTTTTTGGTCCAAAACTTGACAAAAACGTTGTACTATACTATGTAGTACGTTATACTATACTATGTCTCTAAAATGTGACCATTTTTTGAGAAAAAAAATTTGGTCCAAAATTTGACAAAAACGACATACTATACTATGTCGTCCAAAATCTGCCACATTTTTTGAAAAACGTTTTTTTGGTCCAAAACTTGACAAAATAGTCGTACTATACTATGTAGTACGTCATACTATACTATGTCTCCAAAATGTGGCCATTTCTGGAGAAAAAAAATTTGGTCCAAAATTTGACAAAAACGACATACTATATACTATGTCGTCCAAAATCTGCCACATTATTTGAAAAACGTTTTTTTTGGTCCAAAACTTGACAAAATAGTCATACTATACTATAGAGTACTTCATACTATACTATGTCTCTAAAATGTGACCATTTTTGGAGAAAAAAAATTTGGTCCAAAATTTGACAAAAACGACATGCTATACTATGTCGTCCAAAATCTGACACATTTTTTGAAAAACGTTTTTTTGGTCCAAAACTTGACAAAATAGTCGTACTATACTATGTAGTACGTCATACTATACTATGTCTCCAAAATGTGACCATTTTTGGAGAAAAAAAATTTGGTCGAAAATTTGACAAAAATGCCATGCTATACTATGTCGTCCAAAATCTGACAATTTTTTTGAAAAACGTTTTTTTGGTCCAAAACTTGACAAAAACGTCATACAATACTATGTAGTATGTCATACTATACTATGTCTCCAAAATGTGACAATTTTTGGAGAAAAAATTTGGTCCAAAATTTGACAAAAACGACATACTATACTATGTAGTACGTCATACTATACTATGTCTCCAAAATGTGGCCATTTCTGGAGAAAAAAAATTTGGTCCAAAATTTGACAAAAACGACATACTATATACTATGTCGTCCAAAATCTGCCACATTATTTGAAAAAAGTTTTTTTTGGTCCAAAACTTGACAAAATAGTCATACTATACTATAGAGTACTTCATACTATACTATGTCTCTAAAATGTGACCATTTTTGGAGAAAAAAAATTTGGTCCAAAATTTGACAAAAACGCTATGCTATACTATGTCGTCCAAAATCTGAAAATTATTTTGAAAAACGTTTTTTTGTTCCAAAACTTGACAAAAACGTCGTACTATACTATGTAGTACGTCATACTATACTATGTCGTCCAAAATCGGACAATTTTTTTGAAAAAACGTTTTTTTGGTCCAAAACTTGACAAAATAGTCATACTATACTATGTAGTACGTCATACTATACTATGTCTCCAAAATGTGACCATTTTTGGAGAAAAAAAATTTGGTCCAAAATTTGACAAAAACGACATACTATACTATGTCGTCCAAAATCTGCCACATTTTTTGAAAATCTTGTTTTGGTCCAAAACTTGACAAAATAGTCGTACTATACTATAGAGTACTTCATACTATACTATGTCTCTAAAATGTGACCAATTTTGGAGAAAAAAAATTTGGTCCAAAATTTGACAAAAACGACATACTATACTATGTCGTCCAAAATCTGACACATTTTTTGAAAAACGTTTTTTTGGTCCAAAACTTGACAAAACAGTAGTACTATACTATAGAGTACTTCATACTATACTATGTCTCTAAAATGTGACCATTTTTGGAGAAAAAAAATTTGGTCCAAAATTTGACAAAAACGCCATGCTATACTATGTCGTCCAAAATCTGAAAATTATTTTGAAAAACGTTTTTTTGTTCCAAAACTTGACAAAAACGTCGTACTATACTATGTAGTACGTCATACTATACTATGTCTCCAAAATGTGGCCATTGTTGGAGAAAAAAAATTTGGTCCAAAATTTGACAAAAACGAAATACTATACTATGTCGTCCAAAATCTGCCACGTTTTTTGAAAAACTTGTTTTGGTCCAAAACTTGACAAAATAGTCGTACTATACTATAGAGTACTTCATACTATACTATGTCTCTAAAATGTGACCAATTTTGGAGAAAAAAAATTTGGTCCAAAATTTGACAAAAACGACATACTATACTATGTCGTCCAAAATCTGACACATTTTTTGAAAAACGTCTTTTTTGGTCCAAAACTTGACAAAATAGTCATACTATACTATGTAGTACGTCATACTATACTATGTCGTCCAAAATCTGACACATTTTTTGAAAAACGTCTTTTTTGGTCCAAAACTTGACAAAATAGTCATACTATACTATGTAGTACGTCATACTATACTATGTCTCCAAAATGTGACCATTTTTGGAGAAAAAAAATTTGGTCCAAAATTTGACAAAAACACCATGCTATACTATGTCGTCCAAAATCTGAAAATTATTATGAAAAACGTTTTTTTGGTCCAAAACTTGACAAAATAGTCGTACTATACTATAGAGTACTTCATACTATACTATGTCTCCAAAATGTGGCCATTTTTTGAGAAAAAAAATTTGGTCCAAAATTTGACAAAAACGACATACTATACTATGTCGTCCAAAATCTGAAAATTATTTTGAAAAACGTTTTTTGGTCCAAAACTTGACAAAAACGTAATACTATACTATGTAGTACGTCATACTATACTATGTCTCCAAAATGTGGCCATTTTTGGAGAAAAAAAATTTGGTCCAAAACTTGACAAAATAGTCGTACTATACTATAGAGTACTTCATACTATACTATGTCTCTAAAATGTGACCATTTTTGGAGAAAAAAAATTTGGTCCAAAATTTGACAAAAACCACATACTATACTATGTCGTCCAAAATCTGACACATTTTTTGAAAAACGTTTCTTTGGTCCAAAGCTTGACAAAATAGTTGTACTATACTATAGAGTACTTCATACTATACTATGTCTCTAAAATGTGACCATTTTTGGAGAAAAAAAATTTGGTCCAAAATTTGACAAAAACGACATACTATACTATGTCGTCCAAAATCTGACAAATTTTTTGAAAAAAGTTTTTTTGGTCCAAAACTTGACAAAATAGTCATACTATACTATGTAGTACGTCATACTATACTATGTCTCCAAAATGTGACCATTTTTGGAGAAAAAAAATTTGGTCCAAAATTTTACAAAAACGCCATGCTATACTATGTCGTCCAAAATCTGAAAATTATTATGAAAAACGTTTTTTTGGTCCGAAACTTGACAAAAACGTTGTACTATACTATGTAGTACGTCATACTATACTATGTCCAAAATGTGGCAATTTTTTGAGAAAAAAAATTTGGTCCAAAATTTGACAAAAACGCCATGCTATACTATGTCGTCCAAAATCTGCCACATTATTTGAAAAACGTTTTTTTGGTCCAAAACTTGACAAAATAGTCGTACTATACTATAGAGTACTTCATACTATACTATGTCTCTAAAATGTAACCATTTTTGGAGATAAAAAAATTTGGTCCAAAATTTGACAAAAACCACATACTATACTATGTCGTCCAAAATCTGACACATTTTTTGAAAAACGTTTTTTTGGTCCAAAACTTGACAAAATAGTCGTACTATACTATAGAGTACTTCATACTATACTATGTCTCTAAAATGTGACCATTTTTGGAGAAAAAAAATTTGGTCCAAAATTTGACAAAAACCACATACTATACTATGTCGTCCAAAATCTGAAAATTATTTTGAAAAACTTTTTTTGGTCCAAAACTTGACTAAGTACTTGTACTATACTATGTAGTACGTTATACTATACTATGTCTCCAAAATGTGGCCATTTTTTGAGAAAAAAAATTTGGTCCAAAATTTGACAAAAGCGACATACTATACTATGTCGTCCAAAATCTGCCACATTATTTGAAAAACGTTGTTTTGGTCCAAAACTTGACAAAATAGTCGTACTATACTATAGAGTACTTTTTACTATACTATGTCTCTAAAATGTGACCATTTTTGGAGAAAAAAAATTTGGTCCAAAATTTGACAAAAACCACATACTATACTATGTCGTCCAAAATCTGACACATTTTTTGAAAAACGTTTTTTTGGTCCAAAACTTGACAAAATAGTCGTACTATACTATAGAGTACTTCATACTATACTATGTCTCTAAAATGTGACCATTTTTGGAGAAAAGAAATTTGGTCCAAAATTTGACAAAAACCACATACTATATACTATGTCGTCCAAAATCTGACACATTTTTTGAAAAACGTTTTTTTGGTCCAAAACTTGACAAAATAGTCGTACTATACTATAGAGTACTTCATACTATACTATGTCTCCAAAATGTGACCATTTTTGGAGAAAAAAAATTTGGTCCAAAATTTGACAAAAACCACATACTATACTATGTCGTCCAAAATCTGACACATTTTTTGAAAAACGTTTTTTTGGTCCAAAACTTGACAAAATAGTCGTACTATACTATGTAGTACGTCATACTATACTATGTCTCCAAAATGTGACCATTTTTGGAGAAAAAAAATTTGGTCCAAAATTTGACAAAAACGCCATGCTATACTATGTCGTCCAAAATCTGAAAATTATTATGAAAAACGTTTTTTTGGTCCAAAACTTGACAAAAACGTTGTACTATACTATGTAGTACGTCATACTATACTATGTCCAAAATGTGGCCATTTTTTGAGAAAAAAAATTTGGTCCAAAATTTGACAAAAACGACATACTATACTATGTCGTCCAAAATCTGACACATTTTTTGAAAAACGTTTTATTGGTCCAAAACTTGACAAAAACGTAATACTATACTATGTAGTACGTCATACTATACTATGTCTCCAAAATGTGGCCATTTTTGGAGAAAAAAAATTTGGTCCAAAATTTGACAAAAACGCCATGCTATACTATGTCGTCCAAAATCTGCCACATTATTTGAAAAACGTTTTTTTGGTCCAAAACTTGACAAAATAGTCGTACTATACTATAGAGTACTTCATACTATACTATGTCTCTAAAATGTGACCATTTTTGGAGAAAAAAAATTTGGTCCAAAATTTGACAAAAACCACATACTATACTATGTCGTCCAAAATCTGAAAATTATTTTGAAAAACTTTTTTTGGTCCAAAACTTGACAAAATACTCGAACTATACTATGTAGTACGTTATACTATACTATGTCTCCAAAATGTGGCCATTTTTTGAGAAAAAAAATTTGGTCCAAAATTTGACAAAAGCGACATACTATACTATGTCGTCCAAAATCTGCCACATTATTTGAAAAACGTTTTTTTGGTCCAAAACTTGACAAAATAGTCGTACTATACTATGTAGTACGTTATACTATACTATGTCTCCAAAATGTGGCCATTTTTTGAGAAAAAAAATTTGGTCCAAAATTTGACAAAAGCGACATACTATACTATGTCGTCCAAAATCTGCCACATTATTTGAAAAACGTTTTTTTGGTCCAAAACTTGACAAAATAGTCGTACTATACTATAGAGTACTTCATACTATACTATGTCTCTAAAATGTGACCATTTTTGGAGAAAAAAAATTTGGTCCAAAATTTGACAAAAACCACATACTATACTATGTCGTCCAAAATCTGACACATTTTTTGAAAAACGTTTTTTTGGTCCAAAACTTGACAAAATAGTCGTACTATACTATAGAGTACTTCATACTATACTATGTCTCTAAAATGTGACCATTTTTGGAGAAAAAAAATTTGGTCCAAAATTTGACAAAAACCACATACTATACTATGTCGTCCAAAATCTGACACATTTTTTGAAAAACGTTTTTTTGGTCCAAAACTTGACAAAATAGTCGTACTATACTATAGAGTACTTCATACTATACTATGTCTCTAAAATGTGACCATTTTTGGAGAAAAAAAATTTGGTCCAAAATTTGACAAAAACGCCATGCTATACTATGTCGTCCAAAATCTGCCACATTTTTTGAAAAACGTTTTTTTGGTCCAAAACTTGACAAAATAGTCGTACTATACTATGTAGTACGTCATACTATACTATGTCTCTAAAATGTGACCATTTTTGGAGAAAAAAAATTTGGTCCAAAATTTGACAAAAACCACATACTATACTATGTCTCTAAAATGTGACCATTTTTGGAGAAAAGAAATTTGGTCCAAAATTTGACAAAAACCACATACTATACTATGTCGTCCAAAATCTGACACATTTTTTGAAAAACGTTTTTTTGGTCCAAAACTTGACAAAATAGTCGTACTATACTATAGAGTACTTCATACTATACTATGTCTCTAAAATGTGACCATTTTTGGAGAAAAAAAATTTGGTCCAAAATTTGACAAAAACCACATACTATACTATGTCGTCCAAAATCTGACACATTTTTTGAAAAACGTTTTTTTGGTCCAAAACTTGACAAAATAGTCATACTATACTGTAGAGTACTTCATACTATACTATGTCTCCAAAATGTGACCATTTTTGGAGAAAAAAAATTTGGTCCAAAATTTGACAAAAACCACATACTATATACTATGTCATCCAAAATCTGACAATTTTTTTGAAAAACGTTTTTTTGGTCCAAAACTTGACAAAAACGTCATACAATACTATGTAGTACGTTATACTATACTATGTCTCCAAAATGTGGCCATTTTTTGAGAAAAAAAATTTGGTCCAAAATTTGACAAAAGCGACATACTATACTATGTCGTCCAAAATCTGACACATTTTTTGAAAAACGTTTTTTTGGTCCAAAACTTGACAAAATAGTCGTACTATACTATAGAGTACTTCATACTATACTATGTCTCTAAAATGTGACCATTTTTGGAGAAAAAAAATTTGGTCCAAAATTTGACAAAAAACACAAACTATACTATGTCGTCCAAAATCTGACACATTTTTTGAAAAACGTTTTTTTGGTCCAAAACTTGACAAAATAGTCGTACTATACTATGTAGTACGTCATACTATACTATGTCTCCAAAATGTGGCCATTTTTGGAGAAAAAAAATTTGGTCCAAAATTTGACAAAAACGACATACTATACTATGTCGTCCAAAATCTGACAATTTTTTTGAGAAACGTCTTTTTGGTCCAAAACTTGACAAAAAGTCATACAATACTATGTAGTACGTCATACTATACTATGTCTCCATAATGTGGCCATTTTTGGAGAAAAAAAATTTGGTCCAAAATTTGACAAAAACGCCATGCTATACTATGTCGTCCAAAATCTGAAAATTATTTTGAAAAACGTTTTTTTGGTCCAAAACTTGACAAAAACGTTGTACTATACTATGTAGTACGTCATACTATACTATGTCTCCAAAATGTGGCCATTTTTGGAGAAAGAAAATTTGGTCCAAAATTTGACAAAAACGCCATGCTATACTATGTCGTCCAAAATCTGAAAATTATTTTGAAAAACGTTTTTTTGGTCCAAAACTTGACAAAAACGTTGTACTATACTATGTAGTACGTCATACTATACTATGTCTCCAAAATGTGGCCATTTTTGGAGAAAGAAAATTTGGTCCAAAATTTGACAAAAACGCCATGCTATACTATGTCGTCCAAAATCTGAAAATTATTTTGAAAAACGTTTTTTTGGTCCAAAACTTGACAAAAACGTTGTACTATACTATGTAGTACGTCATACTATACTATGTCTCCAAAATGTGGCCATTTTTGGAGAAAAAAAATTTGGTCCAAAATTTGACAAAAACGCCATGCTATACTATGTCGTCCAAAATCTGCCACATTATTTGAAAAACGTTTTTTGGTCCAAAACTTGACAAAATAGTCGTACTATACTATAGAGTACTTCATACTATACTATGTCTCTAAAATGTGACCATTTTTGGAGAAAAAAAATTTGGTCCAAAATTTGACAAAAACCACATACTATACTATGTCGTCCAAAATCTGACACATTTTTTGAAAAACGTTTTTTTGGTCCAAAACTTGACAAAATAGTCGTACTATACTATAGAGTACTTCATACTATACTATGTCTTTAAAATGTGACCATTTTTGGAGAAAAAAAATTTGGTCCAAAATTTGACAAAAACCACATACTATACTATGTCGTCCAAAATCTGACAATTTTTTTGAAAAACGTTTTTTTGGTCCAAAACTTGACAAAAACGTAATACTATACTATGTAGTACGTCATACTATACTATGTCTCCAAAATGTGGCCATTTTTGGAGAAAAAAAATTTGGTCCAAAATTTGACAAAAACGCCATGCTATACTATGTCGTCCAAAATCTGCCACATTATTTGATAAACGTTTTTTTGGTCCAAAACTTGACAAAATAGTCGTACTATACTATAGAGTACTTCATACTATACTATGTCTCTAAAATGTGACCATTTTTGGAGAAAAAAAATTTGGTCCAAAATTTGACAAAAACCACATACTATACTATGTCGTCCAAAATCTGACACATTTTTTGAAAAACGTTTTTTTGGTCCAAAACTTGACAAAATAGTCGTACTATACTATAGAGTACTTCATACTATACTATGTCTCTAAAATGTGACCATTTTTGGAGAAAAAAAATTTGGTCCAAAATTTGACAAAAACGACATACTATGTCGTCCAAAATCTGACACATTTTTTGAAAAACGTTTTTTTGGTCCAAAACTTGACAAAATAGTCGTACTATACTATAGAGTACTTCATACTATACTATGTCTCTAAAATGTGACCATTTTTGGAGAAAAAAAATTTGGTCCAAAATTTGACAAAAACCACATACTATACTATGTCGTCCAAAATCTGACACATTTTTTGAAAAACGTTTTTTTGGTCCAAAACTTGACAAAATAGTCGTACTATACTATGTAGTACGTTATACTATACTATGTCTCCAAAATGTGGCCATTTTTTGAGAAAAAAAATTTGGTCCAAAATTTGACAAAAGTGACATACTATACTATGTCGTCCAAAATCTGCCACATTATTTGAAAAACGTTTTTTTGGTCCAAAACTTGACAAAAACGTAATACTATACTATGTCGTCCAAAATCTGAATTTTTTTTTGAAAAACGTTTTTTTGGTCCAAAACTTGACAAAAACGTAATACTATACTATGTAGTACGTCATACTATACTATGTCTCCAAAATGTGGCCATTTTTGGAGAAAAAAAATTTGGTCCAAAATTTGACAAAAAAGAACATACTATACTATGTCGTCCAAAATCTGCCACATTATGTGAAAAACGTTTTTTTGGTCCAAATCTTGACAAAATAGTCGTACTATACTATAGAGTACTTCATATTATACTATGTCTCTAAAATGTGACCATTTTTGGAGAAAAAAAATTTGGTCCAAAATTTAACAAAAACGACATACTATACTATGTCATCCAAAATCTGACAATTTTTTTGAAAAACGTTTTTTTGGTCCAAAACTTGACAAAAAGTCATACAATACTATGTTGTACGTCATACTATACTATGTCTCCATAATGTGGCCGTTTTTGGAGAAAAAAAAATTTGGTCCAAAATTTGACAAAAACGCCATGCTATACTATGTCGTCCAAAATCTAAAAAATTATTTTGAAAAACGTTTTTTTGGTCCAAAACTTGACAAAAACGTAATACTATACTATGTAGTACTTCATACTATACTATGTCTCCAAATGTGGCCATTTTTGGAGAGAAAAAATTTGGTCCAAAATTTGACAAAAACGCCATGCTATACTATGTCGTCCAAAATCTGCCACATTATTTGAAAAACGTTTTTTTGGTCCAAAACTTGACAAAATAGTCGTACTATACTATAGAGTACTTCATACTATACTATGTCTCTAAAATGTGACCATTTTTGGAGAAAAAAAATTTGGTCCAAAATTTGACAAAAACCACATACTATATACTATGTCGTCCAAAATCTGACACATTTTTTGAAAAACGTTTTTTTGGTCCAAAACTTGACAAAATAGTCGTACTATACTATAGAGTACTTCATACTATACTATGTCTCTAAAATGTGACCATTTTTGGAGAAAAAAAATTTGGTCCAAAATTTGACAAAAACCACATACTATATACTATGTCGTCCAAAATCTGACACATTTTTTGAAAAACGTTTTTTTGGTCCAAAACTTGACAAAAACGTAATACTATACTATGTAGTACGTCATACTATACTATGTCTCCAAAATGTGGCCATTTTTGGAGAAAAAAAATTTGATCCAAAATTTGACAAAAACGCCATGCTATACTATGTCGTCCAAAATCTGACAATTTTTTTGAAAAACGTTTTTTTGGTCCAAAACTTGACAAAAAGTCATACAATACTATGTAGTACGTCATACTATACTATGTCTCCATAATGTGGCCATTTTTGGAGAAAAAAAATTTGGTCCAAAATTTGACAAAAACGCCATGCTATACTATGTCATCCAAAATCTGAAAATTATTTTGAAAAACGTTTTTTTGGTCCAAAACTTGACAAAAACGTTGTACTATACTATGTAGTACGTCATACTATACTATGTCTCCAAAATGTGGCCATTTTTGGAGAAAAAAAATTTGGTCCAAAATTTGACAAAAACGCCATGCTATACTATGTCGTCCAAAATCTGAAAATTATTTTGAAAAACGTTTTTTTGGTCCAAAACTTGACAAAAACGTTGCACTATACAATGTTGTATGTCATACTATACTATGTCTCCAAAATGTGGCCATTTTTGGAGAAAAAAAATTTGGTCCAAAATTTGACAAAAACGCCATGCTATACTATGTCGTCTAAAATCTGCCACATTATTTGAAAAACGTTTTTTGGTCCAAAACTTGACAAAATAGTCGTACTATACTATAGAGTACTTCATACTATACTATGTCTCTAAAATGTGACCATATTTGGAGAAAAAAAATTTGGTCCAAAATTTGACAAAAACGCCATGCTATACTATGTCGTCCAAAATCTGAAAATTATTTTGAAAAACGTTTTTTTGGTCCAAAACTTGACAAAAACGTTGTACTTTACTATGTAGTACGTCATACTATACTATGTTTCCAAAATGTGACCATTTTTGGAGAAAAAAAATTTGGTCCAAAATTTGACAAAAACGCCATGCTATACTATGTCGTCCAAAATCTGAAATTTTTTTTGAAAAACGTTTTTTTGGTCCAAAACTTGACAAAACGTAATACTATACTATGTAGTACGTCATACTATACTATGTCGTCCAAAATCTGACACATTTTTTGAAAAACGTTTTTTTGGTCCAAAACTTGACAAAAACGTAATACTATACTATGTAGTACGTCATACTATACTATGTCTCCAAAATGTGGCCATTTTTGGAGAAAAAAAATTTGATCCAAAATTTGACAAAAACGCCATGCTATACTATGTCGTCCAAAATCTGAAATTTTTTTTGAAAAACGTTTTTTTGGTCCAAAACTTGACAAAACGTAATACTATACTATGTAGTACGTCATACTATACTATGTCGTCCAAAATCTGACACATTTTTTGAAAAACGTTTTTTTGGTCCAAAACTTGACAAAAACGTAATACTATACTATGTAGTACGTCATACTATAATATGTCTCCAAAATGTGGCCATTTTTGGAGAAAAAAAATTTGATCCAAAATTTGACAAAAACGCCATGGTATACTATGTCGTCCAAAATCTGACAATTTTTTTGAAAAACGTTTTTTTGGTCCAAAACTTGACAAAAAGTCATACAATACTATGTAGTACGTCATACTATACTATGTCTCCATAATGTGGCCATTTTTGGAGAAAAAAAATTTGGTCCAAAATTTGACAAAAACGCCATGCTATACTATGTCATCCAAAATCTGAAAATTATTTTGAAAAACGTTTTTTTGGTCCAAAACTTGACAAAAACGTTGTACTATACTATGTAGTACGTCATACTATACTATGTCTCCAAAATGTGGCCATTTTTGGAGAAAAAAAATTTGGTCCAAAATTTGACAAAAACGCCATGCTATACTATGTCGTCCAAAATCTGAAAATTATTTTGAAAAACGTTTTTTTGGTCCAAAACTTGACAAAAACGTTGTACTATACAATGTTGTACGTCATACTATACTATGTCTCCAAAATGTGGCCATTTTTGGAGAAAAAAAATTTGGTCCAAAATTTGACAAAAACGCCATGCTATACTATGTCGTCTAAAATCTGCCACATTATTTGAAAAACGTTTTTTGGTCCAAAACTTGACAAAATAGTCGTACTATACTATAGAGTACTTCATACTATACTATGTCTCTAAAATGTGACCATTTTTGGAGAAAAAAAATTTGGTCCAAAATTTGACAAAAACGCCATGCTATACTATGTCGTCCAAAATCTGAAAATTATTTTGAAAAACGTTTTTTTGGTCCAAAACTTGACAAAAACGTTGTACTATACTATGTAGTACGTCATACTATACTATGTCTCCAAAATGTGACCATTTTTGGAGAAAAAAAATTTGGTCCAAAATTTTACAAAAACGCCATGCTATACTATGTCGTCCAAAATCTGAATTTTTTTTTGAAAAACGTTTTTTTGGTCCAAAACTTGACAAAACGTAATACTATACTATGTAGTACGTCATACTATACTATGTCTCCAAAATGTGGCCATTTTTGGAGAAAAAAAATTTGGTCCAAAATTTGACAAAAACGCCATGCTATACTATGTCGTCCAAAATCTGCCACATTATTTGAAAAACGTTCTTTGGTCCAAAACTTGACAAAATAGTCGTACTATACTATAGAGTACTTCATACTATACTATGTCTCTAAAATGTGACCATTTTTGGAGAAAAAAAATTTGGTCCAAAATTTGACAAAAACCACATACTATACTATGTCGTCCAAAATCTGAATTTTTTTTTTGAAAAACGTTTTTTTGGTCCAAAACTTGACAAAAACGTAATACTATACTATGTAGTACGTCATACTATACTATGTCTCCAAAATGTGGCCATTTTTGGAGAAAAAAAATTTGGTCCAAAATTTGACAAAAACGCCATGCTATACTATGTCGTCCAAAATCTGCCACATTATTTGAAAAACGTTTTTTTGGTCCAAAACTTGACAAAATAGTCGTACTATACTATAGAGTACTTCATACTATACTATGTCTCTAAAATGTGACCATTTTTGGAGAAAAAAAATTTGGTCCAAAATTTGACAAAAACCACATACTATACTGTCGTCCAAAATCTGAAATTTTTTTTTGAAAAACGTTTTTTTGGTCCAAAACTTGGCAAAAACGTAATAATATACTATGTAGTACGTCATACTATACTATGTCTCCAAAATGTGGCCATTTTTGGAGAAAAAAAATTTGGTCCAAAATTTGACAAAAACCACATACTATACTATGTCGTCCAAAATCTGAAATTTTTTTTTGAAAAACGTTTTTTTGGTCCAAAACTTGGCAAAAACGTAATACTATACTATGTAGTACGTCATACTATACTATGTCTCCAAAATGTGGCCATTTTTGGAGAAAAAAAATTTGGTCCAAAATTTGACAAAAACGCCATGCTATACTATGTGTCGTCCAAAATCTGCCACATTATTTGAAAAACGTTTTTTTGGTCCAAAACTTGACAAAATAGTCGTACTATACTATAGAGTACTTCATACTATACTATGTCTCTAAAATGTGACCATTTTTGGAGAAAAAAAATTTGGTCCAAAATTTGACAAAAACCACATACTATATACTATGTCGTCCAAAATCTGCCACATTTTTTGAAAAAAGTTTTTTTGGTCCAAAACTTGACAAAATAGTCGTACTATACTATAGAGTACTTCATACTATACTATGTCTCTAAAATGTGACCATTTTTGGAGAAAAAAAATTTGGTCCAAAATTTGACAAAAACCACATACTATATACTATGTCGTCCAAAATCTGACACATTTTTTGAAAAACGTTTTTTTGGTCCAAAACTTGACAAAAACGTTGTACTATACTATGTAGCACGTTATACTATACTATGTCTCCAAAATGTGGCCATTTTTTGAGAAAAAAAATTTGGTCCAAAATTTGACAAAAGCGACATACTATACTATGTCGTCCAAAATCTGACACATTTTTTGAAAAACGTTTTTTTGGTCCAAAACTTGACAAAAACGTTGTACTATACTATGTAGTACGTCATACTATACTATGTCTCCAAAATGGGGCCATTTTTTGAGAAAAAGAATTTGGTCCAAAATTTGACAAAAGCGACATACTATACTATGTCGTCCAAAATCTGACACATTTTTTGAAAAACGTTTTTTTGGTCCAAAACTTGACAAAATAGTCGTACTATACTATAGAGTACTTCATACTATACTATGTCTCTAAAATGTGACCATTTTTGGAGAAAAAAAATTTGGTCCAAAATTTGACAAAAACCACATACTATACTATGTCGTCCAAAATCTGACACATTTTTTGAAAAACGTTTTTTTGGTCCAAAACTTGACAAAAACGTTGTACTATACTATGTAGTACGTTATACTATACTATGTCTCCAAAATGTGGCCATTTTTTGAGAAAAAAAATTTGGTCCAAAATTTGACAAAAACGCCATGCTATACTATGTCGTCCAAAATCTGAAACTTTTTTTTGAAAAACGTTTTTTTGGTCCAAAAACGTTGTACTATACTATGTAGTACGTCATACCATACTATGTCTCCAAAATGTGGCCATTTTTGGAGAAAAAAAATTTGGTCCAAAATTTGACAAAAACGACATACTATATACTATGTCGTCCAAAATCTGCCACATTATGTGAAAAACGTTTTTTTGGTCCAAAACTTGACAAAATAGTCGTACTATACTATAGAGTACTTCATACTATACTATGTCTCTAAAATGTGACCACTTTTGGAGAAAAAAAATTTGGTCCAAAATTTGACAAAAACCACATACTATACTATGTCGTCCAAAATCTGAAATAATTTTTTGAAAAACGTTTTTTTGGTCCAAAACTTGACAAAAACGTAATACTATACTATGTAGTACGTCATACTATACTATGTCTCCAAAATGTGGCCATTTTTGGAGAAAAAAAATTTGGTCCAAAATTTGACAAAAACGCCATGCTATACTATGTCGTCCAAAATCTGCCACATTATTTGAAAAACGATTTTTTGGTCCAAAACTTGACAAAATAGTCGTACTATACTATAGAGTACTTCATACTATACTATGTCTCTAAAATGTGACCATTTTTGGAGAAAAAAAATTTGGTCCAAAATTTGACAAAAACGACATACTATACTACGTTGTCCAAAATCTGACAATTTTTTTGAAAAACGTTTTTTTGGTCCAAAACTTGACAAAAATGTAATACTATACTATGTAGTACGTCATACTATACTATGTCTCCAAAATGTGGCCATTTTTGGAGAAAAAAAATTTGGTCCAAAATTTGACAAAAACGACATGTCGTCCAAAATCTGACAAATTTTTTGAAAAACGTTTTTTTGGTCCAAAACTTGACAAAAACGTCGTACTATACTATGTAGTACGTCATACTATACTATGTCTCCAAAATGTGACCATTTTTGGAGAAATAAAATTTGGTCCAAAATTTGACAAAAACGCCATGCTATACTATGTCGTCCAAAATCTGACAATTTTTTTGAAAAACCTTATTTTGGTCCAAAACTTGACAAAAACGTCATACTATACTATGTCGTCCAAAATCTGATCATTTTTTTGTAAAAATGTCTTTGGCCCAAAATGTGACCAAAACGTCATAGTATAGTATGTCGTCCAAAAATGGTCAAAATTGGTCAAAAACGCATACTAAAGAATGTCGTCCAAAATTTGACCAAAAAGTCATACTATAGCTTGTCTTATAAATTTAGTCACAAACGTCATAGTATAGTATGCCGTTCAAAATGACACCAAAATTTGACCAAAAAGTCATAGTATAGTATGTCATCTAAAATTTGACCAAAAATTCATAGTCCAGTATGTTGTCTAAAATTTGACCAAAAAGTCATACTATAGTATGTTGTCCAAAATTTGACCAGAAAGTCATACTGTGGCATGTCGCGCAAAATCGGACAAAAAAATTACCTTTAGCATGTCGTCCAAAATCACCTAAAAAGTTATAGTATAGTATGTCGTCCAAAATGAATGGCCCAGAATGGGCTGTAAAAAGTTTAAATTTACCAAATTAACTTAAATATCTATTTTTGTTATTTGACAACAACTTAAAAAAACAAGATGTACAGATATCTTGAGCAATATTGAGCATTTGAGATCATTTTAGCATTTTTTCCTAAATTGTAAGGACATTTAAACCAGTGAAATTTGCAAATCTATGATATACCATCTCTCTGTCTATAAACACACGCACAAATGCACACACTGTGCAAGGAAACCACAGTCTAGGCATGGCAATGACCACCACTGCAGCAAAGCTTATTTCTGTCATTATTATAATGATTGTTCTATATAACCACCCACTACCTGCACCCACATAATATCCACATCCATCACTCAAAAACCATTTTCAGGTTGTAATATAGAGGTCATACTCGCTGTATTTCCAACATGCATATTTACACTAAAAAGGTATATGAATTAAGTCCACATGTTACTGCCAGAACAGAACATACAGAGTTTTACAAGAAGTTTACCAAACATTACAGCTTTCACTTTTTGTACTCTGTACAACCAGGATGCACAAGATCTTGTTGTAATTCTCATCCTGTCATTTCTCTCTGCAGGGATTGCCTGGCGGTCCTGGGGCTAAAGGTGGAGCTGGAGATAAGGTAAGCCTTTTACCAACTCATACCATATCATGTTATATTGAATTTTTTCACTTTTTTAAAACCTCATCTAATCACCTTCCCCTTCTCTTTTCCACTCTGTCCTTGATAGGGTGAGTCTGGACCACGAGGTCATGTCGGTGCGCAGGGTGCATCTGGACCACTGGTAAACATATTCGCTAAAAATGACCCATTTTTTGTGTCTTTTATACTGTATTTTATCGGGCAACAGGGTGAGTAACTGTACTTATGCATTCTCCTAGGGTGAACCTGGTCTTCCTGGTGAGGCTGGTATGGAAGGAGTACCCGGACCCAAGGTACAAATAAAAAAAAAACTACAACATCAAAACACAGACACACAATTCGTTTAATGTATATTTACTGATTTTCGCTGATTTCTGCAGGGTGACAGAGGCCAGCGGGGACCGCCTGGGCCACAGGGAGTTGTTGGAAAACTTGTAAGTTGTATTGTACCTTTTTAAATCTACTGTATGTGTGAGGACTGTGGTTCTAAATCATCTTTCTGCTCTGTACTCACAGGGCGGTAAAGGAGAGAGAGGGCCCATTGGTGTCCCAGGTGCCCAGGGCCTGAGTGGGACCAAGGGAGACAAGGTCAGTGAGTGTGTGTGTGTGTGTGTGTTATGTGCATGAACAACCCATGTTTTTATTTGTCACACTTTGTGCATCATTGTCTGTACTCTCAAAGTAACACAGACTAGTCCATAGGGGGCAGTGTTTAACCAAGAATGAAAAGACCCACAAACCTGTGACTATGAATATGTCAGTATGCATTGATCAGCCACGCCATTAAAACCAGTTACCTGTTGAAGCGCTGTAGCGTTAATTTGAAGTAAATGAGGTATACAAACATCCATATCTTCCTTATTTTAGATATACAATCACATCCGTCTCACTTGGCTTGAATCGCGAATGCAGACATAAACATACATTTACATGATTTTGTTTTCATTCCAGGGCTTCCAAGGGAAATCTGGCTCAAAGGGAGATTTTGTGAGTACACATTTTTGCTTCATTCTCATACAGCGGCGTCGTGCTGACGAAAGCTATTTCTCGAGTCATTCTTCTCTCACTCCTCTCTTCATCTTTCGCTCTCTGTCACTTGTAGGGTGACCCCGGCGTTGAGGGATTGGCTGGCGAGAAAGGTGAAAAGGTAAAGCTCATTACAGTGCAACCCCTGTCGCTCTTTGGAACTTTTTATTTAAAAAAAAAAAAATTTAAGGAACCCGAACAAAGTGAAACTTAATGCTTGTGATTCTGAAAGGCAGCGGCGCAGAGTGATGTATCGCAGAAAATGCTGTGAACATTGAGAGGTTTTTGCATGCAAATTCCCCGTAATAATCCAGATGGCAGATTATCTATTTACATGACAGTAAAGCAAACGGTAACATTCTTGAATTATAGCTCAGCGAGTGCAGAAATGATGGATGGAAGTGATGAATATAAAACATTCTTCTTGACAGGGTTTGTCTGGTGAACCTGGGCCTAAAGGACAGGTGAGGATCAAACAGTTCATCCTTTTCTTTATTAGCGTCCTTCTTCCTTCTTCAACACCTCCTTCTTTCGTTGTTCTGCTCACAGCAAGGAGTCCGGGGTGACACTGGATACAATGGACCCACTGGAGATCCTGGTAAACCAGGGGACCAGGGACCACCAGGACTTCCTGGTCCTAGGGGACTCAACGGGGAGCGAGGAGTACCTGGCATGAGTGGCATACAGGGGCCAGCAGTAAGTGGTCATATGCAAAGTCTATGGATTAGTCATACAACATACGATGTACATACTGTATGTCTCTCTCTTACTAATACTCACCGTCTCCTTTTCCAGGGCCGCGATTCATCTGACCAGCATATTATCGAAGTGGTGTTGAAGATGTTGCAGGGTGAGCCTCTCGACCCCGAATATTCACCTTTGATGTCCATGGGGGAGATTAGATTAGATTAGCTCATTTCCCCCGAAACTACTTTCATCTCCTGTGCAATCGGTCGCCCTTCATCAGACGTAATTTAATCAAAAAAAACGATGACATTGTCTCCCGGGTTACAGAGAGGCTAGCCGCAGTGGCGGTGAGCGCCAAGAGGGCCGTGCTCGGCGGCGCAGGTGTAATGGGACCCCCGGGGCCCTCCGGAGCGCCAGGTGGACCTGGACCTCAGGGGCCACATGGTTTGCCAGGCACACGGGGCATTCCTGGTATGATCGGAGGACCGGGGCAGATTGGAAACACTGGGCTTAAAGGTGAAAACAGAGCATGGTTAGTTAAAAGTTGAGCATTGTGTAGCAAAAACAAAAAAAACTAAAATATGACGTCTTCTACAGGGAAGAGAGGAGCAAAGGGAGAGAGAGGAGATCCAGGTAAACCTCACCCAGGACAACCAGGACCTCCTGGAATACAAGGTAAGAATAAGCAACAACTGGCAGGGATGTCAACGATGGGAATCAGAACTTTTTGAAGCCTTGGGAATTGCAACCTCTGCTTTTTGACGATACCACCTGACAAATCTGCCCATTTTGTTTTGCTCTAAATTTCCTCAAAAATTAAAAACAAAACTGACATCACGCTCAGTTGAAGAAGACCTGAGACCACGAATCAAGCAAGAGGTCGGCTGCTCGTTTTCTCATAGACTTCCCATCAAAACTGATGGGTTTGACTGAGATCCAACAAACAAGAAGACTAAATGGCACTTTTTAAATGTAATTCTGCCACATGTAAAAATATAAAACCATCCAAATATATGCTGAACAAAGGTCAGCAACAGGGAGGGGGGCATAACTGAAGGACTTGACATTACAGAGCTTGCCACAGGAGAGTTTGCTTTGAGGCATTTAATAAGCATCATTAACTCCAGTCGTTTAACAGATGCTCTTGAACCAGAGTGTTATAGGATTTCAAAGGTAGACACTAATTCAAATTGTGGAAAAAAAAATGCTTTGTGCAACGTACATGAAACCGTGTCCACATCCACAGGTCCTCCTGGTGTGGATGGCGTGGCCCGGGACGGTAGGCACGGCGAGAGAGGACCTCAGGGATCCGCCGGAGAGGCCGGTCGCCCCGGCAACGCGGGTGCACCGGGTCTGCCGGGCTACTGCGAGGCGGCGATGTGTCTGGCCGCATCCGCGTACACCTCGCCGAGACTACAGGAGGCGGGAACGATCAAGGGACCCAGCGTTTAGAGGTGCATCTCTCCACGAGCAGCTCACGACAAGAGAGGAAGAGAGACGACTCTTCTCGGTTGGACAACATCAGGAATGACGGGTGGGGGACAGCAGTAGTGACTGGATGTATGGCGTCCCTCTTCCTGAAACTCACAATCATAAATTCTGACTGGTGGGACATACTTTGATCTTAATCCCCGTAGATCACGATGACAGCAGCAGCACACGCATCCTTTTTTTTTTTAGGGGGGAGGATGTCAGCCCCCATTTACAACATTGAAGCCTGTTTCCGTCAAGGCAAACAGGAACACATTTATCTTGAGTCTCTCTTCGCGCGGCGAGAAATCCGAAAAAAGTGTCACGAAAGACGCTTCTCTTTTACACCAAGGTCACTTTAAACGCCGTCTTTTGAGTCTAAGTTTGTCACGCAGCGTCACGTCCGATGCCTTAAAGTGTAGAGAAAATAAATGATCACAGTCAGTACTGTCTTGTAAAATGTAGTATTTTCATCCGTCAGCTTGAGTGATTTACCTCATGTGTACATTGCCTTCTCCCCCCCACACACACACACACACACACAATCCCTGCTTTTCTACCCAAGTCTCATTTTAGAAACTAACGACTAGCTTTATCTCTTCCTCTTGTTGCCTGGCAACAGCATATCCCAATGGATACTCCCATCTCCCACAATGCAGTGCTGTAAATCTTTGTAAATGTGTGTTGATTATTATGTAGAGGAAAAGGAATGGGGTTTGATATGCACCAACAAAAAAAATAAATAAAAATCCCGTGTTAATGAATTCAGTGAGTAATAAAAAGTTCCTGCAGAAATAATGACTTTCCCTCAAAATGAATCAGTCACTAGTCCGATTGTGCCTCCTATGCCACTGTCAACTTTCCACAGGATTTAATGACTGATTTATTTTCATCACCAAAAAAAACTATTTATTGTTCTTTATATAATCATCTGTAAAGAGGTGGGTTTTTGTCTGGCTGTTCAGGTAAACCCAAACAAATAAAAAGGAACCTTTTGTAAAATCCAATGTTGTTCTGTATCATCTGGGGGAATGCAAATGAGTGTCTGTGGTCTGACTCACCCGCTTTTCATTTCTCCATTTCCAAACTTGATATCATACAAATCCATGCATATAAATAAACTCCCAGTAAAGCTGCAGACACTCGGGCTTTTGTCAACATTATTGCGGCGCCAATGAGGCTGTGTATGTGACGTGCGTGTTTCTGCAGAAAGAAAAACAAGCAAACACATTAATGCAATTCTGCTTTCAAAATTATGTTTCTTGTTTCTCAAATGTTTCATAAAAAAAACAACATATTTAAGACACTTTTTTTTTCTTTTCTTGCAACAACAATGACGGTTGAGTCGATGGATCCACAGATGAACTGGGGGCACTACTGGGCACAAAAAGGGGGCCTTGGGGGGGGGGGGAGGCACAGCCTTTGTTTACAGTGACAGTTAACTGGGAGAGTCGATCAATTCACCGTAAAGAGGAACAAAAGACCACAACAATATCCAGACCGAGTACATAAGAGACATAAACCATCCATAAAGAAACATAAAAATGCATTAAACAAAACAAAGCATTACAAAAGAACAACAGAGAGGCACACAACTGAGGTGAGCCTGGATGTACCACTGTGTAGGAGGAGGGGTGGTGGCAGTGGTGGTGGTGGGGGGGTGTTATACCGCTCTGTGCCCAGAGGCCCACTGTCTGTACCGTCTTATCTGTCCATGAATGAACACTATTTGAGAGGGTGTTTGCTACAACACAGGTCGACAGTGGGAACCACACGATGTGACAGCGTCTTTGAAAAAAAGCTGCTTTAAACCACGTCGGTGGTAAGACGCATTAATGATTCAAAATGCGTGAGACAGAGATTTAAATGATACCGATCCCGACACCCCCCCCCCCCCCCCCACAATTTAAAACCCACAAAAGCCATTTGTGACAGTTTTCATGAACAATTTCTTTGCCCTCGTGTGTGCAGGATGAGAGGGGGGGGGGGGGGGGGTTTGGTGGCTACGCTAAGTATGTTGCATTACAGTACCTGCGGTGAATGGGCTCAATTATTGCTGCCGTCTTCTTAAACAAGTGCCTGGCGGAGCAGATGGCCATTACTGATTGCTATTTTGGAATAGAAAATGAGATGAGATGTTCAAGAATGACTGCATTTCCACAAAGACTGCAGTTAAAATGAGCAAAATTGAATTTAGCGCAAAAATTACAATAGCCAATATGCCTTTTTTTGTGTGTGTGTAAATGCAATTTTCTCCTATAAATACTTTGTCTTTTTACTGAGCACATTACTCCTTTATGAAAGCTTATAGACCTTAGAAAAATATCCCTGTGGCATTTTGTGCCGTACAACCACTGACACTGGAAACACTAGCGTCAGGACATGTGTATGCATTTTTATCAAATCCTTTGAAAAAAGTATCAAAAGCCACTATATATATAAATATAAATATATACAAAACAGTCAAAGGGAGTATGAATGCAAGTGTGTGACTTATGCTTCTACAAAACTGGGATACAATTCTAGGGATGTTCTCTTATGAGCCGAAATTCAAATATGTATCGCACCTCAGGCACTGAGACAGAAAATGCAATGAAATGAATAGGATGTTATCCAAATGGGATTCAGTGACAAAGGAAAAGATATGAGAGGTGGGAGCAAAGTGCTACAGTAATTGTGTATTCTCTTCCTACAGCTTTTCGGAAGGAGAGAGAGAGAGATGAAAAAAAAAAAGCAGAGGAGGCCAGAATTAATCAAGGAGAAGGAAATACAGATTGTGATTCTTGTCACCTCCCCTGGGTTGTTTGAAAGTGTACAAAAGAAGTGAAACACAGTGAGGAAATAAGAGGCAGTAATACAGCAATAAATTGGCATTCATGGAAAAAAAAGAAGAATGACAATATAAAAATGTACTGCTGGTGTTCTGTCGTTCAGTTCCAGTGGGGCCCTTTAAACAACTAGTGAATCTTTGCTAAGAACTACAGTAAAAAAAAAAAAAAATCTCTGTGGGTAAAATCTATGCAACTCAACAACAACGGTGACTCATTTATTTCATCAAATTCACTAACTTTGGATCGTGTTCTTTGGCATCCCATAGTCTCTTTGCTTCAGTCCCCTCCCCTTCTCCACCCTCTACCAGGGGCCCTTCATAGGTGGGCCCTTCTGGTTGTACTCTACTTGATGGCTCATACAGTCTCCAGGATTACACCGGCCATCCTTTCCCTTTGAACCGGACTGACCAGGGGGTCCTGGGATTCCAGGGACACCCTGCTGGCCAACTGAACCTGGAGATCCCATCTTACCATAACCAGGTGGACCTGGGACACCTGGAATAACAGACGGAAACAGACGTGTCAAAATAGTACTCGGACTGCTTTGGTAATTAACTTTTAAGAGACTATATTCATAAACAATTATCAAATTATTTAATTTTAACACATTCAGAAAGTGAGATATACCTTTGCTGACCAGTGTGGGTAATATTAAGATGGTGACCTTGACTTTGTAATCATTTCATCAGTGAGTGCAAGGTAACTTTCATACCGTTGAGATATTGTGCTACAAAAATGGGGTAGACTGACATAAATCTTTGTCAAAGGTTCTTAACACAAAGGCAGGTTAATTGTGTTATTGTGTGTGTGTGTTAATGATCTTCAGAGATGCAGGAAGTCTGCTATTCTAGCTGTTTCTTCTTAAAAACCAATTCATATTCACATATTCTCTGATGTCAAACTAATCCTTTAAACGTTTATGTAAAGGTTCAGTGTGTAAAAAATAAGGTGGAATTGTTTTCTTGAGGTAGAAATTTATGATAAAATACTTTTGCTTAACAAAACTTACAATCAAAAGTAGTGCTAGGTAAACGCATGACGCGTTTCCATGACGACTGACTGGAAAAAGACGTGCATGTTTATGTGCTGCATTAGCTCCTTTAGCGCCGTTAGCGCACCTACAGTCAAACTGGAGCGGTCTGTTTATTAAGTGAAAAGAGCAGCGCTACAAATAACCAGCGTACCTGTGTACTGCGTAAGTTTAGCGTTACTTTAGAGACTAATTATAAAAATCCGGAGTCACGCAAAGATGACGTCACACGTGTCTTTTTCCGGTCAGCCGTCATGGAAACGTGGCGTGCGTTAACGTTGGCCGCCGCTATCGCGTTAACGAGCCCTGCACTAATCAAAATGTTTTTCCCCCCATTATCTCGGAGCTTTACTTGAGCATTTAAGCATTCATTTTAGCATATAGATAAAGAGATAAAGGCTCAGAGCATCACTGAGCCTTTTATATTTATATCAATAGAAGCTTCAGCTCTACATTGGCTGCCATTTTGGACAGCCATCGTTTATTACAGTAGCCCACAATGGACAAACGAAACTTCCCTTGAGTTGTTATGCTAACCGAAGGCTTCTCCAACAGTGAGGTGAGGGATATTCAGCTACAACATGTAACTTCACTAATAAATATAGCAAAAATATTACACATTGTACCTTTAAAGACATCTATTAAGTGTTGCCTATTAGGAATGCAGTGTACAAAGGAATTAGAACTATACACTGACTTAAAACAAAATGGTAAAGAGAGCACTCACGTAAGATGATGTTATCATTAATCAGAACGTGAGAGAAACATGGAACAAACATTCAATCCTCCTTCAGATAATTTGAGTGTGACTGCCGTTTCATCCACAAATGAAATAAACTGCTCCTTGCAAATTGCAGATCCTAATTTGCTAATTTAGCGAATGCTATCTGAAATGTGTGATGATTGAGGCGGTTCAGATGTTAATTTGGCTGATTACTAGCCTGTTCATTTTATTTAAAATTGGGGGAATAAAAACAAGAAAGAAAAAACAAAAAAGAGCTTCATTATGCGGGCAATTTTACTAATCAACAACAGTGAAAACTTTTTGACTAATTGGCGTCATTTATGTGATTTAACATTAGCATGGGGTCTAGCAACAGATGCGGCTTGATGCGCGTTCAGAACACAGAAACACAGGCAGATGATTGCAGCAGATAAAAGAGTCTGACAGAAGATTTATTGTGATGTGAAGACTATATTGTAAAATGTGCTGAACAGAGCACTTGTTTAGCCGAGGACTTCCCATATTACTGATTATATGAGTCTACTGTAAGTATATCTTCATAGAATAGTAGGCTTCATTACCTGGTGCTCCTGGAGGTCCCACATCTCCCATCTCTCCCATCCCCTTATCTCCTTTTTCTCCACGTGGTCCATGTACTCCTGAAGAGGGAAAGTCACACCTTTTAGCCACAAAAACATGGGCTCATGGGTATTTTCATATCTGTGCTATTGGCTGTGGCCAGAAAAATTGGTCCCAGAGTTTATGTTATGTACAGCAGACCATAGACAAGTTTTTGCTATGGTGAGCATATAGCTACACAACATGCTAACCAATTTTAGCCTGACGAGTAACAGTGATATTGTAGTTTCATCTGATTCGGATACTCCAAGGGCCAATTTAGCTCTAACACTTCACCCAGCGTCTTATCCTGAACAAGAAGACATTATACAGCTGCATGTACGCACAAAACAGAGTTGCAGGGTTAAGATGTACAGCAAAGTGGGTGGATTGAGTGTAATTCATTCAATTGTCATGGACTCACCTGGAGGTCCTTGGGGACCAGATCGGCCTTGTCTGCCAATCTGTCCTGGGAGGCCAGGTGCACCTGGAGTCCCGGGATTACCCGCAGAACCATCTTTCCCTGGAGGCCCGGGCCGACCTGGGGACGCTACCATCTCTACTGGCATCTGCATGCGAGACATGTAGTAGGCCATCCTCTCTGGGGAGGGGGAAATATGCAACAAGAAACAAAGGTTTTTTTTTTTTAGCAATGACAGCTGTGGTTTCCCAGTGGGAGCATGGAAAAACGTCTGAGGGGAAAATAATCCTCAAGTGTTAGTGGGAAAGATTTGCTCAACAAAACAGAGATAAGCTACACACTTACCATCAAAGATCTTGATGACCTGCTGGCGGATGAATCCTTTGATGTCGTCATAATTGACTACAGCCTGTGACAAGTTAGAGAAGAAATAAGGAGAAAAAAACAATATTGCGAAGATTAATCAACGTTGATAATTAGAAAATTAATTATTTACAAGAGCAGATGGAGCCAGTGAGTGCCTTTGGCCACTGTACTGACTGAGATGATTAAACGTTACAAATAGCATAGTGAGTGCAACTCCAATTGTGTCTTACGTCATTTCCTGGTGAGCCTGCAGGTCCAGGGGGCCCGGGGTTCCCTGATGAGCCTGGGCTTCCCCTCTCCCCTCTGGGTCCGACTGGTCCAATCATGGGCTGTGCATCCTTGGAGTGGTACCCGCCACCACCAGGAGGCCCCGGGCGCCCTCTCTCGCCTGGAGAACCCTTCTGGCCTGCGGCTCCTGGTTCACCCTGGGACACAAACACAGACTAGTTTAATTGAAGTCAGGGATTTCAGACAAAGAAGAATTTGGAAGAAGGCAGGAATATATATGCTATTTTAGCCTCATTATCACCAATTATATAGTACATTTTCACTTTTTAAAACTCATTATAAATCAATTAATCAACGAATAGATACCATTTCTAATAAAAGTATGCAATTACATTTTAATTGTATTTTTATAGCACCTTTAATAATGCTTAATTGAAATGCCAAACATTTCAGAAAAAGCAGTACTTTTTCGACATTTCTTTTGAAATAATTTTAACAAAACTGTCATTCACCTGACATTTAATTCAGGCGCTAGGCTAAAACCTTTTTTTTGATAAACGAGAAAATAAAATAAAAGTAATAAAAATGGCAAATTTTATGACACAATGTCAGATCTTTATTAACCCTGTTTTAGAAAACAAAAACATCTATATCACGTTCCACACCACAGACAGAGCTCGTCATTCTGGTTGTGTAAATACACCCTTACAATACAGCATCGCTACATTAGCGACAGTGATTTATGGAGGACAAAGCAACCCATAATGCACATCTAATGTTTACATGTCAGAGACAGACAGGTGGCTCTTGAAATGGGGAGAATGGAGAAGAATGGCGGAGTCCGTTCTTGTCTTTCTCCCGTACTCCTCTTTCTGTGCAGCTAAAACCCTGACAATGCCATCCTGTCAGCGTGACAAATTGCCTCATCTAGCATCTCCCCTCATGCTTAATAGCATTATACCAGAGGTAGGAGAATAACTTTATCACTGTATCCCACCTATGGTACTGTAAGCTGTGTATGCTGGGGACAGATCCAACAGGCTGTGCAGCCACAGAGGGTGCACAGGTGGCCTGCTGCCATTTTGGCAAAGGGTGAAGTGAGGTGAGGATGAAGGAGGGTGTTGGTGGGAGGGGTCGGAGAGTTTGCGAACTGATGACTGTGTTATGTGCAGGTGCTGAGCACACAGAAATGAGGAGAGCGGGTATGTTCAGCATGGAAGAGCGACAACCTGAGTCTCCCTGAGCTAAAAGCTGGAGAAAACGGCGGCTCTTCCTCTGATCTGTGGAGGCAATGGCTTGCTAACACAGAGACACACAAACGCACTGTATTTTACCTTTTGACCATGCTGCCCATTTTCCCCTGGCTGCCCTGGAGTTCCCTGTAAAAATAAACACAGAAATATTCGTGAGAGGAATGAAAAACGCACACACGCCCCATTACTCTTCTCGCCATAATCCTTTAATGAGAACAAATCCCTGAAAACAGACAGTACTCACATCTTTACCAGCAGCACCATCATTGCCTGGCTCACCCTAAAAGACCAAACAGGAGGGTGAGCGCTATCACCAAAAACTAGCATTTTGAATGATGCTTCATTAAATTTGCAGGCATTTGTTTGGAAATAAAGACATGATGTACTAACCATAATTCCTGGGTGTCCAGGGGGTCCTGGAGGTCCATTCATTCCTGGGAGTCCCCTGTCACCATCCTTGCCTTTATCTCCTTGTATCCCCTGAAGAAGAAAGAAAGAGATTTTTCGAGTCACTTGTGGGCAGCAATTGTTGTTTCAATCCCTCGAGTGCTCTCTCACACAAACTCAAACACCAACACACACCAACAGAACATAATAGCACATAAGTACTCCCAACACTTAAAGGTACATTAATTTAAAATTGTGAATCTTTATATATTAAGTTATTACCTCCTTACCTTTGGTCATTATTTCCTTTTTTTAAGTATGTGCAGCTCCTATATTTATTCACAACAATCAAAAATATTGCTTGCACTTATTAGTTTTCCCCTCCGCTGCTAAAACAACTAGTTTTCCTTGTGGCACAGTTAAAAAGAGAAATCCAATTAACCGAATTTAATCATCCAAGTCTTGTTATAGAGCGTTTCTCTTACCACTCCTGATGGACCGGGAGGTCCAGGAGGTCCAGCTGGGCCTGTAGATCCCTGATGGGCAAAGTGAACGCACACAATTGAACACACTTACTGTATGAGAACATTTCAACAGATCAGACGTGCAGACGATTAGAAGGGCAGTGAACTTACAACATGGCCTGAGGGTCCAGGTCTACCTTGAGTTCCTGGTGTACCGGGATCACCCTGGAAAGATCACATATTGACATTCAGACATCGTAGGGGTCACACTGACTCAGACATACATATAGTCTAGCTCGTGTATATAGATCGTCTATAATCTGTAGAAGAATACAAGAGGAGATGAAAAATACTCACTTCATGACCTGGTCTACCTGAAGGTCCAGGTGGACCTGAAGGGCCAGCATCACCCTGGGAGGATGGAGAAGTGATGATAATATTTTTTAATTCAGCTCGGCAGACAGCAGCAGTATGCAGACAAACACACAGGCATAATGTGGCAGTAATGCAAAGAGTTGTTGGCGAACCTTCTGTCCAGGGAAGCCAGTGTGACCTTTGATTCCTTTGAATCCCTGAGGAGAGACATCAAAGATCGTGAGATCGGTACCATATCAGAATTTGGCAAGGTGAGGCTGCCAGTGAAGAGGCAGACGTGTCTTTGAAATCCTAAACCCCTGCTCCTGGGTACAACACAAAGTGAGATACAGAGATCTGGAGAGGAAAGTATATTAAAAAAAAAGAGAAATGGAGGAAGGAAGGTACTCCTTTCTCCGCTCTCTCTCTCTCTGCGAGTGTGTGTCGGTCCTGTGTTGATGTTAGGAGAAGATAGGAAGCTAAGAATTTTCAGATGGATTCCCATCACCAGTGACATGAGACGATTTCTTATACCGACGCCTAATGCAGTTTTCGCATATGGGTGGGGTGAGGGAATATCACAAAGCTTCAATCCAACAATAAGGACGATCACAGACACACATCAAGAGCACAAAAAACTGCTGTAAATCAATTTTTCCATATAAGAAGTTCATTTAAGTGACTTTGGACATGGCACGGATGTTGGTGTCTGACGTGTTGGGCAAAGTATATAAAAACGTGGATCTACTGGGATTTTCCACATACAACCATCAAAGTTTACAGAGATTGGTAAAAATAGTTGAAAATAGAAAGACAACAGTTGTAGTTTGGCTTCAATTCAAATGTATCTGACATTTTAACTCAATTTTATGTTGGGTACCTTTTAGTTTACCTAATAAAGATGCCACTGAAAGAAGTAGTGGGCAGTATTTTTTGTACATGCTGACTAGCACACTGTTTTGTGGTTAGTACTTGTCTCGTGACTAATTTGTGTTATTTTCTGCACTGGATCGATACAATATCAAATCATTCCTTGTGGATGTTAGAGGTGAAACTCACTGGGATTCCTCTTGGTCCTGCAGGGCCTGGAGGGCCCATCTCTCCCTGACAAGAAAAGAAATAGCCAGAGTTAAAGGTCAACGTTTATATGTATTTCTTAAGCTGTACTCTGCAACAGTGCTACTATGTGGTGTGTTTGGATTTCTTCTCTGTTTGTGTGGGCATGCCACTGATGTGACTTACCCTTGCCCCTGGTTTACCATCTTTTCCATCCATTCCTTCAATGCCAGGGGGGCCCTTTAAATGGAAATAAAATAAAATTGTGCAGAAGAGAATTCTTAACATTATGAAGAGGCAAATAGAGAGTGTTCACACATGTTAAAATGGGTCAAAAAATAGACATACCATCAATCCTGGGGAGCCTGATGAGCCTCGGGGTCCTGTTGGTCCCTGGGACCCTTGTGCACCATCATTGCCCTACGAAAGTGTGAATATACAGACAAATATTTTATTATTTTTGAACGCAAAGAAAGTTCAGAAGCAGCTAAATGTGTGGTTTTGTACTCACTCTTTCACCTTTGACCCCGGGGACACCTTCACTGCCAGACTTGCCAGCAGGGCCTGGTGGACCCTAAGAAAATACACAGTGATATAAAACTATAAACTGTGTATGAAAAAGAGATGTCTTCTGGTTGCAAAAAACAAAGCTTTAGTTGGTTTTTGACACTGGGAATTCACAGTTGTCTCCTGCAACTACACTAGCTGTCAATCACACTTTTGTCTACTCACATGTGCCATGCTTTATCGTCTATTTCCCTCTAAATGGGAACATAATTAGCAAAACTGACACAATTTGCTACTGGAAAATCTGAAACTGAAACTAGCAAATGAGACCATTAACTCCTCAGGGAAATGTTTACTGAAATGAATCACTCTCATTTTCCCATAGACTTCCATTTAAACCGAGTTCTTTTTGCAACAGACTCAGTCGCCCCTGGTGGATTATTGCAATTTCCACCCTACATCAAGACTTTTCTTTTCAAATTCTTATAAACATTCAATGTATGTAACGTTATGTGCCACAGAAGCATGTACATACAGGTGGTCCTGGGAAGCCTGGTGTTCCTTGGAAACCCTTGAAATAAAAAGGAGCAACAAATAAATATCCATGGATGCATTGATGATTATCCATTATGTGTATGTACAACATGTGCTGTCCATACCGGTTCACCTTTGCTCCCAGAAGCTCCAGCTGGTCCAGTGTCTCCTTTAATACCCTGCACACACAGATATGATTAAATTGTGACACAGTTAACTTTGTTATCATAAATGAAGGAGCCGGAGTCTAAATATTGCTGAGCAGAGAATTCTTATGACAACGCACTGACCGGTGTGCCGGCCTGTCCTTGGTACCCAGGGCTACCAGGAAGTCCCTGCAGAAGGAAAAGGATGTTTTGGTTCGAAATATTGGACATAAGCTTCATAATGTATTACATAACGGAGCCAGTACAGTAGCTGCTTACTGCTTCTCCTTTCTGACCACTGTTTCCTGGGCTCCCACGTTCAGCCTTTAGTCCCTATCAAATAAAATAGCCATTGAATCAATGTCAACTCTCACATCCGAGTAACTGTCTATGATGTAGGTAGGATTGTTGTCAATCCCACTGTTATAATGAGGCATCAAGTGTTAACTTACTGGCATTCCAGGTGGTCCCATAGTTCCTGGGTAGCCCGACGTCCCCGGAGAGCCCTGAAGTAAAGATCACACAATCAATCAAACGAGAAAAGCAATTATTTTTCTACATGTTATAATTTCAAGGAAATTGACTGGCAGATAGTTACCTGCTCGCCCTTCAATCCTTGGAGGCCAGGTGACCCTTGCTCACCCTGCTGACCCTGAAGATGGCGGGAGTGAAGAATGATTAGAAAATGAAAGATGGGATGTGATATGAATGTCAAGAGGAGAAGTCCCCCTGGTAGAAATGAGCCAAGGACAAGGCAAGTCAATATCAGAGAAAGGAAGCGGCTAACTGGCTCGGATCACGTCCCTCGGGGAATGTCTACATTTGATTTTGTCCCTTTGCTATCCACCTCTATGAGGCTTCAGGATGGTAATTTAGCTCTGTGATGGTTGTATCCACGGGCTGAACACTTCTCTCCCAGTTCAATTTGTTGCAATTTTAAAAAGGATCTTAGTTTTCCAATGTTGCTCCGTTATTTTGCTGCATATTCAGGGACAAAGCTTTTCTCTCCCCTGGACCTAAACAATAGGAACTTAACTTCTGTCAGGCAAACACTTAAAGATTGATCCTGCAGTCTAAAATCTTTATTTCACAGTCCACTAATTTGAAGTTAATATTCACGCACGCATCAATCTGTCGCCAAGCAACAGGAGCTGAAAGTGGAAGAAGGACGAGTGCTTAATGAAAAGTAAGGGAGAAAAGTTTGAAATTATGCAAAAACAAGAGAATGCCAGAGGAAATTGAAGATGCCCTCATCAGTATGATTGTTTTAACACAGTAGGAGCTGCTGTTTTCTTTGGAAAGAAACACTTACAAAAAAAAAGGAATTACTGCTGTAAGATGAGAGGCATGGACGTGTATCTGAATTTACGAGAAATGCTGCGTTTGAAGAAACCACTAATTGATCATCACGAGTAAGTTCACACAACTCAATATGAGTGATGTGTTTCAAAGCAGGTTCATAATTCTCACCTTGTTTTTTTTTCCACAAATGGAACAAACAGACACAGCGTTGCACTCAGCAGAAGCTTACACCTGCTACAAGAGTGCTACTAGTCTGCAAATGGATTCCATGCAGTGCTCATGCAGCTCATCCATTTACCAACTCTATGCTGCTGAAACAATAAATCTGTATGAGGAGGAAGGGGGGGGAGGGCGCTCTGTCTGCACTGCAGGCGCTCTCTCCATCACTAAGACAAGGAAGTAATTGAACAACTGGTAAAAGAGACAACCAAATAATTTCCTCATCTGAAATAACATTCATTAAAGAACAATGCAGAAAGGCAGGGAGGGGATGGAGACAAAAGGGCAACGATAAACAGAAGCAACAATCTGCCACTGAAAGCATATGTGGAAAATAGAAAAAAAAAGTACATTTATATTAAGTGTAGGCAAGGCAAGCAAAGGCAGCATTATTTGTATGGCACAAACATATTTCATACACAACATTATAATAACATTTCAAATTTGGGAGCATTACAATTGAAAAAAACCCAATTACAATCATAAATTAGACTACAATATATAACACAAACAACATTGAGCCCTTTATTCCACTTTATTTAAAACTTTCCCTGTCCCTGTTGCCCTGTCCCCGTTCCCTGTATGACATTAGTATGATGTCAAAAGACGTGATAAAAACTGGTGCAGTAATCAGCTTTAACTTGTAACCAGATGCAGGTTAGGAAGTGGTGGATCTACTGTATGAAGCTACCAGCAAGTACCTTAGTACCTTTACATTTTACGTAAGAAAATAAGACTCACAGAGGACCTGTAACTCAGCATTTACATGCTAATGTTATTTACTTGAGGTAAGGATCTGAGCAGTAAATATCCATCATCTGTTACTGATTAAAAGGAAGAAGAAAGAATGTGTAAATAGAGTGAATGAGACTTACATGTGAACCAGGCGGGCCTGGAGGACCTGGGAAACCGGGAGGTCCCTGTGAACAAGGAAAGAGTGAAATGGAAACACCTGAGACAAATGATGATAAACAAACATAACAAAGGTAATTTGCACCTCTGGTTAAAGTAAGATTCGACTTATTCCAATTGACTGAATGCTGCACCAAGCATCACAGGAAAGCTTAAACTTGTCTGTGTACTTGGATTTGTTAGCTTTTTAGGGACCTTTTATGGCTAATATTTAAATTTTGCTTTTGTTAAGGTTAAGGATGATTTCTTTTTGGTCAAAAAATAAATAAATAGAAGTGTGTTGTCACTCAGGCCAGTAGGGGGCTCTGTGGACTCACAGTGAACAACACAAGCTCCTCTCAAGTCATTTGTTCAGCTTTGAGAGAGAGAAAAAACGCAGTGGTGCTGAACTAAATCCTAATCAAATCTTTTCCCCTCGCAGTAATAATAGCAAGCTATGGTAAGACTGTGATTGGAATGCTTTTCATACATTGATTCTCATTTCAACATGTTCTATTGATGATAGAGTTTGCAGGGTGGTAGTATAGGAATTGGTGTCATCAAAGTAACTCAAATCCTCTTGTGAAATCAGCAAATTAGTGTGTCCATGGAGCACATTTCAAAGTTTACATTATAACTTTCTCCTCTTCACAAATTCACATTCTCAGTGAAAGAATGGTTATCTCTACACTCAGATAGAATCTTACCATGTTTCCTGGTATTCCAGGTTTGCCTCTCTCTCCTGGTGCACCCTGTAATGAAGATACAGGGAGACAGATGATGAGGAAGTGATTAATTCATCTTCTACCACTTTATTCTCCACAATAGGGTCGATGGTGCCAATCCCAGCTGACACAGGGCAAAAGTCGGGGTACACACTGGACAGGTCGCCAGTCCATCGCAGCACCACACAAGCAAAACATCCACTCTCACACTCACACCTAGGTCAATCTGCCTAATTGCCAAATCTGCATGTATTTGGTACTGTGGGAGGGAACCGGAGAAAACCCACGCACACACAGAGAGGACATGCAAACTGACCGGGGGTCAGGAAGTCTGTAGATATTATTTGTGATAATAACTTCACAGATGTTCACATCAGCAGATACGTACCACAAATATAGATCAGGCAAAATGGCCAGATTTTATTTTACTTAGCTGAACTGAAACCACAATATACATTTTGACAAAATACATAACTGTTATTGAATGCGTTACTATACACCAGTTTCTTGTTGTGTCTTATTGGTTGTGCATGAGAAAACAAAGAGAGATTATTATATTTATTACTCCTCCCCCTAGTCTCTTTGTTTTCTTAATTATCTTCTTTTTCCCCTTACTACTACACTCTTCATTTAACCTGCATATATAACTAATATATAGTACAAATATCAAGTTTTTACATCTGTTTATTATTTTCTGTTTCAGTCCAATGCATATCAACCAAATTACATCACCTCAGTGCATTGTGGTCTGTTATCTTATATTATCTTATATTTTATCTACTGATGAAGGGGGAATAAAACTTACTTGATCTCCTTTTATTCCCGGCGATCCAGGAATTCCAGGATGTCCAGGTGTTCCCGACTGCACCCACAAAATAAAACACGTAAATTCTGCATTAGGTCCATCCATTTTTTACAGTACTTGTCTTTGCGTGTGTGTACGGAATACAACAATGATCTCAGCTGACCATAGGTTGTGTTGCCTGCTCCTTGTTCTCCAAACACTGCAAGCAAACAAGAGAATAAGTGATCAAAGAAATGCTTCACGACTGGCACTACATTTTATCAGGCTATGACTCAAACACAAAAGGCCTCAACAAAACTGCAATGCAAAATAAGAGACCGTCGCTGTGCAGCCACCAACAACGAATCGTATATTGCGGCTGAAAATGTTCCGACAAGGAAGTTGCAGTCTCACCGTGTCACAGTTTTCCAAGGGGGTTACACCAGGCTTACCCTGATCTCCCTTTTCACCCTTAGCACCAGCCAGGCCTGGTACACCGGGCGACCCAGGGGTACAGCTCCCATCACAGTTTTCCTGTGTTTTAGAAAATAATAAAGAACATAAACAAATGCACATGCATGCACACATACACTCAGGGTAAGGATATACAGTATATGTTTTATATAGCTGCACAAACGTAAATATCACTGTTAAACTTACATCATCATTTCCTACAGTGGAGTCTTGAGGCAGCTGGTGTGGTCCAGTGGGATTCTACAAAAGCGGGCAGGGAAATGGAAAGTTAATTAATGTTAATTATAGAACTTTATGATTAATTCAAAGAAAATAATTACGGGGAAACCCGCTTGATGATATTCGGCCCCGCACTAAATTGGAGAATAAGATTCAAGGTTCCATGCAGTGTAGCAGTTTCTTGAATAAGCTACAGGATATCTCAATGTCCTCTCACTCGAATAACTTCAAGACTAAATTAATAAAGGCCTTTGTTTCTTCCCATTAATTACCAACGTCTCTCATTTTTCACAAAGTATGATTAGGTACGGTATGTGTTGTAATTCCTGGACTTCTATTTCTGATAATATTCCATCTAGTAATACAATTTATTAAAAAAGAATATTTGTGTGAGTCAGTGTGAAATGTCGTAAACAAAAATGCTTTAAAAACATAAAGTCACATTAATGCTATACAGAAAATATAAACCTTCAGTTCTCCTCCCCGTTGTAAGTCTGCACCACAAAAGTTTAAAATGCATCAGGCGTCACGCCGAGAAAACAAAACAGACAGAAACAACTGGTTCTGTCTGCTCAGACAGCACATAAACAAACAAGGAGAGTGACGCCACAACAGAGCTTTGCTGTCTATTTATAGTACAGAAATAAAACTGCTCGGTCCAAAATGTCCAATCATGTGAAAGGCGCTGGGCTCCCCATCAAAACAGTGGGACCCCTCTCCACTGTCGATAGCACCTGGCTCGGTTTCAAAGTCATTACAAATCCATTTGACATTGTTCAAACTGGAGCCATTATATAGAAAGGCTATTTTATGCTGCCTCCTATTCACTGTTATTTAGACTAGAGCAAGGCCTTGTGCATTAATAGACTTGATCAAAACGACTATAATTATGACACCATTTGGTGATTTGACAAGGTCACGACGACTCTAGGGCTAGGTTGAGTGACTTCCGCCACTCTGAGTGACCATACCATAAGCACTTCCAGTATGAAAAAGAAAGAGGCATAACTGGAGCTCTAAAACCACTGTGTTTGTGTTTTATCCATGTATGCGACTTCGAATGAACTGAAATGGTGAGATATGCGTTGGCCCCCTTCTTTGTGAAGAAGTAGTTCTTCTGCGTTTTTCCTTCTCCATCTCCATTCAAAGGGGAACACACACAGCTCCACAGTAGGAGTGAGGAGCCTCTGCTGTATATTAAGTAGCCATGTGTTTTCTCTTATTGAAGCTGATTGAAGAGCAGCTGATTGGCCGAAAAAGAAAGCAAAAGCCCGGGAATGTGATATCACCACATCCTAACTAGGAATCGATTCACAGCGATCAAACAACCCTAATTAAAATACAACGTTTACGGATTTAAAACCCACAACAGATCAGCTATCACATTCCCCTAATAAAATTATGTCATGACAACCACCAGCCTCCACCTCATCTTACCACTTTGCCTGGCACCACCTGTCTGAAAACTTTTGTCCACAAAATCACAAGACCTGTGTAATCAGTCCCAACAACAGACTGAAACTGCATGTTTCATTTTGTCTCATCTCTAGATGATCATAAAATATGCAGGCCTACCAAAAGCCTTATGTCCACATCAACAGATTTCCATAAATGCACACCAGTATAACGTGCAACAAACTAAAT
Organism: Microchirus variegatus; assembly: GCF_963457635.1. Classification (NCBI taxonomy): domain Eukaryota; kingdom Metazoa; phylum Chordata; class Actinopteri; order Pleuronectiformes; family Soleidae; genus Microchirus; species Microchirus variegatus. The sequence continues at coordinate 17,931,283 of NC_139814.1, read as the reverse complement.
CTAAGCTGTCCTCGACCTCACATCAGCAACATCTTTCAACATCAGCAACATTCGTAAATGGTTTGTATTTATATAGCACTTTTGTAGTCTTGATGTTTGCCATTCACATTCACAGTTTCATACAGCGCATTATGTGCATTCTTGCCCAAGGACACATCGGTATGAAAATGATGACAAGCGGAGCTGGAACCTTCCGAGTTGAAAGACGACTCGCTCTACCACTGAGCTACCGTCGCCCTCAACTTGTACAGATCGGGAATCTTATTTCACAGATGTGGGGGTACACAGTATGTAAAATAATTATAGGATTCATTTTTAGAAACACAATAAGACAACTGTACTTTAATTAATAGAACCATCTTTAGAAATAATACGCTTGGATTCTTTAATATTCCCTTCAATCAATAATTTCTGACAGTGAGTTTGCAAATGTAATAAAGGAGGAACAGAGCCTCCCATTCTTTCTCATTTTTTTATACAAATGACAATTCCAGGCACATCAATTCTTTTGCATTATTTATAATTTAAGCCCCAAATCTCCAGGATGAGAGCGGCCTTTCCTTCCCTTTCTCTCTAATTTTACTTACGATGTATGCAGGCAAACCCGGTTTCCCCGGTATCCCGTCGTTCCCGGGGATACCCTGAAAGAAGGAACTGAGGTTGAACTTTTTTTTCCAAATCAAGAGCTAAGCCACTCCCATATCCACCAACACTGAAGCCGGAATCAAACACTCAAGGTGAAAACAGTCCAGCCGAATACAATTCAGCAATAATAACAAAATGCCCCCTTGTCAAAGACCTAGTGTTTGCCGTACAGGTTAACCATCACCTCATCTTATCTCTTACTCACACCTTTGACTCCTCAAGCAGAGCAGCACTTTATTTGAAGGTCTGCTTTAATTGCAAACCTTTAAAACCAGACCTCCAAATAATCATTAATGTCTCGAAAGACAGTCCCAACAGCCATATGGGTTAAAGCTTGAAGCACAACTTATTTTACGTATTTTGATCATTGCTTATTTGAGACCGAGCTACACATACATAATGTAAGTCAGTTTCCTACATGCACATCATGGACACCTAAAGATGCAACGCGTGTCACAGCCTTATTTATGTAACCCAAACACCCCCAAGCTGAAAGCCTACATTAAAAGTGAAGTGCTGAAGTAGCAGCCTGAATTGAACTGAAGAGACACCTGCCCCTCATTTATATTTTCGTTACCTCAGGTCCTTGGATTCCAGTAAAACCCTGAGGCCCAGGAGGCCCAGGCGGGCCAGGAGGTCCAGGTGGGCCCTGAAAAATATATAAAGACATGACGACAAATGAAATAACACACACACTAAAAAACAAATGACAAAATAAATAAAACAAGGTAAAACGAGAAACAAAGCCCAATGAAAGAGGGCCACTGGTGACAGATCAGACCTGCGGGCCGGGCTGCCACACATTTAATGGAGTTCCTGGGGCTCCCTGGAAGGCAAAAACAGTCAAAATCAGGAGTTGCTTGCACAAACAGAATATACAGTATAGAAAGCACACAGTGGGAAAGTTTAGAACAGAATAAATGTATTATTGTTGTTGTGTTTCTTCGGCAGGGTGTGTGTGTGTGTGTGTGTGTGTGCAAGTGTGTACTCACAGGTCCACCAATACCCGAGTGTGGGGTTATGCAGTTGCACTCTCCAGGTTCACCCTGAAATATGCATCAAAGAAAAGACTCAGTAAAAACCGCAAAACAGCAAAACTATGCCTCGTACTATGAGAAAGTTTCAAATCGACAGCGCACTCTCAACCTGCTCATCTTTGCTGAATCCCAAAATCTTATTCACTGAACAGAAAGTCATAACCGCAGGGGGTCAAATACTGTGAACGCCTTTTACATTACTGAGTGAACATAAAATATAATATTACATGAAATGGTCCCTAAAGTGTTAAAGGGGGGAAAAAAAAGAATGAATTCATAGTACTACGGTGAGAATCTGATGTAATTCATCTAAAATCTGTAACAAGAGAGGCGCCCACACTTAAAGACACCTGCTCTCACCATCTTCCCCTAACATCTAAGTCAGGAATACTGGGTGTTTGAATTCTCCCAGAACATGTTCTTGTTCATGCTGTACAGCTATAGCTCTGAGAACTCTCTCTTGATGTTGCCCCCTCTTGCTTATTCTCTTTTAGCTTTCTCAATCATTTCCTCTGTTGTTCCGTCGAACTGAGCGCGTTCCACATCTTGCACTCCTCCCCTACCTTCGCATACTACCTCCGCCACTTCTCGCCCACCCTCTCAGTGACAGTGTCGGCTGGTGGCTCCGATGAATGCAGTAATTAATAGTCTCGCACACACTCTCGCTCTTAAGGCCTCTGAAGTTCCTCTCGCCTGCCAGCAACAGTACACATGTCACCTCCATTGCTTCTCTTTCCACGCCGCGAGGCCAATGTGTACATCTGTGTGCCAACACGCGTATGTGTGTGCTCATGAGGCAAAGTGAGGGGTGGGTGCGGGGGGTGTCTGTTGAACCATCTCTTGTGATTACCATCTGTTACACCCCCTTATATTCAAACCCTTCCAGATCCCCTCATCCGAACAAAATGGTAGACTTACCTTGTCCCCCTTAGCTCCATCAAAACCCTGCAAGAGCAAGACACACACACAAACATCTAGTTACTCTTACTGTGTTGTTCCAGTAGAAAGCCCTGAGTGTAGATCAGGGGACAGAGGATGAGATAGGAGCAGACAATGCCTCTGTTGTGGATCGAGGCAGACAACCTTGGTTACAAATGATGACTAAATCGAGGGCAACTCCCAAAGATGCTAAAATAATAAAAACAAATGTTGCTACTTATATTTCACTCACATCTGCTGATGTATATGCATGAAAACGTGCAAAGGAAACACGAGCGCATCAGAAATTAAAGAACAAAACAACTCACAGGTCTGCCATCAGTTCCTGGCTCTCCATGAAAGCCGGGGGCTCCGTCTTTACCCTGTGGGTCGAAATGTAAAATAGGAAACAGTGTTTGACAGTATAAAAGCACGACATTAGTTTCACATGGAAAAACATGCAGTTGTATAGTACCGGGCCCCCCGCTTCTCCTAAGCCTGGAGGTCCCTGCGGTCCTGGAAGCCCGACGCCTCCTTTGGAGCCCTGTGAGCAGTAAAACTCTGTCAGTATCAAAGCTTCTTTGGATTAATTTGCATATTGCACCAATGAGTTGATTTTCCACCACTTTATTTTGTGCTACCTTTTCCCCGGCAGGGCCAGTTGATCCTGTGGTTCCAGTAGGTCCCTATGAAAAAAAACCCATCACATTTAGACCAAATACGGAATAGGTCGTTTTGAATTGCAGGACTTTGCAAATATGTGCGAAACTTACGTGAAGCCCTGGTCGCCCTCTTGGTCCCTCTACACCCTGTGGCATGAATAATAGAGGACAAGACAAAAAAGAAAGTTTAGATGAGGAGGAAATCAGAGAGTAGAGAAGGGACAGTTTTAGAGGTCTATGTTGAATCCCAGGGCTTGAGAGAGAATAAGTTCTGAATAGCTGTGTGAATTTATTGTTAGATCTTAGAGGGAGGAAACCTCTACTCAAAGGAGATCAAAGGAGAATATGGTGTAGATTAGTCAAATCACAGCTGGAATGCCTCCTCCTCGGAGCTGTGTCTCCTGCATGTTACAGAGCAGCATCACTTGTCTACATTAAACATCTTTAATGATCCACATGTTTTTTTAATCACATGCCAGCCTTACTTGAGGTCCTGGAAGGCCGACTCCTGGAACTCCAGCTTCTCCCTAGAGAGGGAATGTGGGAAAACGCACATTTTAAAATCTGTGTATGGAAATAAGCATTTGCATTTATTTGTAAAAAATGGTAACACAAAAGACATCGACACCTTGTTTCCTTTGGGACCGGCAGGTCCCTGCACACCTGGTAAGCCTGGTTTTCCCTGGATATAAAACAGGTGAAACAATCATCAGCAATTCTCTAGGTACAGAGAAGCAGACGTGGATAAATAAATACACAAATCCCCTACATTCCTGCCAGGCTTCCCTTCTCCCGGAGCACCAGGTTCTCCTCTCTCTCCTTTTTGGCCTGGCACAGCTACACCTTCACCTACTGTTGTACCCACAGGACAGCTGGTACATGCTTCACCCTGGCACAAAAAACACAAAAATTGAACAATCAAACTCTAATTTTAACCACTGGAAACCATCATTAATCTGAATATGTGACCAGTGGCATCTTGTATCACCTGTAATTAAGACTCCCTAGTGGAAGGACCCTAGATCTAGATTTCTATCACATATGGTCTGTGGAATGGGACGAGAGCTGTGCAGCACATGCTGCCACATTTTAGACAACCAGTAATTAAAAAAAGACCATTGGGGAGATGCAAAATAAAGTGCAGCAACGTTGACCTTGTTCAGTTCAGGCAGTCTAGTACCTTCTCTCCCTTTAAGCCCATAAATCCATCCCGACCAGGCTCTCCAGGCAGTCCTGGGGCTCCAGGAACGCCATCCAGTCCCTTATCTCCTGTGTCTCCTAGTTCACCCTGGTAAAAAATTAAACACAGTGAAGAAAGGGCAAGACAATTCTTTCAAAGTCAAAATACTAAGCTGATGGATTTGTTGCAGGGTTTTTTTTTTCTTTAAACCCCATTTTGGTTGTATGGTACAACTATTTACATGTATTGCAGCATGGAAGTATGCGATACAGAATCATACTGTATGTGGATATTATATCCAGGTAATGATTATCAGCTATACTGTCTGACCCCAATGCTGAAGTATTTCTGTGAAAAGGCTTCAAGGAAATTTAAGCAACCATTGCTCTTTTAGAAGTACATTTTCCTGTGGATATTCTTTCTCTGGCTGTCTCTTAAGGCCATAAGTGACTCAAAATAACCTTACAGTGTTGATGACATGTAAGCCTCTTTGGCTAAAATCGTGTGTCTAAGCACAAAATATAAATATAAATATTGCAATTCCTCCTTTTACCTACTGCATAACGTAAGGTAGGGATATTGTCATAGATATAACCAAAAAATTACCTTTTCTCCATTTTCCCCAGCGAGACCTGGTGGGCCCTGTGTGAGAGAGAAGAATGTGATAAACAAATACATGCACATAAATGCATACACTTGCACACTTAAACACCACACTGTTTAATAAATGTGCAGTCATGTGTACGTTATACTGAGCAAGCCTCTTTCCATTCAGGTAAAATAACTATTGACATAAAGCTATCCACAAAGGCACGCGGCATGTAATTGGAAGGGGTGACAGAACCCAAGAGAGATTTATTCCACTTAGTAACAATTCTGCGGTAACAGGAGAATCCCTGCATATCCTATTTGTACAATAAGATTTGTAAGGTGATTCTCCCTCAGGGTGAAACTCTCAGCGTCCCAAAGTTTGCGCTCATATGGTTGCTGTTTAATCTGATTCACTGTGGGAATGAAATAGGAAACCAAGACGCTGCATTAGATTAGTGGGATATGTATAATGTGATTTCTGTAACTAATTGTGATGAAAATAGATAAAATCCTTCATAGCTGAAAGGGTGTAGACTCTGTAGATCCTTCTTTGTTGTTGGCTTTGCTTGTTAGCTACAGGAGGAATCCGTGTTAAGGCAGCGACGTTCAAACTCAGCTTTTTAAATGAGCAAATCTGTGTTAATGAGTACAATGTAAATATGTAGCAATGCACTGAATAGAGTACCATTCAGTAAAAAGCAGACAATATTCCATGTCAGTTTAAGGAACAGGAGTTGAGATGTGTCTATTTTGCTACTGAATTTCAACATGCTGCCCCCTAAAGGAAGGCTTGAGAAAGCATTGAGGCCCTGACCTCTTCTCACCTGACAGTTCCAACAACCATATATCTTTTTTAGACCTTTGAGCAAATATGTAACGCAACATTTATTTAAGTTCAAGGACTCTAAGACAAAGCAAGTTCATAATTTCTAAAAACCTGCCATGACCGCCTTGTCCTTACAGAGCACTCACACCTGTTTGCCATCAGCTCCAGCACCTGGAGGTCCGGCAGGCCCTGGAGGGCCCGGATCTCCTTGCTTGCCTCTGGTTCCCTCTGGCATTTTGTAACCAGCAGGCCCACTGCCAACTTCGGCCGGCTGACACATGCCACATTCGCCCTAAGAAACGGCAGGGAGTCAGGAAGGAACGGGTTTGCATGACAATTTAGCGAACGGACACAAAGAGCGTCACACATTATGTCTACGCTTACCTTCTCACCCCTTGGGCCAGGTCGACCAAGCCCAGGTAGCCCTTGCTCTCCCTGTGAAAATATCAAAGTAATATTAAAGCAGCAGAGAATAAAATTAGCAATGTTTTCAATTAATATGCACATAAAGGTGATTTTATGTATGTATGCTGTGTAACCTTGACTTACTTAACTTTAAAAAAAAACATGATGATCAAGGCTCGAATCAAGCAATCAAGAGTATGACCAAACATCCTTTTCAGCTCAAGTTTGACTTTTAAAATATTCTCCTACCTTTACACCTTTCTGTCCTTCTTTGCCGATGGGTCCACGCGGTCCTGATTTTCCCTGTCATACACACAACCCCATATTTCATTTCACGACATCAAAGAATCAGGAACGTGAGGTGACACACTCTGTTGTAAAGAAGTCAAATCTGTACTTACCGGCTTACCATCAGCTCCTTTGCTGCCTGCACTGCCCTGCAGACAGGAAACAAAGGATCACTTCAGTAACTGAAATTCACAGACTCATTTTAAAAAATGAAAGAAAGAATAAGAATGTGTCTCTTAAATTGGTAATGCACGTCGTGGTAAGCTGTGCCCCAAAGACAGGCTTGTGAAATGTTTTTTTGTTGTTTTTCTTTTATTACCACACTAATACGTTCCACCTGTGACAGAAATCTAATCCCCTGTACGGTCAGTTTTGGTCTCTAAAAATTAGGGCTATTCTCCATGAAGTCTCACCAGTAGATGTGAATAATGGTGAGACAAAACGGACTGCAGGACTCATCCCTCTCTTTCCCAAGAGTGTCAGGGAACTACAGTGGCCTTTGGACACCAGAAATGACCTCTCAATTCTCCAGTCTGGCTGACTGAGGCAAGATGGTAGCCTCCTGGACCTTGTTTAAAGACTCAATATGTTTGTGTGTGGACCTATTTATGTTTTTAGAGGGTTAACTCCAGAGAGAGCGCACTACACTGCTGATGTTAGCATATCTAAATGTGTAGGAATACAGATGTACAGTGTGAGTATAAGTTATGCTTCCACGGAATACGCATGCACCACATGCTGTAAACGAATGACGGGGGAACTTCATACCTTCTCTCCTGACTTGCCATCTGCACCTGCAGGTCCCTGGTAAAAATAAGAAAAAGAAGAAGAGTGAAGGCAGAGATGAGCCAGAAGTTAAGGTGTTGTTAGTTCAGCTTTGTTAGAGCGAGGTCATATCTCACTCCTCCCCCCGTCTCTGTTGCTCCAGCTTCTTCTCCTTCTGCTATAACCAGGTATGACAGATGGATGCTGGCACTATTGGAAATCGTTGCACCGAGAATCTCATAAGGCTTTAGATTTATATTCCTTTTCCCCCATAAATAATTCCAATTTCACCTGCTGGGGTAAGTGGGAGGATGCACAATGAAAAGAAAGAGAAGCACAGTGCTATGTACTGAATGCTGAGGTCTAACTCACTAGACGTAAAACACAGGTTAAGTTTATATTACAAATAAATTACCTTTTGCCGAGGGGGGAAAAAAAACAATGGCATTTCAAGTTTTTGCTCCTTCAGATGCTGCATCACTGTGAGCAGTGCAAGGGTAAATGCATCCACAGGGTAAAAATAACATTTGTTTCTTCAAACTGATAAGAGGAATAAAATACACACGGCGTATAAATATGCTCAAGGTCATCTGCTATTTCCGACTGTTTCTCCAACTCCCTTATAAAACATGTAGTGGGATCAGGAAGATTGAAAGTCAGGAGAATAATATTACAACTTCATAACAGTTTCAAAACTACTGCACTTACAGGCAATCCTCTTTCTCCTGCCCCCGGTGATCCAGGCTCTCCTTTGGGACCAGTCTTTCCTTGCAGAGCCACTGTGTTGCCCATGTCCGTACCAACTGCGGGGCAAACTTCACACTGGTCACCCTGAAGACAAACATTGCAATGATGACACGTACATGCAGATATATTAAGGCTTTGCCAGTTTATTTGCATTACCCAGCACCCACATTGTGTAGGGATCAAATGCAGTGTACCCATGGTCCTTAAATGAGGTGTGTTCAGGCACAATTTTGGTGCACTGCTGTCTTAAGGCAGCAAAAATGCCCCATGCGTCATTGACAAGTATTTTCATGCTTATTTAGGCTGCGGATTTAATGCACCAACATAGGCCAGTCCACATACACTCTGGGGACCTCTTCAGTTAGATGCATTTTGAATGTCGGTGCATTTATTTATCCTGTACAGTCTCATGGCGTTGTTGATGGGACAGAGGGTCCACCGGCCAAGGACCATGTACTCATAAATGTGGGGGTGCTGGCTGCTGGGAGTGCCGCCCCCTCCTGGGCGTAAAAGCACACAGGAAACAGGCACATCCTTCATCCTTAACAGCGAGGTTACGAGACTCATATCTCTAACTGTAATTCTGCCTCTTCCTCCTCTCCATGAGTAACCCGTTATAGCGCTGATTTACCGGAAAATCGAAACACGAACAAGTGAAGTGTCTCACACATCAGTGCTGACACTATGTGCTGTCTTAAATGTTAAAACAACAATAATTTGAATCGTAGCTGCACATCAAGTGGGACAATGAGCTCCTGTCTCATCACCATCGACTTCAGCCACTGTGTTCTTAACTTCAAACCTGCTTTTGGCACATTTCTTTAAAGTTCCTTAAATCTTTCTATTTAATCACCCATTTTCAGCTCAGCTCAGCAGAGAATCATTCATTTCTCCAGTTTCCTGACATTTACATAGCAATGCACCAGGCTCAGGTGCACCTGGCTTTTAAAGGCAATGACATGCAGAATTCTGATTGGCCTTGCACCTAACTTTAAATATCACAAGATTACACTATGTGTAAATGGCAAAATTTCAGTTGGACATTGCCTAATAAGCTTGCACTTTACATCATATAAATAGGGCCCATAGAGTTAAAGATGGGTGTTGTTTATACCTTCTCTCCCTTAAACCCAGGCGTTCCTCTTGGTCCCTGTGAAAATAGCAGAACCCAAGTCAAAGACTGATGTGTCAGCGAATTGTATAATGTCCACTGTAAACTCATGCATACATTAAAGTATATCAATCAGTGTTTAAAAAAGAAACTCTCACAGGGTCTCCTGGAAATCCATCTCCTCCTGGAGATCCTGCATCTCCCTGTAAACAAAACAATCACTATATGAATCACTCTGAATATTTTTACATTTACCCTGAAAATCAGCCTCAAAACATCTGTCCTCTCTTTGTTTCTCATTTTGGGTTTTGCTAGCTTAAGAACCGTAACAATTATTGAATCCACAGAAGATTAAGTTGATGGAAGAAAAAAATCATGCATAGAGTTATATTATATTACATATTATGTTAATATGCTTGGATGGATCAGCGAAGATGAGCTCATATCCAAATCAAATCCAATGAATGTACCATTAAACTAATTAAAAAGAAATTCATCAACTTTGTTGCATTTTAAAGTAAATAAGTGGCAGGAATTAAATTCATCAACTGTTTTCAGCTGCTGTTACAGTTCCTTTAATGTTATGTTAACTAAGTCAAATCTTAATCCCCTACTTTACGCTGATTAATGACGACAACTTCTCTGCATACATGCTAACTCGTAAATGAGTCCTGAACATTTCCACATGCTCAAAGAAACAGGACAAAAAAGTCAAACCTACCTTGTCTCCTTTGGCACCACCTGGTTCACCGGGAGGACCCTGACAGGAGGGAAAAACAATTACATAAATCATCTGAAACACCTTTCTGAAAATGCTTTTAGGCTTTTTTTGTGAAGGGCAATGAAAGTTGCCCCATAAAAGGAGTCGTGCCAAGTCCTGCCCTGCACTTCTGAGCGCATTGTCTAATAAAACAACTTTTTTGTTCCAACTTTGTGTGGGTGGAGGACATTAAAAGTAATCGACACAATCCAAAATGCATAATTTTTTCAAATGTATTTTACATTTAGAGTTCTTTAATTAAAAAATGACACTTACTGGTAGGCCTGGTATTCCAATTCCTGGAAGACCTGGGCGTCCAGGCTTCCCTGGCTCTCCAGCCAACCCCTCAGGACCCACCATACCTGGGGAACCCTGTAACACAAGATTAATACAGCTCTGTAAAACTGAGCCTCGTGCACTGTATGTGCCATTTGTTGGTAGAAACACTTGCATGCAGACCTTCTGTCCCTTGGGACCGACAACACAGATGGACCCTAGTCGACCCTGGGAAAATGTGACAGACAGAATGAAACGATGGCGTCAATATGAGAGAGTGACACCATCAGCATTAGCTTCATCTTGCCAAAGATCATTGTTGATTTCCCTCATTTCTTGACATTTTATCATTGGAAACAGAGAGCGAGCGAGAGAGAACTGCATGAGTTTCTAAGACGCATTATCTTCAGCAGTGCATATGCAATATTTCCCGCCTGCCTGATTCAAGTCACATCAACAAGCACATTCATATTCACGATGTCAGATGGATGGGAGGCTTAAGAAAATCTATCCACCACCAAATCCATCTGTCCACGACAAGCACTTAGCCTGGTGAATAGCTAAACGGGAGTGTGTGTGTGTGAGAAGCCCAAAACCAGGGGAATATCTCGGAGCACACACGCGTTGTAATTTGTTCCTCATACTTTTCATGCGCCTACAGGATCACTGTGCTGAACAGGGAAGATTAAAAGGTTTAAGTCTTCCTGAATAGGCGTCTGCCTGCATGAGAGACGCAGAGCACAGTCAATGAGGCAGCATTGATTGTGCAAGCTTTGTTGCTCTAGCCTAATCTAACAGGCATTAACAGGATGACTTAACGCTATGGGGGGGTGTGGGAGGGTCCAAGCTTAAACAGTAATACCCTATAAGATTGCTAAATATCCGTTCTGAGGCTGATAAAAGTCTACATGTTTGTCAATGCTGGCTCACTGTAGCATTTGTCATATTGTAAATATCCACTCGGAGCAACTGTATATGGTCTGACTTGGGCGTGCAGCAACTTATGTCTGAGAAACACTTTTACTGATTCTGATTGCAGGAAGCCTGCAAGACAAAAAGTAAAAAAAAAAAGAGCAAAGGAATACATCACACACATACATCCTTCCCTGGAGTGCCTGTGAGACCCTGTGGACCGAGCTCTCCCTTCTGACCCTTGTCTCCCTGTGTAGATCCAGAGGGGGAAAATAAGAGAAAAAGGGGTGTAAATAATACAGCAAAGTAATTAGAAAATCCGTGAGAATGCTGCATCTTCACTGTCGGTCACCAAATTTCTTGAACCTTTCACCTTGTATCCTGCTGCTTCGCCCCAGTTGGCAGGCGCCGCCTGTGGAGAGAGGAAATGGAGACAGGAACCAGATCAATGATTCGGCTCTAAAGAGACATCATACAGGCACTACTGGAGCACGGAGAACAACACTGTGACCAGTCAGTAACGCGAAATGGGCTACCAGCAGGACCCATAACACACACACACACGTCAAGTTTGTGAATGAAATACATCAAAAAGTGACTTGCTGTTAAAAGAACACAAGCACAGCCTCATCCCCAAAGTATAACTATTATGAGAGCGGATGCTTAAAATAAGGCTTTGAATAGAGTTCAAACTAAATAGCCGAAGGGTGAGCCGTGTTTGTGTGCTGTGCAGAGGATTGGCACTTACCGGCTCGCCTCTCTCTCCCTTTGCGCCCTTGGGTCCTTGTGTGCACTGAGGTTAGAGAGACACTTGGTTGGCAATGTACTATCATAGACCCCTCTTTTCTTTTGGCATACTGCATGCCAAATAAGGAGACAGTGCTTTTGTGTAAAAACGAGGCACAGCTCGAGAATGAGGCGCAATGGAAAAGTTACTTACTGGACCTGAATGGCTGCCAGAACAGTCATCACCCTGAGATGGAGAGAGGCAGAAGAAAAGAATGATTACTTGTCAGTGAGGGGACACAATAAGGGTTCTGAAGAATGCATATCAGCAAGATGGTGGATTGGTCCACAGCCAGAATCATTCTGGATTAGACTATAGCAGCATCATATCGTGTTTGTGTGTGTGTAAAGGTATTAGTATTCAGTGCTGGGCTTGTCTGGGCACATGTAACGACATCTCACATTCCACTGATATTACACTAAGCACATACACACACACACAGAAGCCTCAGTACAGTAAATACTCGTGTCCTTCATACTCACCCGGTCACCTTTTTCCCCTTTCAACCCAGCAAGATTTACAACCTGCAACACACACACACACACACAACCACACTGTTACACAAGCCACAGTGTCACATCATGTTCTACTAGAAAGAAGTGAAGCAAGGATCATTTTCTTCCCTATTCAGGAGCAAACAACACGCACACTACAGGCAGACACAGAGACAGAAAGAATCGTTACGACGCTGTTTAATATTCGCTGGAAGGAGTCGTGTGTCTGACTAAAAGTGGATTTTTTTTAGAAGTAAAAAATATCTGCAGTTACCAGGTGGTGGCACTGTTACACAAAGCTAAACTGTGCTGCTACAGTATGCGGTTAAAAAAGGATGAAAGGTGGGCAAGTGGGCACACACGCAAACACACAGACACACAAACACACACACTTCCCATGGGAGATGGAGATCAATAGGAATGTCTGATTCCCACAGCACAGGAGTGAGCAGACCAGCTGCACTTCACGAGGGCACACACACACACACACGCACACACACGCACACACACGCACGCACGCACGCACGCGCACACACACACACACACAAACACACACACACACACACACACACACACACACACACACACACACACACACACACACTGCACACTGAATATGAACAACCATTATAAATAACTGCATAATGTTTTTAGTGAAAGCGAGGAATTAAAGCTGAATCCGCACACCAAGCTTCTCTCGCACCAGGAGGTATGCGTATGTTGAAGTTGTAAGTATGAACTTGCTGAGACAACGATGAAGGGTTAGTGCCGGCACAGAGACAATGAGTCGTCCCCCCCACTCTTTTCTCCTCGCTCTCTCTTACAAGCTACAAATCTGTCAGTGGCGGGCTGAACCAGCTGCAATGATGAGTCACTGTTTCCGAGCTCATCTCTGAACATAGGCTCAGTCAAGTCCTCATATAATTTCACATAAAACCTCAGTGGCCTTGTCTTTGTTTTGCCTCTCTTACACGTTGCTGTGAAGTACCCTTCCTCTGAGCATACTGAACCCCCACGAAAACATCTTTGCAATCACTTGCCCACTTTGCTGTAATTATAACTCTTAATGAAGATTAGTTTGTTTATGATAAACAAAAAACAATGGATGGCATTGGATGTCCCATTGTCCATTGCTGAATCATGCAAATAAATTAAGGTTTCTTACATGAGAGGGGTCTTAAGAGAAGAGGTTCAATTCAAGGATTTATCCGTTCAATTTACGCTGCTGGCTCTAGCATTAGTACCTTCATTCTTTTGGCCACTTGGGGCAATGCAGCAAGACATTGTTCACTTGCTAAACGCTGAAAGAACCTGACGCAGCAGGTGCAGGAGATTAGACCTGCAGTGTCAGTTCCTCTTTTTTTTTTATGAATCAGTTTATGTAAAAAATACAAGAGGGATGTGAAATATGTTAACTGTATTAAAAAGTGCTGCAGGCATACCCCTTTGCAGTTTTTGCCTTCTTTTTCTCCTTCATTTTATAATTATTATTGTTGTGCAGCTTAAACAAAATCAGTTTGTATAAGTGTGTCAGATCTATTCAACATGCAAATGCTGCTAATAGACGTTCTTCAATCCAATCAAATTCAAATACGGAGGCTCTCATTCTACGTGATGCATGCCAAAACCTACGCTCTTTTATCAGCTTAAGTATCTCAAAAGACGACGGAGTAGAAGATCAAGGCTAAAATTCGGGTGCCAACATCCTGTCAGTGAGACGTGCTTTTTGGTATTAAACATCCCACTGGGCTCATTTTTAGCATTGTCTCTCCGTCTGCCAAATTCTGACACAACAAGGGCAAGGCCTGGCACATGCTAATGAAAATATAATGCCGACAAAAACATAAATTAACAGGTCTCCTGAGCGGTGCTTCTCCAAATCAGTGAGGAATTAGTGCCACTATTTAAAATGCAAGGTGACTTGTAATTATGTATGTATGGAAAAAAAATTGCAAGTAGATTGGGATTTTAGTTTTAGGACAGCGTTTTCTTTTGAAAGATTCATGCTGATTGGTGGAGCAGAGGCCTTTTTGGCTTACATAACCACGAAGCCACTGATGTAGCAGGAACAACCCATATAGGAATAGCTGAGGCAGCATGACAAGAGCACTGTGATGAAAATTGATTTCTAACTCAAGTTTAGGATTGTGCTGCAGAAACCAAATCTTATTCAGATCATTTATTACCATAATAGTATTAATGCATAATGTCTTGCCTGGCATAACTGTCAGTGTTGCAGCGCATAAAATCTAGATATCAGGTTGTGTTATGGATTCCTGTGGGTACTGTGCTGCCTTTTACTGTATTAAAAAAAAAAAAAACATAATTTGACCAAATGAAATTGAAAACACAGAAGAAAAGTCACTTTCAGTTTTTTTTGTTGTGCCCCCAGTGGGAGAAAAAAAAAAAGCTCCATGCACCATCCTGAGTAATAACCTAAGTCAGGGGAGGTGACCAGCTGCATTTGTAAGCACACACAGAAGCAACATAATGAAGCGTCTAGAGTTTTGTATTCTATTTGTGAACAGAACATGCCTATTGTAGGTGAATGACAAAATTAATAGGCAACAGAAAGTCCCAATTGAGACTCGGGGGCATAATTAGGTGTAAATCAGTCCTCAGTCAGTCAGTAAGCTGGGCACATGTGAGGGAAGAAGTCTTTTTCTTTCTATAAAGACAGACACACATTGCATTCCTTTTCCTAAACCTCTTCTACACACATCAGTGAGTATCTTTATCCATCTATACTGTATGCTTGTTGGTCTTAAAACTATATAGGATCCAGTGGGTTAAACCAGTGCCGTCTCTGGATTACTGCAGTAAACTAATCCCACACACACACAGAAAAACAAAAAGGTAACTTGAGGTAACTGTTCTGGTCTAAGCCACTGTGCCATCCCATCATACAAGTCACAACAGAAATACAGCTTAGTAGAAACAAATGCATGGAAATGTGAGCCTTACTTTGTCTGCCAGATCCTTGGATGCAAAAATCTCCTGTGGTAGTGTGAAAAAGAAAAGAAAACAAAAGTGATAAACATAATTTTATTTTCCATCGTTAATTTGGCTTCACATTGGTGCACAACTGGTTTCTGTCTATTTTTAGACACTACTATTCACAGTTTCATGGCTCTGCTAATATTCAGACACACTGAAACCAATGGCTTTGAAGGCCAGCCACTAAAATATATATATATATATATATATATATATATATATATATATATTTACATTTTGATAGCACTATAACCTGCTGAATGTAATTGGTCTATAGCTTTGAAAGCCTTTGAGCAAAAACCACATATCACCAATCACTGGCAGCTCTGTGGTTAAAACCATTCAAATCTGTGTCATATGGCATCTTCTGCTGCTATTGTTCATTGTTATTAACATTGTTTTTATTCTAAGTGGGCGGGAATAGCTAAAAGATCTGCAAAGAAAAAGAAAATAAATGTACATAATGAGCCCCGAGGCAAATGAAGACATTGACCCAGCTGTACAGAGTTACAGACAAGACGAGACGGAGAAAAGGACTAAGAAGCTGAAAGGAAACTATTTGTTCAAGTCAACTATAGAAACACATTGAGGCCAGGGGAAATGAGACACAAAGAAGCCTTTGGGCCTTGCGACAACAAGATGACCTTTCAGCTGGGAGCTGGGTTGAAAGCAAGAGGGGAAAAAAATAGATTTACACTGTCAGAAGATAAGAAACAGCGTGGGTGAGATTTGTCATACTCGTGAAGGGCAGTGACTACTGTGACCCAAACACAGGCACAGAGCGGCTGCACAAAAACCTGATTCTACTCGATGTTGCAAAGGCATTACACCTTTGTATAATAGTGTAGCCCAGATGAGTCAAATAAGCCCCTGCCCAGCTGGTATGGTGGTCACTGTTGTCATGATCAAACCTTGTTCAAGCTCCTGGAAATTACGTTTAAAGTGAAGTAGAAATTCCAAACTTTCTGCAAATACGTGTAGGTACAGTAAAAATGTCCTGGGAAATGTATACAGGATGACAAACAGGGCATCTAAAATAATTATATTTGATGGAATATTATGCACAACATTGCTTTAGTGAAAAGGTAAACACAGTTATGAGATCCAGTTATGGCGCTTTTCCATTACCCAGTCCTGGCATGTTTTTTTTTTTACTTTTCTATTAGCGATAGTACCTGGTACCTGGTTCCCAAGTACCTGCTCTTGCAAGGTTCCAAGCTAGCTGAGGCGATACTATGTGTGAAGTTGACAGACTGCCGACCACTAATTGGCACTGTGTTGGCACTGGAAGAGTCATGAGCAAAACTAGAATCAAACCAAACAATGCCGAGCTGTAGATCAGTTAAAAGGACAAATCCTGGACATGCATTAACCTACAATATTTAGCAAGGCAATGCCTAAAATCTCCACATTAAACAGAGGAGTCTGGTGTATTTAGCAACAGAACTGCCGAAAGCCGCTATCGCAAGAGGCGAACCACATCACAACCCCGTCAGCTGTATTTCAGTTCAGTGACTGAACAAATTGTTTTAATTAACTGATTCTAATGATTCTGTACATTGAAAATAACTGCTTTACGAGTCACTAGTTTGTGTGTCGCGTACAAAACAAGTCACGGCAGTTTCATGCAGCCATGCTGTGATGATTCCGCCCACATTGAGGAGGTACTGTATTGTAACCAACCAAACCACGCCATGCCGGTACCATGTAGTGGAAAAACGGCCATTAGGGTGCAGAGTTTTGAATGTTTTATTAGTAGTGATGCCACTTTCACACCAGTCCGTTAAATATACAGACAGCAGGTGATCATCTTCACTCGGCACAGCAGCATGAAATGGGAGGCAGCTAGTCTGGGCTTAGTCTGAAGTATAACGAAAATCCAACTACTTCCACAGTTAACTAATCAACATTCAGTCTCATTTGTTTAAATGAAAGGTGCCCAGCAGAGACTCCACAAGGTTACTGCATTTGGCCAACAAAAAGTCAAACGCATAAAACCTCAACCTGTTGTTTTTATGATTTGTTTTTGGGTTCAGCTACAGAAGTGGACGATGTGATCTTCAGACAGAGTCGGGTTAACTGTTTGTGTACCTGTTTCAACTTTTAAAGCAGATTTTAAAGTTTTTGAAGAGAACACTTAAGCAGCTTGTCAGATTCCCCAACGGAACTTCATTTAATAGATTTTGCCCTGACAGCAAATGCCCTTCTTGCCTCTGTCTCAGGCTTTGCACTGGGGACCGAGAGCAACAGCTGTTCTGCAGCTTTATCAGAGCCAGCAAGAGTGTGAGGGGTGAGAAGGTCGATATAGAACAAGGCTGCTCAGAGACTTAAAAAACAAACTAACATTTTTTTTTTAAATCAGTTTTGATTTAAGCCGTGCAACGAGGCAAGAAATCTGCTCATGTTGTTCTTAACTCTTAAGAGAATTCAAGCAGCTGGATTTTGAAACAACTCGAATGCATTTGTTTGATTTTTCTGGAGCCTTCCAACAAAAACTGTGTTACAGTAATCTGCAGGTTTAGAGACAACAGTACAAATGAGCATTTTGGCATCAAAGAGTAAATACAGAGAGCAGAAATAGTTGAATGTTGTCAATAATTCTGATTCGAATCAAGAATTATATTCAAATTTCTCTGGAAAGTGAAAACCCTCAGACCTTGGCTTAGTTTGTCATTTTCATGAACTATATACCTTTTGTAAATAGGACACTCATAATTGACCATGAGCATGTGAACGAATGGGTATGTCTCTGTGTGTCCCTGTCATGGACTGACAACCTGCCGAGGGTGTACACTGACTTTCGCCCCATGTCAGCTGGGATTTGCACCAGCGCCCCCCCTGCAACCCTTATGTGGAAGATAAAGCATTGGAAGATGGGTGGATGTGTAACTATTGTGTGCAAGTGAGGATACCGACAAACTTGTGCATCATCATCTGCATACAAAAGAATATGTAAAGAACAAGGTTGCAGGCAACCTGACCCGGTGGATGCAGACACATGTTGACGGAAAACTGTAAAGGGCCAAGAATAGAACAAAGTGGGAGTGGTAAACTGTGTATATTTGCACGGAAATGTTGATCAATAGTTGACCCAAATTTACTTGCTGTGCACACTGTAAAGCTACAGCATACATTCCTCTTCTCATAATGCAGTATATACCACGTGTGCTCAGTTTATGGCGCTGTCACTCACAAAGACTTGTGTTATGGCTCAATAACATCTGGTCTGCACACTGGTATTTTAGTTTACACAGAGATAAAAATAGAAAGTCCCTGTATTCATGTTCATGCATGTGCCTGTAGGGGTGTGTGTTTGTGTGCGCAAGACAGCATCAGAGAAAGAGGGGATGTGGAGAAATGGAGAGAAAACTGAAATGAGGGCAGGTTATAGCTCATTCATTGCAGGTACATATCTGCAGTATAGTTAAGTCTGTAAGAACAAAGAAGCCGGTGACGTGACGAGACCTGAAACACGATACCATATGGGACTTCACATCTTGATACCCATATTAAACAGTCAGTCTGCAAGTAACTGATAGCAGAGGAGGAGAAGAAGAGAGAGTGTTGGGTGAGCGAGAGGCAGAGTGAGGCATTCCTGAGTTATTGTAACTGTCTGGCTAGAAACGTCTATGGGATTGATTACTGTTTCCTGAAGTCTGCTGGAGCTCTAAGTTAACACGAGCACTCCACAAGAGGAACAACTCCACTGAATAGATAATTAGCTGTAGGTCCCATTAATATGAATGAAGAAACGAGCAGATGTGGAAACAAAAATAATGTTATACTGGAAGAATGTAATGTACCGCACAGTGCTGAAGTATAATCATAAAGAATCTGTGTAAAAATAAAAAAATTCCCTCCCTTGTGTGGCATACGGCTCTATATGTAAAGCACTGGTAACTCCCACTGACATTTAAACAATCGCTAACAGCAAACTGAAGTAATATAACAGTCCAAAACACAGAAGTGCAAAACCTGCAGCAGAGTAGAAAACACCTTGCTCACAGAGACAAAGAGAGAGCACAACTAATGCTTAAGTTCGGTAAAAAAGTGTTTGCTTGCCAGCAGGAGCATCTCCAGCTGTCTCGCCAACGCTGTTTAAGGGTGTGTGTCTGTTTCTGTTTGTGTTATGTCTGATGGAAACCATGGTGTTCACGACGGCGGAGATGTTTTGTGATAAGTTTCCCGCTGTTTGTATTTATATTTTGCATGTTATATACTTTCCACTTTTTTACATGTGTGAGAGCCCTCTTCCATTGTGTGTCATATTATACAGCTTACCTGGTTAAATGTGTTTTCCAGCAGGTCGTTCTCAGCAGCACGGCGACTCTTGGACGCATCAGGAGGGCACTGTAAATATGCAGCAGAGAAGATCATTAAGGACTACATGAAAGACCACCATGGTGATTTAAAAACCCAGATCATACAACTGCATTTAAGATGTATTGCATTTTTTGTTTTGCCCTATTTCTGGTTGATCTAACACAGAACTCGACATGTGGCAGACCACAGAGCCACAGTGCCTGCAGTACAGGCATAAAATACAATATGTATTCTTTTACATGAATGAAACCAGTCAAACTCTCTATTTTTCAGTGCCACAATAACAGTGCATTGCCTGTGGAGAAACTGTAGGAATTTAAAAATGCTCTTCTACACATCAGTGTATGCAGTATTTTGGTTCCCACTGCAGGTGGGAGGAAAGGTGCAAATAGCCGGAAGGCTGTTCAAGTGCTGCACAAGGAGCACCGTTAGTGTTTCGGTCGAAATCTGACTTAGACTTTGTCAACAGGAGTAAGTAAATACAACAGAGAAAGTGTTTAATCTCTAAAATCCGATCCCCCAGTACCACAAAATGTTCCTCTATACTGTGGATTTTGGACCACATAGTCAAAGCTATTGACAACTTGCTGTTTTCACTGAGTTTTAAGATTCTCTATTCTTCATCTGTGTATGGGCGTTGCAAGTTGGTGTGTATACCTAGGCATGCATGCCCTCCCACTCCTGATTTCAAATTTAAATGCAGCTTGAAGGGAGCCCTGCAGCACATTATATCCCTTGAGCAAAGAAGAGAAAGATTTCACAGCAAGCAGTCCTTCCTCCAGAGAACTCCACATACTTCAGAGGGAGTGTCTCCTCCCATTTGTATCCCACACATAAAATCATTAGGTAATAAAGAAGACTCACATGACTCAGATGCAAAAACATAAGCACAGACACCCTGGGGAATTTGGACAAATAGTTGGCTGAGCACAAAAATACTTTCAGCTTAAAAATAAACCCCATAACCGGCTGTTTGGATTTCATTCCACACCTGAACCACCACGCTCTGTTTTTGCCTGACAGAAAAAAGAAGTAATGTTGTAATTATGTGCAGCGAATCTGTTTTCTATTTGAAAAGCAAGTGATTCCCTTTTTTCAATTAGGTGCTTATACACATTTGAAGTGCAAACAATATCGACAAACCTCAGTTGGATGTGGCATAATTGCAATGGATGCATGTTAACAAGAATAAATCTTTTAGGGCAACTGCAGAGAGCTGATGCTGAGGTCAATGCAGCTGAAGACACCCCGACCGACCCCAGGACAACAATACTGATCAGGAAAAACTCACTGTGGGTGAATCATAGTGAGGAGCAGCCGGGAAAACAAATAAGCAGTTAGTGAAAGCTGTCAGACTCTCACCCGAGCCCCAGGTATCTCACAGCAGGTCTCTTGAATGGCGAGGGATGGGTCACAGTACAACATCACCTGCTGAACGTCCATCTGAAAATAAGAGACAAGATAGAAAGAAAAGAGATTGTGAGGGCTCCATATGTCCCCCCGGCTTGTTTAATAAACAATGTAAACAAAGATTAAATGAGGCAGTGAAAGCCTATTAATTACTCATTTATACAAAGTATTAGGAACATGCTTCATCAGGAAGTTTGCAAACGAGTGTGTGCGGGCGTGCATGTATAAACAATTCCACTCTGCGGTGACAAAAGTCCCTCACCACTTTCTAAATAGACGTGTTAATTTTATCGACAAAAACTAAGTGCCTGGATTATACTTGGTCTATTCAGCGTTAATAGTCGGCGCTCTCTTTGGGTCTTTTCTGCCAGGTAGTCCACTCGGCTTTTTTAATAAGAACTTAATGAGATTGACTCAAAGTAAACAGCAGCTTAAAGACATTGCCTGTTGTCTGTTCACACAAATATACACAGATGGAAAGAATGAATTCTTCTGTGCTGGAAACATTGATCTATAGAGGGGTCTAAAAAACATCTGCACCATTAAATATCTATGTACCAAGGGTATACCAAATAACATTAAGCAGCAAAGCACTTCTGTTGCGGGGAGGTTAAAGGTCAGCAAAGAGTTAAATGTAGATAATCTTTTCCCTGACCTGCCACAACATTAAAATCAGTGTCAATGTCATGGCCGACTGGTGTACAAAACATACATCACACTGTATGTTCACAGAGCGGTCTGTTTATCATCGTGCCTGCTCTTTTAAGGTCCACACTTAGGATGGAAGACGTATAAAATAGTAAAGCCACAGATTTCAAGGAACTTTAGCCAAAGCCTTCCAGTTACAATTAAATCATATCAATATTTTGTTGTTGTTGTGAAATTGCTTAACATTTCTAAAAATTAGTATCTCGCTGAAAGCTTTGGAAAAAGAAAACACTCATCAAAGTGACAGATATTCTCCTCTCCACGATCTCTGATAGCTGCTTTGTGTTACTCTTCCTTTGACACGATCAACCACTCATCATTTGGAAAAACAAGTAAGCGGTAGGTCAACAATGACTTATTTTTTACAAATCTTTTTTTTGGTAGACGTCGAGGGAAGCAGTTATTTCCTCTCACTTAGAGTAAATCTTTTTTCTCTCTCTGGTCTAAGCCATTAATCTCTTGTTTGCCTCAAGCCCAGAATAAGAATGCTTTAGCCTCAAGCTGTCCATGCATTTCAAGGTAGAAAAGAATCACAGGCACTGAGTAGCTTTTAGCTTTTCACGTCTTACAACTCACTTTTATCAAAACTGTTGGTTTTCAAATATGCACACTTCATTTTATAATCATCTAGGTATTAATTATATATTTTATTCTGCTTCCCATTCAATTGGGCACTTTGTAATTGTTGTAATACCTGCACAGGCCCAGCATCAGAGGCCCGAATGCTCAGCATAGTGTGTCCATCAGTAAGCACATCTCCACGAGGCTCCAGGGGTTTGGTTTCCATAGTGCTGCAATCCACGAGAAGAGAAGCAGCCCCTCGTTGCAGGCTGAGAGCCACTTTATGCCAGCGCATGTCCATCAGGGCCTCCACACCTTCTCCAGAGAAAACACAGCTCACCAGGTCAGCATCAGGGTGCACCCCTTTGGCTCTCAAGGACAGGGTTCCATCCGGGCCACTGAAGTCAACAGAGAGCTACATTTCGGGAAGAAAATTGATGTATGACTATGCGAAAAATTCAGGACATTTTGGCTCGGGCTTGTTAATAAGAACATGCACTCAAGTTGTCCAACAGGCCTCAGTCAAGAGTAATAAGTACGCGCTGCAACCCCCTAACAAAGCCGTAGAACAGAGCAGCAAAGATAGGGGAAAGACATATTAATTACACACATACACAGCACAGCCAATCAATCACTCTTAATGAGGCAGCTTGAGCTTCATCCATCATTCACATTGAGTATTTAAATCTGGTCGCAGACTTTAAGTGATTATGGGGACTTTGTGGGATTCCAGTGCTTCATCATTGAACACACATGAATAATAATGAAGGTGAATGAAAGAGGGGAGCGGAAGATGATTGAGGGAGGAGCGGCTGAGGAACCCAGCCTACGCGCCAATGCGCGAGAGCAGGGACTGGGTGAAGAGTAAGTAAGGACAAAAGATGTGTGAAATGAAAAGGGAGGAGAGGATTGAAAAGGTGTCACAAGAGACAAGAAATCGAAGATGAAAGTGGATGACTATGCGAAAGAGAGATGAGAGACAGCGGCAGGAATGAATAGACAAAAAGTTTGATAAATAAAAGGTGAGAGACCAGGAAAGAAGAGTAAATGGGATGAGGGAAACAATATAGTGGATCGCTTGTGGGGAAAAAGACGCAGAAATATATAAAGCAGACAGCGAGGAGCGAGGTGCACCTGTGGGTATCCCTGCTGATCAGATATCTGGAGGAGGTAGATGGTGTCCCTCAGGGCAGCCTTTTTCAAAGCTAGGGTGAAGCTCAAGGTAAACTCCTCAGGAAGTCCAAGTGGAAACACCTCACTGAAACACACAAGGGTCACAAGCGTCAGACGCAGCAAGAGTCGACAGACTGTGTTTACTCACACTGACAGACTCAAAGAGAATAATTACCTGACTCTTAATCTTTGATTCTTTTTTTCTCCCCCGTTTAGCTAAGATTTTTTTGGGATATAATACCCAGAACAGCAGTGCAAGATCAGATCACTCTGACCACACTCATCAACATCATTTACAGCAGCAACAGGCAGCTGATAAACCCATTGACCACTACCTGTGCAGCACTAAATGGCACACAAACAGAGCTAAGAACCAGCTGGTAAGTACACTGCAGCATTTGGCAGCCAAAGCTTGTAGGTGGAGATCAAAGGTGCCTTTGTATCTGAGAGGAATGTGTTATCTGCTTACTAATGCACTTATGGAGAATCCAGTAGGCTGGTATTGAAAATGATTTAAAAGGTGATTTTGCATAATATGGGACGTTTAATGTTTACGTGACCAAGAACATTTAAACCTTAGCCACCAATGGTGCCCATGTCCTTCAAGATGTTCCCAAGACATCGTCCACACTGACATTGCAGTGGCCTTAACCATTCACAATCAAATTCTAATCAGTTTTTCCGTGAGTACACATCATAATGTCTAACCAGTATATTATTCTATTTGGAAATGCATTCATAAAGCAAGTCAGTATTAGATTTAATTAAGCGCAGCGAGATTTTGTAATCACATTTTCTTGTGTTTTTTTTATGCCAACATTAGTTTCCACCCTCCTGTGTGAGAAGAGAGAGTTATAGTCTCTCTCTGTGTCTTTCATCCCTCGTTTTTTTTTTTTCCCCATCTCTATTTTTCCACCCCATTTTGTGACAACAGCTACCAGTGCAATGCAGCACCCGCTGTGTGCAACCCACTGGCATTCATTTTCATAGCAGATATGGTCGAGCAAGCCGCATCCCTCAGTTTCGGTCAAGGACATCTAAGCACAAAAATAAATACACACACACAAACAATATATATACACTGCATGTGTTGGGTATTGAGAGATGAAAGGTTCACAAATAAGCCCAGTGAAAATGTGTGCATGCTCATTGAGCCGGTGGACACTTTTAAATAATCTCTGTTGCTCTAATTCTTCTGTTCTTTGTGCAAACACACCCCCACACACACATATATATATACACTGTATGTTGATGCTGGCAGCTGGTTTCCCACTCTTAGAAGTGGGGTGACAGTGATTTATGACTGAGGGAAGATCCGCGGGAAAACAGCCAACTACAGGATGTCAAAACAAAGAGAGGATGAGAGGAAGAAAAGGTGAGAAAGAGAAAGCAATGAACCAGTGGACCTGGAGAGAGAAGGAGAGATAAATAAAAATAAGAGAGTGAGGTAAAGATAAATAAAGCAAAGGAACACAAAGATCTAGGTAGTGGAATAGAATGCCTGAACGTTTTTTGACATGGACTAATCCATTTTAAAGAATGTGGGTAAACAATATAGACATGGAAAAAGAAAGTGCATGTTTGAAAGATGAAAAAAGACAAAAGAAGAGAGAGAACGTTTCTAAATAGAATTGTTTTACTGATGATTGGTGACCAATCTTCAGGACACAGAAACCCTAACAAACTAATGACTTGGCTATTGACCTCCCATACGCACACATTAATTAAATCCTGCAATATGGAAATACTGTAAATCTCTCAATATTCACCTGACAGATTTAGATCGAGCCTCTCCCAATGCCGAGAGAAAGGCTTTTCTTTTTTATTTTAAAGAAAGAAGGAAGAAAGTAAGTACGAGCCAAAAAGGTCGCGGGAAAGTTTGGGCCAGGAGGAGAGTAAAGTTGAAAAAGCAGATCTCTGGGAATATCACCCTGAGAGGTGCATTAACACTCTTACACTGAGTTCTCACTGTGTGGCCTTCAGTGGAGACTCTTTCTGCCCCTATATGATACACTGTCAGGAAGGAATTTAAAACAGCTGGCAGCTGACACAAGACAGAAAGTTGTTTCAAGCCATACAGTGGCCAAAATGTTTTACACTGTCCAACTTTTATTTTCCAGAGTTAAACTCTATAACACTTAATTGACATTATACACTATATTACAATACAACTTCCTTCAGAATGTACTTATCTGACATTTAACATGATAACAACTGATATCGGGGATAGCATTGTTGGCTAGCATTGACGCTTAGATAGCTGTGATATCACGGTATCCACACCCTAACAGCTTTAATTTAAATGTTTATTTTGAGCTGGTCCATCTACTACTTTTCTAGTGGAGGGTCCCCATTCCTGCTCTATGTGCTAAACTGGTCAGCTGACCAAACAATGCAACAGCATGACTTCAAAGCCGAATCTCATCCACACCTATGCAGTTGAGCTGCTAAAGATGGTTAATTATCTCCCACGTCTGACTCGTAAAGCAAGTTAAACAAACACACTGGCATTATCTAGGTCAATAAAGGTTGATATTATCTCTCCAAAATTATAGACCAAAGCAGCTTGTGTGCCTAATGCCATGTTGATACAGGGCCTGCAGCACCACAAATTCAGCATTAGTCAGACTAATAATTATTCCCTCATCTGCAGATATCTTTGTAAAAGGAATACGGCCCTCTCTCCACTGAGGCATCTGTATTGTTTGACGAGAACATTACTGTGCCCATCTTTGGCTTTTCCTTGATCCAACCTTTACTTTATTTCATTTTCCCTCTCTCATTAATCCTTGATTGTCAATTAAAAGCACCATAGCCCCCACCTTTATTTTACGTTATGTTTAGATGCTTGGAAGTTTTGCTTGGAGCAAAATGCTTTAATTTTGTGTTACATACAAGGAATGCATTTCACTTATGTGATGATTAATTGGAATATTGAACATAATGCTGTGTCTGAATTGCTTCCTGTCTTGCCTAGACACTGCGGCAGTTACATAAAAACAACAAACGTAATGAAATCACTTAGCGCTGACATTAAAAAGTATGTGACCAGCTCCGACTGGCAATCATTTCACAGCAGAAGGATTCTGAAATACAAATAAAAGAGGTGAAGGACAAGTGGCTTCATCTTATTATTGGTGTTAGTTTGGATTAGAAGGGTGGATTAGCCTCTGATGTAAAGGAAAATTGTGTTTTTCAATGACAAACATATAACACTTTAGTCCACCGCACCGGATATTAATTAAAAAGATGCTTCTTGACTCAGAAAGCTTGCAACTTCAAATCTACACACACAGGCAGACAGACACAGACACATGCAGTAGTAATCAGAGAAATATATGCATATGCCAACATTTACACAAACATAAGAATGCAGATCTAAAGCACAAAAAAAAAAAAAAAAAAAACAAGCCTGAGGGTTTCTTTGGATGCATTCATTTATTGTCTGGATTTGAACCTTTGACTCTCTTGTTTCCTCACTACTAAATCCATTAATCGCCCATCTGTTCTCCGCCTCCACTCGTCTCTTCTAAATGCCTGAAACGCTTTGGCGATATGTACTTTGAGCAACAAAAAGAAAAATTAGAAGCAAATAAATACAGAAAAAGGAACAGGGTGACTAAGTGATTCCGACTGTCCCTTCAAATTGTATCTAGTCTCTGGTGAGGTAAAAAAGGGAGGTAAAGGAGAGAATTCAAACGTGAAAACAAGCACACGTCTCATCAGATTTTGTTTATCATGCAGGGTATTCCATATTATGGAGAGGCACTGACATTGATTATTCTCTGTGAGTTAAAAAAGACAAAGTTGCCCAGGTAGCAGTCTTCACTGACAGAAGTGACAACACAGCTCTTGATGGCATCAAAATTAACCCTCCTCCCAAAATCCCAAACCAGCATCAGAGAGAAAATATATAGAAAGTGGTGTTCCCATCACCTCGTTTCAAAACAAAAACATCTTTGATTTTCCTCTTCAGTACCAAAGACACTAACTGCCTGAGAAGTGACAGTTGATTGTTCCCTCCTCCTTTTCATCCAAACAACTACTCACTAAGCCCGTGACAAACAACGTATGTGACACATTTAGAACAAACTGTCTCTAGAAAACGAGTGTTTTGTAGATACATTTATCAGACCTTCATGTAAGTGGAGCTCACAGCACTGGACAGAGTGATAAAATACTCCAGGCTGACCCAATTGGCAAGTTCTGAAAAACAGTTTTATTAGTGGGTAGAAAGAAGAAGCCTTCGAGAAAACCCAGAAAAACCACAACAAACAGAAGGACTGAAAAACAGCCAGTACATAACCTTAATAAGCACTTATCAAACAATTCTGAAAAGAATCTACACCCCAACAACTGTGTAATCACAGCATGAAAATCCAGGAGAGCGTAATTGCACCGTGTCATGGTGCAAAACCATGTTTAGCAAGGAAGCCATGCTCTGTCGGACTTTGCAGCTGCATGTGTCTGGAAACATGTTCAGATCAGGCTCAGACTTTGTTTCAACTTCAATCCCTTTTGATTAATTTTATTTAACTTACACTTACCCTTACTGCTATAGATTGCGCTTCAGCAAATATATCCGTTTGCTTATGTGAGCTATAGTATCTGCGGTCATAACCAAAAGCCTGTTGCACAGTTTAGTTTTACAAGGCAGTGTGAGCGGGGAGTGAAATTAAGTGGTATTTCTGGAAATGTAATCAGTGATTGACCCGTGCTGTGTGGTTTGCCAAGTGTCTGCTTTGTATACAACAGCGTTGGACAGTGCTGAAACACTGAGTGAAGGTTCAGAGGCTGATTAGCCGAAGGGTGTTTGTCTCTTTGTTTAAACACAGGAAGAAAAAAAAAAGAGCCTGCTGATATACGCCTGCAGAAAGCTTGAATATCCCGTGGAAAAGTTACTTTAGTTCCATTCCTGTAGTACACGTGTATGTTCTGGAAGCAGTGCGAGGGAAGTGCAGTGTAAGCTTACTCGGTGGGACGTAGGAGCGCCGTCTTGCCCAGGCGGAGGATGACCGGTCCTCGTGGGTTGCGGATCTTCTTGACATCTGGATTCTTGAGCAGGGAGAATCGCCTCACCAGATTAAAACCTGACAACAAAAGGCAATCATCAGGCCCCACATAAATAAAACCCAGGGAAAAGATCTATCCCTGGTCCCGTTTGTCTATTTACCTGTGATATTGTGCCTGGTCGTCTGAGAAAACTTCCACTCATCCACTTGCAAGGGCAGGCATTGTTCATCTGCAGAGTCAAATAGATGACAAAACTTGTCATACAATAGTAATAATAATAAAAAAAAAAAGTCACAAGGCAGTTGTGCAAACGGTAAAAACCCTGAGTTGTCTTATAAATCTTTGGAGAAGTTATCTCGACTGTAACCCGTTGACACCTAATGCTGGGTGAAATGGACACATTTTGTGTAAGACAGCCAGCAACTTCAAACACACATTTGAGAGTAACAGAAATATTGATCTGAAAGAAAGAGAAAGGGAGTTTGTGGGGGTGAAGAGAGTAAAAAAAAAAAAAAAAGAAATAGTGTAAAACACAGAGAGGGAGATGAAATAAGGGCAAGGCAATGCAGTGAGGAACACAGCCTTAGTCTTGACAGGCTGTCTAGCACCAAGCTTGTCTGTCGCAGCGGCCTACGTTTGATGGATATGTTCTCACCCTGTCAAGGGAGGTTACAGAGAAAAGTGTTGCTTGTCAAAGCAGTCTTCACGAGTGAAGGGAGGGGGGACCCTGTGAATCACTGTGATCCACAGTAAATTGATCTCTTTGGGGCCAAAGAACACGGAACCCAGGCAGACACACAGCCTTCGGTTTTTTCGAAAAAAGTGGTTTTCATGGATGCGATGGGAGGTTCCCTGTGTTAACATACAATAAAAGCGAGATTATACATATCTGTGCAATATACTTAGCATTGGGGAGCGGAGAATTTGTTTTCTAAACTCGAAAAAAAAAAAGAACATCAGTTACGCTGCTAACTAAAAGATAAGATATTAGAGCAATAGCAGCTTCTTTATGCCAAACATATTCCTATTCCTCAAGGCATTATCTCTTAAAAAAACTGAAACACGGTATTGTTCTATAAATAAAAACAGAAAATTATACCCTGCAGTATACAAGCTATGATGCATTCTTTTTTGCAGCACATTACAATGATTTAAAAAGTTACTTGGAGAACGCATTTTACTTGAACAACAGAGCTACAGCTGGAACACTCAGCTTTTGACAACTTAGTATAGCCAACATTATTAATGACCACCACACATAACAAAAAATATTGAATTATGTGTAGATATCATGATATTTATTCCAAATGTATCATTCAACAATCTAACACGTAACGCTCACTTTGACTCTGATCTTTAAATTAAGGAACCCCAAATACAGTTTGCATGAAAAGAATTCTCATAGATTAAAATGTTCATGCATTTTAAACATCACAGCTAATGGATTCAACATGATAACGTCGTTAATACTTTCTCTTTGATGAAACGGGGACTGCACTGCACTGCATGGAGAGCTGCCTTAAAACAAGCACAGGAACTGTCTGTTTCCAACCTTGAATACCACCGTGCTGGAAGCCACATCAACACGCGGCGAAAGTGCCTAATATAATTACTTAAATAATAATTTCCAACAGACTTTAATTATGTTAGGAATTTAAGGAATTTAATTTCACGGAGGCAAGCTCAACAAAGAATTAAATCACATTAAGCACCGCATCAACTGTTATCAAGTTCATCTCTCGACACCCTGCAGCTTCTACTCGTCTTCATTTGAAAACAGAGCAGAGCACACTTCAGTCTGTGTCTGCACACTGTGTCATTCTCTCGCCGCTGTCTACAGTGCAAATTTAAGTGTGGAAGCAGAGTTGTCAAAACAGTGGCGCTTGTAGGAAGCTGAGCGGCTCGAGATGAAAAGTTAAGCAGATGTCAAGAATTGAATGTGACTTCTGGACAAGGTAATGGATTCCACGGGGGGAACGGGGTTTATCAATCACCAGTTTAGAGTCATCAGAACCTCTGATAGTCTCCCTCCCTCCCTCTGATGCATCCTTTTTACACCCTCTGTCTTTTTCCTCTCTCACACGCACGCACTGCACAACTGGAGTCCATCCTGAAAACTGCAAACTCAGCTCAAAGTTCACTCTGTACAGACTCGTGGACACAGCCTGCCTTCTTATCTTTAGATGTTTCTTTGTGAAGTCCAGATATGGTGAAGTTCTACCTCTCATCACATCTTACTCTATCTCCCCCCCCCCCTTTTATTTTTAATTTTTCATCACAGCTCAATTTCAATCTGACAGAATTGAAATGAAGGTTTTTTTTGTCAGGAACAGAGATATCCTGCTGGAGGCAATAGGGTTACAACTTAAGATAGAAGAAGGTGGAGTGGAGGAGGGGGAAAAAAAAGCAGGACAAGAGTTACTTAAGGAAAGTTAAGGAAAAGCAACTCTTGGGGGCCAATCTACAGCTTACTGGGTTGTAAATAGAGTTAAAAACTGTGTTTTGGGGATGCATGATATTGGACTTATTGCTGATATCCGACATGCCAATATATTGGGAGTGCTTGGGCCAAAAAAGTGCCAGCATAGAGGTCAAGGAGTTGCCTACTTGTGTGTTTGCCGATATCCGATAATACATTATAAAGTCAATATCATGCCAGTAATATTATGAATCCCCACTGTGTTTACTTGAGTGCAAGAATGTTTCTCATACTCATGGGAGAACCAAGCTTTTTCAAGATACAGTAGCTGAGTGGATGGATGATGTAGTCGTGGATTGTTGTATACTCATGCACTTTGGCAGAGGACACGCTGCAGAACTTGAACCCCATTTCCTCTCAAGCTGTGATCAAAGGAACACATTTGCTTGTTGACAAGCTAATTAGCTCAAAGTATAAGTGTCACTCCAGGATCCTGCCAGTATCTGCATGTCGCCTCGAAGAGACTGGATGGCCTTGGCTTGGTTCACTTCCTCTCGGATGATTTACTTAACTTTGAATCTTGCCAAAGGTAAGTAATGATACAACACTGGAGATACAAAATCCGGAAATTTGAGCTCTTAGGAGAAATTAAACACTTCTTTCTGATGCACACAGACTTACATTAAACCAGCAAAGTCTGACAACAGGACAGAGTCAGAGAATACATGTGTTGGAGGAAATCTATGTATTGGCCGTGTACGCCTGACTGATGTAAACGCACTAGACGACTACACAAAGCTACACCAGTCAGCTGTGCATCACGACAAAGGACAAAGCACTGTACATGTGAAATATCTTCTAACCTGACCAACTACAACATCCCAGGGAAAATGACTAGTATGTGACCTTTCTTGCACTGAGAATGATATTTAACAAACTTCAAATGGGTTCTGGGAATCAATGGAGTTATCTTCAAGTCTCTTGTTGTAATGCGAGTCTGCTGAACAGCCGACAGCCTGTGCGATTTTAATTCTGTTTTTATAGCAGCAAACATTTGGCAGAGGGCTTTCTTTTGGGATAGGAGGTGCACACATAGAAGAGGTGTATGCATGTAGGTGTGAGAATGTGTGGTGTGCGATGAGAGCAGGTGTGGTTGTTGTTTGGTGTGCTTTACTGTGCGACAGTCCAAACATAATTGGACTGGTCCACTAATCAGCAGAAAGACAGACCCAGAAGCAGAGTCTTTTAAGTGCCAGGGCTGCTAAACACTTACAACATTAGGAAAGAAGAGGGGAATGCTAGCTTGATGATTCAATACAATTATTCGTTGTGGACTATCTGAGGTTTAAATGGGAGGGATGTCAAACTGCAAGGGTGATTAAAGCAGGGATGGGATGAGACAGAGAGACACAGTGTGTGTCTCACTAGCCCACTCTGCCAAATGAGACAGACAACAGAGAACATTCCTGGTTGTTTTCCAGTGATAAAACTGCAGTGCAGAGCAGTGGAAAGACTTAAAATGCTGCACTTTGGAGAATGATGAGCTCACTAATTTTTTCCCTTGTAGGAATCTGGCCCACACTCAACTAGGCTCCAATCATGCACATTTACTAGAACTGACAAAACATGGAAAAGTCTTAACTCTTCTCAATGTAGATTCTGAGGTTTGATTCAAACCCAGCCATCCTGTGTGTTCGTGTGCAAACTGCACAAGTATTTGGTAAGGAAGGCCATCAAAGGAATTGATATGCACTGATGGGACTCAATACTACATTCTTAAATGTGAAAGCAGGTCAGATGAATCTTCCATTACTTGTTTCTTTCTGTGGAAAATAAAGTCATTATGAAACAGGTTCATTCATGAAGCGGCATCCCTGAAGCAATCACTAGTTTAACTGTTTTGCTCCAGTTCATTCCTTGCCAGTGACGCTCAAGCACAAACTTTTATAAACTCCAGACTAGCCTGGTCATGCACTGAAGAGTAGCCCATCAGCCCTTATAACATCTACCATCAGCAAAAGAGTCTCTCCCACACCGTCTCAAATGGTTTACTCAAGAAGTGACCACTTAAAGAAACACAATTTCAAAAACAATACATAAAATCACAATTCTTCATGAAATGTGATAAAAGCTTTTGCGTCTTAGGTGACATCCAACCCTTTCCATTTTAATTTAAAAATAAGTAAATTCTGCTCTGAATATGCCTGCCATCCACACTAATCCCATATTTGAGAGCAGTGAAAACACAAAAGTACTGCAGGGCTGTGTTTCAGACTGGGAAAATGAGGAGCTCTCAAAACAATGATGCAATCACCCACATTCCATTACTTATTAGCTGCGACTCAAGTATCAACTGTGACTAAAAAATAAGGCATCATTAACACTTACTTTCACTACAATTTCACCATCATTTGCTTTCATGACAGAAATCCTTGTTTTCCCTTTTTCGCAGCTGTTTTTATCTCATTATTAGTACTTTCTGATGTGAAGCAAACAACTGCAGAGGAAAAAATCTGTGTCCTGTTTACACCAGAACGTGCATGTCCCATTGTAACCGAATGGTCACAATAATGTTTCCGGCTAAGTTGGTATGGACACAGAGTACGACTGATATTTTGTCCGAAAAAAGCAACCGTTTCCAACAAAATGCTCTGATAAACCACCTATGACCCGTTTCCACCGGGTGGACCAATTCAGTACGGTACGTATGTTCTTGCATTTCCATTAGTGATAGTACCAAAATAACAGGCCACAACAGTTCCATTTTTCAGTACCCTTCCCTTGGGGTACCAGAGTAATGGTATGGTGCAGGATGGGAGGAGCTAGACCCACGACAGTCAGCTGTTTAGGCGACCGAGAAGTGGCACTCCTTTGCGACCTGTGTTTCTTCAATGGCTACAAAATTTGACATCTTGCTGAGACAAACAACCACAAAACGTGCAGAAAAAAAGGAGCTGCTGGTTGTCCTTTGCTGTCTGTTGTGTTGTTGTCTCTTGTGTCATGTTCGATGTTGTTCAAAATCAATGTCATGTGCATCAGGCTCAATGCACACCCCACCTCTCAAGTACAAAAGTACTGTTCTCAGTCAAAACACAAGCCTGACTGAGGGTTTTACCGCTCCAAACCGTCCTGTGCCATGATGGAAACACAGCTCCAGTATAAGGCTGTGACATATCAAGGCATAACAAGTGAAAGACTTTGCATCTGCGTGTCTTCTCTGATTCCTTGTTTCTTGTTTGAATGACCATACTACTTTAATTCATTGGCACTAAAATAGCCTGGATACAGAGAGAAGTAAAAGTTATCAGTACATTAAATCAATTACTTCAGATTGTAAGGTCTGCTGTGCACAAATACCCATATCAGCAATGCTTTACTAAAAGCAGAGCATTTCAGCAGTTTCATTTAACTGCAGGGACTAGTCTCTTTCCGTCTGATGCACTACAGAACTGCAGTGCATTCATACCGCTCCGCTCTTCAACACTAGTTTTACTTAAACCAGCTTTCCTGTTGTAATGTCAGCAAATTACCAGTAAGTAGAGATTTGGATGAGTCAGAGAAATAGCCATAGTGTGGTGGAGTGTGTGTGTGTGTTGTAAAAAAAGTGTTATAGTTGCACTTGAGAAAGCACTCTCTTTCAACCTCTGGTGTAAAGGACTCGGGGGAGCTGAGTCATATGAGAAGCTTTGAAGAAAGTGTCCCAGGGGGGACTCCCCTCCTTGACAAAGCTCCCTACAGAGCAGATTCAGCCCTGGTGAACACACTCAGTGTGTTTATGTGCATGTTAAATGTCTGATTTTAGTCCGACTAAGACAATAATTCAGGTTTCTTACCGTCATGTAAACAGGTTAGTCCGACTAAAATTGAGCTAGTCTTAGTCGGACTAAGACCTGGATAATGTGATTCATAGCGTGATTACTCTATGCTTAGTCGGACGAGTTGGACTTAGCGTTCTGTGCGTGCACCAATTTTCCTTGGTTGACCCGGGAAGTAGAAGGAGTATATACTGCATTGCTGCTGCTGGAAATCATACAACTCATGTGTCTTTCTGTGTCGTTTCCGACAACACAGCAACCACAAGAGCCATGCTCGATCACGATTAACATGTAGAGCAGGTACGAAGCATACAGAACCACAGCACGGATCCATCTCACCGTCCATCTTTGTTTGTTTTTCTGTGACGTAAAGGTCAACAGGAAACTGATTCGCGAATAAATAAATAAAACGGGACAATAGAGTAGATGTCTTATCACTTCTCTGAGTCTTGATTTCTTGGTTGTCCGTCTTTTTCTCTGTATCACACCACACACTTTTTTTCAAAATTTCAAAATGCTTTCAGTCTCATACCAGTACACATAGACATAAATCATGTTTCTCATATACAGAAGGACAAAGGCTTGTGTGATTGATGGCTCACAAAGAGAAACACAGCCGCACATAGTAAACACACGTGCCTCTTTGCCACAGACTAACCACTCAGCCACCAATGGCTACCAGCACCAAATGCTGCATAGCATAAACTGCAATTACGCTCTGTTTTCATTGTAACCTTGGGCTCAACATACAGGGCGCGCACACACACACAGATGGACACAGTCCATCAAACACAGATGGGTTTCAGAGTGTGATGAGTTGGTCAGATGTAACAGCTTGAAAATCTGAAAAAGCTCGCAGTTTAACTTTTAAAAGTCTTTGATCCAATCCAAGAATTGTGACTTTTTTTTTTATAGCTTTTCAAACGATGACAGAAGGAAACAGTTGTAACAGTTTACAGGAGTTACAAAGCTCTGCTTAGGATGCAGTACAAGTATTTAGTAGATAATTTTCTGTAATATGAGTTTATAGTTATTTTTTTGTGAAAGATAGCTGGCTCCTCACTGCAGTTTCAAATAAGAACTCAAGCTGCGGGATGGTATTGGCTAACTCACCTTGTTCTGACGTCAACGTGTCACATGACGCAAAGCTGAGGGCCAGGAGAGTCAGGGAGGAACAGAGAAGCCACATGGTTTCACTCCTCTGTAAATACCTCACCTCAGCCACCTGCCTGATAAAAACAGAACAGACAGAAAGTTTTGTATATATTAAAAAAAAGAAAACAAAAAAAAGTCAACAGCAGCAGATTACACTTGATTTCTAAATCGACACTGATGTATATTTATGAGTCGGTCATAATTGATGTGTTAATTATGTGGTGTGAGGTGGGCTTTGTTAGTGGAATATGAATTAAGCAGAATGTCCTCCATTAGGGAGTGTAACTCTATAAAGTCTGATCATAGTCATTACCCTGTCCATCTGCTTTGCCTTTGACAAAGCAACCACCGCACACACACACAGACACACACAGATATGCTGAGCAGAATAGTAAAGGACGCAATCATGTCTTGGTAAACAATACCATTCCTGAGTTAAAAAAAAAGAAAATTCACAAAGTACCTACTGCATAAGATGCAAAACAAAACGATGTGCACTGCACACACATGGATTACATGCACCCTGGTTGGTTCAGAGTCAAAAAGACAGTGAGGCCAGAAATACACAAACACATCTGGAGACTATTCCAATGGAGCTATTGTGTTGCACCAGATGCTTCCACGTGGCTCAACAACAAGCACACACACGCACATATTATGCTTGCCACATCTAAATAACTATAATATTCACTGTCGACAGTCCCTCTGCTTCACTGCAACCCCTCATTTATAAGCACACTGATAAGAAAGCATGCACACCATACACACTGGCCACAATGACTAGTATAAACTCATCCCACCTGACCCGGACTTGCCCTCAGCGTGTGCAAAGACCCCATAATTCAGCAGTGTTTACAGGTACACCGTGGCCCTCAAGGCAGGAAAGCAGGCGAGCAGACTGTGTCTGTACACACACCTGTCCTGTCTGCCAGGAGAAACGATGCCCGAATTCTCCTGAGGGTGCAAAATGTGGTGTCCCTGCCCAGTCGAGGACACACTGTGAATACTCTACGAACACGGCTGCCTGCAGTGCACTACGACCAAACTCTGTGATGGACAGTGTTTCTAAATTATATTGTGAAATATCAGCGACAGCTTGACACACTGCGTAGTTGCTGTCTCTCTCTTCTTACATTTTAATAAGCCATCTCATTCGTTTCTGAAATTCTTTGCAGGACCCCGTGTAATATTTTTACGCTACGGTTTGTCAGTGTGCAATAACACATCATGGACACTTTTCTTTTTTTAATATTAAAGCAGCTGTGAGGTAGGACATCAAAACAGGAAGACGAGTTTAATGAGCGGAGGGTTAATCAAAGCTTTACTCTGCTTCAAGCTTTTATTATAGGCTTCATGCCACATGATCACAATAATAGGAAACTTCACACAGTACATAATACATTATGCATCACAGCCCAGAGAACACAGGCTGACGGAAAACAACAAATTGTTATTATCTGGCAATATTCCAAAAGCAGTTTGATCGGCTTTGTTAATATGAGTTACTATGCAGGTCTTAATTTCCCCCCTTTTCTCTATGCACTCCATCTGCAGCTTCATAGCCACGTAGCTGACTACTGCAAATAAAGGTGAGAAAGTGTGCATTTCGGCCACTAGACTTCTCCAATGGGCTGGCAATGAGCCGGGAAAGCAGGCTGACCAGGTCACTGAGTATGAGGCCAATACAGGAAGGAAAAACAATGACAGATTTGAAAGTCTTCCAGCAAGAAAAGTCTGACGACATGAGCTGGCAGGGGGGAGGTGGTGGTGACTAACAATGACAATACAACCTTCATTCTTCAACGTAACGCAACCTTAAGAACGAGAGTGATTTTTCTTTCAGGGTCCAGACCATTTTGCCTATCATCTGGTTGTTATAAGTTCGAGTACTTTTTCATGGCTTGATGGATTGACCAAAGAGGCACTGATGTTGTCCTACATAACATTGGAGGCAATTTGCACTCAGAGCTGAGCAATTTTTGTTGTCACACATTTCATCATCATTGCCATCATTTACAGAACAACACCAATATAAGCCTGTGTAGAGGAGTTAACTCTGATAAAAAATGATATAGGTGTGAGTGTGAGAGTGGACGGTTGTTGTGTCCCTGTGATGGACTGGCGACCCGTCCCCTTCGACCCTCATGTGGAGGATATAGCGGTATAAGATGTATGGATGGATCCTATAGTTTGAGAAAAAGCAATGCCATCCATAAATAAGTAAGAGAGTCCCATGGTTTAGACATTATTATCTGTTTAAATGGAAGAACCTGGAAAAAAATGTACATGTACTATTTAAAGGGGTCACTGCATTTCCAGCCGTCTCTCCATCATATTGACTGACAGCTCGCTCACAGGGTATCTGCTCCCAATTTACCCTGCACTATCTCACTCAAACAAACATCCCATCTTCAGGAGGTGTAGCTTTTTTGCCGCTATGCTGTGAAAACCATTCCCTGATCAATCAAGGAGTCATCACCCCCCAAAATAATGCAACAGAGAAAGTCCTTCCTCACTCATAGTGTATATTATGTGGGGACTTGCATTGGAATGCAGCAGTTATATAGAACATGTCATGTCATTCACTACAAACCCCTTTCTTTGTGTCTCAAATCAGCTATTGGCATCCTCTTCTTTGTCTCAGTGTAGAGTCTTTCTTAAAATACCAGTTATTATGATAATAATAGGTGAATTTTAGTCAGTCAACCACAATACAAACAAGCCGGTGTCAATACCAGCGTATCTCTAAAAGACAGTCTAGTATACGCCAACTGACAGACTGACTGATAGAAGGTCAGTCCGTCACTCAATTTACTGTCATTTTTCAGGATTTGACAGATAGTGTGGGAAATACCAGAGCATTTTTTGCTGAGTGTGTTTTAAGACATGGGATAAACACAACATATATAGTGACTCTCCACTAAAGGGAATTCAGATGAGCTTCAGGCTGAAGCTGAGGGAGCATCACATTGTCCTGAGGCTCCCAATGACCAGGAGCAATAAAAACTTGCAAACTTGCAAAGTCAAACTCCAAAACATTTAGGAAACGTAACACCGAGGCATGTTTGTACTAGTTCTGCTTGCATTTTTAATGAATGAGAAGCAGACCGATGCAGTTCCAATGCCATGAACATTTTTGCTCCATTGCCACACGGTATTGCTGTTCCATTCAGATGACGTGGGCTAGTTGGCCTGTGGCCCTGGCTATGCATGGTTGAGTCAGCCATCAGAAGGCAAACGATGTGCTGGATTTCTCTCAGATTTACTTTACATTTCTGATAGCCCAGTGCTCTACACTCTACACTACAGAACTGAGAAAAAGAAGCCAGGAGTCAAATGGATGACAGTGTGCTGCAGGGAGACTGTGGATTATACTGGCTGCGGGCCTATAACAAAGCCTGGAATTAGAAGCCACGATCTTAACATTATATGTGCAGCCATGCCGCAGGTTAAGTGACGGAAACTATGTTTAGTTAAAGTCAAGGGCACCCGTTTGTAATGCTAACCGCCCCTGTAACTGCAGGAGGGGGGGGGGGGATATCATTTGTTAAAATGACCCAAAAAACGACCCTGTGTCACCACTACTTTTGACATAAAATGTACTGACGCGAAATGTCTCTGGTTATTACAGATATGTGCAAAATTGAGGTGTTTTAAATTGTAAGCGAGAGTTTGTCTCACACATTTTTTTTTCCAAGAACCCTTTGGGGGATTTTAGATGAGGGGGAGGGTGTGTGTGTATGTGTATGTGTATGTGTGTGTGTGTGTGTGTGCAGACAGGATGCAAAATCCAGCAAACATGAGATGGCTGAGTAATGAGGAAAGCAGATGTGTCTGTGGCATCCAAGCTTCCTCTTCAGCACTTTTTCTTTGCAAGGTAAAGGAAAAACAAACAAAAAAAGAGTTTGAAGAAAACTGATCTCAGATCAGCACAATGTTCAGACATTACTTTGGATGAATGATGTGCATGTAGAAGATAAAAAAAAAACCACTATGCCGCTAGAAGGCTTTTAAATGCCAGTGGGATTAAACGCAAGCCACAAAGATTTATAGTAACAACTCAACCACATTATGGCCTGGCTTTAAAAAGGAAAATCAGCATTACTTTTGTCTGGAGCTGTACTATAGTAGTTCAAAAGTTTTATTTTGTATTTTATTTCATCATCATCATCATCATCATCAAAACGACAAAAACTAAACACAATATCTTATATAAAGGCTGAGTAAATAGAACTTCAATGATCTGATAATGAAGTGTCTCTCATCTACTTTATCCTGTAGTACTATGATGATCCCATAGGGACTGCATGCCTATTGTGCACAGTAATGAAGTTGCATCTTAATATTCATGGGTTTGTTTAATAAATCCATTCCCATGTATTGTGTAAAAGCCTGGTGTACACACTGCACCATAAAGTTTTACTTCACAAACTCCTTCCTTTGGTCTCAGTAAACACCAAACACGACCACACACACTACCACAAAACACACGCAGGAGCTTACTTACCTTCAACTACTGATAAATCCACAGATGTGCGTCCACATTAATCCACAAAATTAGCACACGTATGTATCCAAGGACCAGATTGCGGGGGAAAACACAATCACATGTAATCCGCTGGGTTTCTTCAGTCTGCTTCACTTTTTTCCCCTTTGAGGCAGCTTCCACTGAGAAAGAAAAGAAGGAAAAAAAGTTTGTTGAAGATTGTCCGTGTCCAACTTTTCCCCTCCCCTTCTCTCTCTCTCTCTCTCCCTCTCTCTCTGCTGCACAATCCAACTCCCAAATGTCCCCCCTTCACCTCTCTGCGTTCTCTGGCTTTGTTTCTCATAACTTTTTTTCTCTGTCTTTAACTCCCCCCCCATGTCTGTCCTTGTTTCCTTCTCTTTTAAACAGCCCCCACACCCTTTTTCCTCTCCCCTTCTCTCTCTCTGTCCCTCTCTGGGAGATCCCTCAGTGAAATGTGGAGTCCTCAGTGTTGGAAAATGTGCCTGGGGCTAGTCTGTTATCTCTCCACCAAAATCATCCAGGCCTTTACCTTCACCCCCTCTCCTCCTCCTCCTTCACCTTTCACCACTAAATGCACAGTTTACTGTAGGATGAGGACTCCACATGCAGACAGAAACTACGAATTATGGCGGCCCCCGCTGTGTTATTGAGAAGAATTTACTCCATTAAAATGAATGAACTTACTTATCATACTTACCTTGTGATTGAAGTGCAGGTCCACAGCTTCCATATTGTTTTATCACTGGGTTTTATTGCTTCCAATCCATAAAGTGGGCTCAGTTGCAGCCCCTGACCATTCAGAAACATTTGTCTTAATAGCTGCATAAATCCCACCTTTATTGTCAGTAAGTAAATAGTTCAGGAGGCAAATAAACATCACGTTGGTCTGATTTATGCATGCATCGCTGCTGCTGTGGTTTGATATGGGCCGAGGAGTGCTCACATCTTGGAGATATTTGTTTTGGTCCTTCTGTCAAAAGGTCAGCCTCTCTACCGAGCGGTTATCTTTCAATTTCTCTTTAGCTTTAACCGCTACCTTGTGGAAAGAAAGAAGTATAAATAACTTTTAATAAGTGCACAGCTGTGACAACAGCCTGGCGCGCGTCTTTGACTCGAGTATAAAAGGAGCAAGACGGAAGTTCATGCTGCATTAGTGACTTTTGCAGCTGTCCACCTTTGTAACCTTTGGGGAACTCTGTGACCTAACAGCCGACAGGAAACAGGGCTATTTAGGTGTGTTTGTATGTGTATTTTCAGGTATAAACACCGACATTTTCAGGACCAGTAGTCCAGATCAAAGCTAGGTCCTTCACTTTAGGCTGAAAGTAAATGGAAGTAAGTGAGCGTCCTTAAAAGACAGCTGGGGAAAAGCACGTATATGTGTTTAATATGAGAAGGTAACTCTTCATAATTGAAGAATAAAGGCTGTAACATTTTAAATTTAATGTTTGAATATTTTAATACAACTGAATTAAGCAGAGCATTGGTGTTTAAGACTCTAATTTATGTGATTTGAATTTTTCTATTAGTGTCAAGTGTCAAGCACACCTCCTTTTTTTCCCCATGTTCACAAATCCAGGCAGACAATTTAAGCATGTGCCATTTCCACTCCATCACATGAATCTGAATCTAAATGGGTGATTACTGAGTTTTATCCCCAGGTTGTTAAATAACTATACTTTGGAATCTAGTCCGTCTGTCCTGAGCCCCTTAAATAAGACAAGCCCAGACAGACACACACAATCCATATGCAACAAATGTGACCTTTGTGACTACGTGTCTACCAAATTTTGGACAAATTCATCAATCAAAAAGGGAAAAAGCTAAACCCACACAATGCTGTGGGAGATTTCATCATAAATTACGATAGAACTGTTGCCTCTGTGTTACCTCACAGCAAGAAGGTTGCCAGCTCTCATCCCCGTCCAGGCCTTTCTGTGTGGAGACTTTTCACATAATGATAGCTTTTGAGGTTCTTGTTGATCTGTCACACACACAAGAAACAGTTTCACATTGAGGAGAGCAGGGAGAGATCATTTAAGTGCATACAAACAGAACATGTATGAGCCTGGGTCATAGCACTGGGTCCCATTTTCAAGAGAATCCTGATCAAATCGTTATAGGCACTTTTATTTTCATATAACCTGCACTTAAATTGAAGTTGTACTTTGTTTTTAAGATGGATTAACAAATGCAATCATGCAAAGTGACTGGCAAACATGATAGTAAACATGGTATGTAGTTATGACATCTATAGTTTGTCTTTTGGATTTTCTGTATAGATTAATGCATACTAGGCACTATTAGGCAGACATGGAAGGACAAACTTCTTAACTGCAATATAGGTCGTTTTCAGAAGCACTGGTCATGCATGAATGTCTTTCTCCCGCACAAACACGGCCTCACATCTATTGCTGCTTTTCAAACACTTCACTTTATCAGCTTCATTAAATATCAACGATTAAGATGCAGAGATAAATCGCTAACGGCGGAGTGGTCTGCTTTGAAGTGATCTGTTTAAAACTTAACCAATGTATATAATTGTGCATAATAATCGCTCGACCTTTCCTTCAAAGGTGCTCCAAGTGTCTGCATGCAAGTGTAGGGAAGAGAGATAGGACTGACAAGAAAGATGCAATTATTTTGAGGATCTCTCTCGTATACATGAAAGGATACAGTTTCAGAGGCCTCCCTGGAGCTGCACGTGGGTAACAGATTTGTCTTCTCCTCTACTACTTCATAGCTCCTCAACAAGGAAATCAGGCCACGCAGTAGCATGTTGACTACAGTCTCAGTGAGAATTGATGTAAATGCTCCAGTTCATACAAGTGTGAGCTATTCATATCCACGCCTGGTGGGACTAAATTGTGATGACAACCCCAAGAGACGTGATCATAAATGCTTCATCATAAAAATGGTGGGAAACAAAAAAAACAATGAAAATAAATGATTGGGATGAAGGAGCAACCCCGGTGATATTGTGATGAAGGCAAGGTAAGACAGCTTTATTTGTATAGCACATTTCACATGGGGCAACTCAATGTCTTCTGCTTTAGCTTCTTCCTTTTACGGGTCGCCACAGTGAAGCATTTTTTTCCACATATTTGATTTGGCAAAGATTTTACACCGGATGCCCTTACAGACAAAATACTCTTATCTAGCTGGGCTTGGTACCAGCAGCAGGACAACACTGGATGTGGCCTTCCCATGGCTGGGTTCTATGTGTTTTACTTCAAAACAAACAAAAAAGAAAAGTTAATCAAAACCCGATCATCAAAAAAATAAAACACTGAAAAATAGTACAGAAGAGTACAGAAAAATAGAAAGAGCATAGAATATGAAATGCAGAGCCTTATGGAAATAAGGGTTTGCAATGAAATCGACCAAATCTCACATCACTGTCTGTGAGGTTGGTGAACAAATTGACAGAGGAGACATGAGGGTTCAAAACTTGACCTGATTTGGTCTAAGTTTTACAGACTTGGTGTGTGTGTGTGTAAATACCGTGTGCAGGCATATGTGTGTGCATGCGATGGTGCGATCAATTACAATCACACATATTGTGCACGGTGGGTGGTTTTGGCTGTGTTCCAGCGCTCAGCAGGGGAGCATCTCTGAAAAGGAGGATCAATGAGCTAGTCAAGCAGCATCATATGGTGGTCTGAAAATGTTCCATGATTTACGAGATGCGAGGCCTCGCTCTAACCAGCTTTATTCTGTCAGCATTCACAAGTTTTGCCTCACCTTCTGTTCAACTAGAACTCTGCTCTGTCCCCCTTTTTTTTCTTAACTGCACATGCTCCATACTAGGGAGAACACTTTCGAAAATAGAGTCGATCTTCTACATCTAAGCTTTCTTCGGTGTCTTTAATTAAAAATGAGCAGAAGGAACATCCAGTCTTATTGTAGATGTGGATTTACAGCTGAGCCTTCTGCTGCTAAAAGACATGTCACAGCACAGGCAGTGTGTTCCAGGGAGTTTCGAGTTGTTGCACTTGTTGGACAACCCTCTAGAGTAAACACCATGACTGGCCACTGTCTGTCATACAAGCAAGCTGGGCTCCATATGGCTGTTTAAATGTACGTACTTCCATTATTCGACTCGCCATCTTCGTTCTAGTCCGCACCTTCTGCATCCTACCACCTTCACCTCGATCACCCATGGCTGGAGACGCTTTAATGGTGGACTTTTCGCTTGTATCCCTCCACTCTTGCCCTCTTCAGGATCTCTCATTACTCCTTCTTTCCCTCAGTAACTATGTGAGGAGCAGAGAGTGGATGGA
The DNA here is from genome assembly GCF_963457635.1 of Microchirus variegatus. Taxonomy (NCBI): domain Eukaryota; kingdom Metazoa; phylum Chordata; class Actinopteri; order Pleuronectiformes; family Soleidae; genus Microchirus; species Microchirus variegatus. The sequence continues at coordinate 17,886,515 of NC_139814.1, read as the reverse complement.
TCCTGGCAGTGTCTTTATTGGTTCAGTTATTTCCACTGCATGCTCCCGTGCTCCCCTAAGAGGATGAGGGATGGCACAGGAGCAGTAAAAGAAGGAGAGTAGATGAGATGCATGGGAAGACAGAAAAAAGTATAATATACGAAAGAGAGAGGTGTACTTTGTCTTTCTTTTTTTTAAAGTCACCTTTGAGTTGAATCGGTGAACCCATTCACATACATTGTAAACGTCTGATACACATACACACACTGAGGAGAAGATGGAGCCAGTGCACCAAGTGACTCAAGATGAAGGAGTGGATTCTATTTCAAGCATGAGTGCCGAAATAAATCAGTCAATCAATAAGGGAAGACGTAACCACAAATGCTTGTAAATGGGTAGTCACGCAAAATACAACCTAACACGCACCAGTGAATTAGCGTGAGGGACTCCTGTTTAGATTGTCATTAAAAGCTTCGGTACACTGTTGTGTACCACTAAATTGCTTAATACCCAACACTGGCTCTCGTTGACCGATAATATAACCAAGGCTTTAGCTTAGCATGAATAAAACAGTATGTGCGTGTGTGTGTTTTTGTGTGTGTGTCGAGCTCCTCAGTTTCCCAGGTCTGCATTATTGCTGCAATAAGCCACGGAATAAACTAAAACTACCAGGCAGTGAGCTGAAACGCTCCCAATGCTGCAACAACTGAACTTACAACATCGCCACGCACTTCCGATTTAAGACTGGAGCAGGCCATCGTAATACGTTACTAAAGTCTAATTTGCCGGTTGTGACATTAGGGAGGAAGCACAAAATAGAGCACAATAAAAGGAAGGAATGGAATCCATAAAGAAAAGAGCGAAAGATGGTCACTGAGGGAGACGGGGAAGGAGGCTAGAGGAAGATGAATAGGGAGTACGTCTGCCACATCCTGCGTCATGATGACAACCATGTGGAGCTTATTTGGCCAAGTGACACATATTCCAACAACAGCACTTTATTTTCCCCCCGTCCTTCCTCTCAGTCTTTCCATCCAGAATAAAGGTTCGGGAGGCAGGGGAGGGGTATGGGTCTGGTGTGGAATTATGCTGACACAGGCTAATGAGAAAGAGAAGAGAGGGGGGAGAGACACAAAGACACACACACACACACACATACATACAAGGAAAGAGAGAGACCAAAAAGTTGTGGAGAGTGATGAAGGGAATACAGTAGCAGCTGTAGTTTTCCACTGGAGTTTGGAAAGAGTGAGTCTTCCTTACTTGGAGGCCAGAAAGCTTGTGTAGTCACGTGATCACCAGGCCACGTTATTCAGAGGTTTATGGGGGCCTACTGCTTCTAGGACTTTGGAAAAGCAATTGTTCTTCCTGCCAGATTTTCCAAACATGTTGCATAAACCTAACATGATTCTCACAGCCTGAATGTCAAATGTGTATAGGACATAAAAAATGCAACACTTTTTTCAGTTTATCTGCAGCAACTCTCCACATCGAAATAAATCAGATATTTTAAACAATGTGCGTATGCTCTGTTAATGTCGTTTTAAGCAGAAGTTGAAATCAGATACTGGTCTATGCCGGATATAGTTCTTTCTGGTTCAAGTATTGCTCTCATTTAATTCAGTTTCACTCTCATAAACGAAGGAGCGACTGAGTAATAACTTTTTGATGGTAGGCATCAATATAAGGCAGTATGTGGGAGCCAAGCCATACATTCACTCAGCTCTCTCAGAGAACTCAAGAAGTGATGTTGTTAGTTCAAGGGCTGGCGACGGCCAACGGAGTATTAAAACTTGGCCAAGGTTGGCTGTTGACACTTGCCTTCTAATTGCTCAGGGGTTGTGCAGACATGCAATCTGCTTTCAAATGCAAAATTGCACTTTAAGAGATCAGAGAGACACACCTGGAATACATATTAGCATTTAGCATCGCCTGAGATTTTTCCTTCTGTTTATCACTTCACATAGTTTATCCCAGAGGTAAGAGTGTGCAGGGCCCATCCCAAATATGCACCAGCGTTACTACCTGAACACCTTCACATGCAAAAGCACACCCTGCCATGCACCCAGCAGAGGCGAATCTTCATTAGCATGAAGATGACTTTTACAAGACACTATAAAAAGGAAATGGAGGTATCAGCATGTCCTCCAGTGGCTCTGCAGCTAATTACAGCTGCACATAGAGCTCATGTGCAGCACATACCACAGCAAGTATCTGATGGCATCAATACCATCATGCGTCATGCCGTGCATGCTTGCACACATCCACTCGTGCACATTCAAACACACTGGATGTTAATAATCAAATCAATATGAGCAATATCAGCATTGTGTAGCTCAGCTGCTGTCACTGCTGCTGTGCATATGTCCGCTCTTCATGCTCCTTTAACCCCAGAGGGGTTTGCAGTCATTCACTTGTTTCTTGAATTACTACTAAAAAAGTGAAATATGTACAGTCAGTACAGTAGTAAATCAGTCCTGAGACAAAGACCTTTAGGCTAATCATAAGGTCTGCAAGGTAAAAGAAGCACACCAGAAGTTCAGGATACTTCTGGCAGCCGATGGTGGCAGGTGTAATGAAGTCTTTGGCTCATTAACATAGGGCTCAGGCAGTGGCCTCGTGCTGTCCCTCCCAGGCTCGTTATCTCAACAGCAATACACCACATACATGGCTAATTGGCTGCAACACACAATAAAACATTCAACATTTTGAGCGATCATTAGAGCAGGTTTATTTTTTAAGCTTGCTAGCATGTTATCAATAGGTCCGCTATTAGACTGGTGTCAGTTCACCTAATATCTCAAGCGTAATGTTTGAAATGGAATGTGACGGGGTTATTAGGGGCAATGTTGTCCAGGACCGTCTCAAGAGCAACATTATATATTGTCGAGAGTTTATAACACAACCAGTGTTGACAGAAACATCACATCTGTCTACTGTCGCACTTACATGACACTTTTCTGTATCTTCTGCATTAATACATGCAATGAAAAGGAAAATACGTTGTAGAAGATGTTGCGCAGAAGGAACTAAATTGCATCAAAGCCCCATTGTCTGACATTAATTTATTGTTGTCAGAGAAACATGCGTCATGTTGCCATGTCTTTTCCTTTCTGTTAGACTCCTGTGACTGTCGAGGCATAACAGATTGGATTTGAAAGTAGGTTGGACAGACAAGCGAGCTAATTTTACTTTTACTCTCCTTTCATTTTTACAAGTAAATAATAACTTTTGCGATTCTTATTTTTTGTGTAAATGACAGATTGTCAAATAATGTGCACTACGACTGACAAGTGAAGCCTGCGGGGCAGGGGTGCTAAGCAGTAACGATAGGCATCTTGCTACTTCTGCGTCGACTTTATAAGGTTATTAGATTTGTTGGGAGTAAAATCACATGATCACCCACTTTACCTCCAAAATATCTGCTTTATGTGACAACTAATTCTCCATTCATGTGAACATCTGCTGAACTACCACCACTTTCTGATCTTGTGATGTGTTTTTTTTCCTGATTTTCAATCTGGGAAGAGTGCACTTGTGCTCCTAGGGAGACATAGTACGGCTGATTCATCACCTAAGCATTCTGTTTTTAATGTGTCTCAACAGATTGTATATGTAGCACTTGTCAGGAAATCTCATGGGCCCTCTCAACCAAGCAATCCTTATGACTTAACATGACCTCAGGAACCAAATCTGGAACTAAAAGGCTCTTACTGCATCTTTAAAGTTTTGGTTTTCCTCTCATCTCTTAAACCTTGGAGGTAATAATTTGTCACCATCTCCACTGGAAGCTAATGGGATTTACTCATTTGTAATGCTGCTGTGTACTCAGCAGCATTTTCAGCCCTGCTGTGACACAACAATATCAGCCTGTCACTCAGTCTGTCAGTCTTAAACTTTGGTCCAGACCATACCATCCTAATAGATCACTTTGCTGATGCACAATGCAGACTTATTTGTGGTTCCCATAGTCTATGAGACTAGAATGAAAGGCATAGCCTTCAGTTACCATGCTCATCTTCTGTGGACACAGCTCCCAGTGTTGGTTCTTGAGGTGGACACCCTCTTTGTATTTAAAGTTATCCATCCAGATATTAAACCATCCTTTTGGATGAAATGAAATCCCTCAGTTGATCTTTCTTTTTCTGCTAGTTTGTGCCTTTCCTCTCTTTTGCAGAAAGAGAAAAAGGCTGCTCTTACTTGTGCTGAACATTTAACTTAATAAATAAAGCGTTTCTTTAACTTTTCTTGTTACACAGTTTTACACCTGCTCTTGCTCTCACTTTTTTGTTACCCCACCTTCCCTCTGTCCCCGATTTCTTTTCCTTTCACTTCTACTACTTGAGGCACATGGCAGAACATTTTGAGTCTGGTTCTGCCAAGGATTTATTGTTGTTGAAAGGGAGTTTTTTTTCTCTCTCTACTGACACAAAGTTTTGTGAACTGTTGGGTTCCCCATTCCCCATCTCTTCCTTCTATCTAATAATGTAAGGTATCTGCCTTTAAGTGCCTTGAGATCATGTGTAATAGGATTTGGTGATAAATCAATAAAATTAGATTTGATTTGACTCTATTACATCAGGTGAAATTTTCAATTGGTCCAAATCTACATGATTTTCCTGTACTGAAACCCTGCGTGTGGATGAACAAAACAAAGAATCCGTCTTTGAGGAACTGTAGACAAGTGGTAGCAGCAGGAGATGGATTATTTTAGCATCTGCCCATTTGTACTCTCTCTCTTACACCCTCTCTGCCTCCTTCATATGCATCAGTGATTTTCGCAATTAGTTTAGATTAGCCAGACCCCACTGCGGAGAAGCCAGTCGCAGAACTGGCCCTCTGCAGCAGATAGGTCAGCAGGTGATGCTTGAAGACTTCTCAGTGTCAGTGTAACTCACTCAGGCAGATCCATTCAGCTAAGACCATCTGACATTAAAGAGCTGTTATTCTCCAGCGACCGTTTTCACTCGCATTGTCCCCATCATGATGAGTCTCAGAGGGTTTAGTGCTGACCTCTTCACCCCTGCAGAGAAGATATGCCCACTATTAGCGCCTGAGATCAACGATACTGTGAGACAGAGAACAAGGAGGGTGCAAATAGAGAAAGACGGATAGAGAAAGAGAGAGAAATACAGAGAAAAAGAGACTGTTCCACATCAAGTCATAAGCTGATCGATTCCCTCCTAACAGGGCTTCATAGCATTGATTGTAGTGTAAGTAGCTGCCTTGCTGTGGCTTATACTGAAGCCCACACACCACTGCTGCAATGGCCCACTGCTATAGAACGAAGGGTGGCTTTTAATACTTGAAGCATTTTCTATTATTTTGAATGTTTCCCAGCCTTGATAATACAAGCATATCCTCATATGTACACTTTCATAAATTTACTGAGTAAACAATTTGCCACACCTCACAGGAGTCTGAACCATACAGGGGGCCTATTATCATTACAAGTGCTCATCCACTCACTCTTGTTTGTTGTTTTCAACTGAGGCTTGTGTTTGTGTGTCCTTTGAGCCAGACACTTGAAGGGATTTTCTTGGTTTATGCTTGCATCACACACAAAAACAACAACAACACAAAATCCACACAGTCAGGAAGATGAGCAAAAGATAAGAGGGGAAAGACAGGAGTGAAGTGAAATGCAGGTCAGGCCTTGAAAGATTACAGCATGAAGGTGGTCTAGGCGGCGCAGCTAATTATGCATGACATTACTGAATAAGCTGTTCTGCTTGCTACATTTTATTAAGGGGAGTAAGAGGCTGAACACCTGAATTCATTATTCATTGATTTGAATGGATATTTAACAGTGAAAAGATATGAAAGAGTGGCAAAAAAACTTTAGAAATCCTGTATTTATGGGCAATCAAATTCCATCCATTCATCCATCTTCTACCGCTTTATCCTCCACATGAGGGTCGCTGGTGCCAATCGCAGCTGACATAGGGTGAACAGGGCCAAATAGAGACAAACAACCATCCACTCTCACACTCGCGCCTACGGTCAATTTAGAGTTTCCAATTTGCCTAATCCCTAAATCTGCATGTTTTTGGATTGTGGGAGGAAACCACAGAACTCGGAGAAAACTCGCACACAAATGGAGAGAAAAAGCCCCTGTTCTAACTGGGTGGCCAACCTGGGTCTTGGCATTCAAATTATTGATTTTAAAATGAAACAACAGGACATTCTTTTATGTGTGACCACCAACAAGATATTTGAAATGATATACAACACACAGCGAAAGAAGGGGACAAAGAATACATTTCTATGGGCTTAATGCTTACATGCAGGTGAGAATTCAAGACAGCTTTGCCCTGTTTACCCAGCCAACAAGGCAATCCAGCTTTACAAATAACTACAAATGTTGAACACAGCACAGTCCCCTGCGCCAGGGTTAGAAGGAATCAGTGAAAAGGGTTTTGTTTTGTGAAAAGCATTGATTCAGACTTCCAGCTGAGTGAGTTGTGATTCTAATCCGATCATTTGTTCTCCCTCTCTTCTTGCAAAGCACTTGCCAAATGTGTTAATCTACCCAAATATGCCATTTTCTTCCACACTGCTGTGTGATAAGACCCCCATGACTTGCAGTCCTAGATATAAGAAGGAACGTGCATCACAACGCAAACACACTTTAACTCAAACCCCTCTGCTGGAGTGAGCTTTGAGAGCAGCTGCTTTTTTGCAGCGCTGTGTTGCCAGTGTGAATTAGAGAAAGGGATGCTCTGCCTCCTCTAAATGTTTCATGATGTTTACCAGGCTGTTTGTTCTGAGAGCAGATCAAGGGCAGACCACTCCCACTGGCACCCACCAAAAGAGAAAAGGGGGGGCATAAAAACAAGGTGAATAAATGAGTCTTTATATGACCTGATTGATGGATAGCTCTGATAGATGGATGCAGACATGCATTACAGCAGGATCACACCTAATCTAATTTACAATGCATATGCACCGCTGCTTATTGTGGTTAAGGCAGTCTATGCTGTGCTAAGATCTGTTTACCTCCATTCTAACGAAGTAACATCATTAGGTGGTGGTAATCGATCACGTGTTTTCATTAAGAAATACTTTTCTGGCAGCTGGCCACATAAACAATATTCAGCAGATGCATGTATTGTCAGTGCAAACATGAAGAAGAATTATCTCAATGAACATCAGTAGTCTCAATAAACTCAAGGGATGCAATTAGTGAAAGCAAAACAGTCTGAAGGTAATGTCAGAGCTGACAGGCCCTGCAGAGTGGTGGTGCTTTGTCAAAGGACAAAGAGTAGTAAACCTTGATAGATGGAACGCGTGAGAACGCCACTCTCTACAAGAACTCGACAAATACATAACGAAACGAATCAAGGGCAAAGTTATGAAATTTACATGACTCGCCATTAAATCATCGCAGAGGGAGAGGTGATAGATGGCGGGGTGGATTCAGGAATACACAAGGACAGTTGAAGACCGTCCACCTACAATATGTCTCAATACATCACCTGGTGGGAGACAGTAAACACGCATGAAAAAAAAACGAGAAGAAGATGAATAGAGTATGTTATAGCTGTGCTTGCCTGTCAAAGCAGAAATAAGGGAATGATGGTTAAAAAATGTGTTGCAGGACTGCCAAGCACAATGTGGACCGTCAGGATAATATGAGGATAGTAGGATTCAGAAAAATCCAACTTGAAGATTCAATTTAAATTCAATTCAAACGTCATTAATTCCACTAGGGAGAGAAGCAAGGTAGCAGCAAGTAATTGATGAGAAGCATATTCACTACCGATTTATTCCTCCACAGGAGGGTTGTGGGGGGCACTGATTCCAATCCCAGCTGACATAGGGACACTGTCCATCACAGGGCCACATAGAGAAAAACAACCATTCACTCTCAATTTAGAGTGTCCACTTTGCCTAATCCCAAATGTGCATGTTTTTGCACAGTGGGAGGAAACCAGAGAACCTGAAGAAAACCCACGCACACACAAGGAGAACATGCTAACCCCACGCAGAAAGGCCCTTGTTCTGACCAGGACGTGAATCAGGGTCTTCTTGCTGCAAAGGCAAGAGTGCTAACCACTACATCAACCACGTGGCCCAAAAGAAGCATAATAAAAGAATAAAAACAATAAAAAGCAACAATTTAAAAGTACCGACAGTGTACTGTCTGACAGCTGAAGTAAAAACTGCTGGGATAGTGTGGACAATTTTATCAAATTACATGCAATATTTAATTGCAAGCGTCTCACCACCTGGCACTAAAGTTGAAGAGCTCATGGTTATGACAAAAAAAAAACTATGGTGAAGATTGCGTCAGTGACTTGGTTATGTGATTTGTTACGTGATTTTAACATAAGATTTTGACCAACTACTAATGGTAGCTTCATATTTAGTGGTGTCGATCTTACTATCTAACGCTCAGACATTCAGCCATTTTGATGAAACTTGAAGAGACTGAATGGCAGCATTGGATGTGATCCACACATGGGGAAAATCTCCCAGCATTAATTCCCCTCAGAAGGTTGTCCCTACCACCTAAGCCTCACCTCACCTCTGCTGTACCATTCATAGAACAGTGGGTCCAAGACGATGGGCCATTAAGTGAAGTGGCACACATACTGCATGTTCCACCCTCCTGCTTTTTATCTCCTATGGAACAATGAAGAGTGACGCATTAATATTCTACATGTAGCCTTATCGCACTGTTCCTGTTCTTTTTCTTAAGCTGAGGTGTTGGGCAAATATTTCCTCCCGAACTCATTTTTCATCATTCTCAAAAACCAACCCTGTGCCTCTCCTTCCCCTGCTCTTCACATGGCGTTTAAGACGATAATTGACATTCTCAGACAAGATCAGAGCTGACCTGGAAGCGAGCAGGGGAGCGATTAGGCGGTGGCAGGCTCACAATGCCCCCGCTGTTCTGCGGGTAATTACACCCAGGGCACGGAGATCAGCTGCTGCTTATTGAATTCATATCAAATAAAACTCAGGAGAAAGTACCAGCTATAGTGTAACAATCCCACCATCCAACCACCCTCCCCACATTATGGGTTCATCCCTCCACCCTGCAACCCCCCTGCAGCTCATCCATAGCCCAGTTTCTTCTAATTCACTTACTTATTCTGTCATATCTGCTCTTGCATCCATCCCTTTTATTCTCGCTTTCCTCTCCGTCTCCATCACCCACATCGAAATCTGATTCTGGACCACTCTTTGTCCATTTACTCTCTTATTCCTCCCTTTTCACCTCATCAAACCTCTGGAGTTGTGATTCTGCATCTTTATTGGCTTCTCTAGATGCTATACTTCCCTGAAAGCCGATGTCAGTGTGTTATTCCCCAGTGTAAAAGCTTTTCCTACTGCCGCCACTGCTGTTTGTCCTCACCTGGCCTTTTCCTCTTGCTATTTTTCTCACACTACAGCCTCCATTTCATTCTTTTCATAATCATCTCTCTCTCTCTCTCTGCATCCAGCATTGACTCCATTCCTTACAAAGGTCATAAATGATGGTGAGGAGAATACATAGCATTCAGTGGTGTCCTGCTGGTCTAACAGCTGGATATTACAGGGTTTTTTTGGATTGTTTTTTTCTACTTCATCTCCAGGATGTTAAGACTACATGCAGTTATTTTGTCTGTTGCACTGCCGCAGTTTGTCCCTGCTTCGGGAGTTCTGCTGCTTGCCACTTGGGGGCGATATGACCATATGCTTCCAGTTAGTAACTGCTCTGCAATTGCAGGTCCTCATTCCCTGCTGCACCTCATACACAGTCCAGAATCTCTGGGTCGCTGCACCATCCCATGGGCTCCCTCTTCTTACTCATTTTTTTCCCCCTCCTTCTCTCCACTCCTCCATTACCGCTTCATGCAACCTAGTACTTCGTAGATCAGCTGCGATAAAAACAGACGCCAGATTGAAATGTCAGAAGCGTATCTCAAACTGCCAGAACATTAACCTGCTCACCTTTTAGAGCCTTTTTTTTAACCCCTTAGAGGCTGGAGCTAAGAAAGACTCAGGGGCAGGAGCAGAGGAGAAGGAGGACAACGTGGCGAACCAGAGCAGGAGAGGGAGGCAGCATGAACTGCCATTGATTAAGAGCCTTCATAGGTTACACAGAGCAGACAGATATGCCGGCAGGCTGTGGAGAGGAAAACAGGTGGCGTAAGCAAAGTAGACAGAAAATACTCCAGCGGTTAAGGAAGGGAGGGAGTGACAGAGGGAATGCAGGAGAAAGCAATAAGGCAGAGAGACAAGAATGAGCTGTTGAGAAAGAGAGGAACGAGTTTTGACTGAACAACGGACACAAAGCTGAAAGAGCGACGAGGAGGAAGGAGGGGGTGAGAAAGGTGAAAGGCGAAAGGCGACTTAATACTAAAGGAGAGTTAAAAGAGTGAACGATAAGAGTTGGGAAAGTCAGATAATGTGCAGTGATGGCAGCACTGATCTGGAAGGGAGAGTGAGTTGGGATATGGAACAGAGAGAGTAGATATGTGCGACATCCCAGTGGGGACGATTTGGTTGATAATAGGCTGATAAAACCACCGCCTGCTCTCAATGCTTGTCATAAATCTTTCATTGTTGCTCTCGTCTCCTTCATCTTTTTTATCCCCCCACCCCCTGTTTTTCTTCGGTTTTTTTTACTCGTATAGCCATCTCATCGGACTTCAGCCGTACAATACAACTGCCACAGCCGAAACAGGCCAGTGATGCATTTTAAAATAAGCACCACAGTGAGGGGGTGCAGGAAGGAGGGAGGGATCTGGGAAAACAATTGGGTGAAGCTGTCTTCCTGCCAGCAGCTGCAAAGCCACCTCTTCAAGAGTCAAAGTGGATATGACTGAAATGAGCCGTGTGGAGCCTTGAGGATTATTTGCAAATAGGTTGAGAGGCATAAAAGGGGAAAAACAAAAGGTATTGAGGGCATCCTTGACTTTGACATGCAGAACTATATGTTAATATTGTGTAACCTGATGAGTTGCTGAGCCGCATCACTACTCCAAGTCTCATAAATCTCTGCACCCCGTTGCGCTTTCACCTGTCCTTTTTGAAGATCCTCCTCTTCATTTCCACCTACACTGCTCTACTTCACCTCTACCCCTCCCTCCCTCCTTCTCTCATCCTCCGCCTCCTCGTGCCTATCTCTTTGTTGCCTCCATGTCTCCTCTCCCTTGACGCGACCATAAATCACAAGGACTGAGAGGGTCTTGTTTGTGTTGGGGGGTAATTATATGTACCTTATGTAAGCTCTCAGGCCATGATGAATTAGCTGCCCTAAATAGGCCACTCCTGACTGACACAGGTGACACAAGCAGCAGCCACCGCCGTGACTTATCGAAACCTTGGAATTGGTGTGAGAAAAAAAAGTACAGAAATAAGAAGCAGATGTATAATCAGTGAGTCTCGATGTCTTTTCTCCTCCCCAATGCCAGACCGCAAAATATCCTTAATGTTACTGGGGGAAAAAACGTGTGATTTTCTACCATGACACTCTCACAAAGCAACTCTCGGCAGCAGCAATATTAAACCGAGCACATGGGTATCATGAGATGAAAATTAATGTTTTATTGAGCAGCCCTCAGTAGTGTAAGTGTAATTGGAAAAGCCTCAACTTGAAATAAACGTGCCTCGTAATAAAACTGAATTATTTTGCATTGCAGCTGGTTCATTTCCATCTATAGGTTTGGCTTTCAGCCAAGAGATCACTTAAACAACCGAATTTACGTAGGCACTGGGGTCAGTCGCAGTCTGAACTTTTTAACCACGTTTTAGTTTTACTGCAAAGTTGAACGTGCTTGGAAATTTTTTGAACATATCCATTGTGCAAAATCTAAGCCAAGAAATGTCATAGAGCAATTGGTACCTGCTACAGACACAGAAAGCATTGCACTTTTCAGCAAAACCTAATTTTTATTTCTATCCTACCATCACTATCAAACTGCCTATTGTACTTCCCAGATATCTGAATGCTATGTAAAAATTTAATTTTAAAAACACTTTAAGCTGTGCTGGTTTTTGAACTTAATGTATTGTAATGTATACAATAATGTATTACCTTGAAAAGAAAAATAACTAGTCTGTGACTTGCCTTGTTTGTCTGCAGCATTAATCGATCGTAAGTGGCTATTCTAAGAGGTCGTTGGAGGTTTTTAGTGCCAGAGAAAAGGTAGATGCATGTGATGCTTCTTAATAGCTGTGACTTTAGTGAATTAGCATCCATGGCCTCTTGCAGAGGGTAAAACATTTGAAACATAGAGTGAGACGCTCATTGAATCAGGGCCAAGAAAAGAAGACTCCAGTCTGCCCGTAATGGGATTTAAACAAAGACGGAGGTAGTCTAAAGTAGAATGTCTCTTTAGCCCATGTTCTGTCCACTCCATGCCAGCCATTGTCAACCCTCAGCTGACAAGTGATGTTCAGTGTGTTCCAAACACCATGACAGAATGCTCTATCGTTTTGTGTCAGCCGGCCAGACAGCGGCAAACGGGAGAGAGAGAGCGAATAATGTGGCTGAATATGAAATGAGGGGACAAGGGCCGTTAGTGAGGGCAGGGAATAACGGAAGTAGAGAAAATACATTTATCTTCTGGCATATGAATAATCTTTTTGCAACACCACCCTCCATTCTCCCGCCATACTTCCATGCATAATATTTGTTTTCATTGCTGGCAAAGGTGCCTGTGAATAGCAGTGAGTGAGATGCACAAGAAGAAAAGAGAAAGGGTGAGAGAAAATGCCTTTCAGGGTCAGATAGCACCTGGACATGTTGAAGAGATACAGCACACATGGTCACACACAACTGTATACACACACACACACACGCACACCGTCAGACATTCCCAAATGCAGCAAATCCGACTTGTATTTATGATTCTCCTGATGGTCACCATGACAATATGACACATGGCCGAAATGCTTCAGATGCCAGCCATCTACTCACACGCACACACACACATACTGTAGATTCATACACCCAGTCTGACACGGAGGTCAGGATAATATATTTGTGAGCGCAATTATGTGCTTGGTATGTGTGTGTAAGGGACAGATGTTAGTGACTTTGTCACTGTCATTCGCCCAGTGTTAAATCTGTTTCATTTTACCTTGAGGATGGATCTCTCCTCTGCCCTGTCTCCTTGGCTGTGGCACCTCTGTTCCTCATTGTCTCCCCCCCCCACACACACACACACTCCCATCATTCCCACACACACACACACATCATTTCTTCTTGTCTCATTGGCACAGGCCTGGTCTCTCAGTGGAGGTGTGTGCACATCCAGCTGGTGAGTGTCATGCTCTGCTGCTTGGTACTGCTCAGTAATGGCCGCGGTGGCCAAAAGAGCAGCTGGACACACACACACAGACAAACACACACAGGGAAGTGGAAACTATTCCCAGAGACTCACTATTCATTCCCCTCATTACCATATTGCCAGTCTCTGAGAGAGAACAGGGCCAGGTGGTGGGGAAGGAGGGTGGTGTGCGTGTGCGTGTGTGTGTGTGTTGGGGGAGGTTTCACCCTGAAGCTCCATCCAAGCACCTTGGACTAGCTTTCACTGCTATGACTAATGGCACATTTCCATTTCCATCAAACCACAAAATGCCACCGGAGTAAAGGTTTAAGCCTGAACTTACAATTGCTGGATTAAAGCCTGAACTGCCAATACAGTAGCCACCGCAACAGCTCCGACAACAAATCCATCTTAGTTACAAGTGTCCCAGCTAATGTCCACTCTGTGCAGACTGTCTCACCAGCCTGTTTGGGAGATGCTGGAAGGAAAGCAGTGTGGCAAAAACCCCATACATGGCACTGTGCGGGTCAGTAAGCAAACACAGAAATTCCTGCTCTGCTCAGAGATTTCTGCACTGTAAAAATTCTGAATTTATTACATCTAAATTGCATCATAAATCTGACTGCAGTGATTCTCAAAACCTACAGCTTTTAGGCAATGGCTCACTGCTGGCTCCATGCCTGAATCCTTGTAAGGATGGGTGTTTTGCCCCTTTTATGATCCTACACAGATTAACCTTTGTTGCTGGGTCTATGAAATGTCAACCAAATGCATCCTTCATGGTTTTTGTTTCCTTGTGCAACAAAGGATTTAACTGACTGGGGGAAAAATATAATTTCCACAAACAACTAAAAGCTTAGAAGCTCTTAGAATGAAGCTACAATCAGGTATTTTGTTGGTTTTTGATGTTCAGAAGTTGCTTCTGCTTTGAGACTCTTTGTGTTTGTGTTGTTTGCCTCTCGCTTCAATAAGAAAATTACCCTGGCTCTCTAGACAAAAAAAAAAAAGTTTTTGCAACATGCAAGGACAACGTGTTTTTTTTCAAAATGCTCAGATTAGCACAAACATAGTCTTTGTTCCAAATAGAAGCAAAAACAGATTTGTTTCAGGTTGTTTTGCTCGTCTGTGGACGACGTGTATCTATCCCCGTCTGTGTCCATTTAGTTTTCTGTAGCTTCTCAACCACATAATTGTGCTTGTTTGAGTGGTAATTGTAAACCCAGTGAGAGATATTTGTCTTGGCCATGCGTTGACAGAGAGGTAGGCTTGCTCAGAGGACAGACTAGACTTTTGCTCAGGGGGATACACAGACTCACTGAAAGCACAAATAGTGGCGACACACATCACACCCCAAGAGCCTTATTAACCACAGTATCAATCTGCTTCTCTGATCTGATTTTCCTGATACAATGTGACTACATCTCTTTCGATTAGACGGCTAAAACTTGAGGCTGCCGATTGAAAACAGACAACATCCACACGAGTCGTTGTCAACACTGAGCTGCTTGGCCATGATATGCACACATCTGTGGAACTGGTGCTGCATTTGACACACTGATGGATACATTAAGTTTTTCTTAGGTTTGAGACTCTACCATTGAGCATGATTTACTGCATCGTAATCCTAACGGCTAACCACAAAAAGTAGAAGAAGCTGAAGGGGCAAGGCTCATGTTTTCAAATATAATATTCGATTGACAAGAGTCAGCCTGTCAGCCACTGTGGCTTATTCTTGCTTGTCAAACACCCATAGAGTTTAGAGATACTTCAATAATTGCTCATTTCTATTTATGATTGCCTTGTGACATTGTCATAATTATATCATATTAAGTTGTAATAGTAATTACCAAATCTGGCAACATAATTAATTCATTGTTTAAGGGAACAAAAAAAACAAAACATGCTTTTAATTTAGTTTTATCCTCACCAAAAAAACATTCATCTCACAATGCAACAAAAATATGTTAACAGATGGGGGGGGAAAACCTACTCGAATGATTATATTAGAGCTGAGCTGCAGAGCAAAAGTGATCTTGAAATGTCTTCTTTGTCCTGACAAGAAAAGCTGTCTTGATGAACTCCAGCTTAAAGTAGTTCAGACGCACCGCACGCACGTAAGCACCCGTCCCGCACGCGCACGCAAATGTGAGAATTATTACAAAGATTCTGCAGGATTTCAATGGCGTAAAATAAGAATGCTGAGATAAATGAACCACTGTGCCTCTTAAAAAGTGGATTAATCAGACAAAATCAAAAGTGGAAGGAAAAAAAGCATATAAAGCACAGCCACTAAAAGCACGAAGGAGGAGGAGGAGGGATGGAAAAAGAAACATGGGCAGACTTTGCTGCTGAGATGAAAGCTGAGAGGACTGAAGATGATAGAGGGGAAACTGTGGGAGGAAAGAGAAGCACAGGGGGGAGGAAAGGAGATGAGGATGGATTTGCTGCACAAACTGCACAAGAGGGACAGGTGGTTAAAATTGATACATGTGTAACTGTACACTGAGGCATTATTGGTGTAAAAGTCAATGTGACAATGCAGACAATTTCATTGTAAATTAAAACATTTGAAGACAATATTGAAAAATGACATAAGTTACGACCGACCTTAGTCAACCTTCTCACCGTAACAGTCATGAAGCAATACCAGTGTATAGTTAGTACAACTGCAATCAAGTGATAACGAACAATCATACTCAAATTTGGTCACCAAGGCAAATTTTTTAACAATGCATTATATCACACCATGCCATTTATTATTCAAACTATAATGCTTAATGGTGGAATCTGTATGGATTGTGTTTTGACAGCTGCAGTTGAATATATCAAAGATCCCCCTCTTTTAGCTTATTAAATCGATGTATTGCCATTATATAACAAAATAAGTTATGTGCGTTTCACCTCCGCTTATTTGAGGCAATGTAATGTGCCAGTGCGAGTGTTGCAAATGTATGCAGCTTTCAGTACATAAGTGGAGATAGTACAAGCCCTCTGTTGCACCTATCACTTTTAGATAGTGTTGAATGTATACAAAGGACATAGGGGTTAAATTCAACACTATGTTTGATGAGGAGATCGGCTCAAATTTACTGGTTTGACTACATCTGTAAAATCCACCCCGAATAGACAGATAACAACATAATGGCAGTTTTCAAAATAGCAAAATATATTGTAGATAACCTAAAGTCACAGTATTCTGGAATCTAGGGTACCATAAATGCATTAAAACAACCAAATTATTTATATTATGTGGAAACTAGACAATTAGATAATGAAGTGATACACTAAATGTAATTTTCAGAAACTACTGTACATGAAAATTACACAAGTGGACTCAAAACAACTGGTGGACCAATGTTCAAATAAAAACCAGTGAGATCTAAGGGAAAGAAAATTGAGAAAGTCCTACCACCCTCCTGGAGTTTGGAAGTCCAGAGATGTGATTGCAGTGTTGATGGGATGGTGATCAGGATAGACATCACTTGCTGAATGTGTGGCAGCAACGGGGGATGGAGATGTGGATGGATGACAGCAGACAACAGTGAAGGGATGAGGACCGAAGTTCCAACTGTGAATTTCACACAAAAAACATAATGAGTAGAAATAAACTATATATATGTAGATATAATTATATTCGCTAGTGTCTCTTTTACTTTTAAATGAGCTCATCACATGCCATAACAACACATCTCACAGTATATCACAACATGAACTATTATATATATATATATACATTATATTTTTATTATTATAATTATTATTATTATTATTAATAATAATAATAAAAAAAATAAAAATAGCATAGAGTTAACAACGTAGCTGAAGCTGCTACAGCTTAGTAGATGCTTAATAGATGCTACATTCAACACAGGTTCTAAACCTAGCTAGCCAGCACTGATAGTAATTGGCCTCATCAAATACTGTAGTTTACCAAATTAACTACCAAAAAACACTTTTTTTTTAATTAAGCACACAAACGCAATTAATATATTTATGAATGAATGCGATGTCATCTTGACTGGTTTCAACAAGGTTCCTAAGTTTGTTACCTGACTGGCTTTGTTGACGTAGTTAGCATGCTAACGCAGCTCGTTGACAAGCACCCAGAACAACTCGCAGGCGTTTTAATAAGTTCACACGCTCACACGACAACACACATGACATTTATCACGCTGATAAGTGATAAAAGTCACCGCGCACATAAATTAGTAATTTATGAATCGATAATGCGAAGGCAGACCGCTCCGCGTGCGTAGTTCATTCACACAGCTGTGTTTTGAGTTCTGCAACGTGTCAGCCAATCAGAAAATAGTATTTCTTGTCGCCGGGTAAATACACTGTTTGCACAATCATGGACGCACTGCGCTCTGATTCGCGGAGCTCCGCCAATTTTACACCGCCTGCTTTTCTCATCCGCCGGCTTCCACACAACAAAACGGAGCAGTATTTTTCTACCACCGAATACCGGCAAGGATTCTTTCTGTGATGTGACAATGTGGCGTCAACACGGAAACTTTTATTCTGAAAAGTAAACCGGATGTTATTATAATTGTTACTTCCCCTCCCGCTCGTGCTGAATTCCTATTTTATAGGATTATATTTTTAGTTGATTTTATGCGGCAACGCAACCGTTCCAAAACCACTGTATTTAGGTAAAAGTTTGCAGTGCATACATTGTCTTTTTTAGTTGTGAAAGGTAAACATAAAAGTGTTTATTTTATTTAGTGGGATGTCCTATCTTTTATTAGATTAACATGTTATCTTAAAACACTTTAGCATACGTATAACATGCCTGGGACTAAATGTATTTCTGCTATGAGCCTACAGCCAAATTAGAGATTGTATTTATTTTTGGGGATAAAAAACATGAAAAAAAAACATAATTTAAAACAAAGTACAGGTTAATTCTCTAGGTGAATTTGGAATTATTATCCTGGTTACAATAGCAGTGAGCAAAACTCAATAAGCCATCAAAGCTATAATTTGTCTTTTTGACTCGCAACAACTCTGGGGGTATGTTGCAAAACTCAGGCCAAAAATAACCAGAATCAAACTTTCACTGAAAATAATATTTCTGTAGCTGTGTGTGCATGGCCCTCTGAATGCATCTGTGTACGTTTCAGTATTCGTACCCTCAGGTTTGTAAGATGATGGATTTTCTTGGAGAGCGCGAAGAAATATTGCAAGATCCGTCGTGCGAGTGCATATAGATGAGCTGAGTCGAGCAAGTTCCTTGAAAGATGTAACGTTACTCTTTCAGTTTATTTGATCTATTTGATAAAGTTATTTACATATTCAACCAATTGGTGACATAATATGTATCTTGTTGCTTAAAGCAAGAGTTTGTTACTTTTGCAGTGGAAATTGCTCAATATCTGAATTAATCAGTGTCCACTGCAATGACTTAACTATGACCTATAGTAAGAAAGAAGTATACGCGCTTTCATGGAACACTGCAGTGCTGCTATCGCACAGTTCCAGGATTTGTACAATTTAAGAAATAAGTAGTTAAGTGGCACAAGAGTGAATAGGAGAATTTAGGTTAGACTATTAGTCTGACATCACTCAATAGACAGGGTCAGTGCCAGAGCAGACATTTTCAGGTTGTAGCGTGAAAAGCACAGATGTTATTGATGCCATTAATGGAATCTGTTCAGCTCATGTACAGTATGACATTTACCCTGTGTCAGCTAAATAAATCTCAGTTATATTCAGCAGTGATTGTCCATCACAAACTGTTCCAAATCCCCAAATGGAGCTAAAGCTATAATCAAGAGTTCTCGTCTTAAAAGCCGATTAATTTAAATAACGTATATTAAGTTGGGGTGGTCCATTTTAATGCTCCTGAATTAAAGCAAAGCGGTAGAACCTTGGTCTTTCCTCTTTGTAATGCCTCGCAATTGCATAATTAATAATGAATTTTAATCGCAGCCTTTTTACGTTTATTAAGCCCGTTTTTAGATGTAAATGATGTGTAGATTTAAACTATTAATTATTCTTTTTATCAAATGTGGTTCAGTGATGCCTTTGCATCAGCACAATGTACAATTCCAAACCCAAGAAAACATGTACAATTTCTATATACTTTTTAAAAGAGCCACTTATATATTGTAATTATGGTTCCCGATGCAGTGAAAACTTCTCCTACTTCTAAAATGTTGATACACTTATTGAGGCTTGATTTTTGATTTTGAGATAATTACCCATATTTCCCATTAGTAGTTATCACACCTGTGAGTGTATTTCACTGTGTTAACCTAAAAAAAAAAACCCTGCAGGAGATAAGGTCACAGTGAAGTCTTTTCCGAGCGCTGTGGTTAATTTTGATCTTCTCTCAAGGTGTTCTCGCTACCAACTAACACCTGTTTTAAGGACTCGAGCATGAGTACAAGGAGAGTTTGTCCAATAATCTCAATGTGGGGAGGCACCACCGTCAATGGTCCACCAGACTCACTGCCACAGCAAACCTCGGTCTTCTAGCCAATCAGCGTAAGCCAAAGTCAGGGGTGGAAGCTCACAGCCGCCAATCAACATGTTCCTGGTCTACCACTCCTCTGGCGGTCCAGACTTCAAGATATTATTAGCCACTGAAAAACTTCTCCACGGCTGACTCACATGGCCATCAAACTCCTGACTCCTGTATGAGATGTGAAACTTGCATATTATAACTTACGCTGCTCAGTTTCGCCTCCGACAAAGTAGCCTTCAAACTCAAGAAAATCCCTCACTTTGTTCACAACATAACTATGTTGGAAAGCCGCTTAATAATGCATTACCTGCCAGAGACTACTGATGAGAAACTATATTTATGACGGTGTGTGTGTGTCTCTTCTTTGTGACATTAAAATAAATTGCAATGAAGCCACTTCAGCTAAAAAAAAAAGAAAGAAAGACATAACTTTTTACAACTACATGAAGATAGTTTGTATATTAATATCAATATTAATCAATTACGCTAAACATGTTTTCCTTTAGTCCTTATGAGATCATAATTTACTATAAAGCTAATTGTATATGTTCATCCTGCACGGCCTCATCGAAGGTCTTGATGACGAAGATTAAGTCATTTTTAAGCCATTCAGTGAGACACGTCCATACATAGATGTTGGAGGATGAATGGATTGACAGATTGGGGTTCGGAAGGGTCTGTTGGTAGACAGCAGGTCATTAAGTCTGCAGAGACAGAGAGAAAAATAAAAACATCTCATCTGAATAGACTGAATACCAAATCACTCTAACCCCCTAGTTATCTTTCTTTTCTCTTCCCATCCATCCCGTCCCGACCGACTTTGTGAGCGTGGCAGCTTTGTATTTACCTAAACGTCACTACTGCTGTCTTTCTGCCTCTTCTTCATCCAATTCCCAACCAAAAAAAAAGTTCTCTTTACTGCTTAGTCAATGCCACGTTGGAAATAAATTGACTTCTCAGTGGACGGCAGCCATCTCATCCCTTGCTCCGTCTCTCTCTTCACCAACACCTGTCCTCTCCTCTTTTTTTTCCCCAATAGCTGTCCCTCTTACAATAGCTTCTCTCCTTCAGCCACCTCTTATGTCTTTTTCCTACCCCCCTGTTCATTTTGGTGATCATTTTCTTTCTTGAATGTGTTCTTCGCTTCTCTATTACCCCCCCCGACTTATTTCTCTCTTTACTTTCTCTTCCTTTCTCCCTGGCTGTGGGGTGATGTATGGTCCCTGTCAACGCTGGAATCAATGGGACGGCAGTTGTTTTAATTTAGCCTGGGAGCCCAGCGGATCCAGATCCTCAGCGTCATGGAAGAGCGATGGCAATGGCCTTTCTCTCCTCTGTTTTTACTCCCCTCCCTCTGTCCTCCCGCACTCCCGCTGCATTGATCAACGCTTAGCTCCCGTCGGAGGCCCACAGCATCTGAGGGGCCTATAAGAGGATGAGCAAGCTCACCCCAAGTCTGTTAATATGCTCTGGATCTGCATCGGCGCCGTTTGATGAGCTGCTTCACAGTTTGAGACGCCCTACAGCTAAAGCAGGTTATAGCGTTCAAGTGTGGCGAAACGTGAACGGGGTTGGATATGTGGAAAACCTGCCACCTGTCTTTGGGAAATGGCAAACGTGTATCATTGAATATATGTTTGCCATGAAAGAAGAAGCGCGCCGCGCAATATTTCAGATAAACGCGACAGTGCTACAGCCTTCAGAATCCAACTCAAGCATGCAAAAATGTTCCTGATGGACGTGCAAACAATGAATAATGGGGTTGAAAGGTAAGAGGTTGGGCGAGGTTCATTTGAGCCATGATCGGAAGCTCATGAGCCACATTTCTCCCGACGGCTCCTCCCGTCTCCTTCCGTCTCGCATCGTTTTCCTCCTTTTTGTCATCTACCCTCCGTTTGCCACCCATCATTAATACAAATCATCTCTACGCGTATTCTGCAAACGCAAGGCCCGAGTGAAAGCCGTCATGCGAGGCTCTCATCGCTCGCTAAAGTAATTAAAGTGGCTGCTTTGAAACAAAAGGCTGAATAGGTGAGAGCTTTGGAGAAAATGAAGGAAATGTGTACAGCATGGGAGGGGAAAGCAATCAGAGAGGTGGGTTCCAACACAATGGCTCAGTTGATGAGAAATGGGCTGTACACACATGGGTCATGTATTATTGGGTTTTTAACAGATGTACATGAAGGAAAAAACAATAAAAAAATAGCGTTTTGAAGGGTCTGGTTTTTAATTGAGCAATTTTGTATAATAGACACAGAAATAACAAAAGAGCCTGTGACACAATGTTTATTTAGATCTTTGGAATTAACATAGTTTCATCTGAAATTTCAAAACTAACTTATTTAAACGGAAGAAAATACTGGTGCTAGTTGACAAGCTGGTTAATTAATGACACGTATTAGCAACACAAATACGACCGGAGTTAACTGGAGCCAACTGACACGATTCGTCGTCTGTGCAATAACAAATACAGAATTGTAATGTGCAAAAATTCTCTGCTGCTACTGTGAGTAATTATGGTTTTATGGTTTAAATTATCGATTTTTTAGAAAAGTTTTCTTGTGTCTTGTGTTTTTCCATTCATTTTGCATTACATTATTTGTCAAATTTTAAAGGCTCACCACTATATAACTTCTGAAGGAAGGAATAGAATGCATCCAATTTCCTCCCCGGGGATTAATGAAATATTCTGAATCTGACATAATGCAATTGTCTTTAAGGAACTTAGAATTTG
Source organism: Microchirus variegatus (assembly GCF_963457635.1). Taxonomy (NCBI): domain Eukaryota; kingdom Metazoa; phylum Chordata; class Actinopteri; order Pleuronectiformes; family Soleidae; genus Microchirus; species Microchirus variegatus. The sequence continues at coordinate 17,864,065 of NC_139814.1, read as the reverse complement.
TTTTCCTACTTTATATAAAAAAAATCTATAATTTCAATGAAAATCCTTCACCTTATATGTGTGCGTCTAGGATAGATATCCGAATTGAGCCGGTCAGCAGGGCCTGGACAAATATTTCCAAGGCACGTTTGCTCACACTGGCTGTAGCACCAGAAATCAGTCATATCTATGGTCATATAGAGGGTCGTTTACGCCGCATCTTTGTGTAATCAGGGGAAAACATGCAGTGATGTGTTGCGTGTCATGGACAAGGTAACACAAATACAGCGTCGCTTATATAAACGGCATCAGCCTTGGGTCCGGCTCAGACAGAAAAATGCTATGCAATCCACGCCGTAGTATCATATCAGTCAAAGGGTTTATTATTCTTGTTGTTTCCGTGGGCGATTAGAAAGTGAAGCCGCGTGGGTTGCACTTCAAACTTGTGGCTGCCCTCCGCACGCCGCTTTGTGCAAATATCGTTCAAATTTAAATGCTCTAAATTGCGAAATGTTAATCCAAATCTACTGCTACATTGACGGTGAAACAACCTCAACTGAGATATGAAAAGAGAAGGAAAAAAAAAAAAAAAAAAAAAGGAAATTTATGAAAGAGAATTATAGAGGAACTTGGGGGGGGGGAAATGCAGTTAAATTTCAGTTGGATTACATTATTTTTAGGATTGTACATTAGGGAAGCCACATTCCTCTCTCTGAGACATCTTCAAAGACGAGCAGGTTTACAAGGAAACCGGAGCAAAAAACATGACAAGTCATGGCAGAGGGATGACAGTAAAGGCGTTGGCAGGTGCCATCAGGTGAAAATTAACATGGCGGAACATGACAGAGTGAGAAAGGAGAGGACAGCTGACGCAATGTGGGATTAATGGCTGTAGGATAGGGGTGTTGAGGTGAAGTCATGGCAGTGTCAGAGTGCACCCGTGTGTCTCTCCCCGGGTTGCCAGCACACTCCATTTAACATTATAGCACTGTAAACGTGTCCTAGGGAACCAGTAGAACTGTTATTTCAAGTTGTCAGGTCGGATCTATGTGTCACACAGTTCCTCCTCGGGGCTCCCGCGTTTATGACACAAGAAGAGTGTGGGTGGTAGATCAGGTGAATCAGCCTTGCGCTCCGTCACTTATACACTTGTATGTGAACACAAATAAAAGTAAAAAGGAAATTATGCTTCTCATTAACTGCAATATCCGCACCGTCGATATTCATATACAACAACTTACATGAGGTGAAAATTAATCTAAAACGTCTCTAGCCCATACTGATTAAGGCTACAGTTATAGGGTATATATAGTAATTTTGAATTTTCTACCAGCACATGGCAATTTTCATTGCTTTTACTTCCGTTTCTTCTACTTGACAGCCAGGGCCGGCCCAAGCCTCCATGGGGCCCTAAGCAAAATTTGATTTTGGTGCCCTCTGTTACTGCCAATACTAATGATTATTGATCATTCACTATACTAAATATACTACACTACACTAAAGGTATTCTACTCTGTCACGAATACGCTTGTAAAACTAAACGTGAGAACTTTGTGTTTCACACCAGATTTGCAAATTTACAGAAAAATCTTTCAATTAATATTTGGCAAAATCAGCAACTCCCCCTACTGGCGACACCGAGAATCAATACCCAAAACCAATATTAAGATATTAAGGTCTGAAAATCTAAAAATGTGCACAACCACTTCTGTAATACAAAGATTCGACTTTTAAATGTAAAAAACACAGCATTAAATAAAATAAACAAATACATATCAAACAAATACTTAAATAATAATGTAAATCAATAGAGGCACCCGGAACAAGGTAATAAAAATGGTTAAGTTAAAGTTAAATAATCACATTTGACAACGATGTAAAAACTGCGAAAAAACGTTGGTAAAAATCGGGAGAAAAAATTTAAATAAACTCCAGCAATCCAAACTTTTCTCTTTTTTTGAGTTAATTTCTCTTGGGGGCCCTCTAGTGGTCACGGGGCCCTAAGCAGCGGCTCAGTTCTCTTATGCCTTGGGCCGGCAATGTTGACAGCCTTTGACATGTTCCTTCGGTCCAAGCAGTGCAGTTATTTGTGACCACCACACAAGAGAACACTGTTAGTCAGTGTTTCCTGTGTTAATTTGTATCACTGCAAGCAAACTCTCTTTCTTTTCAAGTAGTTTGAGATGTATGTTACATCATTTCCCACAGTTAAACTATAGCCGCAGTGGTTAGAGTTGAGCTTGTTCTTGGCCTGAATACTGATAATGTGTGTCTGTGTAAATAATTGATTTACTTTGTATTTGGGGGAACAAAAATTGCCTCATTAATTAATTTACTTACTTATCAGCATATCGGCTAAAACTGAATGAATAAAGGATAAAGGAGTCCAACAAGATAATTTAGCTTGATCCCTGATGACAAAATGTTAGATATAAGATCCTTCCAGTCTGTAAAAGTTATGTAGAGAAAGAAGAACAGACGCAAACCATCACAAATGCAAGTTAAAAACAAATGAGTCAAGGAAATCTACTCAAAAACACTCGTGAACAAATTCAAAGTGGGAAAACTTTTGCTACAAGTGTTTTTTTTCCCCCTGATCAAACGCGGGTTGATGGACATTGACACGACCTAAACCGATGGCCTGTGCCGTGTCGAAAAAAAGAAAAATCACAAGCAGCCAATGACAAGCTGTCACAAGAACGATAACGAAAAAATAATAAAAGAACAAAGAGAACAGGAGGAAAGAACAGAACACAAAGAAAATGCCGCATTTTCTCTGATGTGGTTACCTGACTTTCTACCCTGTTGTTACCTTGGAGACAGGACACTCCGAATGTACTGATCCACAGATGTGTACACACATACCTGCACGCCATCACACGGTAGAAACAGAGGACACAGGAGGGGGTTAGTGGGCATTCTGACATTTCAAGTGGAGTTCCTGCTAGTGAGGAAATATCATATTATTCTGTCAGACACATCTATCAAAGTCAGGATGAGTTTCGTTACAGTGGACAGGAAAGGAATTATCACTTCATTACCCACTATGTGTCTCGCATTTGCTTTCATCTCTTTCCACACAAATACTATGCAATCAAAGTCCTCAAATGACACTATGGATGGATGAGTATCTCCACCAGAGGCGGACAGAGTACACAGCTTCATTACTTGAGTAAAAGTACAGATACCCCTTGCTAAAACAAGTAAAAGTACTACAGTCAGATGTCTACTTAAGTAAAAGTACTGAAGTACTTATTTTTAAAAGTACTTCAGTATCAAGAGTACATGAGTACATTTTCTAAATATTGCATTAATACTACCACAGTTCTTACATTTACATATAGAAAAGTGCTACATGGAGTTATGAAAAATGTTAATACCTTGAAAAATGTAAAAGGAATTGAAAGTAAAATGAAGTCATTTGCAATTTCTCACCTGCCCAATGGCAACGCTCTCGCTTAGAAATGTAAGGAAGTTTATTTAAATGTACGCACCTTGACATGCTTCTTCAAGTTGGAAGGTTAAAGGCGCCATATGTAAGAATGTGGCCAAAAACGGTTACTACACTCAAATTTAAAATACCGAGTTCTTTTAGGTACGTAACTGGCAACCCGTGGTTGCTCGGCAGCTGAGACTCTAGTGACTGCAATGATTGGTAGATGGCGGTAGGTGGCGCCACATGCCAAAACATGATTTCAAAACATAAACATGATTTACGGTCAAAATTTTTTTTTTTTTTAATGCAATTATTTTGGCTGTACTGTTGTTGGTGGTGAGTTCAGTTTGTTATATGAACATTATTCCTGAGTCTCTGTGACATATTAGGAGGATTTTATGGACAGAAATGTATTGGAGTAACAAATACAATATTTGCAATCATGTTTTGGCATGTGGCGCCACCTACCGCCATCTACCAATCATTGCAGTCACTAGAGTCTCAGCTGCCGAGCAACCACGGGTTGCCAGTTACGTCAGAAAACAAAACCTAAAAAAACCTCGGTATTTTGAATTGGAATGTAGTAACCGTTTTTGGCCACATTCTTCTCACATATGGCACCTTTAAGTAAATGTACTCCGTTACTGTTCGGCTCTGATCTCCACCGTTGACAACTCTCAAATCTCTTGACCAACACAACTCGGTATCACAAAGGTGGGAAAGTGTGGGAAAGCACTTTGTCGTCTCCCACTTTGCTGGTGCGCTTGGCAGATGGAGTTCACTTGTAAAACATATAAAAGCCATTTGACAACACCAAGAAAAAAAACAACAACTTGCCGTCTGGGGAGAAGGAGAAGAGGGAAATGATGAGGGGGGGAGGGGGGGGGGCACTGGATGCTAATGGTGGTCAGATGCACACAGGCTGCACGCACACACACACTCACACACACTTGCCCTGAGGACAGTCAGAAATGTCAGGAAACATGCACCCTCATGTCAGTCAAAATGGAAGTGCTGTATGAAGCAGGAGTTCTCTCTCTCTCAGCATCATGCGCCACCACAGGACATGGCATCCAGAGCACAGCAGAGGCCCTGTGGCGATCAAATAATCGTCACAATCTGCAGCTGCAGGACTGAAGCACTCCCCCAACAGCCATCACAACCCCCCCCCCCCCCACTCTCTCTCCTGCTCACCCACTCACCCCAACAACCTTCATTATTCCTCAGTTTGTTGCTTAAAGGCCATGCGCTCCATTTGTAAGGAGCAAAAGTGCTTGCTTGGACACGGTTGTGGAATTATGGCAGAGGAAATGTTGCGCCTGTTGCTTTGCCCACAGGCGTGGACGTGTTTGTCTGCAGTGGAGTGGAGGCCACCTCGAGCTGTGCTGAGAGAGGGAGAACGAGAGAATGAGAGAAATAACGAGAGGTAGAGAGGCTCAGTAAAAACCTGAAAAAAAAGAAAAGAAAAAAAGAGAGATTTAACTATAGATAAAGTTAAAACTCCACAGAGGGAATTCATTTCAGCCTATAGCAAAAACAATCACATAATCTGCTCAACGTAATTTACATTTAGATACAAGAAATTAAATCCAGTTCTATTGTAGAAGCTTTTTTTTTTTTTTTTTATTCTTTTAAAGGAAACATAAGTGGGCAGGCTATGTGAAGTTGTGGATCCTTAGGCTATGTAAAACTACCAACTAATGAATTATTATATCAGTTTCCCTTCTATATATTATATCTACAGTACATCAATACTGAAGAATCATGTATAAGCAATGCATCCATAAACAGGGACACATCTGATAGATAAATCTGAGAGTTCTAAACTTATTGATGGTTGAGGAAAGAACATTTTTGAATTTTAGTGACGTATTGTTCAGCCGAACATTGATTACAAGTGGTTAAATATTGGAATTATATTATATTATGAGAAGTTAGGATAAAACCATCATTTGGTGAAGCTGCAATAATGTATTTACATACATAAACTTGTATTGTGTTATAAAAGCTTTCAAACAAATGTGGAGTAGAAGTGTAAAGTAGCATCACTTGAAAAAAAAAAAACTCTAAAGTACTATCTGTTACTATCTGCCAGTGCGAGAATTGTCCTTTGAAGGTTGCTGATGAAGGGCAGAGGCAAACAAAACAGCAGGCTGGAGGTCTAAATCCCAGAGAAATTCATACTTTGATAGGAGACGGACAGCCTTTTCCTGTGAAATCCGTGTTGCCAGGAGCTTGGAGCTGTTGACATGGTTGAGAAGACGTTCCTTCGCTATCCTTAAATCTGTGACTTGAGGTGACAGGAGGGAGGGAGCCTCACTCTGCCTTGTTATCACTGTCTCCCATTGTGAGACCCATGATTAAAAGGTGCTTCCCCTTTTCCAACTCTCACTGTCTTCATTTTTGCATTTTACTTGCACTCATTCAAGTTATTTTTTTGTTTAATTTCTCTCTCTCGTGCTCACTCGGTACAAGCTAAATCCATAGTCTGACTAAGACAGGCAATCCAGACAACTTGTCAAGTCTGACTTCTGTACATGCGGGGGGGAGAGGGGAAAATCCATTTATTGGACATGTGCGTCTGACTCCGCCTCTGTAGGTGGCACTGTATCTCTCTATAAACTAGTGCGCATTGAATCAGTTTCTGACAAACAAACTGCGAACGGCACGATGGACGCGAGATGGATCCCGCTGTGGTTCGTGATACGGTTAACTTGTGGTGAAGAAAGACACCACCGCAGTATAATTTCCTGCAACAGCGCTGCAGTTGTCGTCTCCTTTTACTTCCGGCAAGTCTAACTCCAGTCCGACTAAGCGTACACATGCAGGAGTAATCAGACTATGAATCGCATCATCCACGTTTGTTAAGACTATCGCGATCTTAGTCGGACTAATGTGTTTACATGACATTGAGAAAACTAAATGATTGTCTTAGTCGGACTGAAATCGAACTTTTAACACTGCCATAATGATATACTATACTATATAACTGATAGAAATATAGGGCCCTTTGAAAAAAAAAAATCATCAGGAGAGCATATAGGGAAATGATATTCATGTAAGATAAATGGACAATAATAAGTGAATATCAACTTGATTCATTGTAATTGTATCTTTTAAACATGATTACGCAGCCATTTTTTTGAGTGAACACATGGGTAATAGATGGGAACTATTGATTCTGTCTCATGCTTGTTAATAACACCGGGACACCGTTTCGTTTCAGGGGGAAATGCTCGTGAATCACATTATCCACCCCCTTAATGCATTTCAGGCCCCTCAGACCCTGGGTCATGTTTACTAATTAGTTCAGCATTTCCACCATGACAGGCTGTGGCACTCGGTGGCAATCGGCAGCAACACCTTCACTGTCAGGACGACACCGTGGCATCGAGAGAGGAGGAGGAGGAGGAAGACAGATGAACAGTGAGGGAGTCCTGATACTTCATTAAAGTGATTCACTTGGCTGATTTTGTTCTCCCCTCCCTGGACCTCTCTCTCTCTCTCTCCCTTTATTCACCTCAGCCGCCCTCAGCATCATATCGCCATGTGCTTTCCCTCCCTCGCTTTAAACCATCCACCCACCCCCCCCACCCCCCCTTTCGCTTTTTGTGCCCGTGTCTTTAATTTGATTGTTGCTTTACCTCTGCGTCACCTCTGTGATATTCTACAGAGACCTCCGATGCCTTCAATGGTGATGTGATTAAACAGCAGGGGATTGCAAATCATTTGGAGGTGAATTCTATCACACACACTCACATGGTTCTGTTTTTTTTTTTTTTTTTGGAAGTGAGGTTGTCTGAGGTACCGACGAATGGTCTGCACTGCCAGAGCTGCAACGTGCCCCCTGCTGGTCCCTTGTGCTTAGGATAAGTATAAAGGAGACATCCTCTCTCTCATTAAAACATGGCTGCCAGCAGGGACACAAGGAAAAACTAGATTTTGGCCACTTAACAAAAGACGCACCCGAAGCATCAACGCCTGCTTAAGTCTAAAGAATATTTTTGTTACTTTATCTTGGGTTTGACAGTACAGAGCCCGGGAGGTGACATCTGTGGGAACATTATCATTGTGTGGCAACACAGTTGGGGAATGAGATATAGGGCTCTGAGACCGTCAACAAATTGCAACGCTGACGGAGCAATTGTTCAATATCCTCCCCATATTACAGTGTAGTGTCTCGACAAAAGGCGACACACTTCATTGCTCTCTTGCAGATTATACTGCAATGTACTGCATTTCATTTTTCAAGTTCGAGTTTCCAGAAATGTGTGAAAATGTGAATGTGTGGTTTTCCTTTTTTGCATTTTATTTACGTATTTATACGGACTGGCTAAAGAATTGTATTAACATCTAGTGTAATGTACTTTTAAACCTGTAGCACATAAGCACATTCATCCATATATGCATTGTATACCAGCTGATCCTCCACATGACGGGCTGCCAATCCCAGCTGACCTATGGTGACAGACGGGGAACACACCTCCAATTAACTTATGCATGTTTTTTGGAGATGTGGGAGAGACTCCAGGATGTGAAGCAGCAACCTTCTTGTTGTGAGGCAACAGTGACGTGCGCCACTGTGTGGCCAATAAGCACCCACGTATGAAATGGAATTTTTCGCCCCGCTCCAAATTCTGTCCTCTCTTCAGCTCATTTCCTGCTCCCTCCATCTTTTCCGTGTTTAGACGCGGGAGAAACTCGCCCTGAACCAAAGATAGCTCCCTTTTCCTCGTTGTCTGTCTGCATGGCTGCTCTATACTCGAGGCCCCCGGGGGCTCTCTCTCTCTCTAGTGAATCAAGCTGGGAAATGCTTCAAATGACATGTCCATTTGCAAGACGTGACCCTTCCTTTACTTGCAAAGAACAACAACATGGAGGGAAGATGGCGAGAAAAAGCACAGTGTGACACGTTAAATAAGGACGATGCTGATTAGCGATTTTGATACAACAACTGCTAGAATGATAGATGATAGAAGAAAACAGTGACCCGCCACAGCTGGTTTAGTGTTTTGGCCTCCTTCAAAATCCCTCAAATCCACTGGCTTTTCTAGGGTTTATGTGAAAGCGTCTCATAACTTTCATCACTGTTTACAGCGCTTTGACCTGACGGACAATGTCCAGATTTTTATCGGCTGCTTCTTACAGCTCAATAAACTACCCTCTGGAAAGGGCGACCAGAACAAGTATGGCGGACAACTCGAGTGTCTTTAAAAGGTTTTATTCTAAACACAATTCAATACACTACTTAATAGGTTGTAAACCGGCAAAGCATACAGGTTCTGATGATCAGTTACGGATGAAAACACACAAATAAGGGGTTGGTTATATATAAGAAGTGCCTTGGATGTTAAGGCTTTGATTGCGATCGCTTTGATGACGATCCCACTCTGATTCCGTACAGAATGCGCTGAATAACTGCTAGAAAGTTCTACACCTCCCACTTGGCTTCCTGGTTCTTGAACCCAAGTAAGCCACAACAACAGTTCAAACAGTCATAGAGATTATAGATTACAATTAATTCATCAATGATAATATTTAAGACTTAAGCAGATGTAACATTTACCTAAAGCACATAAAGTCACGTCCTTAAACGGGAACGCGCTACCTACGTCAACGCATTACACATTTCACACGATGTGCGTAATTAAAGGTTTGTTCCCTAAACAAAGTACATTGATTACATGTCAATCAGTCCAGAATGAATAAGTGTCCTCACGGTATCCTGGGGGGGGGGGGTCTTGATCCTTAACCGAAACACCCCACGGACAGTAGGAAGGGGGGTCTTGATCCACAACCGAAACACTCCACCGATTGGTGGAGGGGTAGGTCGGGTATTCTGCAGCGATGGTTTACTCCTGCTCCTCCACTGGTAGTAGGACTACCGGCGGCCTGACATCCCTGTGGAGGATGGCGAAGGGGCAACTTTCCACCCCCTGGCCTCTCTCGCAATGCCCACCAGAGACTGGACAACTTTGGCAAGTTCTTACTTTCGAGTCTCGTACCACGCCTTTTGCTTCGGGATATACTTCTAAGACTCGCTCTAGCCTGAATTGGCCCCTCAATGCGTTCTGGTCGGCCAACCACACCAAGCCTCCAATTGCCATTTCTAGTAAGTGTATGCCACTTCCGCCGAGCGAAAAGGCTCGGGCCCTCCGGCTGGCTCCACCGTTTCCAGAACTCATTGACTTCAATTTGAATTGCTCTCAGTCTCAAGACGGGGTAGGTTGGATATTTAGATCCTTGAGTGTCCCCGCTGGGCCAAACACGACCTAGCAGAAGCGTGCTGGGAGTGATAACTCCTGCCGACTCATCTCGTACCTGGGCCCTGGCACCGATAGGCCTCTTGTTAGGTAGGCTGGCTGCTATGTAGGGAAGGGCTTGGAACTCTGGCGCTGTCAGGTTGCCCTCCTCACCAATGTTACTCAGTGCTCTTTTGAGCGCGCGGACTGCTGCTTCAGCTGCTCCGTTCCGGTGTAGAGAGTCTGCTGGGTGAGACACCCAAGTCCAATCGGTCCCTGTGGCTGCCGCCTTTGCCTGGATCTGGTCCTTACCGACATTATTTAGAAACCTATAAAGTTCCTTCAGCACTGGCCTGACGCCTACAAAATTCCCTTGATCTAACCAAAGCTTCCTTGGGTGGCCCCTGAGAGCTGCGAAGTGCTGGTACGTCTTCAAGGACCCTTCTGTTGACGAGTCTTCTACGATGTCAGCGTGAATTGCTTTTGATGCCGTACAGCTGAACACTACACCCAACACTTTCATCTTCTCCTTTCTCCGTCTAACAGTGTCTCTGATAGCGTAGGGCCCGAAGAGGTTAAGTGCCATTAACTCAAAGGGTGAGGCAACGCCCTCATGGTTAATTGAGGCGTTGTTGGGGGCCAAGGGCACTCCGGGGGGCACGCCGGGCTCTCCCTGGCTGAAACTCTGGACTCTGCCGTAGCACCACAGCAATCCTGAGGCCTCGCCCTTGCTGACAACGAGCCAGTTAGGCGTTGTTACAGGGAATGGGACTCCCTGTTGAGTGGCCAGGCACAGGTCTAGGAATTCAACTTTGAGTTCTTTCACTGTCAGTGTTGCCTCCCACTTTGCTGGAATAGGGGCTCTCAGTGTACGAGCCAACCACTTCTCTGCTAGTGGGGGTCCATCTGGAAACATCACGTGGTGGATGATTCTAACCCTGTGCCACCTGCCTCTATCCCAGGGGTTGTTCCGCCCGGCAATCTGGCTCAGTAGGACACAACGGGGTTTCCGGAGTCCTGGTGTCTCTATTTCCACTTCTTCTTCAGTGGGGTCAATTTCAGTTCCCCTCTTCTCCCCTCTCTTGGGGGAGTTAATAAGGGCCATCATTAAGGGAAACAATCCTCCTTGCACAAGGTTGTTGTTTTCTCCCCCTAGTTGATTGGATGGCACCAGAGTCTGGGTTTGTTTTGTTTCGTCCTTCCTCCCACTTTGACCTAACTGGACCCAGGGTTTAAGGTAAAAAACCCCTCCTTTCAGGGTCTTTTGCACTGCTTTCAGGATCTCATCTCGGTGCTGTAGGTTGTTGTGGGAGGCATTTTCCTCTATTACTCCTTTTTCCTCTTTGATGTCAGTGAACTGGGGTAACTTTGCGGTCTCGCTCATAGCTGCCTGTGCAATGTATGAAGTGGGCTTGTCTCCCATGTTCACTTTCACTGTAGTGTGGTCATCAATCTCATCAGGCGGCGAGTCTCGCCACAAGAATTGATGCATGTAGACTTCTTGTTCTTCCGGCCACATTGAATTGTGCATCTTGGAGATGTCACCCTCCCTGAATCTGAGGAGAACCGCTCTAATGGGGTTTGGTCAAGTTTGGTACCTTGGTGCTCCTGCTGTGTCCGCAGTGTTGTTTGTCTCTACTGAGTGCCTCAGTCTTGTCAAAAGTTGATTTAAACTCTGTAATGAAAGCGTCTATTTTGGGTTCTGCTTGTGTAAACCATAGTGTTTCTACGGTAGTGTGGTACTCTCGTATGGTGGTATTTTTCTTTGCTAGGGCGTTGCCCTGTCGCCTCTTGAACTCATCCTCATCCATCGAGTCTTCCATCTCCTCTAGTGTTGCGGTATATTCAAAGCTTGTGCTAAGGAAGTTTTTGTAATTGATGAACAGCGTTTCCATACTTCTTTCGACCGGTTCACTCCCTGGTAAACTGGTCGTGGCGATGAGAAGGTGCATGTTTGTTGTGAGGATTTTTCTCGCTCTGGACCACTCCTGTTCTTGGTCCTCCAATTCTAGTTCGTTGCCAGCCATCTTACTTTCCTCTTGGTTCTCGATCAGTTTAACTGAAGAGATCAAAGACGGTTAGCAGTTGGGCCTCGGTAACAACGATAAACGATACGGCTGCCCTGCGACGTCGATTCTTCGATGTCGTGGTAGCAGTTGCGTTGAGTCTCAGCAGCGTTGGCTTGTCTCCTTTGACGGCCAAGCGTTGACTCTTTGGTGGTTAGTTCGGTAACTATTGGTTCCTTTACCAGTAGTTGACACGGCTCCACTTTACTTTGCTCAGTAACTATTGGTTCCTTTACCAGTAGTTGGCGCAGCTCCGCTTTACTTGCAGCTGCGGTACTTCTTTTGCCTTCAACGGCCTCGTTAGCTCGCCTTCGGTTGCTCCGTCGCGGTGGCTGCTTTAGCCCTTTGACGGCCCTGTTGGCTCTTAGCTTTTTGCTCGTTGTGGTGGCGTTTTTGTGGTCCCGACGATGTTCTTCAACGACGGGCGTTCCCCGCTCGGCACCGTGTTCTTCGACAACGATCCCTACCACGGTTTACAACTGTCCAGATTTTTATCGGCTGCTTCTTACAGCTCAATAAACTACCCTCTGGAAAGGGCGACCAGAACAAGTATGGCGGACAACTCGAGTGTCTTTAAAAGGTTTTATTCTAAACACAATTCAATACACTACTTAATAGGTTGTAAACCGGCAAAGCATACAGGTTCTGATGATCAGTTACGGATGAAAACACACAAATAAGGGGTTGGTTATATATAAGAAGTGCCTTGGATGTTAAGGCTTTGATTGCGATCGCTTTGATGACGATCCCACTCTGATTCCGTACAGAATGCGCTGAATAACTGCTAGAAAGTTCTACAGACAACTTAGGCATTAATGTGTCACTGGGGGTACATGAGATGCATGTGCAATGAATGCACTCCCTTGTTTGCAATAAGAGCATCCACTAAACAACCCAGTGCACAGGGTGTGCCAGGTTTGACGAGGGAAAGCAAGGAAGGGATGTTTTTCTTAAGGTAAGTGACCTAAAGCCACTGAGGCACAGACCAGGCAGAGAAAAATGAAAAGTTTTTTTTTTTAAACTTTTTTTTTTTCTTCCTTTAACAGGGTTGTAGATTTGGCAGTTCGGAGACATGTCCACATCCCATCATAATCTTGTCAGTGGGGTTCACCCCTGTGTGTCCACCGGGACCCATCAGAGTGTCATTGACCTGTCACGCCACATGTTATAGTGAGGCATCATTTAATGGTGGCCTCTGTAGCTTTTGATTACTTCTTACGACCTACATGGGGACACCACGGGACAACGATATATCAGACAATTTATCATCCAAGTTTTGGAGGACAACAGGAGGCGGCAGAAGATTTCCGCAGTGAACGAAACAGCAGTTTAGAGAAGGAATGAAAGCGAAAAAATCCTGCTTTCTAGTGTCTAGAGAATAACCTGCGACTTTGCCACGTAAATTCCGAATAATTGACGTGTTAATGAGTCTGTGTCAATGTGTGTTTTTACATTTTACTTACATACACTTGAACATATGTGCATTCACATGGAATTGGAACAATTAACTCATACAATGTGTGTATGTCTTGAATAAACTTGGCATAATATTTTTTGTAGGACAGACACTAATTACATTAATTAGGTTTCCACTCCAGGTTTAAGAGAGTTTAAGGGTTGTGCTATTTTTTCAAGTGTAAGGGAAGGTCACGCCACTTAACACTTCAACATGTAACCGTTCCAATATGGTGTTGAGAAATAATTATTATTACCATATGGCATATTACAGCACTGGAAATAAAGCTTTACCATGGTAACTGTTATCATGCTCACATGTGCTCGTGAGAGTCGAAGAACCTGCTACACGATCGACATTGAAATTCAACTCAAACAACTGAAAACAGAACCAGATTGTGAGCAAATCAAGTGACATGGTTCATTTCACTTTGTAGGATAATAAAAAAAAAATCACTTCCTATCAAAACGTATGCTTAAGTATGTGAAGCAATACTTAACAACGGGAAAACAGAACACATGTCCAGCCAGATATAATTTTTGGCAGCTGGAAACTGCTGTGGAAAAGTAAATAGATGATTTTAGAATTCATATGGGCATAATTGACAATAATAAACAGACCAAAACTGTGCCGTCAAAATGTCCTCCACACTATAACAAAGCCACTGGATCCTTTCACTTTAGGGGTGGCGCACTTATCCCTGTACCAGTCTTTTATGTGTGACACACATTCACTTCAAGGACTCAAAGATGACTCACCGAAGCAACTCACTCATTTCCACAAGTAATACAAAGTTTTGGCACCACTCGACTCTTGAATGTGATTTATTCGTAGTCGGGAGGATTTATGTTTCTACCGCCACGCTGATATCACTCGTCGACAGATTTGTTCGGCGTTGATATCCATAATCGGCCAACATTTTCATGATTAAATGCATATCTAGGGCCACATGGTTGTAGATGTGGCCAGAACATGAACAAAAAAAAACCCAGGTTGCATGTTCTCCTCATGTGTGCGTGGGTTTCTCCGCTTTCCTTACACATGCAGAGGGTTGAACGCTTGTGCGGTCCATGGTGCGCTCCACCTTTCACCCCATCTCAGCTGGGATTCGCTCCAGCGACCCACAACCCTCACGTGGAGGATAAAGCAGCAGACGATGAAGGCGTGAACATGCCGACGTCTCTTTAGTCAGTATTCACAATTGGAAACGCTCTTGTCTTTGCCAACCGCGTGCGCTCATTCAAAGTAATTTAGATCATTTTAGAAAAATCCCGCATTGACCTTGTAGATTTTTTAAATCAAATCGCTGAGAGGAACCTTGATTTTAAAATCTACAAGGTCAACGCAGGCTTTTTATTCTGAATGTGCCAAAGAGCAGACCCTGAATGAGTTGTAGTTTGTACTTGTGCTGCATCACAAACTTTAAAATCAAAATCTGAATGTAGGTTTCGGTAATAGAAGTTTGAAGTTTTCCTGTATAAATTAACACATTTGCAGCATTTCATTACTGACAATATGTCATTATGTCTCACTATATAAACAGTGAAAAGGCCAAACAACATGATCATCATACTGCCTCTACATTACTTTGTGTTTCATGGAGACTAACAACAAATATGTGGCACGGAAATGCAATAAAGCTTAAGTGAAAAGTGCTGGGCACAGGTCAGCTACTAATATATACTGTATATATATATAACAAAAGAATAACTGTAGAGTTTGGGTTTAGCACAGGCACTACTCTCTACTTTGTGGACAGTACACACAGATGTACCAGTTTACTTCAATGCAGTTTGGATTATCCATAGAGAACATAGAGCCAGGAATGATTATAGTTTTTGTTTGCATTTATGATGTAGTCATTTTTGGCCATGTTGTTCTTTCTTTTTTTTTGTTATGATCGCAGCACTTTTGTTGTACTTTGGGGAGAATATTGTGTTCCTGCAATAAACAAATTAACAAAGAGTTGCTGATGAGGCAACGCTGAGCCGCTTTACAGGGACAGAACAATGTGTGTGTGTGTGTGTGTGTGTGTGTGTGTGTGGGGAGGCTGATTTGTATTGAAATGATAAGCGAAAGTTAAAACTCTTACCTTTTAGGCTTTGGCTTTTGTATGTTGCATTGTCTCTGGGAAGTCTTTTCAGCAATGTTATTATGAAGTCTGAGCAGCTTTTGGACCAGGTCTCTCTTTCATAAACACAATGGATATCACAAATCACAAACAGTATCAGCAATGGCATGTATATGATGTAATATATTGTGTGTGTTTGGCAGTCTGCTCTCACCTCAAGGTCCATTAGCAGCTTTTCGCAGTACATGGAAGAATCCTTTGGAGTACAAGGTTGAATATTACAGTCCTGTAGAAATGTAGAAAATTGAAATGCTCTGTGAAAGGGTTCAAGGTCAAGCCCTACAACTCTGCACCTTAGCATTGTTCTCTCGGTTAAATAAATTAAATTAAGTCAAATACCTAACATATGTCCGTCACTCCGGATGTTGCTGCCTCTCTCCATGACTGACCGCACGTGCCACTTCCAACCGGCGTCTGCAGATCAGTCTGACAGACTATTACGGGCAGCCTAATTGAAAAAAAGGCTGTTTAAATGCATATCAGCTAATTGCTTCGCAAAGCAGCATACATTAAGCCGCGCCATTAAGCGGACACAATTGACAAGTCTCGTGTTGTACTTTATGTATAATCGTGTTTTATCATGTAGAAAATGGAGAAAACACACACATACTCACAGCCACACACAAGAGTAGAGGCGCTGCATTGTGGTCCACCTGAGGCAGTCTCAGCTGTCAATCACGATACGTCATCCAACCATCCATCATCCATCCATCCATCGCTTTGTGCATTACATTGCATTAGGCTTGATTTGACTTCAGAAGCATCCTATTTAAATAAAGATTATTATTGTTATTGCAGTTATAAAATTTCAATTTAATCACAGTCCCAGTCGACGCACTCAAAGGCCATTCGTGTTTTTCCGAGGTGACCATTGTGATGTGCATCATCACAACACTATGACACAACGTCATTTGTGTGTGCATTGCCGTCAAAAACCATGGTTTCACCAGTCATTCAGATCTACTTCGCACAGATGCTTTTTAGAGTGGGATCAAATAATCTCTCCAGTTCCTCCCCGAACACATCGCGCTTTTATCTGAGGCCACTTCTCAAGACTTTGAGCCGCCTTATCTAGGGAAATAGGGGGTGAGGGCGGGTGTTGATGTGATGAGGAAGGGGGGCTTATCTCGCATATGTTGTCTGTATGTTGCTGACTGTATACACACAGATGCTATTTTTCAATTTATTTTGCAAAAAAAAAATTGTACATCTGCTGATCAGTCAATAGAATATCACATCTCTAAGTCACATGATTCAGAGAGATGGTATTTGCATTGTAAGCATCCTGGAGTACTTCTGGCCAGTGGAATTGAGATCTTTGTGAGACACATGCAAGGACAGTCAGATGCTATATAACTTGCACTAATTTCATATTTTGTAGAATATGTAAAATCAAATTCACCTTAATATTTCTTTGTCTTTTTACATTACATTAAGATAGACCAGATCACATGATTGTGCCAATACAGATTCTAACTACGCCAGGCTGTTATAACCAACATTTTGATCTACAAGTAAGCCACGGAGGAAAGTACTTCATTTTCAGGACACTGAAAATTGAATTCCCCATTGACATGACATTATACCTCCAATGCCATTTTTATGCCAAATTATAACATTAGCTATGTTGTTGACTCACCATTAAAAACACTGAAATGACGGAGTAAGAATTTACTTGCACTTACTTATTGGCCAATATCAAATATTACCCACAAGGACATTTATATACAAGTGTAAAAAGGCTTTAAAATATATTGTGCCACCCTGTGTCTCCAGGAGCTCGAATGGACAAATCAGCCAAGAGCACGCATTTAGTATTTTAAAGCAGAAGCTTCCTACGCAAATGAAGATTAAAAATGACTTATTATCTGGTATGTGAAGGCCACTGCTGAATCCTGATGGGTTACAATCTGCTATGTGACCATTTAATTTGACTATTTCTTACACGCTGGACCTTGAAAAGTGATCTGAACACTTGCGCTGCTCGCTACTCGCCGTTAGGTTCGTATCCTTCAGTCTTTGACTCTAAGCAGGTGTCTTAGCATCATTATCGAGCATCAGCTCCGTTGCCATGCAGCTATAGCTGCCCGCTAAATGAAATGTCTACACAGTAATGGCATTTTAATGTGAACACTGAGCATGAGGACAAACCTCTGTATCCATCTTTTGCTCTCAGCCTCCTGGGTCCGTCCTTGCTTGGTCCTGGTGGACCTTGAGGCTTCAGTCCTTCTCAAAATGGAATAATTGGTGCTAATAGTGAAACCACCCTCCAGCAGATCCAATCTAGCACTGGCCATCACACAGTCAGTTCACTTTATGTCCCGGACCTCGGCTTAATGATGCATAATTATGCATCAGCTAGTACCAAAAGTACAAGAGTGCGGATGCAGAGTTTTCCTCCGTCATATCGGCGACTGTCAGTATGATGGACAGGAGCATAATACTCGTTTTAATTAAAAAAAGTTGTTTTGCGAATATTGTTGTTACTGTAACTGTGATTAATAAAATAAATAAATGAAAAAGACTAGTATTATAGCAGTGTCCCCTGACGTCCTGTGCCCCTAGGCGTCGATGTCACCTCTTCCTCAAGCCGGCCCTGCTTTGACAGGCTTGCTTGGCTGTCTCATTACCCTGCAAGCAGACGTGTTTGAGGGCACATAACGACTCTGCACTTCCCTGCCCTTGTCAGTGTATCTCCTACACACTTCCTCTGACAAACAGCCTGGAGGAAGCTGCCTGCTTCTTTTCTTGGTTGCCTCACCTTCCACCGAGTCTTGACGGGGCTAAGTCGCTGTTAAACATCTAGCAAGTCCCAGCCATAGTATTTATGTGAGAGAGGCTGTGGTGGATTGCATTAGCTTAAGCCTACTACTACTAAATTATGCCAGTATTTCGAGAAAGCCCTTGGCAGTGTGAAGAGGCAATTCATTCTGACTAAATGTAGGTTGCCATAATATGTGAAGTGTGCTTTGTGGGGGGAGAGCTTGGTGGAGCCAAAACTAAGCTTCAATGAGACATTTACGTCCGCTCAGAATAAATCACCCTCAAAGTGTGACAGACACAGGGGGCTGAGACGCGGATTAGCAGGACCGGAATTTGGATGAGTGAAAACAAGGACATTTCATATGGACAGCCATCTAATTCCAGTGCTGAAAGGCAGTCTGAAAGAGCCATCTGGCTGTGCCATCAGCACCCAACAAGAAACTGGAATGCTGTAAAGCAGTCAGGGATCTGATGAGACTTTTGCTGTTTAGTCAAATATGACAAATATGTCTACGGCATTGTCCAAGAGGAGCATAGATTGCATTAACTTGAAGTGTAAATTTCAGATACCTCCCCTAACCCTCAATTTTTGCCCTAACCCTAAATGTTGCTTGTTCTCGTGTAGGGGTGGAGCAAGGGGGAATGCGATTTTGCCCTTATAGTCATTTCTCAAAATCTAGTGAGCTCTGATGTGGGCTTAAAAAGTGCAAAGTGGAAGATGAAATTACCCATAAAGCTTTGCGAATTCTGCGAGCCAGCTGATTATTTTTCAACAAAGATGGCGGCCACTTCTGCAGAGGAATTAATTTCGTTGTGAGTATATTTTCCGCAAATAAGCACGTTACAATGTCGAAATGTGTTGGAATATGTTGGTTTGATATACATCCAGAGGACCGTTGAGCTTTGAGCACTAATGTCAGGAAAATAACTGACAATTTATGAAAGTAGTTAGATAACTAGCTAGCTAGCTAGCTAGCTAGCGGCTATTTGCCGAGTGCTTCGAGAGAGTAGTAGCATGCTCCACCGGTAGAATTGTCAACATGTGAAAGTAAAAGTAGTAGCTAACTAGCTAGCTAGCGGCTATTTGCCGAGTGCTTCGAGAGATTAGTAGCATGCTCCACCGGTAGAATTGTCAACATGTGAAAGTAAAAGTAGTAGCTAACTAGCTAACTAGCTGGCTAGCGGCTATTTGCCGAGTGCTTCGAGAGAGTAGTAGCACCCTCCACCGGTAGAATTGTCAACATGTGACGTAGGTTAGCACATTTCGTTAAGTTCACTACGCTAATTTGCATATAGTGGTGTCCCACTGTTCCATAGGGAAGCCACTTCCCTCAACGAGGGGAATTTACGGTTTAGGGCACTCCAAACCAAGTGGACATTTTAAGGGGGAAAAATGGGACGGGGCCTTAGTTTACATTGTGAAGTAAAACATGAGATTTACCTATGTGTCCACAAGCCTATACTGGTCTTGTCCACTCCATCCTGCTCTCTTGTCCATCAATCTGCTCCCTTTCCAGTGTCGTCTCCAGAGCCTGTGGGATTAAAACCATTTCTCATGCACCAAAGAGGGACAGTGAGACATGCGCCACCAATTAGAGCAACGGATTTATACCGTTTCTTGCTTCAGTTGCTGAGATGTCTTCCTTGCTTGTCCCGTACACTTTAACCTCACTACAGTGTCAAAGTAAGACATGCAATTCCACTCACAGGTTGCTGCATACTATATTCCCAAGTAACCACGAGCTGTCACTTTGTCAAATTGTGCACATTGTTCCAAGGAGCTTCTTTGTTTTTCCTCCCGACAGCATTTGTTTTACTTGTCAGTCTTAGTTTTCCCTACAGTCCCATTCCTATCACCTAAAATATCAGCAGATTTAAAATAGCCAGAGGCGTCCATCAGACAGCTTCCACTGCTTTTGTTTTTTCTGTTTTTGTTTTTTTAAATCATGTTTACATTATATATTAATTATGAAATATGTACGACGACTCATCAAAGCCACCATTAGTGTGGCATATCTCCGTCTGTGTAAAACATTCTCACAATATCAGGGAATTACATGCAAACCCAGCTTTAATTAGAGTCGTTCATTTGTTGGCGCTCACCTGGCAGCTGTTGGGCTTTTGTTCACAAAACTCAAACACTTACCAAGTCAGTAGAAGGCTTTGACGTGACTCTTACTCGTGGTAAACTTGCGAGCGCTCCTGGAAATTGACATTTTATTGACACTGCAAAGAAAAAAATTAACAGCGTTTCAAGTTTGATGTAAAAATGCGTCATTGTGAACAAAACATGACTAATAAATGGAGGTGCAAGAGTTGACATTGTACTGGAAAAAAAAAGTCCAGTGTGTAAAGATTTGCTGTAAATATGCAGTACATTTTGCAGTAATTGAAGATACAATAATTATACCAATTGTTGTGCACAAGTGTACAATTACCTGATTGTACGAACTGTCACTAATTTATATCATTACTCGAATAAGCTTTAGTAAGCCTGCCATCTTGGACCATCATGTTGTCCACATTTTACACACTGTACCTTTAGGGGATGCATTAAATAAATAAAGCTGTGGCGTGTAACCTTTAAAAAAAGATAAAAGAATATCCATTACATTCAAGCTATTGTCAAATGAGTTTGCGCGGTATACTAATGAAGGCTATCAGCTCCACATACCTCACTCTGTAATCCTCCGGACAGCGGTCATTTGAATCTCGTGTCATCGGGTGACATTTCAGCGCTGTGAGCAGAAGGAGGAAGCACAAACAGCAACGTTGCGGCAGTTTCCGAATGTGACTGAAAATGCCAAAAAGTGCAAATATAACCTGGACATTCATTAACCTTGTTAAAGGGACAAATACTTCTTACAAATGGGTAGCAGATGGGGTTGACTTTGTGCGAGAGGATATCAGCAGTGACTCTGGACAGACAGGAACTTTGCTGCAGTTGGTGATCCAGCACTAACTTTGGTAATAATATCCCTGTGCATAACTGTTATGTTTTTCTCAGCAGGATGTAGTGCGTCTTTCTCCTTAACCCTGCGTTTGATTAAGTGGTGATGTCGAAGTACTCGCGATACATCGGCGTCATTGATTAAAGCGAGACGAAACTCCACAGACGTAGCTGCTTGATAAGCTGTAGGCACAACAGGCAAAGACAAAGCAAGTCGGTGTTGATTATTAGTTTAACTATGCATGACATCCACCTAATGCTTCTTGTTCCCCCACTGTGTCCATTATTTAATCCGAATACAGGAACTCTGAGCATTGTAAGGCACTACAATAAACTGATCTCCCAGGGCTGTCGTAACTCACAGAGGCTTGTCCTGTCGCTATTTGTAGATATCGAGCAAAAAGGCAGCACTGACAAGACGATTCCGGGCGCACAGAGCTTCAAGGAGAAATACTTTCAAAGTCAGGTCTGTCCACACTTCACTTTGTCCACCTGTGTTGTTTGTCAGCAGGGTCTCTCCTTGGGTCACAAGTGACACACCAGTACAGCAACTTAATTACCGTCAGAACCTCAAGGAAGAAATAACCAAGAGGCACTTTAATCACTGTGACTCCACCGCAAGAGGTGAGATGAAAGCGTCTTCCTTTTGGTCCGACTGTCACGACGTGTATCGTCCTCGGGGCTGGCTTCTCTATTTTCTTCCTCCCCTGACCTCTCTCGTCTCTCACACACTTCCTTGAGAAATTTCCACTTGGTGGCCTTTCCTCCAGGGTGAATGATGGCAGCTTCATGGGGCAGACTAATCTACACTTACAGTAATTACCCACAAGCCCCTTGGAGGGCAAATGTAGAGTGATTGAGACATGAGCGCTGTACACACTCTACCACTTCCTCTCGTTTCTTCTTTGCAGCATGACTGACCGGACTGAAACCAATTCACTGTGACCAACAACAACAACAACAAAAAACATAACTTTGGAAAAGAAATGCTATTTCACATGAATATCAGTCAAAGTTTGTACACTTTTTGTCAACTAATCACTGTGAGTTTACCGCTTTGTTTACTTCAAACTTTTAAAAAACAACAACCCAGAACTGTTCCTCTTACATTTTCAGGCAGCAGAATCTGCAATTGGTCACAGTTCAGATTTAATGCCTCTGGGTAATGGAGTTCGTCATGCCCCCCGAACCCAGAGTAATTCCATTGTAAGTAATCTGCAAATCAAGAAAGGTCCAAGATGTTGTTCTCATCCACAGACGCACTGCATATGCACATATGAGACACCGGGATCAATTTGAAAATTTATTTTCATATAAAAAAGACACTATGAAAACATTAGAGGACTACTTTGTACAATCTTATGTATAAAAAGAACAGAAATGAGGGAGGGGGGGAAAAAGGAATGCTTTTTCAGAAATAAATCAAATGAAAATCGTGGATGGCTGTAGAGGTTGGTTTAAGCCTCAAAGGCTCAAGGGTGGAGGTGAAGGTGGGTTAACTTGCAAATTGTCTTGTTTTTTTTAAATAGATTTCTGCAGGTGGCTGACACAAAAAAAGAAAACCATCATCTCATCAGGGATTTTGCAAGGTGATGTTCAGTTGCGGCATTCCGTCTCTATTAGTCAAGCAGCATCTCACTGTAACATTTCAAAGGATGGAAAAACTCAATTCCAGTCCCCACTGTGCTTGAAAACACAAGGACAGAAAAGTATGAAAAACATCATCGATTGAAGAAAAATAGCAAATTACTACACTGAGACAACACTTTCACAGTTCCTTCCTTCCTTCCTTCCTATGAGCAACTACGGGCAGAAAGGCTTTGTGGAGAATTCATCCAGCGTTTTCACAATGAGATTGACCGAGACCGAGTTGCCAAGTGGTTCTATTTTGACATGACGGGACGGCAGATCTGAGATTCTGAGCTTCTCGGGAAGGTCGATTGAATGTGACCTCGGCTCGACAGCCTGGGGCCGAACCAATATGACTCCTCCGAGAGACGGCGAGCGGTAGGCTCGCCCATCAGCTGATTAGCTTGAAAGGTTAGAAGGGGCGAGACACTTGTCTTGCCATATGCGCTGCACTGCACTACCACCACATCGGGGATCTTAAAAACAGATGGTTTGAGGTCTGCATAGGAAAATGTCAGGACAAATCACCATCCCTGGATAATTACTGTTTTCAGCGCTCCCTCTTCTTATCGGGCACCTCTGCCTGCCTCTAGCTTTCTCAAAATAGATTTTTTGGATCGCTTTCCTAGGTTGCAAATGTCTTGTGCATTTCAGATTAATAAGCGTGGCTTTGACTAGGCAAGGCACTAGTCTAGACTATACAGACAGAAACATTTTCAAGGTACAACCATGTTACAACTCTACCATTTTTGCCATTTTTCAAGTGAGTGAGAGTGAGTTTATCTCTTTAAAGATATTCCTTTATTATGACTAGACTGATCCTGTTCTAAACATGCAGTGGTCTAATCCAAATAGGACACGAACCCTTTCTACTCCCCATGAAAGGTCCCTTCACTGTCACAAATTCCAATCAGGCCCCAGGATCACAAATGACCTGCTGCTGCTGCTGCTATTGTAAATGACCATTTTTAACTCTCAGCACTGCTTTGACAAGCAAATATATCTTCCGCTGCAACATGCAGGATTTCAACTTCAGCACATCCATCCTTAATCTCCTTGAAGGTGTTGTTCTGAATAGAGTGACAAGTCAGAGAGATTGATTTCGGTCCCGCCAACACCACCGCAGTGTATCTAGTCACGTATAATTCCAATGAAATTAAACCGCCCACGCCAGGATCGTCTTTTTATATCAGAGCAAAAAGCATAAGAGCAACATTGTCAGCCGAGGAAAATTACTAAAATGAAGCTCAGCATTTCTATTATGAAAATGAAGACTATTGTATTGACCGCATCGGTGTTTAAAGGTGGATTGCTGAAAGTGCACAGGTGCGCATTGGCCTGCTGTCTTTGTCTCCAAAACGGAGTCGATATCACATTAAAGTCCTTGTGCAAGCCATCTGTCAAATTTAATTTAGAAGTTGTTATTTTTCTGCTTTAAAAAAACACAAACAAGGATCGTTTACCCTGGATATTTCTGAGAGGCTCTGCCCTTACTTTAACTCTGGGCCTCTAGAACCCTGTTTTTTGTTTCGTGTTAATCTGTTCTCCATTTCACATTTTTTTGACACCGCCTTGCGTTTTATCACTAGCATTAAATGATCTGTTACACTGCAGCTGATCATTTAAATAAATGTGCAAGGGTTTTTGTTTTAACTGTTCAAACATGATTATATTGCGTATTAATCATTCGAATTCACCCTGTGCTCTGTCTCAGTGTGCGGAGGAGGTCTGAAACTGGTTGTCTTCTTGTTTTTTCGACTGAAGTACAGACACGGAATGTCGAGCAAAGAGAAGCATCAGCAACTTTTCCTCTTCCTCTTCAGTCTGTCACCTTGTCGCCTTGTGACCCCTGTGACTCCTTCTCTGTCTCACTCCCTCTTTCTGCTGC
The DNA here is from genome assembly GCF_963457635.1 of Microchirus variegatus. NCBI lineage: Eukaryota > Metazoa > Chordata > Actinopteri > Pleuronectiformes > Soleidae > Microchirus > Microchirus variegatus. Next base: position 17,839,525 of record NC_139814.1, on the reverse strand, counting down.
TGCTGCTGGATGCGATCACAGGGAGAGAGTCGTGTGAATGAGATATTATACAAGCGGCTTCACTGCCGACATTAAGCTTTCATGTGTCCAACAGTGGGTGGGCAGACTGAGCAGAGAAAGGGAAAACAGAAAGAGGTGGAGGAGGAGGAGGAGGAGGGGGGGAGAAGCAAAAGAAACTCATGTCATGTCTCATTTCATTAGGCTGAAAAAACTTGAGATATTATCTTTTTTTTTCCAGAATCACTGTGATTGGTGATGATTGAAATGGATTCAGACGCTGCAATCTTTAAAGGCCTTTATCTCTGAGCAGTGGGGAAGAAATGAAGATATGAGAATATGCATAACAATCACTATCCTCCTTTTTTTTTTTTAAATCCCCTCATGGGTGAATAACGCGAGGCGCACATTACCCGGGAAAGCAAACTCACACTTGGTGTGAATCGTCTTTTCAAGTTTCCTTATGGGTTCGTTCTCACAGTGACTGAAAAGAAAACAAGCCAGTCTGAAAATAAATAAATTCTTCTTGAACAGTAAGACCATAGAACACAACTCAGATGGTAATAATTTGCTTTTTTTTTTTTTTTTCTTCATTAAAAGTTTTAAAACTTAGGGGACGACAACTTTGGAAAAATACACAAAGTAAGCAGGGGAGATACAATGCAGATGAGGAAAATAGGAAAAGAATTGAAGGATGGGATTGTTGAACGGGAACCTGGAAAATAAAGCAAAGGATGATAAATCATCGAGCCATCCCTTATCTATCTAAAATGATGAAAAGAAAAAGGAGATAAAGGAAAAAGGGGGACATTGAATGCCATCTTTACTCATTAGAAGAGAACAGGAAATAAATGAAAGCAGGAGGGTGGGCGGGCTGGGCTGAAGGCTGAGGAACCTCAGTGAGGTTTTCATCCCTTGCTATAAAAAGAACTGAACGGTGCAGAAATATTATTTGTCCTTTTTTTTTTTGATCCCCCCACAAAATCATCAAACAATTGACATAGATTTTCTTTTTTTCTCCAGAATAAAATCAAGACATTTTTCTCAGAAATAATTTTGTCATAGTTCTTTTTTTTTTTTTTTCAAGTTCCTTTAAAAATCTTCCTTAACCGCACACGTGTCGAGCTCCTGTTCTTTCTTTTCAATAGTCTTTTTTTTTTTTCGAAAATATAGTAGTAGAACAGTCTGCCTTTCCGTGTCTGTCCAGTGCAGAAGTAAACAAATAAAAGTTTGATCCGACAAGAGAAACATCGCAGCAGACGGGGGAGCGGTATGTGTGAGGTCTTTTGTCAAAAAAATCCTGTATATGTATAGCTTTCCAGAGGTTCAGTATCTCTGTGTGCATCTGTACGGTATGTGTGTTCAAAGTGAACGCGTGTGTCTGTGTGTGTGTGTGCACATCTGCGTGTGTTCACACTTCAGTCTGGAAATCTCCTTCGGATGACTCGGGTGTGTTAGCAGAGGAGGAGTCCCAGTTCTTATTGTGCAGCTCCATCCGGTCCCTCTGCTCCCCAGGCACAATGGACAACTCAGGGGTCATGGTCTTGAAGCTGTCCCAAGAGGTCTGGTCCTCCGGGGTTAACTTGTCCTGATGAAGAAGGGGGGCGACAAACAAAGGGTCATTAAAGTCGGCCGCGACTTAAGGTGCATCGTGGGAGTATCCCAACCTCATTGGGATGACTAAAATTGCACATTATTGTTTTGTTTTCACATAATTCCACATACAGTAACTTGCTTACCAACTGACTGGAGGCTTGAGAAACTTCAAGATTACCCAAACTATAATTCTAAGCTATTCCTGTTCATACCTGGTATTAACATCCAATCTCACCAGCAGTGGGTTGTATGCAAATACACATAGACGTGTGTCAGTGTTTGTGTGCATCTGTGTGTTTGCACTAGAGTAGAAAAAGAAAAAAGGAGTTGGGAGGAGCTACTCACTCTGCTGTAGCATGAAATAGGAGTTTAACCAATACAAAAGAAAGGAAACCGTGTGCCGATCGCTACTACAACTGTTATTTTCCAAAAAAATATATTCACATTTAAGGAGCTGAAAAAAATCTGTTTTGATTATTGAAAGAAACAGTCCAAGTGATTCATCGATTATCAAAATAGTCGAAGGTTAATTTAGTAATTGATTAATAATTGATTAATCTTTGCAGTCAAGCTATGAATAAATCAATGCAGGGTCACTGAGAAGTGTATTAAAAAAAAAAAAAAAACACAAGGGACAGCAGAATGCAAAATGCGTCCTCAAACCAACCTTTTACCAAGGCTCAGATATTTAATGCTGTTACATATATTTAGAGTGCACTCATGTTCTTCCCTAAAATAACCTAGTTTAGCTAATGAAACTAAATTGTAATTGCATTGCATGTCTGATTAATATGACCGCCAAATAACCGTTTGCCATGTTGGACTTGGTCTCAATGCCATTTCCAAATCCCGGGCCAATCAATTTGGAGAACAGACTATAGTATGAGAATGGCTAGAAATGAATGCCAGCACTGTGAAGTAAGACCAATATTGTAATGAATTGGAAATTGCTTGGAGTTGTTTGGGCGTGAATACAGATTTGAAGATGGATACATTTAAATATGTACACACAAAAGTGGAAACTAATCTCTGTGCCATTTCTTTGAAGTCAACCTCACAAAAACTAAAAAAAAAAAAAAAAAAAAAGGCAGCATCATACCTATACACACAGTCCAAAAACACCCCTCCATCTCTCTAAACCCTCTCGGCCATGGGTCTGTGACTGCAGCATGTAGTCCACAGATGTGGCTACCGGGCATGTAAAATACATGTTGGGAGGTTTGGTTGAAAACAGAATTAGAGGCAGCGTTGTGCATCAGATAAGGGGCCATTATTCAAATTGGAACTTGTTATCTCGCAGGGATGATTTCACAGATACAGGCCGGGGAAAAGACACAAGGGATCGCTTGTCTCGACGATTCTTGGTGAAGCAAAACGTACAAAGTCGGAAAAAAAAGAAAGAGAGGCGCTTTCTACTCGTGTGCTTTTTGACTCGATGGAACGGGATACTTCAAAATGGACATTCGGAGAAAAACAACATAGGATTAGAGAGAACGTATGTGTCTGTTGATCAAACCTAATCACAGAACAATTCACCCACTTTAGCTTCTAATTCTCTTGTTTTCTCCCCCCTCCCTGACATTGCACCATCACTCCTGTAGTGCTTGCCATGAATTAATTTTGAGCAATTCACACCCTCAAACTCTGTCCTTTCATCTGGCACTCATCCATCCACACACACACACAAACAACTCATTGATCTGCAGTTATGCAGCGCTCTCATCCCCCCCCCCCCCACCCCACCACCTTTGCAGTGAGATGATCGTCGTCCAAGCGCTAGGGGGCAATATCTGCCTGATTATCGTTGTGCTTGCGTCACAGTCTGACAGTTGGTAAAATGAATACAAAAGGCATAATCTGGGAGCCAATTTGCATGCTAAATGCTGGCGAAGGAACATTTTGTGATGCAGGAGTGTGGGTAATGCTGCAGTTAAGCCCAACTTTATCCCTGGGAGACTAAGCTAAGGGTATTGTGCTGCTACTGTGAGTCTATCCATTCCCTTTCGCCATCTCTGCCTGCCTGCCTGCCTACGTTCCCCTTCTTGCATCCCTCTTTCCCTCTCTCTCTGTCTCTGGCAGAAACCCCTCTACTTACACTCAACGAGTTCTTTTCACCTCCGGCAGACGAAATGCTCCATCGCTTTTCCCTCTGTGGTGATGAAATGGGGGTGGAAGAAGACGAGGGGATGCAGGAGGTGATGGGGAAACAGAGAGAGAGAGAAAGAAAGAGAGAAAAGAAGGAAAAAAATGGGGATCACAGTCACTGACAACTCTGCCCTGAAACAGGATGTTTCCAACACCTTCTGCAGGTGAAGAGGCAGTTTGTGTTTCGCACGTCCCACCCCCGTCTGTCCCCATATCTCATTAACCCTCTCTCTCTCTCCGGCTGAGCTGATATAACGGGAACACGTTTGCCACATGCACACACGAACAGACAGTTCATACACATAGCTGCTATAATGCTACGCTACCACTATTGCAGCTACAACTACGACAAAAAGGGAGGAAAGAAAGGAAGGAGAGCGTGTGGGTGTAAAGTGAGCACAGTTTAAAATGCCATAACAGTGAATCTACTGCGTAGTTCTAAAGCCTTCGTGACTCATGTTTTTGAAATAAGAGGATAATCGAATCAGGTTATTAGTATGCGGAACAGAACTATGTGTTGTGTTATTATTGCACTTTTAAGCACCATGCACGTAAGTGGACATTTCTGACTGTACGTGTGTGTGTCATGTGGGGTCAAAGTGACCTTATTTAACAAGTTCAGCTATTTTATCTTTTTTTTTTGCCTGTTCTTTGGTTGAACTTTTGTTCTGTTTAAAAAAATAAATAAAAATAAGAACAAGTTAAAAGCAGCAGACAAAATTGCACATCATTTACTACTTGTTTGAGAAAAAAGTTTGCTGTTGAAGTTTGGCAGATTGCCTCATGATGTCTTCAGTGCATCCACCAGCTTAGAGCACATTATATAGTCTTTAAAGCAGGGATGTTAAACATTGGCCTGAGCAGCATTGTGCGGGCCGAATTTCTGAAAATTTTATAGATACTTGACCAAATATGTTGTGCCTTTGTAGAGCCACTGTGTGGTCTGTAAATGGTCAATGTAGACATAATATTGAAATGAAAATGCACTTACTTTTCTCAACAAAAGTAAGTGCATTTTAGTGAAATGTTTTCTTAAAAAGATACTTCATTAAATCGAGTTCTTGCTGTGTATAGGTAATTACGCTATTATTTTATTGGTCCGGCCCACTTGAGATCAGTGGCCCCTGAACTATAAATGTGTCAGTTATATACTTTAACTTGACTGGTGCATCTTTTGTATAATGTTTTCTCCATCAATGAGTTGCATATAAAAAGACAAGTGAAGAACAATCTATGCTTTCCTTCTGTTTGCAAACGGCATATTTGCTACACATAAAAGGCCAACAGAGTTTGACGAAGAGACGAGCATCATCACCCGCCTGCAATTGTGTGATTCTGTTGCAACATAGTGGTTCACCATAATCACATTTCTGCTTCATCAGTCTTTAAAGTGATACAAATAATTCACCCCTTACGTTTGCCAGCGGTCACAATGAAACCCACAGTAATGCCACTGTATTATTCCATTCAGAAATAATACCCGAACAATGGCAACCATTTTAACAGCTCACCTACAGTGCTCCTCTGTGGCTTTTTAAGAGGCATTATGGGAGTATATAGCACTTTCCATTATATTTTTTTTGCAGGAACAGCAGGAGTAAATATAGGTAATGGGGGCTGCAAGCACCACAACACCCTTGAATACACGTGTCTGTCTATCTATGGTAGAATTGTGACAGTGGCCCCGACTTGTATGTTTCTGCCTAATCGCCCATCATTAGAAGTGAGACGCGCAACATCAGATCAGAGTCTGTGGGAAGTGCTACAAGCTGCAAGACAGAGAACGGTAAAGGAGAAAAGGTGTAAAGGTGGGAAAACGACATGAGCACGCCACTGCACAACAATCTAAAGCCTCAGTGGAGGAGGCCCACTACCTTCCACTCACCACCACCCCCATTCTCTCATTTGGGACCATGAAAATCACGTCTAGATGTGGAGGCGTAACGTGACAGGTGAGTGGGAAATGATCGGGGAGGACGGGTGGGTTAACTTTACCTTCGTTTACTTGGATGCCCATGGTTCTGTTGACTGTCTGGCTACATTCAAACTAAAGCATGACAGCAAAACATGCAACATGAGGCCCAGTCAGACAGCAATGAACATGGAGAACGGGGGGGGGGGGTAAAAAAGACGAAAAACAAATCATAAATCGATTAAAATACAGCAGTAAAGCAAAGAAAAGAAATACACTTAATGAGAGTCAAACTTAAAATCACATTGATACATGAAGGAAATGAAAGAAACACCAAAATATGCATGAGTAGACTGGATGAATATCAGAATATGTCCATTTACAGTTGTCAGTGGGCTTAAGACTAATTGAGGCATGTTTTAGCACGTTTGATAATCTCATTGATATAATTAAAACATCAGTATCATTTATTGCGGGGGGGGGCAGAAAAATAAAGTGGGCATAACAGTGTTTAGCGGCATTCTCCCCTTATCGGGGAAGGAATCTGTGTCACAAGTAATAAGGGCCTTTTCAAAAGAGCCAAATCTGGAGAATGTAGGGCAAACAAATTCCATTAGTGCAACACATTGCAAACAAATGAGCAATCAGCCACACAGGCTTGGTTAGCTGCTGTCTGGGCCATGTGCACTGCAGCTCACTGTGATCCAAGGCTACTGTTCCTATAGTGAAAACAGTTCCAGCGAGCAAGTTTGGCCCCTTTCACCTCCCTTTAATTGGCCCAAGGACACTAAATGAGCTAAATTAGTATTGTGTCTCTTGGTGCATGAAGCCAGTGTTAGGCTTGTTCCGCATGGGCTACCCGTCCCCTCATTAGAAACCACTGATAGAGCCAGTATGTAGAAGCAACACTCCGCCAGCCCTCAGTTTTTCATGGGCAATTTATGTGGAAGGATGAAAACAGTTGATGAGTTTATACTTGGCACAGAGAAGAGGGGGGGGGGGGGGCAAGGAAATAATTAAAAACAAGCTAATGAGAGGAATTAATTATTCAATTAATGCCTCAAACGTGCCACTGAGGGCTGAGTTTAGAGGGAGAAATGGGAAGATGAGGGAGACGGCATGAGAGAAAAATGTCAAGCCAGGAGGATGAATAGAGGGTAGAATGAGATATGGAGAGGAAGAAGAGGGGAGGACTTGCTTTATTGCTGGAATGTGTAATTGAAGCCCCTCAGCTTAATTCTAGTAAATTGTCTATCAAAACCTATGGGATTTGCCAGTACAGGGAAATTGCCCTCAGTGAATCAACAGAAATTGGGTCTATGTCATTTAAGATTACACATCTTCATTCTACATGAGATACCCTCAAAACTTATACTTTACATTACCATAGCTAGATTCCCCTTTAGTGGCCTTAAAATACAGTTGGAATGTTAAGCGCAGATGCATAAAAGGCACCGCAGGTCACGCCTCCCTTTTATAGGGCAAGATAATGAAAAAAAAAAAAAAAAATCCTCCTAAACCACAATATATTTCCATGCTTGAATTGACTTAGATTCCATAGCAGAATTGACACGCACACCTCTGGCCATTTAGATAGAATTGCAAATACAGTTTTAATAATCGGAAATTTGCTCGCCGTCTGCTCTGATCTGGCACGAGTGAAATCACAACAAAGAAGAGTTGTTCCTTTTGTCTCTTTCTCCGTCCCACTAGCGTTCAGCACATCTCCTCGCCATCTATCTGCAGAGGGAGGCCACGCGCACTTCATTTAATCAAGAACACAGAAGAGGAGAGCAGACGATACAATGGGAATATATCTCATTCGAGAGCTAAAAAAAAATGCATCAGCCAGGCCATTATGCAGTGCAAACTCTTTCTCTTTACACACACAACACACAAGACACACACAGAGTTCATCCCACACACTGAGAGGCACAGCACTGCATCAATGGGCACGGCATGCAAATATGTGTTATGACCTTCTGAACCCTGTGGAGAGGATAGAAACCGACAGGCTTGTTCCACAATGACAAAGACTAAGAAGCTAAATATTAGTGCGTGCGCTAATGCTTAAACATACTGCGGGGCGTACAGTGCATCCACTCTGTGTTGCAGTAACCCCACCGAGTCCATCTGTATCATGTCTCCATTAGGAAACACACAATGGACATTTTTCTCTGCTGGCCATATGGCCCCTGCCAGAGCAGTCACTGTAACTTGAAAAAGGAAAAGGGTCTGAATTTGATCTCGTCATTAGCGTTAATGCGAAAGTGCATATTAAAGACTGGATATTAAAAAATTGGAATGAATCTGTTGGAATGGATGTCTATGGGGAAACGGGACAATGTTCTCACTTGATTTATAACACTTTCGTGATGAGTTCATGGTCTCGAGTGCTCCCTCAATAGGACATGAGGCCAATGTTGTCAATAATTAACCCATTTATAGGAAAACAGACGATAAAGTACAGTTGAGTAAACACTGTGTGATTGACAACTAGTATTGTCCAATAAGAGCCTGGTTGGAAGTGGCACCATGTCGGCCAAATTGTTTGTTTTGCAAATGGAACACGATGTCAATTTTTTTTACAACAACTGCGAAATAATAGCATATAAACAACGGAATGATCCGACCTTGATCGCTTGCCACTGGCTTAAAAAATGCAAACAAGCTGCCATGCATGTTTTAGTGAGAGAGAGAGAGAGATGTATGTTTGCGTTAAAGCCTGCCGCTGACCTTTCTTAGCCACAGTTTACCAGGTAGAGATTATGTTTGCAGAGTAGATTTTAAAGGTCATGTACGCTATTTGTTTTTGACAAATAACCGAGATCGGCAACATCTACATTAATTTGTTTTCGTATACGTGGACGTGTTCTGCTAGCTTCCGCAGCCAAGCAGAAACAACAGACAAGGTGATTTTCAATATTTAGGTTAATGGGGGAGTGTTGAGATACATCGTCTGCATATCCCCCCGTCTTTCCAATCATATGGCTTTCTCCCTTCATTTTTTATTCTGCTTAACACTGAGTCATCACTTAAAAAGCTTCTCGCTGTCATGGTAGAGCTATTGCTGTGGTAACTACTCTCTCCATACCAGCCCGAGAAAAGGAAAGACAGGAAAAAGCATGAAATCAAGAGAGAGAGAGTAAAGTATGTGGATTTTATCTGTAATGGCACATATTATGACCAAGACCTGTTTAAGCCCACTGCACTGACACAGAAAATTATGTGAAATAATGTGACAGGAACAAAAAAAAGTATGGGACACACACTCTGATATTCACTCATCTCCTCAGCAGAGCCGACACATAGATCCTACCTTTGCACGGAAGTAAAATAGATTGGGTCTCTTCTGACGCCAATAAGCCTTTGTGACATTTCTGAAAGTCTCTCATCAACAAAGTGCATCGTGTTTGGCCCTTTTCAGTGCCAATGAGCTGGTTTATGGACAGAATATCATGGTTTATGAGGTGATTATAAATTGGTTTGGATGACTCATTGTCTTTATGAACTCATTCATCACTTGGCTTAGAGACTTTACATCAGAGGGTTCATCTCAGGCACTGAAATGGACGCGGTGGATTGAGTGTGCTGCACTAATGAAAAAAACAACGACAACCACAAAAAAAATCCCTCTAGTTTATGTTTTATCATGGAAGATAAATCAGGTCCTACATCAGACCACCTTACAAATCCATCTGTGGTTAGAGTTAATCTTGACTTGAGATTTCAGTGTGAATTTGTACAGGCGTTGATGGAGGGAGGGAAACTGGCATTCGTTGTGTGAATGCGTATAATAAGTAAAGGGTTCAAAGCTGCGATGCACCAAACTTTTACACCACCACACCATTAGGGGATCGTCTACCATTAACGCTCATCATCACTAGGAAACAAGGTTGACAGGAAGATGATCGGCTACATGGCGGTGCACATTATAGTTTGACACGGTTTGCGTTAATGTAGTTAAACATAATTTGATTCATGAAATAGCGTGCTTTAATGATATTGCACTGCTTGCTAGCAGTGACTGTCTGCTGGCGTACCACCAAATTACTGTTGACACACCTGTCAAGCCTTAATTTCTCACACACAGTGACGGATTCACAATAGACCGCTGATTTTAAAGAAATACAGACATAAACATCTGTCTCTACTTTAGAGGGTAACCACTGATGTAAGTATTAACTGTAGCAAGATAGTGTTCATGGTAGATAATGGAACACTTATTACCGAGGTAGATATACAGTATAGGGGAAGTACTGATACTTTCACCTCTCTGTGTCCTCTTTCTTGGTAGGCAGTTTTGCAACCCCCTGCAGAAAGCGCCCTTGACCTGTTAGGTCTAAGGGCGCTTTCACACCAGAGCGGTTTGGTCCGTTTCAAACGGACCACAACTTGTTTCCTCAAACAGTGTGCTTCATTTGGGCTGGTGTGAGAGCTCATTCGAACTCTGTTCGCGGACCAATCAAGAAAACTCTCAGTACTACCTGAAAACATGGGTCCCGTTTGGCTTGACCAAGAACACTGGTGTGGTTCGCTTCCAGTGGGAAATGCGAACGGACTATCCAGCGAAGCGAAGACAGGAAGTGAGGATCACTCGATGGCTCGTTTGCTGCTCATACTGGGAAGCGTCTTGTGAACACTAAAGTAAAAACAGTGTTGTGTTTGTGGTGAACCAGGATGGATTTCCTTTTTCGGTCCTGGCCAAAAGATGAGCTGGGTTTTCTTCTTCCTCGTGTTTTTTTCTTCCCAGTCAGTGCTCGTTATGCTGTTGTAACTCCATGATGATGATGTCCAGGCAGTTTGGTGGCGTGAATCCGCCCCATAAAGTAATGAACTGTTCAGTAGTTGCAGAAAGTACTTCAGAGCACCAAACACACAGTGGCTCTTTCTTGGCTTTACTTCCACAGAAAGCTCATTCTTTAGCCAAAAATGCTTCAGAAAAAAAGACAGATAAGACCAGGCTTAATGGCAATTCCACAAGGAAGAGCTCTAAAAGTCACAAAATGGTTTCAAAATGACTCTGAGGGCCAGAGGGTCGGACACTGCAGCTGTCTACATGAACTACGCAAAGCAATACATTTCTTTAAATTTTGTGGTAAAAAAAAAAAAAAAAAAAAAAAGTACATAAAGACACCATCCTTAAAAGTCACTCGTGAAAACGCAGGGCATCGCTCAGCTGCCTTGCACACACCACCACCACCGCAACATGTGGAGAAAGGCAAAGCTTGACAGGTTTGTTGTCCCTAGTAACAGTTACTTATCTATGATTGTTCAATCGCTGCTTGTTAGAGGCATTTCACCAGCAGTCAATTTCATGTGACAAATACATTATTGCCGCATGAACACACGTGGCTGCTGAACAAACAGTGGCAAACGATGTGATGCATACAGTGCCATGTAGCGTGTCGATTCATAGGTTTGCTTTAAAAGTGACTTAAGAGGGGGCTCTACTACACAGTCTTTATGTGGGGGTTTTTAGTATGTCTTACGTTGACTTTCTTTGAAAACAAGGGACGTTCGGCGCACTAGCGATGGCTCGGTGTCGTGTCTCGGTGGAGGGGGAGGGGGGACCTGTGTTGGACGAACACCTGTTAGAGGGGCTTACATGGGGGTCAGGTTTGAGTTGAAATACTGGTTTAGTCTGGTTTAGGAGAGGCACCTGCAAAGTTTCAGCAGGGTGGATGAGGTTTTAAGGTGGTTGAGGACTATTCATTACACAGGTAAGGGGAAGTGATGGTTTTCACATGTAGCACATCTCTAACTGATTTTTAATCTCTTAACAGTTCTGCTGCCACCAGTGAACGGCATGAGGTCAGGACAGGAAAGAGGACTCCACCATCCACCAAGTCGCTGACCACAACACAACCTTCGCTACAGGCTGCGACAAACCCAGTGATCCAGATGGATCCTGGCATTTAAAGACTTTTCACTTTTTATTCTTTGTCAATGTGTATTGTATGTTTTGGGAAACATCTACTGCACGTCTGTCTGTCCACGGAGTGGATCCCTCACCTGTGGTTCTCCCTAAGGTTTCTACCTTTTTTCCCTGGTAGTTTTTCCTTACCCTGGTCGAAAGGTCTAAGGACAGTTACCAACCCTGTGAAGTCCTGTGAGACAAACTATGTTTTGTAAACTGTGGGCTATACAAATAAAGATTGATTGATTGATTGGTTTTCCTTCAACTAGTATTGTATGGAACAGGGTGAGCTCCTTCATCATTCAAAGGTGAAATGCTCAGCAGTGGCTGTCATTAAGTGACTAAGTCAATTGACCATATAAAGTTGAGGGTGTATATCAGCTTTCCAGAGCACTTTAGGTGTCCATCCATGAGAAGATATCCTCGTGAAACGCAATTATGTTGGCCATTAAATTGCAGCACTCGCGTTAATATATGTGGAAATCACCGTCAGTGTCTGTCATTTGGCAAAGCAAGGAGCTTATTAATGTTATTATGAAACAATTAAATCATTACTCATGCAGTGCTTGTCTCCTAAACAGAGTCGATGTGCTTCCTACACACTAGGCTGCTGCACAACACACTGCCTTTAAACACACACACACAAAAAAAGAGTGGAAATATAGACTTATGCCTAACAAACACACACAGGCAGCCACATACATTGTCACTCTCACATGCATACCACCCGCCCTCATCTCCATAATTGCTGTATAGTCAGCATGTCCATGTCTCGGGATGACTTGACAACAGCAAAGCTGCGCTCTCTTTCTGGGTCCTGTCAAAGGCCTGACACTGATAGCATTATCCATGCCATTATTCACAGTTACGTGAACTGACGACTTACTTTAAACATAAAGGATTTCGACGAGTTAGTCATATCTTTGCTGCACTTTAATTTCATAACTTAATACCATCACTAATCCAAAGGAAATGTGCATTCCAATTTTTCTTTATTCATTTAAAGGTGCATTATGTTATAAATCTAAATCAACTGGCCATAAAATCCTCCTAATATGTCACAGAGACTCAGGAATAATGTTCATATTACAAACTGAACTCACCAACAACAACAGTACAGCCAAAATATTTGCATTAAAAAAAAAAAAAATTTGCAGAATCATGTTTATGTTTTGAAATTATGTTTTGGCATGTGGCGCCACCTACCGCCGTCTACCAATCATTGCAGTCAGTAGATTCTCAGCTACAACCCCCACGGGTTGCCAGTTACGTCAGAAAATGAAACCGAAAAGACCTCGGTATTTTGAATTTGAATGTAGTAACTGTTTTTGGCCACATTCTTACATATGGCACCTTTAAATACGGCCCAACTGTTTAGTTGTGGATTTTTTTTTTTTCTTCATTTGGGCATAATCTCAAAGCACACCTGAGCTCCCTCTGAGGCACATTAGCATGCTGCGGCGCAACAGTTTTACACCAGAACCACAGAGTTCTAATATGTGGCTCACACCTTTTCGAGCAGCCTGCCATTTTTTTCTTCTTCTCCTCCATGAAATATTTGCTTGGCACTAATGAATGAGGAGTTGGCCGGAGTGTCTGAAAATCTTGATCAAGACACTGAGCAAATAAGCAGCAAAGCAAGACCAGTCTGGTTCATTAAAATGGCAGCATGTTGTGTGTCTCTGTGTGTGCGTACATACAGTATGTGTGTGGCTCTATAGAAAAGGGAATATGAGAGATGTCAGACTGGCTTCTGCTCCTCTTCTGGTGGTGTAAATTAGTTGTGAACCAGCATGCCACTGATGCCAGTATACCTATCAAGGCTGACTAACTCATCATGGCTTCATGCACTGAAGCTTTGCAGATGAGGGTGCGTGTGTTCAAATTTTAATGAAACTGGCCCTCTGAAGGTCAGCGTCGGAGCAAGCAGGGACTCCTTTCGTCTGCCGCTAATGGTGTATTAATGATTCAAAGATGCCTCTGCGTCTCATGCACACAGGTGCCCACCCAAGTGCCCCCACGGATGACAGACAGACAGACAGACACACAAGCACGACTATACTGAATACACCCACTCAGACGCACACGTATACATGGGGGGGGGAAACAGTCACAGTACAGTGATTCACTGACACACGGTATTAACCAGTTTGATAATCAACGTTAAAGCATGTGTGGGTGTCGACAAGGCGATCATTGTGACGTGCGATTAGTTTCATAGGCCTTATGCTGCACAATGTGTGATTTTATTGACTGATTATGATTGATATCTTATATATAGCTATTTATTCAGAGGTATTTAATAGTACACAAATCACAGGTTAGTTCAGGTCAATAACATATACTTAAGGGATTTGCAGTAAGTATGTGGAAATAGAATATGCCTGTAAATACAACATGCTTCAAAAGTACCTCATGTTTGTGACATTTAGACAGTATTGACAGTATTTTGTGTAGTGCTTAACTCATTGTCAGTGATCTCAGTGTCATAACTTTAGTGGTAACAGGGTTGTTTTTTTTGTGAAGGGGGGGGTGGAGGTGCACGGGTACAGCAGGTACCCATACCGTTTTTGGGGCAATGGTCTTACCTTGAATGAGGACATGGCTGCGTCCCTGCTATACCTGTCTATGGTGTGGAACTTGGACGAGTGGTTGAGCTCATGGTACAGCTCAGAATGTCTTTTGCGAGTGTGCATCACTTTCTGGAAGGGAAGAAAGGAAGGGACAACAGAAATGAACCAAACAGAAACCAAAAATGCAAAGGGAAAGAAGGGACAGGCGGGGTAGGGGGGAGGGGGGGAGATGGGTAAAGGGCTGCAGGGCTGTAGTGATGCCAGCCATGAAAGGGAGTAAGGAGAGGCGCGCCGACAGATCGATTGATAGCTCATGCTTATACAGCACCAATTTTGTCAGTTTTAAGGCAAGTGGGAGTGCGGCGGAAGAGTCCTTTTAGTGAAATTTGGTGAAAATGACAGACGGAAATCGTATTATTACAGACTGGTGTCTGCGAGCTGGTGGTCCTGTTAACTCTGGATTTTATCTAACTCATTAAACGTGTAACAGATGGACTGGAATTTAGTTCTGGCCCAACTGAAATGACATTTGGCAAAAAAAAGTGCCCTCCCTGCGTTGGGATAATGTCTGTCTAGATGGCAGCTATATTCCAGATCTTTTTTTTTTTCTGACAGCAAACTGCATTTGTCAGTGCCACTGCTGTTGTCTCTCCGTGCTAATAGGCAGCGCTGGAGCTGCTCGACAGTACGCTAATCGTCAAAGCAGATTGCAAGGCTGAAAGTGACACGGGGGGGGGGGGGGGGCAAGATTCCAGCACCCGAACCACACCGCACACTTACGGAGCAGGAGTGCACAAGCTCCAGTGTCTTCAGAGTGGACGTGCTCATCATCTTTGCTCAGCAAAAAAGGTGCTACTTGTTCCTCACTATGCTTTTAGTCTTTCCTTTTTTTTGTGTGTCACTGGTACGACCTTGTCTTAAGTCTTCAATGAAATGTCGCCCAGTTAATCTGGGATTTCAGGAAGGTGATCCTCAATGACACTCAGACAAAGGGTTATCTAAGCTAGGGTTAGATAGATCCAATAGACTCAGGAACAACCAGATGAAAGTGTTTGTTTTAGTTTAATTTCTAAGGGACTAGGCAAGCAAATTATATTTTTTTAAAAAACATGGTGGAAAATGCTTTTTACCTTCCATTTAATTATGGAAGTGTACTCTCTTTTTTCACTTGTTTCACTGATTCAATCTCTTTCTCAGAAGTCAGCAGTTAATGATGATGAGAAAAGAGTTGCTTTCCTTTGCTCATGCAGTGGCCACTTACGACTCCAGTAAAGTTGCCACAACACCAAAAAAAAATGAAAAGCCATGGTCACTGTTAGTAGCTTGTCACCACTCATACCCTCTGTATGCAAGTGTATACAGTATCTGCACGGTGGAAGGTGAATGTCCAGTCTTTACAATGCATTAAATGTCACTGAAATCGCCAAAAAAAAAGAAGGAGAAACATTTGCGGTATTTTTTTTTTTAACTCTTATTTGTACTTGATGGAGACTGGAGATTCCCAGGACACCCAGGTCATTCTGACAAAAAAAAAAAAAACATACTCGCACACTGCCAACCCAAATAATTCCAACAGTTTCAACCAGCCAATTGACTCAGACCACATACACATGTCTATCCAGATTACTTTTACTCATTCAGACACAAAAAGCTCTCTCCTTTGCTGTTTCTTCAACCAGGACCCTGACAATAATATGGAAACATAATTTGGTTTAAATGGTGTGATTAATTGACACAAGCATTCACTCAGTGAGGCAGACGATTGATAGATAGGGGCAGTTTTGAGGCCAATGTTGGAGAAACAGCACACGGCGTGAAGGGGAGGGGTTTAGCGATGATTTATTTTTTGCTCCGCTGTGTGTTACTCAAGTCCTGGCAGAAGCACAAGAAAGCAGAGGCAGGCTGATGACAGGGGGTGAGGTAACAGATCTTACCTCGAAGTCCAGCTCAGAGTACCGTACTCTTTTCCTCTGGAAGAGGATGGGGGGCAGGGGAGAGAAGCAAAGCATCAATGACCACCCCTTGACCACTATTGAACTCAATATGTCTCTATTTCAGTGTCTCTGTGGAGCCATTGTTCAATAACAAGAAAACTGCTAATATGCACTGGATGGCAAACATGATACGGATATACTTGCAGCTGTCAAAGCAAATTTCACATTATTCCCTCTGTGTTTTTTTTTGTAATAAGATTAGTGAAGTGGAATAACCCAGAATTAGATTGAAATAATAATTTCCCGGCTCACATAGTCTCAAAGATAATCATTACGGCCTCAGCATAAATCATCCTCGGCTATCTTTTCGAAAAATTTGTCGGGGAAATTTGTTTGGGACATTGTTCTTATTAAAAGAGCCGCGTCACAATTATGAGAAATGTTTTTCCATCCTCTAATCTGGATTTGGATCCCACCTCTCTTCTTATGTGCCTCCACAGTGAGTGGCAACACAAGCCGCCAATTTAAAAGCTGCAGACATTTCCACTTCATCTGGCCCTGACATTGCGGTGAATTACATCCCATTTCTGTCTTCCTATCTTGGCTTTTGCCGTCTGCCAGATTTGCATTTGGCAGAGAGAAGGCAGCTGCTCCCCACAGTTAGTTAAAAGCTGTATGCATTCTTTGAAAGGGCACGGTTGCTGATCTGATGCTACAGCGGCCAGGCTTTTAAAAGGCAGAGGCATGCAAACAGACAGAGAGAGAGGCGCGGTTTCTCTCCGAGATGTCCTCTTCACCGAGTGAATTCACCTACGACTGCATTACAAAATTACACTGCAATTAGCGTTTCCTCCCGGAGAGGAATCCTTACCTGCAACAGAGAGATTCCGTGATTCCCTTTGCGTTGTGTTATGGAAGACATGCAACATGCATATACATAATAAAGTATATTGCATGTTTGGTGGGGGGACACACATAAAACAGTCATTAACCCACTCATACAAAATTCATAGAGAATAGCCTTGTTCTGCCAAGAATGATCCTTGTTAATACGATGGCATGATGGTTCTAAAACGAACACTCGGCAACGTACACACGAGCTCTTGTATAATAACCGTATAGCCAGCTCCATACTAATTAATGATTGGTCAATATATCCCGAGAACCTTTTTTTCAAGCTTTGACTGAACACGTTTGAAATCAAATTGATAGGTGTGTGTGTGTGTGACTCAAAATCAACAGCACCCACTGTGAGTAAATTAGCATCGCCATGTTTGAACCGGGGAGTAAAACACAGCTGCGATTTTAATCTCGAGAGGCACGCGCCGATATCCATCTCCAAATCTGGCATATTCAAACGCGGCCGGAATTATAGCAGTAAATTACATTCCACAGGTTTCTCTGCAGAGGTTTCTTTAGTATTCATGAGTGCACTCGTAGCTCTTCTGACAGTGATTTTTTTATGAGTTCTAATGACTCGTCCTTAACGTCCTCAGCTCTAAATTAAGCATCTGCACTTTTCAGTGAAAGTATCCTCTCCATCTCTTTAATCAACCTTGTGAGTCAGCAAGATGCCACTGGGGGAAGATCCACTGTGTGTGTTTGTGTGTGTGCATACGTGTGTGTGTAAAATTAAGGTGGACTGACATTCAACAGGAGTATTTCCTCTGATCCTCCTCTCTCAGTCCATCTGCTCTGCCACCTTGTACGGTTATGAGGGTGTCTCTCTCTCTCCCTCACTGGATTGGCTTCCATTCATATGGACATCCTAAACAAAGTGCTATCACTAACCTTAAAGGTGCATTATGTAATAAATCTAAAGCAACCGGCCATAAAATCCTCCTTATATGTCACAGAGACTCAGGAATAATGTTCATATAACAAACTAAACTCACCAACAACAGTACAGCCAAAATATTTGCATTAAAAAAAATATTTTGCAGACTGCAAATCATGTTTATGTTTTGAAATCATGTTTTGGCATGCGGCGCCACCTACCGCCATCTACCAATCATTGCAGTCAGTAGAGTCTCAGCTGCCGAGCAACCACGGGTTGCCAGTTACGTCAGAAAACGAAACCTAAAAGTATTTTGAATTTGAATGTAGTAACCGTTTTTGGCCACATTCTTACATATGGCACCTTTAACTATAACCATTTTATGTATCCTTAACCTAACCACAATTCAAATAGCCCTAAACTTAACCAGTTCCTGAGAAATGAGAAAGAATCCTGCCTTATTGGCACCAGGTTTCCCCATGTCGAGTGGAGGTTCAGTCAAGTTCAGCGTAAGGTACTGACGAGGTAACAAATACAAGCACACACACATTCACACACTAAACTGAGAAGCTGTCAGTCAGTATGAGACTAACTCGTTACGACACCCATTGTCTCAGTCAACAACAACAGAAAATACTCATCTTAAAAAGTTGCAAAAGACATCTACACTGTCGCACACTCAGCATATCGCTAACACTGTATACTCGTTTAAAGTTAGCCAGTGACTTCTTCCACCTACACTGTTTTATAGACAATATAGATATATAGAAATGAGAGGAAGTGTTCTTCTATTCATCTGTATCCATTTGTCTGACCCCGAGTCTACTACAACATCATCACACCCTGAATTTTAAACCCATAAGGTTGGATGAAGCGTCACTGACATCGGAAACTTTTTCGTCCCTCAACCTCTCACCCACCTCCAGGGATCCTGCTGAGAGGCTGGTGTTGGTGTTGGTGCTGCCCAGGTTTCGCGGCAGGGTCCTGGTTTTCTCCGCCGTGCTTCCCCCCGTCAGAATCTGTCTGACCGATGGCCTCTGACTCGGCTTCACCTGGAGTGAATGCCCGTGGTTGTGCATGTGTCCGCCGTGGGAGTGTACAAAACCACCCTGAGGCATAATGTGGCCATGCCCATGGGGCATGGTTTTGACAGTACCATATGAGCGGCTGAGGTTCATGGCAATGTTCATGTTGCCCACACCGGACGGCACAAAATCCACCGGGTAAGCCTCGCTCTCAGCCGGGTGGAGGGTCAGGGGCGAGGGAGGCGGAGGGAAGGGAGCATCTTCCACTGTGATGTTGAGAGGCTTGTCCTCGCCCCCTAGGCCCAGGCCTCCTTGGGAGGTGGGTGCTGGGGGCTTGAGACTGACTGTCCTGCGAGGTAAGACCATGTAGTCTCCCTCTCCTCCTCCGCTTCCTCCGCTTCCAGCACTTCCATCCTGGGAATTGTTGGAGGAAGCAGGGGGGCGTGCCCAGCCCAGGCTGCTCTCCGTGCACAGATAGATTGGAGCACCACCGCCGCGCTGCTGCCCCTGCTGTCTCTGCTGATCCACATTCACCTCCTTCTTTAGAGGCGCCTCACTCAGCTCATTGAGGCCTCCTAGTGGCGGCACCTTTGGGGAAAACAAAAGCAAATGTGATGCTTCACCACATGAGCATCAGATACAAAAACAGTGTAACAGTGACGATAAAATGATCACCAATCTTGCATTCCCACCTCGGAGCTCTGTAATGACTCTATCATTTCTCAGCCAGAATAAACTTCAGTTGTGTACCTGTACAATGAGATTAGGAGGGGGAATATTCCCAGGGAGGGAGCTGAAATTTACTCCAACTCCCCCCTCCTGATGAGCTGCCAGCTTGGGATCATCCTCATCATCCAGCGAGATGCGGGAAAGGGTCCCGGTGATGGTGGCCGGGTTACAAGTGTTGACTTCCTTGAAAATGACTGGAGGAAGATATACGTGGAGAGATGGGAAGCAACAGAGACGGGGAGAGGTGACGGGGAAGTGGCAGGAGTCACGGTGGTTGGGTGAAAATGGAACGAGTAAACAGAGGTAAAAGATGGGGGCAGAATGAATAAAGTGAAGGAACGAGTATCAAAAATGGTGATGAATTTGTATCATTTATGCCGAACAGCAGGCAGGTGACAAAGAAGTATCAGCAAAACACAGATATGACATGAATTATTCCAATATTAAAGACTGTTGATGGAGCCGTGAGACCACATTGAGATCACATAGCCAAATAAAAGTTTTTTTGGGGCTTATATGGCTCAATGTAACTAATATGAGTTTTGTCTCTGACACTGTGACCTTAAGTCGATGCCCCATCTTGAAGATTTGCTGGTGAGCCAGGATTTTTATTAGCTGGGACAAAAAAGAGCCTCACACTGCAAACTGCTGTGCGACTCAAATGAAATGGAGCCAAATTCCCTCGCTTGCCGACCGAGTACTGTCCCATATCTCGCTCAGCAGCTTATTACTCGCATATCAGCGAGAGTCTGTGTTTACGTGCTACAATGTGTGTGTGTATTTATTTATATCGAAAATACTTACAGTGGCTTTGGCTTAGCTTTCATGCACATTGTTCAGAATAATAATAATAAAAAAAAAGAGATGCTCGATAAGCTACTCAAGATGACACACAGTTTGACATGCTAATGAGACACAATGCTTGATCACAACTATCATCTATTATCCGCTATCACAATCACACACGCACGCCGAACCATCTGGGTATTCATGCTCGATATCATGCCGTTTCTGTCACCATAAGGGGAATTATTATTTACACTGCACTCCATAAATCCAATTCTAGACCAAGCTTGGGATACACAGACTGTGTGGATGCTGTAAAACGTCAGGCTACACATTTTTTCAGATCAGAGACTGAAGCTGGATCTCAGTTTTGGTGTTCCCTTGTCGCCTGCATCCAACAGTTGAGGGCCAGGAAATCACCTATAGACCAATCCGACACTTGTTTTATGCGGCGAGTTTGAGTCGAACTACAAGAACTTTGACAATTCTTGAGTTTCACCAACAACCCCGGATTCATCTATAGGAACGACTAAAGGCTTAGGGACGACCAGGCAGTGTGATGTAGGTCATTTAGATGCAAAAACTTACATGGGTGTCCTCTCTCTGCAAGGGTGGAGGGGGGGGGAGGGGAAAGTGATGGTGTGTTAATATCTTAAAGCACAACATCAACTATTTTCTGTTCACATTTTAACACACACACACACACACACACACATAACTCCTTCATCAACAGCCAGTGATTCAGGTTCGGAGACATTGAGGAGTGTTATTATCGTGCACAATTAAACACAGCCTCATCCAAACATATGCTCGCTAAACACTTACTGGGCAGAGTCAGTGTGATTGATAAGGCATAATCATTTGCGCACAACTGTGCCGAGATGTAGCACATCATCGCCTGTCATTTCATCAGCATGCATGCAGCAGCGAAATAAGAGTTTGACACCTTCCCATTGCATATCTGCAACGCTAACCCTGTGTTGGACAAATTAAGTTAAAACAAAGAAAGAAAGAAAGGCAAACGGGAGAGAGGGGAAAGAGAAATATCAAGTGGAAGGGATCACTAACCTGTTTGACATGCCAAGTCCACGTCCTTCTCAAAATCCGTCTGGGGGAAGGGAGGCGGGACAGGAAGAGAGGGAAATAGAAAGAGTTATGTGCAAGTATTGACATTACATTATATTATCACGGGCAGTAGCAGCAGGTCAGGCCAGATGAATGACTGGATATTCAAATGGTTATGCTGTATTCAATGACTCTGATGCTCTAATGCGACTACAAAAGAGGACAGGATCTGTTGCCATGGTGACAGTCAATTAGAAATGCCAACTATGGATGAGAACAAAAAAATATGTATTTTTTTTTTCTTTTTAGTCACACCAGTTATCACATCTTTATAGCTGCGAGAACAGAGAATAAAGGGGGTGGGAACTGTAAATGAGGGCAAAGAAACCGCTGCCAATTTGTTCTCGATGTGTTCATAGCAGCAGATCCGCAAATACTCCACTTTGTGATCTATACTGTACATTATCCAAACTATTATAAACTTCTACACACTAAACCAGGGGTCACCAACGTGGTGCCCGCGGGCACCTGGTAGCCCGCAGGCAGCCAATACGGTGCCCGCGGGCTCACTTCACTTCACCTCACTTGCATGTATCCGTATGATCGCTCAGTAAAATATCTTTGATATTGTTTATAAAAACTGGTAATCGTTAGGAGTAAGCACTGGAATGAATGTGTATGCAGTTTAATGCATAATATTAATCATTTAAAGGTGAAGAAAGAAGTTTATAGCGCCCGCGACCATGTTATTTTACAAGACTTTTTGAAACACTACGAAAATGAAACAAAAACTATTATACAGCGACTAGACAATGCAGGAGCACATAATATGTTTTAAAAAAGTGGATTTTGGGTTATATAAACCCATAAATACTACACATTGTCCCTTTAAATGGTAAACAAAAACAAATGGTGCATAAAATGTTAATGTGGTAGCCCTCCATATTATTTTTTACCCTTAAGGTAGCTCTCATCTCAAAAAGGTTGGTGACCCCTGCACTAAACTATACCTTTCAGTGTATTCACACCACCAACCGAAATACAAACATTAACACAACACCGAATGTTTAGATTTTATGTAGATTATGCACACAAAAAAACATGTTTATTTGCTTTACTGGAGAAATGCAGAGTGGCAGTACTCCATAGAGTAAAGAAACACACCGAACCCCGAAAGGCCGATCGGGTAAATGAAGAAGTATTGTCTCCTAAACGGCCACCGTGCAAGACTTTCTAAAGTTTAGTGAAAGTGAATCTCATTGCTATTCAGTCGCGGTCCTCCCTTTTTCTCACCACAGAGCTTCCTCGGTGGTGTGTCCTCTGTGGGATTCACTTACAAAAGCCTTTGTTTGGATAATAAACTACAGATTTAAGACAGTTTGGGCACACCGCGGTGGCAGAGGGAAGAGAAAAGAGGGAAATGAAAAGCTGAGAGAGAGAGAGAGAAGGAGAGAAAATGTAAAGGTCTCAGAGGAGTGGAGGAGCTCTTAGTACGCAAATCACCGGGAGCAGCGTAAACGGGTCTAAATGAATGAATGAGGATATGAAAGAAACCTCTCTCTCGCTCTCTCTCTCTCCATTCCAAATTGAACTAAACAAATTCATCGCGCCACCTATGAAAGAGCCCACAAGTTAGTGAGACGTCAACAACAAGAAATGTTTGATAAAAAAAAACGGGGGAACATGGTCCCCTGTAATACGCAGCACTTAAAATGCAGAAGTATAATTGAAGAATCAAAAGCTACACCATCATCACTATAACATTTTTTTGTTTGTTTTTTGTTTTCGTCTTACCTTGCAGCAATTCGAGCAGCGGCGTCTATCTACACACACACACTGTAATTACACTTCAATTTAAAAAGGTGCAATGTGTAAACAAGGCAAAACAGAACTTGATACAATAATATTGTCTGTTTTGGGTCAGGTGGTTTTCACACATTTTATCGAGTCTTTCGCTGAGAGCGGAATGAGAAGATTGACGCCACCCTCACAGGTTCATGCCAACAAATGAGACGATGATCATTATTCGCAGATATGAAAGTGGCATTGATCATTCACGTACAGTATCTCTCAGAATGTCAATTCAGGTTTCAGGATATTGTTTTCCAGAGTGCACCTTTTTTCCTATAACACACTACTAATCATAAATTACTAATGTTGTTTTTTTTTCCTTTTTAAGTGGTGTGACATACTGGTTGGTTGCCGATGTGGTTGTGGTTGTGGTTATGGTTATGAGCATGGTTGTGGGTATTGTTCAGGAGCGCGTGGGTGACGGCGTGGCCGTGGTCTAGCCCGGCGTTGTGGTTGCTGCTGTGGGGCAGACTGAGGTAACAGCCCGGCTGGCACACCAGCTGGCACGACGGGGGGAGAGGCGGCAGCGGGTGGCGCGCCGAGTTGCACGGGGCCGCGCCGTAATGAGGAGAGCCACACTGTCGCCCGCAGTGGCTCACATTGGGACATTTCTGATGGTTTGAAAGAAATGAATGGAAAACATGAAGTTGGAATGTGAGGGAGGACATGACAAGCAGTGTTGTAGAGGAGAGCACGGAGATCATGTGAGAGATTAATTATGAGGACGATGCGTGCTGGACGCAACACCAAATGTATTGTTTAAAGGTGCCATATGTAAGAATGTGGCCAAAAACGGTTACTACATTCAAATTCAAAATACCGAGATCTTTTAGGTTTCGTTTTCTGAAATAACTGGCGACCCGTGGTTGCTCGGCAGCTGAGACTCTACTGACTGCAATGATTGGTAGACGGCGGTAGGTGGCGCCACATGCCAAAACATGATTTCAAAACATAAACATGATTTGCAGTCTGCAAAATATTTTTTTTAATGCAAATATTTTGGCTGTACTGTTGTTGTTGGTAAGTTCAGTTTGTTATAAAAACATTATTCCTGAGTCTCTGTGACAGGGGGATTTTATGGCCAGTTGCTTTAGATTTATTACGTAATGCACCTTTAACTAGGCTTCTGTCTATACAAAGTTTTTTTTTTTAGCTGATTTACGATAATTGTGATGTGCTGAATCCAAAAATCACATTGGTTTTGCTCAATCAGGTCAACTTTCTGAACAAAGCTACATATTTGTTTTTTGACGTTTTTGTTTACATGTACGGATATTTTCACATCATATGATGCACAATTCTTTTATATTTCTCACAATAAACAAATTCTGAAGATTTTGCATGTGCCAACGTATGACTAATTGTTTTTTTTTTATATTACATGTGAAATTAAATGGCTTTGACGAGTAGATCTTGCAAAAACAAGCCTGACGTGTTCTGCTACATCCGTGGTTAATACACCATTGTTCCTAACAGGAATCTAGTCACATGTTTCAAAAAGCGTGCTTACCATGCTTATTTTGGTATTACACTTGGTGACCAGGATAAAGCTTGGGCTAAATGTAATCAATTTAGTCAGAAGATAGGATTTTTGAAAATCAAATTAGCATAACAACCTGACCTGATTGAGAAAATTGGATGTCATTTTTGGATTCAGCTGTGCAAAATGGTTTTTTTTTGTAACCCATTGTTAACTATCACAATTAATGTATTCGTCTCGCAGTGAAAACAAAAATCTTCATTGAAGTAATTTCACATTTCAACCAAAAGCTGGAGCAAACAAGGTTTATGAGCTACTTTCCAACTACAATAGTTGTCATGGCAACTAGCCAACGCTGAGCGCCGTGTGATAATGATACATTTAAGTGAAAATTGAATCGAATCCGATCGAATGTAACGCTCCTCTCGGATATGAAAACGGAGACAGGAATGTGTCATAATGAGGTCCCTGTGCAGAATGACGGCTCCAAAGTTTAATCTTGAAAACCTCGGAGGGGCTTTCAGAAAGCCATAATCGTTACGGCAAACAGGTCTGAGGGAGAAATAAAAGAAGCGGCTGTGCGAGAGTTGCTCGTGCTCTTGTAGTCGCAGTGTGACTGTGCTGACACTGCCGGGGCAGTTCAAGTCTGTATGATTTATCGCACTCTTAACCACATTTGGAACCCGTACGATAACCTTAGCGGACGGCTACGCTCTTCAAATAAAGACAAAGGGCTTTAGGTAAAAAGTAAATTAGAAAGCCGAAGTGTTTGTTTCTGGTAATACATAAAGTCCAGGGGGGCCAGTTTCGACTTCACAACTAAAGTAAAGCAAAAGTATAACACACACAAAAAAATATATTGATTAAGTCAGCAGGACGCTTTTTCAGAAATATGTGTTGACAACTTTTTATGATGTCACTTAAGGAAGTCCGTCTCCAGCTGGTGGAGTGAAACCGCATTTCTATGACAAATGCAGTCAAAACATGTTTTGGAAAGAAAAATACAACATTAGAGAAACAATAGCAGAAATATAGTGTTATGAATGGAAATAGCACAGGAGAAAAGAGAGCCGGGGATTAGTTGGAGCACCCACGTAAAAAAAAGCAACCATGCGTCTTTCGACTCAAGTTGTATAGCCATGAAAAATCAATGTTAGTCTGAGACTAATGCAATGTGGGATGAAATGGAATACTATTCACCATGATCTGCACCTGTCCATTCTTGCAGGAGTCTGGCGAGTTTTCGCTGTCGTCTTTACATCCCCCCATCCGACAGCGCACCGCGTCCTGCACCTGAATAAAGGAATGGGGGGAAAGTGAAATAAGGAACAAGGTTACAGGAGGTAAATGCTGGATTTTATATTCTTCATTTTTTTTTTTTATTGATGCAGTTACGGATTTTCAGTGAGCAGAGACAATGGTGTGAAGATTGTAGTCGCGGGATTGCTGCTGTCTTCACAGTGCAGTCTTCAGCCTTTTGCTTACATAACAGTCAGTAAAGTGATATAAAGTAGAGAACACACAGCAGCGTTTCAAAGTGTCCTATTTGAGCTTTGTGAGATCAGTGGCACATGGTCCCAATTAAAACCGACGGCACAGCATATATAGACGTTCTAACCTCCAAGCCTTTTCAGCTTCATATATAGTTTTTTTCTTAATCTTCCTCCATGTCAAAAAGGACTGGTGACTGAGATTCTCTCTCTCCCCCTCCCCCCCCCCCCCATCACGCTCTGTATTACAGATACCCTGGTTACTTGCTAAGGAGCGACATCATTTCTCAATGTTGCTTCTGTCAAATCCCATAAGAATCACATGGCGTGGAAGGAGTGCCTGTAACAAGAAGAGCGGATGACAGCATATTCGCTTCCACTGTGTGGTTTGTGTGTTACAAATGAGTGGATTGGAGAATCATCCGTGTCTGATTAATATTGCATGGGCTGGCGTATCGTATTCCATTGTTTCCTTTTTTACACATTTTCTTCCCTTTATGTCCACACTTGTATTCATTGCCATTTGTTCCTCATTTACCACCAGTTTATGTGTGTGTGTGTGTGTGTGTGTGTGTTAGCGCTCAGCGCAGCTCATTCTGACTTCAAAGTGAGGAGACTCTCCACCTTCCTCTTGATTCCCTCCTCCCCTACGATCATCCCCTACTTCCCTCTTGAATCACGTATCTTTTTCCCACAGATCTCTGCATGTTATTCCTCTTCCCGTCACTCGCGCTTCACTTAAGTCTCTCCCTCGCACTCGCGATCTCGCGATGTGCCTCTGCTTTCACATCTCCCCGTTGTTTTTCCCCTTCTCTCTCCTGCTGCCTCCTAATCACAACAACTCTGACGTCACACCTGTTCCTTCACTGATCTCAGCGGGCTGACTGTGTCACCGCGTTTCCTTTTCATACTCCGCTGCACCCTTACATGCTGTTGGAGCAACGGAGGAGCTCGACATTCTGCTTGCCCGGGATGTTTAGTGTACTTCATGTCGTACCACACTTTCTTTCCCTTTGTTTTGCACTGTAATGCTACCTCCTTCCCACCTCTCTCCAACGTGACACTCCTCTCTTTCTGTTGTTCTGCAGCTACACGGGATTTACGCTGAGTAAAGTCTCTCGCTGGGTGGGGGGGGGGGGATTTTCATACATTTGTGATAAATAATTCCTGGATTTACTGTACCCTGATCCCTGCTGCTTTTGTGTTATTGATTTAATGCAGCTTAGCATTCCGAGCCTTTAAAAATTCACTTACACAGTGCAGCGCATTCAATATCATAATGATCTCTTGGATGCAGGCACAGCGGTGCCAAGTGTGCATGTCTCAGCAACAGAGGACACATTTACAGTTACGGAAAAAAACTGATGTCGCCGTAAATCCATTCATGTAGCCGGTGTAAAACCTAGTGTGTGTGTGTGTGTGTTTCAGGGACATTAATATATGTGTGTGCAGTGCTGTATGTGCATAATGAGTTCAAACTTCAGCACTCCTCGGGGGTGCGGCAAAGTCTGTGGCAAACAGACACTTGGGGGGGTATTAGTTGGGGACTTATCGTCTTATTCCATCCAGCATCTTTGTAAGCTCCTTAAAAGCAGCCTTGGATGAAACGGACAATGCCGCACTATCATACCGCATTATGACGAAGAAAGCACCGCGACGTAGGACACGAATTCCAGGCTAATCCTCACGCTCACGTCTGATCCGCTTGTGAAAACTGATCTGTGACATTTACGAACACGAATGCCACCTGTCAGTGTGACGAGTGAGTGAGTGAGTGCTCTTCATGTGACAAGGCAGAATTACACATGTATGAATTCAGCTCAGGGCAGAAGGTGGACCTCACCTCTCGGCGCATGGCACAGTGGACGGTGATGATGACACAACCTTGGACGGAGTCGAAGACGGCAAAAAGGACCTGAAGAGACAAGAAGGGACATCTTTTTTTTTTACGACGTTTCAATATTAGAACGCTTCACAACATTTTTTTTCCAAAACAACGGCACACCCTCATCATGATTTATGCTTTCCTCTTATCTTACCTACATGCGCCCATACACACATCATACATCATGTCAAGGCGAAAGCTAATGACGCAATGCAGATATTTTACTGAATATTAAAATAGACAAAAAAAATGCCAAACAAGTAAACCGCATATACATTTTTTATACAGAATTCTTAGTCTCACAAAACGAATGAATATACACACAGTGATGCTTCATTGTGCATCATTTATGAGCGTGTCACCTCTCCGGAAACCATGGTGTACCTTAAAGGTGCCATATGTAAAAATGTGGCCAAAAACGGTTACTACATTCAAATTCAAAATTCCGAGGTCTTTTAGGTTTCGTTTTCTGACGTAACTGGCAACCCGTGGTTGCTCGGCAGCTGAGACTCTACTGACTGCAATGATTGGTAGACGGCGGTAGGTGGCGCCACATGCCAAAACATGATTTCAAAACATAAACATGATTTGCAGTCTGCAAAATATTTTTTTTTTATGTCAATATTTTGGCTGTACTGTTGTTGTTGGTGAGTTCAGTATGTTATATGAACATTATTCCTGAGTCTGTGTGACATATTAGGAGGATTTTATGGCCAGTTGCTTTAGATTTATTACATAATGCACCTTTAACTAGGCTTCCGTCTGTACGACTCATGTTAATGCAGCTTTTTCATGACGGATCACAGGTGCACGTGTGAGGCGTCTCACCTGGAAGAGCGTGGAGCGCCGGTCTGTTATGGCCAGCACTGCTGACATCCAGGTTAACGCTAACAGAGGGAGAACCACACAAGAGCTCCAAAGAGAGGCCCTGTCAGAGGAAACAAAGAAGGAGACAGCGAGAAGGATGGGGGAGAGGAGAGGAGAGGAAAGAAGGGACAAGGGGTTCAGTCTTAAACCAGGCTGGCTATGGTAAATCTCTCTCTCAGACACACTCACACACACACACACACACACACACACACACACACACACACACACACACTAGTCACTGGTTGGCAGTTGGCTGATTGTCACACTCAGGTTTCAGACTTAATATTCTCACGGAGAAGTGGAGGGTGATGTGTAATCATGTAGATCATTACGAGACTGACAATTGCTCACAATTACATGGTTGATGCACAGTAAGTGTCATGCTGGCGAACTGAGAGATGACAGACCATTGACAAGTACTGACATGGGGGGCTTCTGAGGAGCATGTGTGTGTGTGTGTGTGTGTGTGTGTGTGCATCTGTGTCAGTGACACTAAAGAGTCAGACACCAATTTAAAATGTTCATGCTGTTTGAGCACATATTCATAGGTCCTATAACCGGCAGCGTGGTAGAGGGACAGATCTGTGTGGCTACGCTGGGAAATGTGTTCCTCGCTGCCGAGGTGCACGGCCAAGCGCGATGAAAAAGTGATAATAGAGAAAAACATAGTGCCAAAGCTTCGACAAAGTTTCCTCCTGTTGTTGTATATAATTATTATATTATTATAATATTCTTTTTTAAACAAAGGTCAGATCACTCCGGAATAAGACAGACAAACAGTTCATTAGCTTTTTTTAAACGAGTATACTCTAAGAATATTATATAATACCTACTTCGTAATTGCCAGGCAGATCCCGAGATTACCGGTGTTTATACAAAGCACGAATAACGGCCCCCCGTGTTTCAGAAGAGACGACATCACGGATAACAGATACGAGCTTGTTACTGTGTTTGTCTGCTAGTCCAAAAATAAACAATAGACCATAATGAAAGATTTGCACAAGGGCACAGTTACACAGAGGCACGCAAGAGATGCCTGCAGTGCTAAAAACTGTGGGATTGCCTTTAATTTTCCGACTTAATACCCTGCAAACAGTCCACATACGGCACTACATGTTCAAGTGGAGCAAGTTTTTTTTGTGGCAGACCCAAAACCCACAGAATTTATATGGCCACTAAATATGTTTGCTAATTAGTGGAATGCTTTCTACAGAATGCAGGCTTTTAACTGGCATTTAGAGGTGTTTTATATGTTTTAAACACCTTTGCTTGTTATATTACGCCATTATATTTACATTTAGATACAGCATAACTGTGTATGTGTGTGTGTGTATCACACAAAACAGAAAAACTCTCCTGAAATTGTGCTGCCCTGCTACGTTAAGCCTCTTCACTACGACACTATACAAACACGGTAAAACAAACTGTAAAGACGATTTGCAAATACAGTTTGACTTGGGTCAGATTTGCTCTGTACGACCTGAGGAATATCCGCTTTGGATCTAACTCGCTCTCATTAAATAGTGGCAGCTTCAAGTGCAAGACATTTTTTTGCTTTCTTCTGAATGTCATGCTGCACCATTACAGACAGCCAGAGATTAAACAGATGAAGTGGGAGAGAGAAGATGGCAACAGATGGAGAGAGAGGATAATGGAGAATATTACACAGAGATATAGAGAAGGACAGAGATGGCGGAAGATGGGAAGAGAACGACGGAGAGTCAGCGATGGACAGAGGAGGAGAAAGGGAGATAGAAAAATGAAGATGGACTAACATGGCGCTGCTGGCAGTCGAGCTGGACATAGCGGTGCTCGAGATCACGCCACACTTGGAGCATTTCAGGAGCAGTCGACTACGCGCATCCGCTGGGATACTTTTGGATATGTGAGCACACACACAGACACACAACCACACACACACACACAAATACATATACAAAACCATGTGGGGAAGAGAGGGAGGAAGTGGAAACACAAGTTCCAGTCATGACGACAGGTGGATGTGAAGGTGTCAGGAAGTTGTAAGGAAGTTACAGAAGAACCGAGAGTGGGAAAACAAATAAATAAAGTGGAAAATGTGGACAACAAAGAGAGGGAGTGGGAAAAAGAAAAAAAAGGAGGGGGAGAAGGGGTGGGGGGGGGGAGAAAAAGAAAGACAGGCAAATTAAAACCAGGTCATAAAAAGGTAGCAGCAATGAAAAACAGTCAGAGCACAAAGGCTGATTCAGAGCAAGTCGAAAAGAACATGGAAAGACGGACATTTCAATGTTATAACGGGCAGAGTCATGTGGATTAAAAGATTTACAGCGACACAGACAGGAAATACAGCCAGCATCTTATTGCACCGCCACGGTATGCAGGTGTGTGTGTGTGTGTGTGTGTGTGTGTGTGTGTGAGAGTTGCTTATCTACACATGTGACTGCACAATGAAGCGTTGGTTGTTTACTCACTATTGACTACTCAGGACATAAACATTGAGTGTCTGTGTCTGTGTGTGTGTGTGTGTGTGTGTGTGTGTGTGTGTGTGTGCATATACTGCAGGCCTATATTGTGAGTGGAATTATGGGGCCATGCACAGGCTATGCTACATTAGTGTGTTATCACAGCTCATTGCCTTAGTACCAACCACATCCCCATGGCTCCATAAGGAAATACATTACACACTAATGACAGCCTGTCCTGTGAGCAACAGCGCTTCCCAGTATGCGTATATACACTTCCAAGAAACACGGAGGTCTTTTCCTGCACACTTGTTTGTGTGTGTGTGTGTGTGTGTGTGTGTGCAGGGAAAAGTGCGCTTGCACACATTAGCAGGTTTCATCTCCGCCGCATCGCGATGTAACAAGTCAAGCCCACAGCGAGTCAGCCTGTGCTTTAACTCCTGCAGCTACACAAAAAAATATCAATTTGTGCCCGAAGAGACAGGCATGGGGTGGGATTTAATGTGAGAAAGAGAAGGTGTGAAGGAGAGTGAAGGGGGGGGAACAATGGGATCAATAGGAATGGAAATGAACACATGGATTTGTCTGAGAGGGTTGAGGAGATCTCTCTTTGAATTAGTAAACATAACCGCCAACTGTTTTGCTACTGTAGGTGGACGCTTTAAGAGTGCAATGTGCATGTTTCATTTACATAATTTCAGCGTTTGCTGTATGTAATAAGGGTTCCATCTGTCACTGATCTACATATCCACATTTATGTATGTCACATAAAACTGGGGGGAAAACGGATGGGAGCTGTGGAGACGACAATGACAGACCGCAGAGAGAGAAAAAGTACAGGTGTCTTTTCTTATTGCTGCTAAATCGGTCCGTGCACTTTTTCCATTTGTTTTTCTTTACTGGAGACACAGGTGTACATGGAGGGGTCGTGTGCTCAGAGGCCCCTGAAAAGCAGCTTGAGTTAGTAGTCATGAGATCGTTGCCTCCCTGTGTTTGTGCCTGACACGGTGAAAATCCGATCTGATTCAACTAAATTGCAGTTCCACAAAAACCTGAGGATGAGTAAGATAAGAAGTGTGTATTCTGTGTGTGTGTGTGTGTGTGAGGTGCAGAGGATTCTGAAAGTTAACTTACCCAGCTCGCTGCTTTTTAGATTTGTCTGAGATGCCGTCTCGAGACATGAGCTTATTAAACACGACGATTCCGATGAGCATATTCACCTGAGAGAGACCAGAAAAGAAGTTTGATCACACTTGCAGTAAATGGATGCGGGCGCCATCAGGGATTCAATGAACGGCATCAGCAGTTATTTTAAATAATTCTTTCTCAACGTGCATGAAGATGGACTTGTTAATTGTCTCAGAAAACGACACTGAAAGTGTCAGTGCTTTTACCAGGCTGACTTGTGTTTGCTTTTCTCAGTGAAGCTTTAGTGCACACATTCCCTCGTTATTACAGTTTTTTTTTTAAAATACATGATGTTTGATTAAATGAAGAAACAACAGGCGAAAAGGTCTTGAAATGCGCATGACACCATGATCTTCAAGTGGAACAAATTTAAGTATTGACAAAAGCCAGAACTAACTGTGTCATGGTTGATCATGTATGCATATATATATATATATATATATATATATAAATAAAGAAAACTAGAACATTCAGAGTACTCTTAAGATTAAATAACTCATGAGAGAAAAACTCATCAATCTGTGTTCCCACATAACCCTAACCCATAGCTCTACAACAGTCTTGGAAATGAGTTTGTACTAGTTGGCAAAGTTTAAATAAGTGTTGCACTTGAGCCATAACAATTTGTCAGCATCATCACTAAGACTTGTTTCACTTGTAGCAACCACCTTTGTACGGTAGTTTAAAAAAAAATAAAAACAAACAGTGCTTTTAATCCTGGCTCCTCTTACTAATGAGAAGCCCGTACTGTAGCTAAGCTTCCCAAACATCTGGCTGTAGTGACCTAGTGATACAGAGATCGTATTAGACACAGATACATGCAGACAGATACGAGCCAAGGCTTGTAACATGTAGACCTCTTCCGCTCTTAAATCCAACCCATCTGGGATAATGTTCTATGCTGGCAACATGTTATTTATAATCTCACGGTCAGTCCCACTTGTGCGATCACACATCTCTCTGTGTTCTCTAGTACATAAAATCAAGGTCTGTATCAGAGTGGCTGCTTACACACATTAGCTAAAGGAGTATTTGAGCAGTTTTAACTCCGTCTTTCATGTGATCATTTGAAATTTCAGATTCTGAAGTATTTTGGAGAAGGCATATTAAACTTGAGGCCTATTTCTCCGCTGTATCTGATGATATGGTACATCTGGCAGCTTCCACAATTTGCTAGAAACCGTATCTCTGATCTCGTTCCCTCTCATGTGCCGTCGCTGACAGATACCTACGATGTGCCAGATAGCGCCATTGCTATGCCAGTCATGTCTGGCCACAGCGATGTGAGTAAGCGTCATCTTGCTCTGGTATTTGCCCAAGGCCAGGTTCATTAATTAGAGGAGAGTCCTGTGGGAAGGTCTGTGTTTCTCTGCCCGACGCCCTACTCTCATTACAGCTGTTTGTTAGAGTGGGGCCCCAGCAACAACACCGGGGGGCTAGGGACCAACACATAACAGCTGGGGTGTGGAGTACACATTGACATTGCGGAGGCAGAAATGATGGGAGCTGGAAACGTACCAATAAACACCAGACAGCGATAATAAAAAAAAGAGAGAGAGAGAGAAAACTTACAAAACTGTCCTTTGGTTTGATAGCTAAAACTTTTCATCTCTCTCACATGAAGATTACACACCCCCAACCTTAATTTCATTACAATTTTAAGATCGCCCGTCCTAAAATGTACCATACACACTGTTGGTCCAAGCAAGGCAAGCAACATTAAACTTGTGATGGGAAAAACTAACAATGGTTTAGACAATATTTAAATCAAACTTATATGTCCTGTTGACCAAACTCTGGGATTTGTAATGCAGTGTCCTAACCCTAACCCCAACCCTAACCCTAACCCTAACCCTAACCCTACACTAACCCTAACAAATTAGCTAATTTACACTGATTTATCATCTGGTCAATCAATGTAATGATGAGCAAATTATTTACTCCTTCTGTTTTGGAAGTCTTACAGGAGTTGGGTACATCCAACTCCCACCACACCGAGTTCAATAACAATCAAGTTCAACATGTGAAGCACACAAATATGATAGACATTTTAGATCTGGGGAAAAGCTGAGGCAACCGCTCTCATGTCCCCTTTTCTGCCTGGTTTACAACAATGATCTTGCTTTCAACCCAGAAGACATGTTGCACTTCTGTCACATGGTCTACCTCACTTCTATGAAATGCCACTGGTCCATCTCTCATTTATAGGATGAGATGGTCTGTCTCACGATTGGTCTTTATTACCATACTGATGATTTACAATACCTTAAGCTTTTTAAAAATTGGTTCTATTTGTAGTTATTACATCGTCATCATATCAATCTTTACTTCTCTACCAAGAGCGATTCTGCAGTTTTTGCTTGCCAATGTGTAACCGTCGCTGCACAATGTCTATTTTACAGCAATTAACAAAAACAAGGGCAATCATAATTGAGACGCACACTCTCAAACACACATTTGTGTCTAAAAGCAGTTTTTTCCATTAAAAAAAAACTGTTTGGTTTTATGGACTGTAGTGAGTGACAGCTTTTGCTGCTGGGCTAGAACATGTGTTGCTTTGCTGGGAAGTCTATATGTCTGCAGGATTTTATTTGCCTTTTTTTGGACTGACATTTTTTTCGACTCTGGGATCAAAAGACTCTGCTTATCGTTCTGTCGTGGATACCTGGGGTGTGTACGCTCACATGCGCGTGTGGAAGTAAAAATAAAAGGGCTGTGAATGTTGTCTGAGGTCAACAAGCTCGGAGGGTCACTTAGCATAGAGTATATCACAGGGTTATATGATGCGACATTGCAAAGGCAGAGAGACTGGTGCCACTGTAGAGTTATGATGCGCAGACTCACCAACACAATGACTGCAGCAGGCCCAACGAAGGCATAAAGCAGACCGCCCTCTAAGGATAACCAGCAGCTGCAGGAAGAGAACAGAGAATAGAACGTTTTATGCACAGAGACTGTAAAAATCCTTGGTATGGACAATATCACTCCACTGACTCTGGTCTAACTCAGTGTATGTTTATTAAATGTAGTAAAAAAACTTTCCATAGAAAGAAAGTTGTAGTGTATGATAGTCCTATGCATAATCAGATTTAACACATTTACCCATAAAAACAACTATGGGAGTACATACATTCAAATAAAGGAATCTTACGCTTTTTTTTTATGACTTAAGGTTCTACGTTCTCAACCACGATAAGTATGAAACAAACAAAACAATTATAATAATAAAAAAAAACACATTTACTCGAATAGCCTTTGTGGGCAATAAAGAAGTAATTTCTATTGGCAGGTAAGAGCCTATTTCCGTAAATATTGCCCTAAGTGCTGAGCAAAGTCATTATGCACACTACCTGAAACATTTTCTCAAACTGTACATGGTACGAGAAGCCATTGAGACTTAACAAGTCCAAATGTGTCCTCCAGTAATTGTCATGAGAGCGAAGTGAGGGCTTTGACTGTTGTCATAATTGCGGACGAATAAAGAGGAAGCAAAGGGAGGAGAACTCACACACACACACACACACACACACACACAGCCCAAACGGCAATGTCTTATTAATGAAACGTTGAGTAAATACACAGAGAGAAAGAGACGGCACATTTTGAGAGCTTATTTTAATGTGTTTTCATGCAGTCAACAGCGCCGTTAACCAGCATGCTTTGAGAACAAGAAAGGTAAACATTGCTTTCACCTGAATGATATTGATTTTTTTTTCTAGAAGGAATAAAAACCCCAGTCTTAATGAGATTTGTTCACGAGTCAAGGCTGGAAGTTTGTGTAGAACTATGTGCTGCACTCTGGAGCCAAGAATAGAACTTTTCACAGACTCTGGGACTTTTTCAGATGCCGTTGCCCTCGTGTCTTTACGGAGAAAGTGGAGCGCCGCGTGACAACAATTCCAGGAATTTAGTGCCCGGAAGCACGGAAGTCAACATTGTGTGTTTCATCTCCAATACTTAGACAGAGGAGGACCACAAAAACATGAGTGAGTCATCTTTTTTCACACTTTGCCAACTGATAGGACCTCCAGAGTCCCAAATATAAGTATTAAAATGATTAAAAAGTTGATTTTGCATAATATGGGAGCTTTAACATGAAAAGAAACCAAATACGCTGAAAAATGAAGAAAACCGAATGTTATACTGACACAAATAACGTGTCACACTGCATGAGCTTTATTGATTAACTGGTTTGGCGACAGTCGTTTGCCATCTCCTAATTTCTAAAACAAAACCAAAGCCTGAAACCTTCAACAGAGGGCAGGCGCACACACACACACACACACACACACACACACACACACACACACACACACACACACACACACACACACTAGCTCAAGCAGTAAAGGGAAAATGACTCACTAGCTGGCTGTGCCATAACCTCTTGCTCTGGTGAAACCCACCGACACGGCTACAACAAGAGCTGGAAGACCTGCAGAGGAACAGAGAATAAGATCAAAAGAGGCGAAACAGAGCATGAAAGGAACCCTAGATATAGGGACGCATGGAGATAATCATCTCCGTTGTGTGTTCATCTCCATAGGACTATGTAACCATGCAATAATATGTAATATGTGCATAGGTGACTGAAACTGACCAAAGGCACCGCAGGTAAGCCTGCGCGCTCTGCGTGTGCTCTCAAAAGTCTTACTGCAGACATGAAACATGGGCTCAGATTAAAATTCATGACAGGGACTGCCATCTCAGCTCACACTGACACCGTCTGAAGCGCGTGAAACACAGAGGGCGAGAGCATGCGAGGCAGAACAAGTTTATGAAAGTGTGAGAGAGAAAAAAGCTTGGTGTGGTCAATAAGTCACGCATTAATTAGCTCACTCAAGCAATCTGTATGTGAGCGCGGGGGAGTGGGTGTAAGTGTAAATGTGAGTGAGACTGAGTGTCAGCGAGGGCGCGCCAAAGGAAAAGAAGGAATGTTTGGCCCGTAACGAGCTTGGCTCCGAAAAACATTTATGTAATTAACAAAGCTGTGATTATGGTTGCAGATGAAAAGCAATTAGAAAAAGTCACATTAACATGAACATATAAGACGGTGGGGGAGCCAAGTCAGTCCACTAACTAGCAAGTGCAAAGTTTTCCCGTCGCGAAACAAACGCGAATCTCCGCGTTTATTTTAACAGGAAACGCGCGTCGATACATCAGGCATGCACACTTTACTTCTAATCCAACAAAGATACTGTCACACACACACACACACCCATCTCCTGTTTCCATGGCAACAGATTTCAATCACATAATTTGAGGGGGAAAATTGCAAAAAAAGAAAAGGATGAGAGGAGGATAGGCTGTTTGATCCCCTCCACCTTGTTCATGCATTTCATGAGCATTTGTAAGTCTGCAGGTTAGTTCTATAGCTGAAACTGCACACACACACACAGTTAGTATCTCTCTATCTGTGACTGTTCAACATCTATACATTCACCCCTGCTCTGTATCAGGGCATCAGTGACTTGGCAGATTAGACTGGTGGGATCAATATCAAGTGAAATGAACAGACAGTGTTTGTGTGTGTGCGTTAGCAGTTGTAATTTCTCGAGCTATCTCAAAAGCATCTTGCCAGGCCTTGTGTAGATTTGTATCACGCAATTTGATTGTCCCCTAAGATGGTGCTTGTTGTGGAACAATGAAATGGCAGCTCAATGAAGTGACACAGCGGCTGACTGCTACAGAGTGTCTGCACTCTGAATGAACAGCGCAGTGAGTGAAATGCTTTCTTTAATAATCAAAGAAAACCTACAGCAAAAAGGAAAAACTCAACACATCATAACATGTTTTAAGTAAAACGTCCCTGCGCCCCCCGCCTTTTTTTTTTTTGCTCTCGTTCTGCTCAGTGAATATTATTGTGGATGTCGGGGTAAAACAGAACAAAGTGGACAGAATAATTTGGCTTAATGGAATTACGTGATTTTCATCTCGTCTCAAGCTAAATCTGAACATTTGTCTCAAGAACGGTACATGAATGTAGTTTCTGCTTTAGAGACCACGTAAGTGCAGTGGTGTTAAGTGCAGAGCTGGAATGAAAAGTGCATCAGTGGAGTAAAAAAAAAAAAAAAATGTTAGAATTACTGCAGGGCAGGGTGACATGAGAGCTATATACAGTATGTCACACGCTGGCATTAAGAATAACACTCTGTTCTCTCTGCAAACCTGTATGAGCTGCAGCTACAGAATGGTGCATGACAACTGTTATGCTGAAATCTCACTAATACTGGATTAAAATGTCTTAAATTAAAAAAAATGAAGTCATTACACTAGATTCCGTCTGTCTCGGTGACGTAAATCTGTGAGAATTCTTTGAACCAAGGTCAGTTTTATTGAATTCTGAAGGAATTAATTCTGTTGGAAATATCAGTAGTGGCAGAAATGGAGGAAATTATTTTAAATCATTTATAATATGAGAGCATGGCAGAGGTGTAAAGGCCCAGGACAGGCTGCTTTCTGTTTCTAGCAGTGGAACTAAAAAAATCGAAAGGGAAAAGTAGTTGCCAAAATTGACACTGCAGCCCTTTCTGGTGGTAGCGTGATGCAAGCGTTCGTGGATGTGCTCACCCCAGCCGAGGCACAGAAAACGTTTGCGAATGAGCCGTGATCTCAGTTTGCCAATGACGGCCAAATAGGACTGCCACGCTTCTGTCAGCACCCAACAGAACGACGCCAAGAAGAAGAAATGCAGGAAGGCAGCAGTCACAGTACAAAGGCCCTGGAGAGAAAAGATAAACAACGCCAAAGTAAGATTTAAAAAAAAAAAAAAAAAAAAAGTTGGAGACCTTTCACAAAAAAAAATAATATAGTGATCGATTGTCACCGCCACACAGTCCCTTCCCAGAGATAAATGTCTGCTTATACTTAGTCTCAAGCAGTGTTACTGGAATCGTGTGAGTAGGTTCACTGTGATAATGCGCTTTTGAGATTTTTTTGACAGCGCAATTTTCGGCACATTTCGGTGCCGTCAGCGACCTCACCTTGCTGAGTGTTTGAGATTGTCCCACCAAAATCAACAAATTGGAGGCCAGGATGGAGAGGCAGAAATTCACCAAGATGATGGACCTCTCCGAACGGATGTACCTACACAGCAGAGGCAGAGAGAGGGAGAGAGAAACAGAGCCAGAGGGGACAGACGTGTGATTTAAGTATTAATGACACAGTGATGGACTGAACAACAACTCTTTTGGACATGGCAGAGTTATTAGCTTATTTTGCCATCTGCCACATGTGTTACCAAAAAATCTAATTACCACCCTCCCCCCCCCCCGCTGTGATTCAACCATTTTGCTCCTCAGGCCTCGGTGCAGTTTCGACACATATGAGGACACATGTATGACATGTGGCGTGTGTTTGCGTTCATACCTCCAAAAGGCAGCGTAGATTAGCAGCAGGATGAGCAGAGCGGTGCAGGAAACTCCACAGCCCACCATGAGGGGTACAGAGGGTATACTCGAAGGACCCATGTCCTGGAGAGAGTGACAAGAAGAGACGGATAGTTAATATTTACTGCAAGACATTTTATCCCACAAAGCATTTTTTTTTAAAAGAAATTATCGCAGCAAAAACTAGAAAAGCACTCAGAGAGTGCAGACCTCCATCAAGGCAGCTCAGTGCCTACAAAATACACCGTGCCGGCGCGTGTCCAAAAACGGTTACTACATTCAAATTCAAAATACAGAGGTCTTTTTAGGTTTCGTTTTCTGACGTAACTGGCAACCCGTGGTTGCTCGGCAGCTGA
Source organism: Microchirus variegatus (assembly GCF_963457635.1). NCBI lineage: Eukaryota > Metazoa > Chordata > Actinopteri > Pleuronectiformes > Soleidae > Microchirus > Microchirus variegatus. The sequence goes on along the minus strand of NC_139814.1, from coordinate 17,799,117 downwards.
GACTCTACTGACTGCAATGATTGGTAGACGGCGGTAGGTGGCGCCACATGCTAAAACATGATTTCAAAACATAAACATGATTTGCAGTATTTTTTAATGCAAATATTTTGGCTGTACTGTTGTTGTTGGTGAGTTCAGTTTGTTATATGAACATGATTTCTTGAGTATTTGTGACATTTTAGGAGGATTTTATGGCCAGTTGCTTTAGATTTATTACATAATGCATCATTCATGAAATCATGAATACTAAAAAAATGAATAAATATCATAATCAGACGACGATCGAAAACACCGCCATGCAGCAAATTGCCAATATTCTTCTTTCGACCAGGGTAAAATTCCTGCACAAAAACATTATAATTAGCAAAAATCACAGTGAAAGGCAAACAACACTGTGCGTTAGTCATCCGCGTTTGTCCGGTCCAACAGCAGTGAATTGCTGCCTGGAAATGTCAGGGTTTTACCATAATATCCAGTGCTGTGCACAGGCTTATCTGTTAGTTATAGACAGATTTGATGAGCGAGGGAAAGCGATAGCTACATTTGGAATAAATCTGGCTACTTTGATGTTGCCAGCGCTGGATTAAATTAATTGTTGGCACTTCTCCAGCTTTGCACTTACGTTATCTATTAACTGTTACAGTCCCTCAGTTGCAATCCCCTTTGCTAGCCCCCGTTTAATGATAGCCTGTTAATTACGTGCAATTACCTTTTTTTTAATTAGAATTGCAAGAGTCTGTTTGATGGAGCCGGATAAAATATAATTACTCTATTGTGAAAGGTGTCGTTTGCGAAACGTAGTACACCGATCTTTTTGTTTGGGCTTTTCTTTGGACGTGTCATTACACGAAAAGTATCACACCGTTTTCTCAAAGAGTTAATAACCTTAACTGCTCCTTTTAGGTCTTCTTCAAAAACACACAATGGCACTATTGACCTTTATGTTCCCATTTCGAGACAAATAGCAGAAAAAAAACAAGCGCCTTCAAGTGGACAACGGTGGGATTGACAGCTGGTATTATTCAGTAGGAACCTGCGGATCAAAAACGGTCATGGGTCCAGCCTAATTGCAAATCTTAAGTCTTCAAAAAGCGCTTTGCAGCCAGAAGACGATGCCCACTTTTTAACCCTTTAACACCGAGCATATAGTAAGCGCCCTTTGTGGTAAAATTTCAAAATTAAAATGCAAAATGTCTTATTCACGCTCAACTACAGCGTTTCAAATTCTGCACTTGGTTTTCCTTGATTTGAAACTGTTAATACACTCTCTTAACATGCTGTAAATTGTATATAACTGCCAGGTATTGAAAGGTCTAAGCGTTCTGGAAAAATTGGCAACATCACTTACATTTTCTGGCCCGTCTATGGTAAAAAAAAAAATAAGCAAAGAAAGAAAAAGTAATACAGATAATTGCATATCACAAATCTAGTGGTTCTCAACGATTTCAAAATAAAAGGAGAGAAAGAAACCGATATCTTTATCATCTAGGAGACACGTTTGTCCCTTGTTAAGGACGAATGCTCTATTTCGATAACATATTAACAGTTGATAAATCCTGACCCTAAAGCAAATGTTAAAAATCCCTACTCCACTCTGTCAAGTGCATTCTCTGCATCGACAGCGAGGGTCGCCTCTGGGCTGTTTCTTTGACGGCTCGCGTGGAGAAGAATAAACCGTACGAGGTTTTTTCCGCAAGCCGTAACCATTCTTCACGAAATGCAGACCGGTAAAAAATATTCTCACACTATTAACATCCAAGCAGGTACTCGGGAAGGTGCCCTTTTGAGCTGACTCAAAATAGCCTTTAATTAAAGTAGGTACAGGCATGTGTATGGGTGTGCCACATCCAGATTTTCCAGTGTTCATTACTTATACTTCGTAGCTGCTCGAACATCTAAGTAAACCTGTGCTGAAAGCAGAGAAACCTTTTCCATCATTACAGAGTTTTGTTACCTGAATTTCATTTTACAATAACACATTAAGGACTTCATTGCGAAAACCAGCCACTGCCAAGCTAAAATAATGCCTCAGCCAGTGTGATACAGGCCAAACAAAAATGCTCATTTACACCCCACTGTTCACCTATTTGCTACCACTGCATGATTTCACACGCACAAGGGTAAAAAAGCACAAGACCGCAGCGCATAATTAACTGATCTAAGTCATGGTGTTCAACGGACGTACACTTTGCCTCTCTCTCGAGGTGCCTTTGAAAGGATGAGGTTCAGACAAATGAAGGAGCACGGTCGAGCGCATACTCCCCGCCATGCTTGAGAGCTGGCCTGCTTTTAAGTTCTCAATCACACCGCGATTTACCTCCTAGGGCGGCTAAACGTCCCTTTCATTAGAGATTTACACACACGAAGAAGCCAAGCCGAGTGTCTTTTACTGCAAAATAAAGCACTCGCTCACACAAAGGCACGTCCAGGGAGGTGTGTTAAGAAATTTAAAGTCAGTCTTTAAACTGCACGCGTGTGTGTCTATTCAAGATGTGATGAAGACAGCGGAAGAGAAGTAAGAAGATGGGGAAGAAAGAGTCGGGCTGATATGGAGTGGGAAGTAGACCGGAAGTTCCAATTAATGCTGTTTTTTAGTGTGTATCTGTGTCATTACCTTGTTTAAGAAGCCCTGAAGGTTCAAAACGAACAATTCAGCCCTTGCGGAAAATGCTGTGTTTTATTGTAATCTCGGACTCAGCGAGATCTCTGAAAAAACCCGGTCCGGTTACGTAAACACCGGTTCTCCGGAACAGCAGATCGTCCTGCTCCGGGCACTAGTCCGGGCACATCCGGTTGCGTACATTGGACCGCAGAAGAAGAATAACGTCCGTTGTGGAGGTGTTTCACGAGCGACAGTGTCTTCTGACTCTGGGTCTGACTGCGGCGGGGAGTCGTGACAAACTATTTTTAAACATTGTTAAAACAATGTTTTGATAATGAGTAGCAGTGCATCCACCGTTCCAGAGGGGGGAGCTGCGCTTCTGAGAGCGGGTGCTGAATATGTCACTTCCGGGTACTGGCCAATCACAAGACGGTCTGTCTTCTGGGTGTGAGAGTTGAGTCTGAAATATCGCGGCTGGGCAACATCGTCAGAAAAGAGGATTTCTATCGGCTTGTTTACAGCAACTAGGAGGTTTTTGACCATAAAACAAGTTAATGTATGTAAGTAGACCTCCAGAACTAACACATATGTGCAACAGGATCACTCTATGTGAGCTTTAAGCACAAGGAAGAGAGAGTAGAATGCCGGAGGACAAAACAGAAAAAAGAGGCAGCAAAAGATTCCCTTTCAGTGGTTTTCTGTGGCCCGACCGAAGGAAGTCAATTCCTCTCGAGGTAAGCGAAATAGCCTGGAATACCAATACTGTGCACAAACTGACACATTAGGGGGAGAATGGAGGTGAAATATGATCAAAACTGAGTACGAAGAGGTGCAGAAAAAAAATCAAGCATCTGTATCTGGAAAAAGGTCAAAGAAGACGACTTGATTTTACGTGGAGTGAAGGGTCAAAGGACAGAACATGAGGATGCATGGGGAATTAGAACAGACGGGCACACAAAGCCAATTCAATTTCATTCTTTCTTTCTTGTTCTTTGTCATAAGTGAGCGTTTAGCCCACAAGTGATAGAATCCCCCTCCTAGTTTAGTCTCTTCCTCTCAGTCTCCCCTCTCTCTTTTCTTATTTTACAGGTATGATTCCACAGCTTCCACATCCAGACAAGCTCAATTACTATAAGTACTACTATTCCAATATATTATACAGCCACTCATCACTGCTAACGTTCTTATTTGATCCTCATCCGTCCTTCACGAGAGTCACATCCTGGATGAAATACACCTGTCACACACAACTGTCCCTCACGCTATCACCGCTCTTCTTCTTTTCACCCGTCTTTCCTTCCCTTCCCCCCTCCTTTCTCTCCTCTCTCCTACCCAAACCCAAACCGGTCGAGGCAGATAGTCGCGTCCGCTCGCTCGCTGTGTAATTGCGAGGCGTTGATCTTACGATTACGCAAAGTGCCTCGAGAGAAAGTACGTTACGAACGGAAATTGTATTCTTTACTTGACATTTACCGAGTACACACGTGTACAGCTTTTGTGAAAATGTGTCAAACGGTGTTTTCTTTATAAGAAAATGCCTCGTCATAAAAAACGCGAGACGTTATACGTCGCAGTTGGAGGAGTTACAGCGTGAGGCGTGTGTTTTGTGTGTGTGAACATGGTGAGAAAAGAGGAAAAGAGACAGAGAGAAAGACTAAGAGAATAGACCAGAGTGTGCTGAGGCTCTGCTGTGGAAGACCAGGTTCCCCTGGGCAGCCTGGCTACCATGTGATGGAGAAGATAGCTATTTTCAGCTCAGGAAGTTTAACCTACTTATCTCCCTTCTCGCTGACAATCCTCCTCCCTCCACTCCGACCTATCTTTCTACCACTCCCTTTCTCTCTCCCTCACTGCATCCCTTATTCCCCTCACCCCCCCCCCCAGATTTATAGTGCTGAGATTATACAATGCTGCACTCGTACGAAGCAATTTCGCAAATGCGTCCTTCGTATCAGGACCATAACTGAGGCAAATGGAAGTGTGCATCCTTGAGTGCATTCGACGCCACTCGACTCAATGTCGTGAGTTAGAGTTTTGTTATACAGTAATAATACACTAAGGGATGTTCTCTCTTCTTTTTTTTTTTTTTTTTTTTAAAGAATGGTAGCATTTTTGAAAACAATGATTTATTCAATAAATGAATTACAAAAAAAAAGAGAATATTCAGTGCTGATATTAAAGTGCTTTTTGCTTATGCACTGTATTTGTTGCTTGTGTATTAGTAAGGTAGTAAGTAGTATTAAACTCCTGGAAAACTAGATACCATAAAAAAATAAAAAATTTAAAAAAGGTTGATAATAATGTAAAATACATTATGTTTGGAATGACAGTCATGGTCATTTTAGACAATACGATTATTTAGTTTGAAATACAGTAGTAGGATACAATAGTAGATAATCCCTGTAGGATGATCCTGTATAATCCTTGAAAAAGTTGGCAATTCCAAACTTCTAGGCATTCACATGCTCCTTTTGTCCCCACAGAGGTGCAGGGCACAGAAACACACCGGAAGACTTTGCCACCGGAGCGATTTAACTCTTTACATATCACTAATCTTGTGTTCCTGCCATTCAATCGCCCCGCTAAAGCCGTCATAGCAGGAGGTAAATATACAGTATAACCTGTGATGTGCTTTCAATGGAAGCATCAATTCAGCAGATTTACGCTCGACACACTGACTTCAGTGGCCCTCGAGACAAGCCGCGAGTCTTCTGTCGGCGCGTGACAACACAGAAAGCTGACACAGTGACTGAAAATGGGAATGCATCGTACATAAAAGCTGGCTTTATGCTCAGGCTTTTTTTCCCCCCTCCTGTTGTACATGTTATTCAGTGACGGTGAGGCGAAAGGTAGAAAATCACAGAGGAGATCTGATTTGAAACCAAAACCAGCAAAAGGCACATTTTCTTCAGGTAACCTCCGAGGCACCATCTGTATATAACACAGTCATGTTAACATATCGAACTAAGCACTAAACCTTGTCCTTGTATCCATGTCCCATCATTATACATCTTCAGTCTCTCTTGTCTCTACCCTCAATTACTGTGATGAGGGTTTTAATTTTTTTTAATGCAAATCCTTGTAGATTTTTAGAAAACCCCCATTAGTTAATTCAAGTTGACAAGAACAATGCATTTGGCTACTTGCCTCATGTACAGCGAGGCCTTGTTTTCTCCTGTTGTAGCTGTAATAATTAAAACGTGCAGCTGCCACCGTGTGTTGGTGCATCATTTATCCCCATCAAATTCAACCGCTTCCAGTCAAAATACGAATTCCAGATAATGAGAGAGCAAATAACAGATTGACCCATGAAGGTTTTTTTTTTTTTTTAACCATTTTGATGAGGTGCTAAAGATATCAGTCTTAATCTGACGACGGAGCCAAAGGCAAGTCGTCGTTGCAGGTAAAAGAGGACGTGAGACGCTCCTGACAGGAAAAGGAAGCAATCACTTCACACGTTGTTGCTTTGAGGAAACTCTGATACAGAAATGTGTTTGTAAATAGTTTATGGAAACAGCGTACTGACCTTTCCCTGCCTGCCTTGTTTTATTCCTGTTTACCTTCTTTAGGATTCACACTGCAGCTCAGAAAACACGTTTAAAACCCTTTAACACCACACTCTTAGAAATAAGGGTTCCAAAAGGGTTCTTCTACAAGGGCTGAGGTTCTACCTGGAACCATTTGCTTCTGAAAAACCGTTTCCCGAAGAAAGGGTTTTTCAAGGGTTCTTGGTAACACTAATGGTTCCAGTAAGAACCATTTTGACCCTTTAAAACCTCTTTCCTGAATAAAGGTTTTTAAAAGGGTTCCAGGTGGAACCTTTATAAAAAAAAAAAGGTTCTACCTGGAGCCAAAAAGGGTTCTCCTATGAGGACAAGCCGAAGAACCTCATATGGTTCTACTTAGCACTTTTATTTCTAAGAGTGCAGGCGCACTTTGCATTACCGTAATTACACGACAGTTTGTGCCATCAGCTATGGTTATTACGGTAATTTCACTTGAGGAAGTCGGCGAATCAGAGTCTGTATGTAGTTTCTCTCAAACACGTTATATTAAATATGTTTTATACTGTTCAAATTTCACATTTAACACTCAAAATCTGGTCTTTGTGTACAACTACAGTGTTTTTTTTTCTTCATTTTAAATTGTTGAAACAGTATTTTAACATGCAGTAATTGTAAATACGATATTGAAAGTTATTATTCTGGGAAAATGGACAAAAGCACTTACTCACTGGATCATTTTCTGGCCCTTTTATGGTTGCAAAAAGCAAAAAAAAAAACTCCAAATGTACACTTTGAGGCTTAGGGGCACATAAAACTGTGATTCATTAAAAAAAAATATGCAAACGCGTCAACTATAGAGATGCAAAATGTTAAACTGACTTGAATAAAAGCCAGTGACTCTCTCCTGCTCCAAGACCGTCCTCCAGCCGATTCCATCTGCGGGATTTGTATTCCCAATGTAGTCATGTTGGGGATTAAGTGGCTTGGCTTATTGTATGGCTCCATGACCTCACTCAATCAACTGTTTCTGTAAAGTAGCAACCTCTGCATTGTGTCTGATAGTGAAGGTCTCTCGCTAGACACGCAGCAAAATGCGCGTGCGTGTGCACACGAATCTCAGAGGATATAGAAAGTAAACAGGATTAACCGGCTATCCTTCACTCCACTGTAAAAATGGCCTATAATGGCAGTACTGCTTCTAAATCCCCTCCTCCCATTTCTATTAAACATAGAGGTTAATCCACCCCCCCCAAACCACCACCACCACCACCACCACCAACCCCGTCCCCAGCGCCGTGGCCTGGGATAAGCTGTCAGAGCCGAGCTGCTGATACTCCCCTCCACTCCAACAGCCCTGGACACAGCATATTAGTGCGTGCATGTGTGCTTTTATGTCAAGTGTACAAACAAGCATGTGCTTTTTTTTTTTTACAAGTGTAAGCATATACTTATAGTAGTCTGTATTTGAATTTCTGGCTGTGTTGCCAATATCCTCCTGTATAGAATCCAATTTCTGCCGGAATAAAAAAAAAAAACTAAATCTAGAGCACCCTAAAGCAACAAAGTGGTGCACTCAGCACATAGCCACAACTTCTGACTGAGTGCCATTGACACACAAACAGTGACCCATACCTTCTGGTTCTCAGCACTATGTTTTAATGGCTGTGCCGCTGGTTTAATGACAGCACTAATGACAAACACACGTGTCAAAAAACGTCACAGAAGTCAATGTGTTTTCCCTCGTAGTGCTCTTTTCATTCAACACGGATGACCTGCTAACTGGGTTGCGAAGAAAAAATTCAATATAGATCAGTCGTAAAAGAATTAACCGGAAATGGAGGCTGGGATGACACATCTAGCTTATACTGTAGGTCACAGTTTTATTTTATTTTTTTGCTGTTGTTTTTGTCCCAATATAATCGGAAGTGATATTTCCAAGAATTTACCTATCAGGCTTTGCAGCCTCTTAAAATAATTCAAGCAAAAATAATGAACAATCAGCTACTCATCCAAAGGCCATCACCGTATAACAACCCTCTAAAAATAAAAATAATGAGGGAAAGTATTCAGGGAATACTGAAGAAGTAATAAATAAAGGATTCTCCAGTATGATATAGGAACCTCAATGCACAATATTATTAGATGTTATTAATGTATGAGCCTCCTAAAGGAAACGAAAGCCAGTGTCCTTTTTGCTGGGATTGTTTTTCAGTAATGTTCACGTCCATTTCATGGTTTGATTTTCCCCATTTCTGAGGGATATAACGTGCTTATTAGTCGCTACATTGTCCTTTCCCAGACTCTTATTTAAATAAAATAAAATAATTTGGATTTTATAATGGGAGGAAAACTGACCCTCATGCAGCGGCATATAACACTAACAGTGTAACTGCTCTCCACCAGACACCAGAGACAGTACATGACTGAGATCAAAGTTCAACAAGGAAAAATTAAGAGAACACGTCTAACTTTTCCCACACGCGTGAAATCATATGTAGTTTCCATGTTTAATGCAGAGTGAAATGTCAGCGCAGGGACATCTTAACAATCATGTCAAATGCTACGGCCGCAGCGACTTGTGAATGCCGTGTTACACAATGTAAAGGTCACTCAATAATAGATGTCTGCGTGAATGTACAGCTCTTTATTCCGGCAACGCTGCCTGTAATGCATCGTTACGTACATCTCTCTCTCTCTCTCGGCTCTCCCTTCCAGCTAAGATTAGACTGCCTTTTCTGTTTGGTCAAACATTTTCCTACCCAGCGTCCTCCGTGGCCTTCCTGCGATCACTTCTCATCTCTGTGACACCCGGAGTTAACCGCCAGCGCTTAGGGATCTGTTTTACTGACTCAATTTCCTAAACTAACCGTTAAGCAAGTGAGAGAAAAAGACCTTTCATAGGTTCTAGCGCGCCAAAAAGAAATTTGGCCAAACTCCATCTGCTTACACATCTCCTCGATCATTTAATGTAATCATTGGCCTTGCATATATTAGGTGCTAGGAAGCATGGAGGCAAATTAGCAGCCAGAAAGGCGAGAACTACGTAAAGTGTTAACAAGGTGACAATGAGGGTGAGGGGGTATGGAAAAAAGTAGGGTGATAAAAAACGAGGAAAGGGAAAACTGATAACTCAATGGAAAAGAAATGGGAGTAAGAAGGGTGCAAGGAAGTGGCAATAATAAACTGGGTTAGGCGTGGATAGCAATGCAGAGTTAATGAATTATGGCCTTAGGATGTCCATCAGACATTATCCCAAACTAAAAGCCTCTTTACTATTGTCAAACACACAACACGAGGCAACCAAACTATTTATAGTGACACGTTATGTGCAGGATGCAAACATTTAAGCAGAATCTGCCTCTCGGTGCCTCTTACATCACAAGGTAGGTAGTTTTTTTTTTCTTAAAACACATCAACAAAATGGCATTTTGACACTTAAAGTTGACATTGATATAAAGAAAGCATGCATTAATTCATACAGACAATAAATGACAACCTTAACAGAACGCTTTAAAGGCAATGCAATGCAGCAAAAAATACAGCTGCCATGGAAGTCATGGTATTCATCAGCTCACTGACCTGACCACGGGTAAAAAAAATAAAATAAAAGTTGCATTGTTACACCCCAGAGTCTCACAAAGAACATCAGGCTATACACTGGCGTGTGACTCACCGGGTCTTTAGCTTGCTGTGCTAACACGGCGTAGGTGGATATCCTGCTGCACAAGCATTTGGTTTGGACAGTGGTTGACGCGAGCGTTTGGCAGCCTTCTGTGCCCCAGTTTTCCGCGCCAGCTTCCCTGGAGGTAGAGAGAAGGGAGGAGTGTCACACGGGGGGGGGGGGGACACACACAAACAGTAGCTGCGAGACAAAAGACACACAAACAAACACGTCACACGGATGACACTGACCTATAGTGGACGACGTGGACGCAAAGTTTCACAGGGGTAGTTTTTCATGAAACAAAAGGTTCTCCCTGTGCACTTTAATGTAATTTATTATATTTTATTTTATTACACACCGTTGCGTGCAGATAACCTGATTTGATCTCAGGTCTTTGCTGTGCTAAGCACCCACTATATCCTTGACTTGTTTCCTTTGTACTGTTATTTTCTTCGTCTCTTTAATACCATCCTGGAAATAATATTCTCAAACGAGGAAGAAAAAAAAAAAGTTGTATAAGCTTACAATTAGGAATCGACACAGTGGACGCGGGGTTATTCAGCATTAAACGGTGAATTGCTTTGACATCCGATTAAGGTAAGAGAAAAAAACTCCTTGGAATAAAACCTTGTACATTTTTATTTCTCCACATCCATTTTCACCCCCCCTCCCCCCCTCCTCTCCCCACACTCCTCATCAGGTAAGTCTAAGTGCTTTCTATAGACGGCTGCGTGTGGAGGTCAATCAATAAGATTATATCTGGACTAATTACCATTGCAGCTCACGCGACACATTAACCTTACGTTTAACCCAGGGTATACAGTAGTTCTATTCCGGTCACCAGAGAGAGGTAGAGAAATTATGGGACCGTTTGGAGAGATGTTCTTAAGGGGTCAAGAGGGCCGGCTAATGAGGGATCAGTAATGAGACTCTAATGCCTTGGCAACATATATATATATTTAACTTTTCACTGTAAGTCATGAGAGAACATTAAAATATTTTCTGCACGAGCTGCAGTCGTTTTTAAGATTTAACAGGAGGGATTTCTGTGTCTTTTTTTCACCTCAAACCACACCAGTCCACTCGAGTAAAACTCTATGTTTTTGAGTCCTTATCTGACCTTTGAAGATGATCCAACGTCAAGGGGGAGTCAAGTTTTTGAAGCTTTTATTCCAAAAGGAGAGAAGCAAACCCGCTACTGTCGTGTATTCATTTAGGCATTTAAAAAAATGTTAAGAAAAACATTTAGCAGCTCCAAATATCAAGCAAATCTGACAAGCATCTCTCAAGCAATAAATGTTATTGTGGAATGAAGGGACATTCCGTCAAGGCAACACAACGGCACAATATAGCGAGGCCGTCTTAAGCCTCAGTGAATTACACAAGAAACACTGCTGAGAAAGTAGTGCATTATCTTCCAGCCCAGAGACGATCTGGACGTGGAATCTCGTGGAAAAAAACTCGTAAAATTTCCTCACAGGGAAACTTATTTACGAATGGCAATGAGAAAATAATGCAACATCGGAGTAACAAATGTGTGTATTTTGTATCGGAAACACAGATTGGCCAGATCTTCCCATCACGGCCATAATAAAAAAACGTAGAGCTAGAAGAACTGTATCGTTGAGCACTGTTTATATCTCGGGGTGGGGTGGGGGGTGGGGGGTTTTGGTGGCAACGGCACTTTATGAGAAATGATAAGCTGGAGCTGTTGCTGGTGGCATTTATTGTCTCTTGAGAAAGATTTAGAATTTTAGCCTCTCTCTAAAGAAATAACAAACAATAATATCGTTAAACGTTTAAAAAAAGAAGATATCGCTGTGTATTCCGTACAAGATATATATATATATATCTTATCACATCATATTCTGCTCTGTCACAGAGTTTTATACAGTCAATCACCATGACATGACGTTTTAATTAACTAGCTCTTAATTCGAAATAAACATAGTCTTAGTTCAAAACAGTACTTAAAGCTGCCATATGTAAGAATGTGGCCGAAAATGGTTACTACATTAAAATTCAAAATACCGAGGTCTTTTAGGTTTCGTTTTCTGACGTAACTGGCAACCCGTGGTTGCTCGGCAGCTTAGACTCTACTGACTGCAATGATTGGTAGACGGCGGTAGGTGGCGCCACATGCCAAAACATGATTTCAAAACATAAACATGATTTGCAGTCTGCAAAATATTTCTTTTAATGCAAATATTTTGGCTGTACTGTTGTTGTTGGTGAGTTCAGTTTGTTATATGAACATTATTCCTGAGTCTCTGTGACATATTAGGAGGATTTTATGACCAGTTGCTTTAGATTTATTAGATAATGCACTTTAAGTTGAAGTGACATCTTGCATCTCAGAGCAACCTTACCACAAAGAATCTGGTGTTGCCTGTTTTTATTATTTATTTCATGTAATAATTAAGAAAAGCCTGAGCAGAGGCCATTTATGTCCAAGTACGGTCGGTCGTGTTCTCTTTTCTCTGAAATTTTATGTCAAGAAATATCAGAATTGTTGTACTGCTGTGCAAGCTTTTAGGGCCCCACTCTGTTTTATTTCCGTCCCTCTAAAACCTCACTTGGTCCGTCTGTGTCTTAACTCACTAGTTCTGTGACTTATATACCATGAAAAAAAAACCCAGAAAAAAACCCGCTGTTTTTCTTTTTTCTTTCGTTCTGTAAATCAAATCAATCAAGTTAATGACGTGTGGCACATCGTGAATCAACCGATAACGGCGGCATATTAGCCACAACACAGTACGATAAAGTGTTTTAGAGATGTCTGCCTTGATATATATTACTCACACACAAACACACACACACAATGTCAGTAAAGAGATGTCAACACAACTCTCTAATCATCGCCTGCACATTGTCACATCAATGCTTGAATATAAAAAAAAACAAAAAAAAAACACCAAACAAACAAACAAAAACATGAGTCACAGCAGCAGAAACAGCTTAGAAATAGCTTGACAGGGAGCAACATGGCGCGCCGCTTTGTATGTTTGTGTGTGTGTGTGGGTCACAAGCACAACACACACACACACACACACAGAAGACGAGAATAGAGAGAATGACAGTATAGGGATGTGCACTTGTTACGCTTTATGAGGAAATCCATCCACGCTCATGTGGATTCCACAGCGCCTGTGAGGATTCATCTGATGCTAACATCTGAACGTGAATATAAAGCTATATAAAGATCTGCGAGCGAAACTCCAGGGAGACGTCGAGAGAAACATTTTTTACAAATAGCCTCCCGTGTGTAAAGCAGAGCCAAGCGGACGGTTGCTGCACGTGCACATGACGACGACGGTGGCGGGGACACATCAAGGCGACCATGCTGATTTATGCAACTTAAAGCGTGCACGGATTACATTTAGTAACATAGACTTTGATGACGCTCAACAAAGCCACACACACACACACACATCAAAAATTCTACGCCAGTCTGGCAGCAAAGAGGAAGTTGGGTAATGAGAAACTGTCTGACAGCTCTCACAACAGGGGGTCGTCGACGATAACACCAACACAAACGCGCAACCGTCTGTGTCCTCGTTGTTTTGTTTTTTTTCCGCTGCTGAATTTCCAGTTTAATTAACTGCTGACCGTCGCCCAGTCCGGCTGGATTTAATTATTGGTTTTGCTGCCTTTCAGGGAAAAAACCCCCAAAAAAACCTGACTTTTATTCAGGTTTGTTTCACCCACAAGTTGAAATTAACCTACAGATGCAGTGTATCACACACACTGTGGGCTCAGAGGCGTATGAGATTATTAATTTTGGCTTGGCTTTTGTGTGGGGGAGGGGGGGGGGATTAAAAAGACATGGCTTTTGTTTTATTTTTCTGTTAGAGCATTTGAATGAGCCTGTAGTTGCCGTCGATTTCTCTTATCGTGGAAAGCAGGTAGCAGATGTAGAGACAGGTGCACATATCAGCATTACTGGTTTATGAGCTCCCTGTTCCCAAATGTACACGGCAAAGAAAATCAACCAAAACAAAAAAATGTGTAAATACACAAAGATTCATCCAGTTTGCGTTGTGTTAATGAACACATGTGCTGTTTGGTCACAAAAGTGACAAAGAATATTGTTTTACTCAAATTATGTTTGATGAGTTGCCATTTAATTATTCCTCGGTGCATTATGGAGTTTTACACTATTTACTGTGATCAGCCTGAGACTTGGGGCCAATTCCAATTCCTATCTTAAGCCTCAAGCTCAACCCTTAATCTTGACTGACCCTCAAAACCAAGTGTTGAGGGTTATTTAGTCACTTAGAAATGGGACACCCCTTAAATGCAGATACGTCTTCAGACTGTGGGGGGCAGAATAACGCGAAAGCTGCGTCCAGTCTGTCAACTCCAAATTTTTGAGATTGAGGGTTAAGCAAGAAATTGGAATTCACCCCAAACCTCTGTGTGAGCCGCGTGCCGTCATCGTTCGTCAAACGCGCTGATTTTTATCATTTTTCCCCCCATCCCCCTGCTTTTTATTTCCACAACATTGGTGACACATTTCCAAACTTCACCATAGATTAAAGCGTAGAGAAGTATAGGAGGATCACCGGAGACTTTATGATGCATCGTCTGAAAACAATGAACAGCTGTACACAAATCATTGCAACTTTACTTTTAGCTGCTGATGGCACTAAATAAGAAGTTAGTGACAGCAAAAAAAAAAGAAGTCAATATGCTTCATCCTCAGTGAATAATGAACGGGCATTATTTCAGGGGTAATCTATCCGGAGTGGACAACGACAAACGGACAGTGAAGCATCTTTTTTGTCATATGCTAAAACAAATGCTGTCCATTTTGCTTCCTAATTGTGAGTTGAATGATGAGGGAAAACAGGACAAAATAATAGATCTGGACTAAAAAATAAGGTGAGTTGACCTTTTCTGTGTACACAGAAGAAATTGGCACCGACTCTTCAATGAAAGGGCAATGATATGAGGGCCAATAGCCCCCACTGTTAAAAAAAAGTAGAAAGGTTAAACATGCTCTGAATTCTTAAAGCAAAGGTACTAGATGTGGGGATTTGAAGCTGCACAGAAGTAAAATCGCACACCTGTCTGACAGGAAGCAAACATTTGTCTGTTCAGGTGCAGAAAACTTTATCATATTTTATTATATTTTACGCAACATCATGACTTAATTTGGTAGCATGGGTGACGTTTAATATCAAATTACTGTCGATTGCTCTGCTGTCACTGATGTAATAAAGATTAACATTAGCAGCTCATTTTAGAAGCAGGCAAATGTCGTCAAAACTGATTCAAGAGATGACAACAACAACAAAAAAAAATATATATATATATCATATATCGGTCCATTTTCATTTGGTATTTGGAAATTGCAATCCCTGCGCCCATTAGTCTGTCTCTCACTGCTCATTTGTGCCGATCAAATATGTGCCAAGTATTTCCATTTGTGTCACCGGTGGTCAGGATCACAGTGAGGCGAAAAATAAAAGTTATTTCAGAGAGTTTAAAAACAAAACACAGACGTGGGAATTGCAAAATGCAATGACAGAGAAAGAGAAAGAGAAGAAATAAGCGTCAGGGGATGACCAGAAAAAATAAAAGTATTTAAAACTTCAGGGGAAATCAAGAGCATGCGAGTCAGTGTGTCGGCGTTTATAGGCAGCGTCTTCATTACAGAGAGGACGGCGCCAAGTCAAATTACAATTCTTCAGAGGATATTCTTAAGGAGTTTTATTTAATTCTCACTCTGTGGTCTTGTGCATTTAAGTGTATAAACGATGTTTTAACGTGCGTTTTAATTTTCCCTTACACAATTTCGGTACATATTACAAACGGAGAACCAGGAAGTCAGAGAGTCTGGGGCTTGTTATGTTGCCTGTTGTCACGTGATAGCTGGTGAATGCAGTTTCATTATACACACTGTATATGAAAGTATATAAAACAGTAAATCAATGGTGGCTGTCCTCCATTTAACTGCAGCCGTTTGATTTTTTCCAGTAAGACTTCTACGGATTTATGACCAGGGTTAAACGGATAAAAACAAATTCACACATATGAATATTTCAGTGCTGAAATATCATATACACTGTGACTCTCTGGTCTGCAGCAGAACACACAAACAGTTGGAGTTGGGTCGTGCTGAGAAGGCAAACCAGCTGTTGTGTTGGCACATCCCCAGTTTTAATCTGACCATAGAATCATCTGTATTTAATCTGTACCTTCCTAAAGCTTAACGGTGCCATTAACAAGACATTTAACATGTTCCAGTACGAAAAATAAGCTTTTAAAGTCAAGTCAGAGATAGATATACAGATAGTACATTGTAAATGTTTATGTAAGTTATGTATGTATGTTTATGTTTCATCTCAGAATTATGATTCTTGAAGTTAAAAATTAGCGTGAATGTGATACGGTCAAAGGCACAATTGGCCACAGGTATCAAGTCCTGCTGATATTCAGTATAAGATACAGTATTTGACCCAGATATTGATTTGTAAGTACTGAAGTTTTCCTTTACGTCCACCGATTGATGTAAAGATGAGCCCTATAACCACAAAAAAAACATGCTGTGAGATTATGTTAAGCTCGATGTGATGTTTAAGAATCCGCAGCTTATGTGTTCAATCTGTTATGTGAACATGAAGTACTTTTAGTTTGAACTTAGTCCAAACGTGTATGAAAGAATCCAGTGAACAAAGCTGTCCTACATACATCAAAACTGCAGCTGGATGAACACGAAAAAACTGTAGGACTTCACCGCAAAGCTAGAGACATAAAAAAAAAAAAGTACAGATTTTAATATGATGGTGTATTTAGAAGAGCATACTTTATAGTAACTATTCAAGTTTAAAGTGAATGACTTTTAATATTGTGAAATGCACTGTCTTAAAAAAAACTATCCGTCCCACTTCCTCCTTAGTTTCACGTGAGTGTGGATACTTTGTCATTGACCTCCACCGCCTCAATCTGCTCCCCGCCATGGACATGGGCTAATTTATAAGCTTCTCTCCCAGGATTATCTTTCTCCCCGGTGTCCGAGCTCACGCGTGAGTCAACAGCAAAAAAAATTACAGGATGAGACTAAAGCTCTACATGGCCTGCCTTATGACTGTCAGTAAGACACCTTTGAGTGTTGATGTGAAATCTCAGGATTGCATAACTTTTTTTTTTTTTTGTAAAGAGTCATGCAAGGGACTCAACTGGCACACTTGAGGCCAGAAGGACAAGCCTGAGTCTCAACACACTGCCCTTATAACCTACTTCCAGCAGCACACAAGTAAAGAGGATAACGCGTTATTCAACAAGATAAGCACAAGGCATTGAATTAAGGTTGCACATACAGTATATGTGTGATCCTAGTGCATGTCCAGCGCAGATTTCAAGATGTGGGACATGAATTTGACTTACCTCACACTACAGGTCCAGGAGTGAGGAGCAAATATATTCCACCTGTCCACAAATCATCACGGTCACTACTTCTTATAAAACAGCAGTGGTCCGAATGACTAGAAAGGTAAGACTCTGTGCTATCCACATTGATTGTCACATGATGATAAAATAATGACAAAAAAAAAGATTCCTCTATAACGTTATCCATGATGTCCTATGACGTAAAAAGAAATCCCAGTTACTGTTCACACTCAAAAAAACCCTGCATGTTAACATGACCTCCGAGGTCTGATGTGACTGCTGGGTAAAATGAGCTAAAAGCCTGTCCACGTCTGTGACGCCCAATGACGGAAGACTCCACATAAGCTCGACCGGCCCACTCTCTCTTCCTGCGTCGATTCACTGTCAGTTCACAGTCTTGATCCCTTCTGCTCTATCAGATGGAAGAAGTGGAACAACCCCATCACCCCCCACCCGTCCCCTCCTCCTGGTGGCTACGCTGTTAAGTGTTAGTCTGTGATGTGAAGGAAAATTCTAAAAAGTGGCCATGGAAAATATTGATTTTTTTTTTTACTGCCTATCACATTTGTTATTCTGTCTACTTTTTTTTTTTTTTTTTAAGCGTTTCTATTTTTAACTGGAGAATTTCTGAATAAATTGCAAGTTGGATTGCTGCCTTCTACCCGAGCTGAAGCCAGCGTGGCTTGCCGCACTGAATTTGGTATGCATGAGAAGATGAAATGATGAGTTCAAGTTTCTAATTGAATGACTGAATGTTTTTTTTTTTGCAAAATGAGGGATTGAAAAAAAAAAAAAATGTCCAAATTCTGAATTTATCCATTAGGTCTGTTGCAGTGATCACAAAACACACAGGAAAAGCACACATGATGTCAGCTCATATTAAGATATAAGCTCTGGCAGAGACAATGGCCGCTGCATCGGTGACTAAACAGGTGCTGGCTGTGATATCTGCAGCACTGAGCTGTGCGCTGACATTAAGTGTAACAGCACTCCCTCTTGTGTGATTCTGCTTAAATGGCAAACTGCACCAATGTTGCAGTTGTATATCAAGTTTTGCCAAGAAGGAAGAATGCAAAGAATGAAATATCTCTGATTCTTGGCGGCTAACAAAAAAAAAAAAAAAAAAAAACCTGGCTATTGTTATATACAATAAAGTTATTCTAGTGCAAGGCTAAATTTATGCGGTGTAAAGATGTGGTCTTAAAAGAAGGAACACACTTTCAAAGAGAAGAGTTTGGGTATCCACAAAGGAGGAAAACAAAGGAATGTTTCACCGCTGAGTGACAGATGGCACGTGAACAATGCCGAACAAAAGTGTCACACTTTACTGAGGTCAGAACTCACCATTTTTTTTTTTAATCAAATAAATGTGAGGCTTATGTGTGTGAATATGCTTATGCAAATATACTTCAATTTAAAGTTGAGACCTGCCTGTGCCAAAGCTGATAATGTTGCCAGATCCAAAGAAAGTCTCTATCTACCGTGTCAGATTGAGGATATTAGAGCTATATTTGCACTGCCCACCAGGCCATTATTACTCTATGGCAGCTGGGGTGAGGGGGGGGGGGGGAGACTTTAAGTACTGATCCAGATCACGGCAAAGACCACTGAGGATTAGAAATAGGATTAAGTGACCCTCAGGCCTTCACAAGCTTACTGTCATCCATCCATCTAAAGTGTATGTTACATTTATCTCCAACGAAGCATGCAAAGGTATTTCAGGCTGTTTTCATTTACATGGCAGCATGTTGCTTCTTTATGTGTTTGCAAGTGGAATGGGAAATGTGCGAGTGATACGTAAAATAAATGTTTGAGTAGTACAGTTTATACTTTTACTTGAGTATATATTTGAAGAAAGTTTGGCTAAGTGACGGTCGTTACTTTATTTTTTGATGTTGGCTATGGCTGAGGAAATCTTGCCAATCAAATGCAGCCAATTGAGTCACATGACAAGTGTTGTCATCAGCTGTTAGCCACAGATTGCGGCTCCAAGTGGAGTGGTCTTGAGTACTTGAGTACACTACCGGTCAAAAGTTTGGGGTCACATATACATTTTTTTTGTGTTTTCCATTAAAAGTCACACTTTTATTCATCAAAAGAGTTGCAAAATGAATAGAACATATAGTCAAGACATTGACAAGATTAGAAATAATGATTGCTATTCCAAATAAAAATTTAATAATAATAACCTATGCACATATTCCATTAAAAAACAGACGTTTGCAACTAGAATAGTCGTTTACCACATTAAAAATGTATTTCTGATTCATTTAATCTTATATTCATTGAAAAAAAGGTGCCTTTCCTTCAAAAATAAGGACATTTCTAAGTCAACCCAAACTTTTGAGCAGTAGCGTAGTCGTTCCACTGCATGCTTTTTTTTTTACTCAAGTAATCATTGTCATGAGTACTTTTGCATCTACTTGAGTAATTATTATCTCAAAGTACTTTTACTTGAGTTAATTTTGTGGCTACTCTACCCACTTCTGTCCAGCAGAGAGGCAGTATAGCATCGGTATAGAACATCTGGGAGTGGCACATATCATCTAATTGTGTGTGTGTGTGGGTGTGTGTGTGTGTGTGTCACTGGGTTTCAGCCAAATATCCCACACAGAGGTATAGTGGGGGGGTCAGATCTCAGTGAAGCCTGAGGCAAGGTCAGCAACCATTCGCAAAACATCTTCCATGGAAGAGAGCGAGAGAGGGAGACAGCAAAGCAGAGTAGTAGAAAAAAAAAAACTAGAGTTCGGAAAAGAAAATCACTGATGGTTCAAGACGAAAAAACATCGAAACAGTCTGATTCAATTTCACCCCTGCCCAGTGGGTGAAACACAATCAAACATGTTCACTTCCAAAAGCCTCCTTCCTTTCTCCGAACCTCACGTCCCATTTCCGAAACACTGTAGAACTTCTACAGCGTTTTTTGTTTTTTTTCTACGGGAGCTACAAATAGCAGCATCTATTTGGGCGAGGCAAGAAAAAACAAAACAGTTTGAGAGTAGGTTGAGAAGACGTACACACACGGGGGGGGGGGCTAACTGTAACGACACGGGTGGGCAGATGGTGCAGACATATGGGCCTGTTAGGGGGCAAAAAATAAATAAATGAACACTCACACATAAACATTGAGATGAACTGTGGGTGCCACAAACTGTTGGCCAACTTAGCCAGCTGAGAAAGAGAGAGCACACGTGGGAGAAAGACACCAACGACGGTGCACGCCGATTCATAAACAGATAAAATGGTGGCGACGGCCTTTAGAAATGTACGCTTCTAAGGGTTCCTAAAACATACATTAATTGTGTGTGCGTTATGACAATTAGGGGTGGAGAGCTACATACATACATACATACAGTGGTGTAATCTCTTTTATATGTAGATGAGTCTCCATCTATCGCCTCCGTGTACATATCGCTGAACGGCGGGTTGTTTTTCCACCTCCGAGCGGAACTGTTTTTCTTCTGCCGTCTGCTACAGTCGCTGCTGTGTTTATCCTCACTCTGCATTACTGTCTGTACATTCTCCTCCTCCTCTTTTCTCTTCTTTTCCCTGCCTGCCTCCCGCTCAGTCTCAAAGCCCTGTGGCTCAGTCAGAGAGAGAGAGCGAGAGACAGTCTGGCGCAGAGAGGTGATGTCCTCCAGCAAAACAAACAACGGCTTTGTACAACATGTTCCCTTTGCCCGTATCACCTGCACACTTTCCACCCTGACTTCGAGTCAACATCTACTGTCCGGCACGGATGAGCAAAACGGAGGAGAACAGAAATACCACTACTGTAAAGTCAGCTTGTGTATATTCAATATACTATATTCATAGTTGAAGAACAACCGCTCTGCCAGGCCTCATTGCCTCACTTTTTTTTTTTTTCCTAAACTGCATCAGTGCAATGACTCATGGCTGTTTAGAATGAAGCTGTGGTACTAAAAATTCAAACAAGTGATCGGATGAATAGCATATTTTCCTTCCATGTAGGAAAAGAGGGATAATAATAATCATAATAATATAACTAAGAGACGTCCTCAGACAGCCTCTGTGATGGTAATTAAAGCCCTGTTGTGTTATTGTTGGTGTTAGCCTGTTACATTGCAGCAGAAGAATTCAGACGACATTAAACCGCAGTGTGTTTTTCTTTCTTCTTCTCAGCTTGACATATGTTTCGGTCACTGTGACTGTGTGATAAGTAAGTGTCTCCCATCTGTGTTTGTGTGGAAATATATTACCTAATCTCTGGCTCACACTTTTGGACGCTTTCCATATTCCCTCCCAGTTTGACGACGAGTGTCTGACAGACAATGCCGCCACCTCGCCACTTTATATTCCGTTTGGCTCTCTGGCCTCGTAACGTCTGCAAATTTAATTTGATTGCAGCTGTAATCTTTCCGGGCTAGTTAATTGACTTTGCGGAGCTTCGTCTACCTCCTACCTTGATGGGGAAGGGTAGTTAGATAACTTACAATGCCTTATCCTCTCCCCCATGAATCTACATTCCCACAGTGTGTTTTGGTCACTGGAGAGTACTCTTCAAGAACCCGGATAAGCTAATGTGTTCTTGAAGGGGAAGCTGAGCGAACCACAATTTTCCGTCATCTGTCTTGTCACAGCAGGCAGGGAAATGCTGTGAAGGGCTCTTGACTGAATTCAGATCTTATTAAAAACATTCAAAGCATTATCTGTAGGATCTAGCTCCTAAAAGCTGTATGGGGCATTTCATTTAAAAAGGAGAGAACTGCCTTAAAGTCAATGTGGATGTGAAGTTCTATGATTTAGGATAATGAAAACAAAATGAGTGGGTTTTCTCTGGGTTCTCCGGCTTCCTCCCACAGTCCAAAAACATGTGACATGGGGATTAGGTGAATTGGGCACTCTAAAGTGTGTGAGTGAATGGTTGTTTGTCTATATGTGGCCCTGCGATAGACTGGCGAACTGTCCAGGGTGTACCCCGCCTATCGCCCAATGTCTGCTGAGACATTGGGCACAGCACCCCCCCACGACCCTCTGGTGGAGGATAAAGCGGTAGATAATAGATGGATAGATGGATGGAAACTAAATGAACTTCAGCTGCTGGGTGCAGAGGTCAGTTGACCTTGTGTGATGATTTCTTCAGATGCATTTGAAGAATCAGCAATGGATTGTGATTGTGGAGTGTGATGAGCAGGGCACAGGAAAAGCTGTTCAACGTGACAGCAAACTATTTCTTTTGTGATTTGTTTTCTTTTTTTTTTTCTTGTTCTGTTGGCATGACAACATGTTACCAGAGGAATTGCATACCTGGTCTTCGAACTCCTGTATGTCACGGTGTTGGCATTTTGTGCCGAGTGAGTGGGAGTTCTTATACTGTGATGACGAATGGTGAGAGTAGAGTACACACACATTGTCATATCCCTAACATTTACCACTTTGCCCAATGTGCAACCATACAAACATTGTAGGAAATATTTAGTTGTCACACTTGTCAAATTACGATAAAAGGTGTTATTATACAATTACTTTGTTGTTGCATTTGTGGACACTGGAAGTGCAATAACAGCATGACCTAAAACCAGCCGCGGGTTTAATGGTTCTGAACAAGTTTGTTATCGACCAAAAGCGTAATCACGATGTGGGTTAATGGTTAAAGCGACATGATCAATTGTGTGGGCTTACATCATGTAGTTCAGTAGCTGGTCCACTTTGCAGTGCAAACAATGTCAAAGAGTCACTAGCCTACATTACACGATACCACCGACTGCTTCGCCAACGGGCCACAGTATGTGGGGTTGGGAGATTGTGCAACTTAAGCGAGAGTTAGCAGCTAACTCCCTCATTTCCTCTTCACCCTACACACAACAGACACCACCTCCAGGAGTTGATATAGATGATGCAGCCATTGTTGGGCATGCATCTGAAGAGAAAGACCTGGAGTACAGGAAGGTCACGACTTTGTCGGGGTGCAGGAAGCAGCCTCAGACCACACAGGTGACGACCTATGGTTTGGATTGTAGAGGGATACAAATACCTGGGTGTTCACCTCGATAACAAACTGAACTGCACTAATGAAACAGATGTCCTGTACAAGAAAGGTCAACCATGTCCCCATCTGCTGAGGACACAGGAGGTCCTTCACTGTGTGCAGGACACCGTTTTATCTATGTTATGCACTATTTTTATGCCATACTACACGGTTGGTGTAGTGGTTAGCACTCTTGCCTTTGCTGCAAGAAGACCTGGGTTCCTGGGTTTGAGCCCCGTTTGGGACAACTTCGGAACAAGGGCCTTTCTGCAAGGAGTTTGCATGTTCTCCCCGTGTGTGCGTGGGTTTTCTCCGGGTTCTCCGGCTTCCTCCCGCAGTCCAAAAACATGCAATATGGGGATTAGGTGAATTGGTCACTCTAAATTGACCGTAGGTGTGAGTGAATGGTTGTTTGTCTCTGGTGGAGGATAAAGCGGTAGATAATCGATGGATGGATGTTTGAATCAGTGTTTCCAAAACCATGACATGTTCTCAAATGTCTTTAGTCCACAAAACAATACTAATCAGTTTGAATTATTTTGTTGTTATACGGAGCAAAACACCATGGAAATATTCAAATTTAAGCTGGAAACTCAGAGTGAATGTGAAGATTGGATAATCAAAATAGTTTTAGTTATCAATTATTTGATTAATCGATTAATCATTGCAGCGTCAGTAAACTATATGTAAAAATATTTTAATAAATGTCATATTTTCTTGCATATTATCCATCACTTACAATATCTCTTACTTTCTTCAATATGTCACTTATCTAACTCTGTTAACATGTTAATTTGCCAAGTATGGGATCAAAATCTAATCTAATCCAACCTATAAACAATTGTGTAGAATAAAAGAGGATCATTTAATTTCTGCCTACAGAGAATAACAACAACACGCCTGCAACGTCGTATCCGTGAACATTGAAGAGAGGGCTGGAACAAACAGCTACTGTGAATGATGTTACTTTCCAACCCTTAGCTACTCTGAGAGAAACAAGTGTGTTCCCATTGACTAATTTCATTAACACTGACACGGGGAACTTCATTAGACTGTCACAGTTCATTAATGAAACGAATGTGACCGAGCACGAGCACAAACACGATGCACGTTCACACACACATACATACACATACACACACACACCCTGACAAATACATGCATTATTGCACTCAAACAGACACAAGTATCAAAATTACTCAGAGAAACTTACGGGTTGCCATAGTCCCAGACAACGCACTGAGGATCTGATGTACCCTGCAAGATATGGGGGGGGGAGAGGGAAAAGAGAGAAGATAAGAGGTTATTGCCAATCGAGAGGATGAGTAAAAAGGGGGCGGGGCAGACAGGAGACAGAGTAGCTCATTGCCGGGGGAGAGAGAGCGATGCTGCGCGGACAATGGAAAGAGGTAAACGGACAATGAAATGGAACGATTGAGGGAGACAGTGGGAGGGAGAGATGGAGAAAGAATCACTGTCAGGGAACGGGGCAGCAAAATAGCTGCTGCTTCAGAAAGAAAGAAAGAAAGAAAGAAAGAAAGAAAGAAAGAAAGAAAGAAAGAAAGAAAAAAAAACAGAAGCTATGTGAGCAATGACTCGAGAAAGTTAGAGACAAGACAAAAAAGCCATTTCATGGACAATAATACACAGCAAGTTGGGGCCATAAACACCCTGTAGTTGAAAAGCATTTGAATTCTCCATGTAAGTAGAAAATAGAAGTAAACAACTATGAGGCAGTAAAATGTATTCAGGTATAACAGCTACTTATTAGATAGAGCTGGCCCTTTTGGAGTGTGCAAATGCGAGAGTCAAGAGAGAGAGACTAAATTAAGTCGGTTTGCCTACTTTACTTCACACATAGTTTTCCAAGGAATTTAATGAAAACATTTTGAAGAGTAGAACAAAGTCGCCACGATCCACAGGGTGCAGCGATCAGCTACCACCTCAGACTTAATGCATTGACTCACTGAACCCCCAAAGCCAATCAAGGCGGCGGGGGTCAAATGGCAGATGAATCATGTGGTAATCAAAGCTCAGTGACGCCTGGTGGGGAAAGAAGACTCACTCGATTGGCGAATCAATCACATGATCAATGTCCTTAACGGACTCATCACAGCCTGTTCCACTGGTGATCCTCTGTGATCTGGTGCATGTCCGCTCAAACTGTATGCCTTATTTGACCAAGGATTGGAATGTGATCAGTCTCAAGGTTACCGTCATGGCTTTTCTCATCTGGATCATAGATTCTGCTCCTAAATTAACTTGTAAGACCCACAGAATGAAAGGAGTTAAACGAGTGTCTTTGAGGTCAGAATGACTGAGAGAAGTAACTGTTACAGTTTCTGTGTCTTTTTTTTTTTTTTAGAGTAACAGTAATTTAGGCGACGTTAACTACCTACAAGTGAGATGCTATTCTTCTACGAGGCTTATGCAGAGCAGTCTGTTTGGTCCTCCCTCAGCCCATGCATTAAGCACTTTGCCTTTGAGCTCCCCCCTATGGTTTAGGGGATTATAGCAGTGTAACAGCCAGACTGCTCTGTCAATTATGAATAGGATGATGTCCACTTTAAGAAGACTCACTGAAGCCCGAGGAAAATGACCTCTTCTTGACTGAAGAGGAGACGGAATATTTTCTGAATGTCAGCTTTAAAAAAAAAAAAAAAAGCAGAGACGGAGGTGATGCACATTCACATCTGCACTATTAGAATTTATTTCTCCACAGGCAAGGTCATCCCTCCTCCTCTGAGCAGTTTTCCTAACTCATCCCCCATGAATCAGTGAATTCAATGCATGGCTGGAAGCGAGAGGATGCCGCGACGGCACTGTTTATATAGACACGATCAGAGGCCAGGTGACACACAGATTGATGGACGACAGCACTTTGTTCTGCCTCATACAAACACATTGCTGTCAAAGACATTAGATGTGCTCGGGTATGCATTAGTATACGGGCTTGCTCTGTTAACATTTAGCTATCAATCAGCGGCCATCGGGTCCAACTGAATGGTATAGTGGGAGTTGACATACCGTGCACTCCCACCATGTCCGACTATACTACTTAAGTGCCGCGTTGCATAATGACAGCATCTGCTTGACTGACGCTTCTCAAAAGGGAGATGTCTGATTCTAACGGCTGCATTTATGGAAGGTAATGATAGCAGCCACAGTACCTTAACAGCTCTGTCGTCTTTTTTTTTTTTATTCCTCTTTAAAGGAACAGACATTTTCTACTTAGACTTTCACAACCACAGAGCAATTTAGTAGCCACGCATTGAGCTGATGAACCAAAACAAGACGGGTTTAGAGCATCTTAAAAGCCTCCAACTTTGAAGATTATACGTTAAGAAAATAAAAGCGAGTAATCTGGTTGGATGCAAGTCAAATAGATTAAAAGTTGTGTTACCGGAAAGATGTACGGCCTATGTTTGAATCTAAAGAGTTCCCTTTTATAACCTAAAAGGCCGAATGAAAGAGGGCTAAAGAAGGGAGCAGAGAGGGAAGGGCAACACTTGGCATCTGGTCTACTGGTCCACTGTGGACACACACAGGGCTTAATGGCCTTCTGCTTCTTACTCATCACCAACCACGAACACACACTTTGACACTATGGAAGTTAGTGTCAGGTGTGAGCGAGATGGTCCGACTGAAGCAGATGTCTTCTCATCGAGTACATGACCACGCAAAGAGACGCCAATATCCCCCCTTTGAGGGTGAACTTGGCAGCGTGTTTTCACGGCCCTGCTTCAGTGACTGTGCGTTTTTTTTAGTTTTTTTTTTTTACAGCCAAGGTCAAAACCTGCTACCGCTGAAGATCATGACCTACGACTGTGCACCTCTTTTATTTTGCATGCCTTTCTGTTACTCATACACCAAAGTAACCAAAGCTCAGCATTTTCCAAGGAAGTTCAGGCAAAGGTGCAAGGACGCTCAAACAGGAGGTTAACAGTGCATTTAATTGCTCTGAAATAATGATGTGTGTGCAGATTATAATTGGGAAGCATTCTTATGTAGTTTCACAAAATGCAAATGAGGTACAGGAACTTTCTTTTCGCACTGGAACATGAAAACTGCAGCTGTGCTTTAAAGGAATAGTTCCATAGAATAAAAGGGGAATAAAAAGTGTCTTTTGAGGAGAAGAAATGATCGCTGCGCTTCCAGGCTTCTGACCATTAAATATTAAAGTACAGCCAACAGTCCATTAGCTTTGCTTAGCATAAAGACCAAACACCTGGGGAAACAGATCCTTAAATTACTTTAAGGTGGATTTTCTTGGACAGAGCAACTCGCTGCAGGCTGCGGTTTCATTCTTAAGGAATAGACACAGGAGCAATTCTGGGTATGAAGGCTGATTTTGGTCTTTCAGTACCTGTTTCTGTAGAACTTTGGTAGTTATTGCTTAAGGTTATTCATTTTAGACAGCAAATATGGACGTGTGCGCTCATGACTTGAATTTTAAATCGAGCCAAATCGATGTGTTAATCACTCGTGTCCGCGGCGAGAATGCAATTTATTACACGGCGAGATTTAAATTCATTTTCCACATCACTCTTGGAAAACCGTATTTATCTTGACGGTCGTTATGCTGCATTGCAACACCTTCCCTGGAACTGAGCAGGGTGTTATAAACAGAGGGGGAGAAGTTTAAAAGACGTGGGCAGACGGGGTCAAAACAAAGACACTATATGAAATGTTTATTGCGGAATATTTTCTATAGTATGAGCAATTTGAAGTGACTGCTGCTGTATCCATTTTCACTATTTAAAAACTCTCTTGTGAATATTCACAGACGTGTAATTATACTTGTTTGGAGTATCCTTTCAGCAGAAGAACAGCCTCTCTGATGTTAGTCAAGGGTATATGCTTGCAGTGCGTACATCGGCCCTCCACACATTGTCCTCAGCATGTGCTACACTGTGTGCCAGAGAAGTGTCTGTTCTCACCAGGAACCTCCGGTTAGAGGTACAGAGCTTTATATTAGGATCAGTATAAAGCCATCATGCTTCAGACAGTGGGTGTGCAACTTGCAGTTAGCTCTGCTTTTCCAAAAAAGTGTTAGACATGAGAATATTACAAAGATAAAAGATGGGAGGCATATAAAATAAATGGCAAACATGTAAAGAATCAATGATTTAAAGCAGTAAGACAGAGGGGTAAGGGATGGAGAATGAATACAAAATCTTAATGAAACACTGTGCACAACACTTTTGACCTCCATGTCCCAACTGCCAAATAAAGAGACTGATTTTAGTGGCAGATTTTGTGATTGTGTGCGTGTGTGTTTTCTGCAGAGAACTATTAAATATTCAACATTATTTTCAAAACTGTGCCTACCTTTTACCCAGAAGAATGGCTAATGAAACCTACATCTTATTGAGGTCGTGATGAGGGCCTCCCATTAAACTTGCACTTAGGCCTTTCTGCTGAATACACCCCATGAGTCATTTATAATAATGCACTCTGCTGTAATATAAACCAAATAGGCACCAGGAGACGTTGCAATGCAAGGAAGTCAAAAAGCTTCGTCCACATTTTGCCCAGGCAATTCACAGAATACTGTGGTGCTTAATATGGTGCAGCACTTTCTCTTTCATCTGAACTCAGGAAAACATGGGGTCAGCAGGGAGAAGAGGAATCCTTTAAAGCGGTTACACATATTTATTTTCTTGGCCAGAGCTTGTTCAATTTACACGTTCATAATAAAAAATGCAAAACCTTGCACGGGAAAGTGCTTCATATGCAATAATTTCCATATTTGTTGCACTGTATTATAAAGTCACTAAGCAAATAAACATCTCTATGGGCGTTGGTAATAGCAATATCTCCCATTTCTTCTCGAAAACAGGTCACAAAAGATCGTCAAGGCAAGACACTTTTCGACTTACATTCAAAAGCGGCGACAGCTCCACCACCACCATGGGCTCGCTGGGTTGCAGCTCTGGTCGCACAGTCACCGTCAGGATCTTTGAGTTGATCACTGCAGGGGGACTACAAAGATAGAAACACACAGAAATGGTGTTATTCAGAACTTGTTCTACCCATTCGACAGCAGTTTGAATTGCTTTGTCTAGAAGATCCTCCATATAACACATATAAAAACACATAATTTCTCCCCTTTTCTCTTTTGAGAGTTGTCTGCAAAACAAAACAAATCTATAAAAAGCTAACGAGAGAGGAAGTGAAAATGGTGCTAAAAAGTAAAAAAAAAAAAAAAAATACATATATTATATTGAACCTATTAGTATTCAGCAGAGCTACGGGAAGAAAATGGTTTTAACAGATCCAACTCATTAACAACCAAAAGCACTGACCTGAATAAAACAGCCCACAGCCAGAACAAACACCATGTCACACAGTATCATGGCCTTTTGACAGCCTTCTGATTTACAGCAGCTTCTACTTTTAAAACTTTTAAAAGAGTGAGAGGAACCAGAAATAATTCGGCCATTCAAGTTCTACTGTACGACGCTGAGCAGATGCAAGAAAATGAGAGAAGCAAGACAGGTTGGACTTAGACCGACAGAAGGAGCGACAGAAGAAATGCCCCCCCAAAATAGAAAAGAATGAAAGAAAATATGGGATGAAAGATTGCCGGTTGGAAAAGTTGACACAAAGAAGTGCAGATATGTGCAAGACGGGACAAGGAGAGGAGGTGAAATATAGTGCAACTGGACACCGTATGACACGAGATGTACTCACTTTGGCACAGGCAAGATGACGCCCAACGTCCGGTACAAGACGGCTCCAATAACATAGTACATTGTAGCCTCAGAGTCCGCCTCTGTTTCTGAAACAGACAGTGTTCCATTCCATCAGTGCAAATTGTCAAACATATACTTTTTGCCATTTCCAGGAAGATCATTCAATTATTCTGCCAATAATACATTATCATTTGTATCATTAACAAAGAAAACAGTACACTGAAGTCATTGTGAGTGGTGGCATCTAGAAAACAGTTAGCCGAGCGTTCATTTAAAATCCCAAATTTGGACAATTTGGCTCCTTCCGATCAGCTTTTTAGGAGATTATACTCATCATGTTCGAGCTAACATGCACTGACAAACTCATTTGATATAAACAAACATCTCGTGGTGAGGCTAACAAACACAGACTTCTCCAGTCTCTTGGCAGCTCGGTTTACATTTACTTTCAAGCCCGCACTGACAAATGCTCCATTAACTACATCAGAGCAAGTTTGTAAATTGCAGCACAATTTCTGAAGCGTATGACAGCTACATCCCATATTCAGGCTAATTATACTTTTGAGTTGAAAATGTACCATTAATTCAGGTGAAAGATCCTGGTGTAACACTTTGTGTGGGTGGAGATGCTCTTTTTCGTCAATTTGTTCGTCTTTTAACAGCAAGTAGCTCACGGCGCTCATAATACAGAAGCCTCATTTTCGAAAACTAAATCCGTCATTAAAAAGGGCAATTATCTTCAGTAAAGTCAAAGTGTTGGAGCCGTTTTAAGACGACGTCCTTCACTCTCTTACTTTCCCCTGTTTGTATAAAGGTGCATTATGTAATAAATCTGAAGCAACTGGCCATAAAATCCTCCTAATATGTCACAGAGACTCAGGGATAATGTTCATTTAACAAACTGAACTCACCAACAACAACAGTACAGCCAAAATATTTGCATAAAAAAAAAACATTTTGCAGACTGCAAATCATGTTTATGTTTTGAAATCATGTTTTGGCATGTGGCGCCACCTACCGCCGTCTACCAATCACTGCATTCAGTAGAGTCTCAGCTGCAGAGCAACCACGGGTTGCCAGTTACGTCAGAAAAGGAATACCTAAAAGACCTCTGTATTTTGAATTTGAATGTAGTAACCGTTGTTGGCCACATTCTTACATATGGCACCTTTAAATCTACTTTCCACCAATGAAGTGTTCTTATCTGGTCTGTTTTTTGCCATTTCCAACCACTTTTCAACTTATCCACTCTTTTTGAACTCTCCTGCTTTGCAACCCCGTGCCTTACGTCACTCCCTGCGGCGTTTTTTTTTTTTTTTTTTACAAAAAGAGCAGGGGCTCCCAAGGAGACATTGCGTCCCTCTGTAAATGTCACTTTGTCTCAAGTGAGGGAGCCGGCGGGAAAAAAAGGAAGAGGGAAAAGTTCATGTTGAGGGCTGCCACTCCCTCCTTTGCCCTTTTAGGCTGAGAGGAGCGATAGTGAAGCATCACCAAAAGGGGGGGATGGGGGAGGAGGAGTTGATGGACTGCTGGGTGACTCATCCAAGATCCTTCGCAGGAGAGATCGTTATGCATGACAGACAGGACCAGAAAAGAGGGAGGGACACAGAAGATCTTGATAGTGGAAAAGAAAGCAAACACGGGGGTGGGGGGGTGGTGGGGCATCAAAGTTAGGATGAAATCCCCCGTGTGTTGCAGTTCAACGACGTCAAATGCAGACATAATACACAGATGCAGGTAGGTGCAGTGACAGTACCGTTAATATTGAGCGATTGTGCAAAAAAGGAACAAAAACCAAGCTGGTTGCAACACAAGAACAAAAGAAATAATCTGACACTGAGATCAAAATTAATCTATGGTTAAAAGAGGCAACGACAGGAGCGAACAAAAACAACAGGTAAGTAAGATACAAAGGCACATGTGAATACTGTGAGAGGAACAAATTGCCTTTGTGAGAACTGAAGAGTCTGCAAGGGAGGCATGCAAATGAGTAAGTCTGTGTATTGGGGGTAAACTGAGGGGGAGGCACATCTACACTCGTGGATGAATAATACCACCAAAACATTTCCCATGAGCAGTTTTTTTTTTTTTCGTCCCTCTCTTCTCGGCGAATGTCTAAGTGATTGGTGGTCAGCTGTAATGCAGCAAAATGGCAACCCACAAGTCACCATGCTGTGAACTTTAATATGCCATTTGTCAGGGGGAAGATATGCGTGGGGTTGATGCTTAGCCGTTATTTATGGTTTTAATCAAAAAATCTAACGCTACATCCAAAGACTTGCATGTGAGTTACTCTTTTCCTTCCTTACCGGACTTTTCTGCTTATTTCCACAACTTTTGTGCACGGTGCAGATTTTTAAAATAAGTACTAAAGAACAGCATTTGAGCAGAAATGATAATATTTCCCAGCTAATAAGAACAAAACACAGTGCAGTTAGTTATGCTGTAACTCACCATTTCATACCAACTTAATCTTTCATTTGGAATTAATTAATGAAAGCGGTTAAGCTGCCGAACGGTTTGATAATTTGCTTTCTTATCAAAAGGTAGACGATAAGATTCGTTGCACGTGCAGATCGGTGTGTTAAGTGCAATGTTGGAGCAAAGAGGCAATTTTCTGAGATAACAGGAAGCCAGGGTAAGTGCATGGCTTCTACACAATACGTCATAAATATTAACATGAAAATGGCAAGTTGTGGATTTAAACGGATTGACATGGTACCAGTATTTGACGGAGAAAAGCAGCAATGCTTCCCGAGTCTTCGCGAGGGTTTTGCTAAATATCAAACTGCAATTATCACATTTCGGGTTTAAACTAACTGAACATTTGCTGTGCTGTTAAGCATATATCTTCCAGGCTCGCTGTGAGGCCAGCTCTGCCCGCCTCCGGTTTCTATGCAACGTTAGAGTGTGGTATTTCCAAATAATCAGTGATAATATCAATCTCACGTGTGCACGGCTTCTAGTCGGAGGGTGTCGCTTGTAAGCAAGCGTGCACGTCTGTCTGTGTGCGTACGCGAGTTCGTCACGTCGGAAAAAAAATCAGCGGAGGACTGTCTCGGTCTCTGCTCAGTGAAGCGATTCATGGACCTATCAGCGGAGCGTGTGTGTGTGTGTGTTTGTATGAGCCTGTGTGCGCACAGACACACAAAGGTGCCGGTGGCCTTTTTATGAGCATGTTTAAGCTGTCCATCTGAGATAGGCTTTCATTACGGGGTAAATGAACCAAACAAACTGATAGCAATCAACTGATGACCTAAACTCGTGGACTGCCGATGGGGAAAAAAACGCAGAGTTCCCAAAGGGCGAAGGCTACTAATAATTTCCTTACTCAAGTATATGTGGAGGCTATATCCAGTTTGGATAAAACAATTTACTAAATGGCATATGCTTAAATGACTGTCCTGAATATTATATGAGGGAATATATTATGTAAATAAATAAACTATATAGGAATAGTGGATGGAGGTGAAGGAAAGACACGCAAAATAATACAAAGGGTTTTGAGGCAACTATTACCGTGAAATATGTAAAAAAAAAAAAGCTTGTGCTGACAACCTTTGACTTCCATCGCAACGCACAGACAACCCGTAAACAGGTTCCGTTAGATAAATGCAAAAAAGTCTATTACATTCTGCATAATGAGGAGATGGAGATTAGAGGAAGAGAGGAGAGGTGTCCTCAGGTCAGCATACAGGATGTCTCCAATGCCAGTCAAAGAGATTCAGTGTCATCAGCTGGAGTTAGAGGTCAGATACAGCTGTCCTCTTTCAGCCTGCAGCCTCTCTGAACTTTAATTTGGGATGGGGACAGGGTGCCAGGCAGGAAGTCTGCCAGTCTAATTTCCTGTGAAATGTGACCTTTGTCTTCATTGGCGGTGAAGTAAGTCTCTTATCTCATACAAACCATTTTCCCCCCACTGTTTTAAGTCTCTTTGGTCCCTTTCCACAACTTAGCTTCTGTGTCTCCTGATACCATCTTTTCTCTTTGGCTTCATTATTTCTTTTTGGGCTGCATTTGGACACATTCATTTTTATTTCTTGGCTTTATTTGAGAACCGATGGAAAAAAATATTCACAGCAGTTAGTACTAAGAGCAGTTAACTGGCTTGTGGTGCTAAAAGCAAAGATTTATCTTTCAAATTTGTATGAGAACTTGATGCACTCAAGGGGATGAGGCAGACTTCCTCACACATGAAAGACCTGCATCTTCTTGAGAACCCCCCCCTCCCTCCCCTCCAGGGCCTCTTAACAGTCCAAATCTATCTCGGTAATATTCTTCTGTGTCCTTGAGAAGGCTTCTGCCTGCTTCCGTGACCCACGTGTCTAAGTGCATGAATTCACACTGGGATTACTCCTCTTCACAAGCTGTCTGACCTTGGGTAAACAGTGTTGTGTGGGGTGGTAACATCCCCGTCCTCTGTCAAAAGATTCAAGACGGTTTGTGAGCATGAAAAATGTAAGACCTGGAAACCTATGAGCCAAAACATGACAAGGTAGAAAGGCAGCTGGGACACTTTACTTTAATACAGTGCGGTAACAATTTGGTAATAGTGTGGTAATGATTTTGAAAATGGGGACGTAATATTTCTGCAGTAACCACTCGAGCTGCAACTGACGATTATTTTCGTAATCGATTAATCTGTCGATTATTTTATCGATTAATCGTTTGGTCCATAAAATGTCATAAAATGTCTTGTTTTGTCCACAAACCAAAATGATTCAGTTTGAATGATTTCTTTGTTCCACGTAACAAAGAAACAAAGAAAAATATCCACATTTAAGAAGCTAAAACAATCAGAAATCTTGTTTTAATAATGAAAAAAAGCTTCAAACCGATTATCGAAATAGTTGACGATTAATTTAGTAATCGATTAAAGGTGCATTATGTAATACATCTAAATCAACTGGCCATAAAATCCTCCTAATATCTCACAAAGAATAATGTTCATATAATAAACTGAACTCACCAACAACAACAGTACAGCCTGCAAATCATGTTTATGTTTTGAAATCATGTTTTGGCATGTGGCCCCACCTACCGCCGTCCACCAATCAGTAGATCAGTAGTTGTCAGTAGAGTCTCAGCTGCCGAGCAACCACGTGTTTCCAGTTACGTCAGAAAAAGAAACCTAAAAGACCTCAGTATTTTGAATTTGAATGTAGTAACCGTTTTTGGCCACATTCTTACATATGGCACCTTTAATAATCAGATTAATTGTTTCAGCTCTAGTAACCACTATGTAATAGCTTGGTAATAAATTTGGGTAAAGTGTGATTTTCAACATTATCATATGAAATTTGGCAATTTTGATTCTCAAACATATTAATGTGAAGATATTACCTGGACAATACGTCATTAACACACTTAATACTGGTGTTATTACTAAGCTGAGAATCACATTAGAAAGACATTATTACTATAAAACTACAACCATATTAAAATACTAAAACAATACCATCACCATGTTGTTACTGAGCTGTAATTTAACATAAACCACTCCTGTTGGCCACATTTTTTGGGGGGGAAAAGTGTGCTCATTGTTTTACTTAGACCAAAATCTGACACTCCAAAAACAAAGAATGGTCCGTCTACCTGCTTCCTCTGGAGGGGCAGTGAAGACATCTTTAGGGATGTAGAGCCTGTCCTCTGCTGTCCTGGCCCAGTCCTTCATCCCTCTGCGGCCCTTCATGGGGAAGTTTATATCGCTGGAAACAGCTGACACTGGTTCCCGTTGGATGGTTATCACTGGACAGACACGAGACATAAATCACTCGAAAACTCGGGGCGCGGCAACAAAGCCAAGGACTTAAAACAAAAGTTGAGGGTGAGGTGAACCGAAAACAATGTGCAAAAATCTTGAAAAGTCACCGAGGCATTTAGAGTGTAAAATCCATAAATAAAACAAGGGGAGGTTTTTTTTTTTTTTGGTCTGAAAAGTTACACTGGATGAACTTCTGTGGTTTTGATGTGATAATTGTGAAATGTGGTGAGCTTTTATCTATAAAAATGTCCGGAAAGTGAATGTCTTAAAACACTGATGGTGTGAAAATAGTCTTTTTCATGTGCTCACCGTGGCAGGATAGTGCAACACTTACTGATGTTGTTTGTAACCATTAGAAAACTCTGAAAAGGCTTCTGGGCTTCTCCGATGAGGTGAATGAAATCCTCTAATATCCTCATCAGCAAAGCGGCACCGGGAGCGACCTGTGGTTTGAATGAAAAAGCAATGAGAATTGATTATATTTTCATCATAATTACAAGGCATGGCCAGCTCCCCATGAGACGCGTCTCACCCACTGAAACATTTTTTTTTATTTATTTCATTATCACCAATGATGGTGTTCCAGGGGGGTGGTAAACTGTAACCATGTGGGATATAATATCAAACTGTGTCTCTTGTTTATTGTGTCCAGATGGCAACGGAACACACCTCAAATCAAGGGCACCAAGCTGGGTCACACACACGAAAACACACAAACGTGTAAAGACGCATATAGAGTCACCTCGCGTAATTAATAGGAACCGACTGTGTTTATGGAACAGGTGCATTTTTATGACTATAATCACGAGAAATTTATGCGGGGTTGTGTACGCATTTACAGTACTTCGCCACACAATCACTCACACACACCTACAGCCACACACGTTTAGGACCTCGTAGAGTGGTCGCCAGCCCGCGGTTACAGTAAGGAGGTGTTCAAGGACACACAAAAGTAACACACACGCAACCAGAAGACTTTACCTGGTGAGCATCCTCCCATTTCTCCAGATTTTCCATGTCCAACATGTGACTGACTATCTGGAAGAATTTCTGAACACAAGACAAAGTGGAAGTTAATGCGGATGCACTTTGACACACAACGGTTATATCCCAACATTCCATAATATCAAAAGTCTCTCTAGTATTAAAGATCCCATATTATACCCTATTTCTTCAAGTTAACCTAGTTCACTGGTGTCCTAATGAAAATGTCTGTGACATGCTTTGGTCAAAACACCAAAAGGATGTAAGTAAGTAAAACGAAACTTAAGGGACAGGAAATGACATCAGCCACAGAGGCTACTGGGAGCTAACAGTAGTTAGCATTTGGAAAAGTGATCATTTGCAGGCTCTAGCAGGCACATTGGTGTCAACATGTATCCAGTGGATAGATACATCCTCTGAGGCTGGAAGTTTGTGTAGGACTCTGTGCTGCACTGTGGAGCCAAGAATAGAACTTTTTGCAGACTTCCTGTTTTCGGATGCCATTGCCCTCGCCAGCACTCTCACGTGTTTTACGGACAAAGTGGGGCTCCCCGAGGCAATAATTCCAGTAACAGCGACATGTGACATCCCAAGGAGCGCGGAAGTCAACATTGCATGTTTTATCTCCTGTAGTTAGACTGAGGAGGACCACAAAAACATGAGTGCAACTGGTAGGGCCTCCAGAGTCCCAAATGTAAGTATTAAAATGATTAAAACGTTGATTTTGCATAATATGGGACCTTTAAACGTAGTCAATTTGAAGGTGTATCTCTGCGCGAGACTGTTCATGAATGCATCATTTGTATGGTTAGGGACTGAAAAACAGGGGCGAGTCTGCTGAGCTCTGCTCACCTGCACGTCGTCGGTAGCTGGGATGTAGGTTGCTCTTTTGAAGGTGTCCGTCACATTTCGCAGGATCTCCGTGGAAAAGAGAAGGTCGCCACTGTAGTAGCTCCTCCTCTGAAACAGCTCCAGGAGACTCCTTACGATCTGAGACATGCCCTCCCCGGCCAGGGTCCTCTGACCCTTCGCGAGATGCTCTCGTAACTGCAATGGGAAAAACAATGTCATATAAAAGGTGTGGATTTGCTTCTTTCTTTTTTTGTTACTGATCACTAACCACAACCACACTGTTGTCAAAGTGACGCATAAAAATGCTGTTCTTATTCAAAGCAATGTAACATGTCAGAAATAGTAAGACAAACAAAAGAATTGACCCTTTTTTTCCCCTGTAATTATCAATGATTTGGGGGGGTGTGAGCTGAGAATGATGCTTCAAGTCTGAGATATACAGGAATATAAATGTACAAGGTTGGATTTGTTTTTGTGTTGAGTTTAAAAATAGGCAAGCAAAGAAAGGCCTTGCAGCACTCTGAGTCAGAAAGTGCTGTTCATCTTTTCATACAGAGAGATATAAAAAGTAAAAGTGAGTGTGTATTTGGAGCTACACAAATGGGGGGGTGAGAAATGGCTTCGAAGAAAAGAAGATAACAATAATCGCAGAAAATTAATTATCGACTTCTGGTGTTAACGAAGGCTTTGTGCAAAAGCTAACAATCAGCAATCAGCGATTCCTGACCCACATCTCCTTCCACCATCATCAAGGAGACAGAAAGGGGTTGAAGTTCACAGAGGAGGAAAACAGTTCATCAGCTGATGAACACGTTCATTAGCCATGTTCATTAGGTGTGAGCTCAAAGCGCAAGGAAGGGTAATCACAGAGATACCGGCAAGTCTCGAGGAAAGAGACTGCTCTATTTTGAGCAACTCTTTAAAGAATAAAGTTGAACAGAGGTAGATTGAAAATACTTTCTTCCAAAAGAAAAAAAAAGTTAATTAAATGCCGCAAGTAACTGGCTAAAATGATGAGTGTTGGAGAGCATAATGGTAGAAGAAGCTTCTGAGTTTGGGAGGATTCTTTCGCGAGAAGGCAACTTACAGATATGTGTAAATATCTATATTCAAGTGAGACGCATCTGGCGAAGCTCGGAGGACCCCAGAAAGCAACTCCGTTATTGTCCAGCATGCAACGACGACTAGCAGACCCTAGGAGAAATGAGAGAGATACAAGCATTTAATCTGAAATTTGTGCAACGTTAAAAAAAAATGTTCATTTACAAGGTGCAGAAACATGGATCAGGATTGAGAAAGATGTTCATAATTCCCAGGACAAGAGGTCTATCCATTTGTTATATATTCAGGATAAAACACAATGCATGTTCTCAGTGTGAAATTTTTCAGAAGCAAAAACTGTTTTGATGTGATAGGCAGAAGATAAGCCGTTGCCAAACAACTGCATAAAAATGACAATGCTTCACAAGGACACAAACTTCTCCCCACAACAAACAAACAAACACGCGTCCGCCACAATGCAAAAAGAAACGACGGGGAATAACCTGAAAAGTTTGCCTGTTAATTAAAATTGGTTCATCTACTTCGCTCAGATGTGATGCTTGTGTTTTACTGGCAGGCTACCTTATTCAGGCAGACATGTTTTGATGTCTGAGCCAACAGCGCATTTAAAGATAGATGAAGAAACACACATTTATGTTACAGTCGCTCTGAACCACATTTGCTCTTGGCTTAAATTATGAAGAAGCGAAGAAAGAAAAAAAAAAAAAGAAAAAATAAAGGTTTGTTCTTGTTCCTACTTTTTTTTTTTTTTTTAAAGTGAAAAGAAAAGGCCCCGGAAGCCTGCTGTTCGAGAAACTATGAAATGACACACACAATGAGGTTTGACAGCATTCAAACAGGACCCATCTGCTGTGCTAATTAAGGGAAAATTGCTAGATAATGCACAAATCGAAAAATGTTATCACAACTGCCTTGGTGTGTTCAAGCTCAAAATGGTAATATCACTAAGGTCCAGGCAATTGGATAAACATTATGCTATATATACATCAAAATCAATCTAGTACATGTTTTTTTTTTTCCCCCTTGTTGAATTTAATGTGATTCTATATTCTGACCATACATGTTTTATGGTGTACTAATGAGATGTGCTGTTTCCTAACACAGAGATGTGAAATGTGTTTCTTTTATTTTCTTATTCGCTCATCTCCTCTCTCATTTTATTATACTTTAGCTGCTTATGCTAAACAACCAGGGCAAACAAACCCCATATATTTTCTGTTATGCGTCTTGTGTAACAGCATCCAAACAACACACGCTTGGAGCGGGTAATGTGACTGACCAGTGGCATTAGTTGGACACTTGTTGTAGACGGTTTCTCCAGCTGAGGCTCTTTTCCATGACATCGTAAGGAGATGTTCATCTTTACAGATCTCATGAGGAGCTGTGGAATTGGGGTGAGAAACATAGGAAATGTGAAATAAGGCACAGTTTTGGCAGGCTCACTTCCACTGAGGGGGGGAAAAAAAGGAGACAGAGAAAGCACAAAAATAAGATTCAAATCAATGTCCCTCTGCAGCGACTTCCAATCTTATTCCCTTGTACATTGCTTAGTGCTCTCCGTCAGTGTCACTGCCTCAGTACAGTAGCTCACTCCCTCTTCATCTTACCCCGCTCTCTTTATTCATCTGTTTTCCCCACCCTCTCTTTCATAACCCTGATGAAAAAACGGGTGACAGTGCTCTGAAGATATGCCGAGGGAACAGACGAGAGTTGGCAGAGGCGATGCACAGAGATGAAGAGGGATGAAGAGCAAAGAGAGAAACACACAAAGCCAGAA
This sequence comes from Microchirus variegatus, assembly GCF_963457635.1. Lineage (NCBI taxonomy): Eukaryota > Metazoa > Chordata > Actinopteri > Pleuronectiformes > Soleidae > Microchirus > Microchirus variegatus. The sequence goes on along the minus strand of NC_139814.1, from coordinate 17,758,824 downwards.
AATATGAGACGACGTTCCCCCTTGCAATGCCAACAGAAAAGATCCTCCTCTTGCGTGAAAAAGGGACTTGAGAGCCACTCAAAAACAAGGCGGTCATGGTGGAGGCTGCGTTCAAAAGAGATTGAAACAAATTTTGTAGCCGCGGTATCCAGGCATGTGCATATCCCGATGTACACGCAGTGTCAGTCAAGAGACGCGCCTGTACCCTGCTCCCTGAAGTGGCTGACGTTACAAGTCAACCACTCAACATTTTGACCTCAACCAGAGAGAAAAATATGTCGGAAAAAAAAACACAAAACATTCACGTTTGTTTGTTGAAGTACCTTATGGTGTCTATTTCCTGCTATAGTAGCCAAATCCTTCTCACTGGAGCTGCTGGTGCCGAAGCTTTTGCACCTTTTTTTTTTTACGTTTTCATTGAAAAAACTTTAAAATAATGGTGTATATTTGTTGCATTTTGTGTAAGAAGTAGGTCAAATTCAAGGTAAATACACAGAGATAAAGGAAAAGGACCACATGGTAAGGACATGAAAAATCAATAGGGAGGTAAAGACGGATGAGTATGTGATGTGACAGGGACACACAGACGGGAGGGAGAAAAATATGAGTGTTTAGTCGTGGTGAAGATCGACTCTCTTCAGTCTTAGAAATACTGAGCACACACACCGACCCACACACACATATTGTCAAGAACCTACTTTGACGAAAGTACGTATCATATACGGAAACACGCACGCCCGCACGCAGGAAAATGGGGCATAATTCTTCTGATATACAGTCACTGACCTGGGCACTTCTTCTCATTACAGGACAGGACCTCCTCTCCAGAGCCATCACAACCCTGTGTGTCGGTGCTCTCACACAAGCGGAAGCGACGCTGCCAACCAGAGTCGCACGTCTTGCTACAGAGGCTCCAGTGGTTCCAGCTGCCCCAGTTACCTCCACCTAGAAGAGCAGCAAAACACCACCGGGGGGTAGCTAATAATCAAAGGGAATCGAGATTGGGATGGAATTCGAGTCAAGTGTCGAAATTTTGGATCGAGATCTCGAGTTTCAAAGTCGAGATCTCGAGTTTCCCCAAAAAATATGAAAAAAAAACAAACAAAAAAAAACGATTTCAATTTTTTTTCTTTTTTTTTGTTTAAAAAAAAAATTTCAATATTATTTTTATATTTCCCCAAAAAAAATTTGAAAAAATTTTGGAAACTCGAGATCTCGACTTTGAAACTCGAGATTTTAATTTTTTTTTTTTCATACTTTTTTTCGTTTCTCATGTCACACATGTTCATTTAAACACACCACTATTTTTTTTTCCCCCTCTGGAATCCTTGACAAAAACCAAATTGGGTCCCAACCCTGAAATTGCCAGTATGCAAAAGACAAATCACAAAAGACCATGCGGATGCCTTTAGATAATGCATGATCCATGTTTATATAATGACATCTGAGAGCCTGTGAGTGTGAATACTAAGCATTCATTTGTACGCCCTCACCACTGCACGAAGGGTTGGTGCACTCTCTGCTCTCCTCGTGGGGGCCCTTGCACTCGGCCCAGCCGTGCACCGACGGACTGCAGCGGCGCTGTCTCAGCTGCGTTCCCGCGTCACAAGTCACGCTGCATTTCGACCACGGCCCCCACTCCAACCACCGGCCCTCCACTGGACACAGAGATGGAAGCGGGGCAAAGAGAGGAAGGGGGAAGAGGATGGAATGAGAGAGATATTCAGAAATCAGGATTTTGGTGGTCAAGGAGTAAAAATGGAAAGAGGGGGCAGAGGAAGGAAAGAGGCAGGTTGGAGAAAGTTAGGAGGCTACAAGAAAACAAAGAATAGTTAGGATGGAGATCAAATACATTGCAGAGACTATTTGATTAACATAAATAGCAACAAACAAACAAAAGAACAGCATACTTTGTGGTTCTACAGACATTATTAATATTTTAATCTGTGGTGAAATAGCTGATTACAATTCCTTTGATGCTGTGTTTCAAAGAGTTCATACAGAGTACAAAAATTACATAAAAAAACATACATATATATTATACACACATATAACAATGGTGTATCACCTGTCAGATGAGGCATGAATATCAAACAGCCTGATGCCCCCAACGCACCAGTGTATTCAAAGCCTCCACTGCCTCCTTTAATAAAGACAGTGTTGCTGGGGAAACTGAATTGTCCAGTAAAATATTCAGCACCAAAAACAGTGTGATTGCTCATGTCATCTGTCTTCCTGCAGTCAAATAATTCTCCAATGTGGCTGTTTGGACAGCTTTGAGGATACGTGCCACATGGAAGAAGTCGCGGTTTGAGTAGAAGTCTGACGATAAAGTTCTGTTTTTGATTAAAACATGATTTGTTTGTTTGTTTGTTTTCTTTTTGGCAGTAAAATGCCATTTATAATTCTGCCAAGTAAAGGATGCATTAGTATTACTGATGTGTTTTCTAAGGAGTATTATTTAGCCTACTCAAGCCACAAATCCAAATCCCAACAAGTATTTACAAAAAAAAATGATAGCGTGATGGTGTTGGACTGGCAAACCTTTGACCATCTGCAATGGAGAAGAAACCAGAAATAGACGATGTATCTGCGTGTTTGTGCGCCGTCACAGGGTAATATTTAAAATTCTATCCGCAGGCGCCGTAAACACAGAAAGGCCATTTGTAGCACTGGTTTTATGTAACATTGTTAAACCAGATGTAGCTTTAATTTACACGTTAAAGATCTGCACTGAAGAGTTGTTACTCTCATTTACAAATGTCTCTTCTTTCTCTATTACCGTCACACCAATACACGATTCCCTGTGTACAAAGAGGTGTTATAATTTAAAATGAATAACAATCCACTGCCTCGTTGTTTTGGCAGCAGTGTCACTTTTTTAATGCATTTCCTCCAGTGGTATTATTTATGGGGGAGTTCGCTGTATTTTGAATTCTTTTTTTTTTCCTCGACCAATTTTACAACAGTGCCACGAATAATTTGGATTTGATGACATTTGTCTCGTAAATGCGTAGAAATACGCAGTTTGTGGCAGCGTAACGTAATATTGACACACAATATTTTGACTTTTCATAAATAACAGGCTGGTAAATCAGATTTTTACTACAGAAAAATGCTGCCTGACGAGACCGGGGAGGCTGAACCAAAAACAGTGAACCTGCAGGCTGTAAAACTCAAACAAAAAGCTAAGAGAGAATAAATAAAACCCATCGTGAAGCTAAGAGAAGGTGATCTGGGCATAATTCTCTGTGCGATCACTGTAGCATTATAGTCATTTTGAATAAAATAATTGGAATATGTTACAACTACATTGTTTATTAAAGGTTTGGGCAACGCAAACAAAACATTACACCCAAACCAAAAGTAGAAAGCTTCTTCTGCAGCTGAATACCTGATGCTACAAACACACACACAATGGTACTTTGACCATTTAATGATGCATTCATGCCTTTTTCTTAAAGCACTTTTGTTATTTAGTTTGGTTGGAGAACACTTGCAGTATATGGTTTTTGTGTTTTCTTTTGTTTTTATGGGAATACTTTGGTTCCGATGGCCCATTGCGGGGTTGGCCCAGTCAAGTCCCAGCATTTTGTTTATTATGGCCTCCAAGGCTGTTTTGTATTGTTTTAATTCCACCAAACTTTATGAATAAAGATCATTTTCACCTTGATTGTTATTGTGGCACCCTTTATATCTCCCCTTTGAGCCATTGTTTCTTTAAGGAGGCAGTAACAGCACAACACAGGGCTTCTGAATCTATTCGTCTGATTCTCCCAAATGGGAAATCATTGCAAGCTCTCGTTGGCAACGCAGTCAATCATACCGAGTGTGACTGGTGCAGTGTTCTATTTATCAAGGACTGAGACTATGTCAGAGATGACAACTCGATCTCAAATGTGAACATGACATTTCCAAAGCCTAAATCCACGTCTTTGAAGCTGTAAATCTGAGGAAGCATTTGGAAGGAAATAACAAACCCGCTTTTTTTCCCCCTCCTTATCTTTCGCTTGTTGTGGAAACACATGTCATAAACACTTTAATAGTGTTTGTGTAGAGAGGAAGATGTATCGACGGGCCAAAATTACAGGAAGAGCATTTCTTTAATGCGAGCCAAGCGGCGGCACAAAAAAAAAAAAAAAAACTATGTAAAGACAGGATCATAAAATGTCGCCATCGACTGTAATAAAGTAAGGAGCAGAGCAAGGCAGCAGCGCTTCTTCTCTGTAATTAAGATAGCACCATGAATCCGTGCATATGCCTGGCTATGAACCGACTATTTATCAGGTGAGAAAGAAGATGCAAGTGACAGGAAACTCTCGGGGCTACACACAAGTGCCTTTTTAGTTGTTGACGTTCAGAACCTCAAAAAAAGGGGTCTGGTGCGATCAAATTAATTATTCATGTATGACATTTCGACTGAATTTACTTGTGGCGTGTTGAGTGATGTGATGACACAGCTGTCTTGTTAGCATTTGCAGCTCTGCGCACATGTGCATTAGTTGCTTGAAAGGAGGTTAAAAAAAAAACAAAAAAAACATCCAATTTAATAAAGTTGTAAGGCGTAGTATCAGTTCTATAAGGTACATACTGTACATACCAGCATGCACCAGAACTCATTGGCAAGCTCCACCAGAGCTCTATTCTTAATGCATGGGAATATCCAGCAGAAAGACTTATGTTGTGTATATTCATCAGTTCAAAGAACCATCGCCTTTGAAATCACCAAGTCCATTGAGAGAGTTACAAACACACACACACACATAATCCGTCAAAGACCTTTGAAGGAACAGCCAACACCCTTTCTCCTGAAACCTTCTACTTCCATCAGTTTCCCCCAAAATGACGTGGAAAAAAACATCCCACGAGCCATAATTCTGATTACATCCCTCTATTCATCCCGTTAATAACATAAAGACAGTGTGCGTCTGCAGCCCAGTGAGAAAAAATATACAGTTTTTTTTTTCCCCTGCCTTTACAATAATAAATATAAAGCACTTACCCTGTGATAATTGCTCAAGTGGTGAGTGATTACGTACAAGCGCACAAACACACACTCAGACTGAAATCAATTGAGAAAAAAACACAGGTTATTACTCAGTTAGTAGCCACCAGTGCTGTTACAAACTGTCTTATGTTTTCAACGGCCATGTCCATTAAGGCCATTTTTCAAACTTCATATGGGGAACATTAGTATTCTGCCAGAATAGGCACCCAAAAACATTGAAATGAATATGTAGCTCGTTTTAATTTCAATGCTCTCAACCTGAGTGGTTTTCTAAAGGGACACTTGAAACAAATGAGAGTCAATATAAATGTCTAATTTATGCTTTCAGTCTTAAAGGGGATTTGGGCAAATCCTTTGTATTGTATATTATATACATAACCATGTTAGCATTAACTGTTCACTTACCAATGTAAGAGAAATATTGCATTCCTGGTCTACCCTCAAGTGAACCTAATGCAGGAAGCGGACTACAACGCAGGTCATTGTGGATAAACACAACCAAAATATACACAAGTCAACGCTCTAATGCACCTTTAAGACGCCAACAGTATTTCCTTTGTGCAAATGTAAGCACATCTAAGTGTTTACATTTCATAATACAACATGAAGTCTTTATCTATGATTAGCTACAGTATAATGTTTGGTCAAATCGGCCAATAAGTGTACTCAGTTAAGACTATACAATCACCGGTTACGCACCATTCCCCTCCAATGGCAATCCTGATACGATTGTTTAAAATGTAAACAGATTAAAAAAATAAATATATAAATAAACGGGGCCTGCGCTTGACAAGCGCAAGGCCTAATAGATCATCTCAACAAACAACAGCGGAAGAGATGAATCGCAAGACTGCCCCAGGAATCTAAACGAAAGCCAATTATGAAGGAAACACTGGCGTCTCTATCCGCTCACAAGGAACTCACACAGCGAGAGTTTGAAAAGTGGGCACGAATCACGCTGCAGTCATGCCATAACGAGAAGGTCAAAGGTCAAGAAAAGCTTCCAGAACTCTGAAGTGATGATCGGTCCAAGTCAGTTACCATTTGTTAACAGACTAGATGCATTGCATTGGTTTTTAATGAGTTATTTGCATTGTTACTTGCCCTACATCTGCAGTTCATTAACACATATGGACATATAAGCACTGTGTAGGTGCTATAATGAGTTAACTGTCATGATAACAGCCAATTTTTGGTTACTACTTATTAGGACTGAAGAAATGACATCGTTCTCCTAAATTAAATGACAAAAGACAACACAAATAACTTAACAATGCAACATGTTATGAATGCAGTTTAGAGAGAGAGAGATTAGGTACAAGAGCAACAACGGTTCAACACAAATTATGATTGCATATGTATGTATGTACATTTTGAGCTTTTTATGACTTGAATGACAAAGAAAAGATCAATGCTTGAACATGCAAGGACAGAAGCAAAGGGTTGCATCATGTAAATGGGGATGGTACTAACCAGGACACACTGCTATGTTGCAGAGTTTGGTTTGAATCTCGGGCCGTCCGCAAATCACAGCCACCCCTCCGTTCACACACTTCCTGGTTCGCGTCCTAGAGCCTCGCCCGCAGGTCACGGAGCACAGACTCCATGACGACCACTCGTCCCACAGCCCATGCACTGCGAACACCCACAAACGCACACGTACGACACGGGAATGAGGGATGAGGGAGTGGGAAAGGTTTGGAGCATTCCATTACAGGCCAGAGGGGCAGAGAATGGGAGAAACATGAAAGAATACATGAGTATTAGCACATTCCTTAAGAATTGACCGTTGGAGTTACAGACAGGAAAAAGCAGTTTATGTTAATGCATGAATGATTGTTAGGAATGGACAACCTTGCATTTGACATCATGCAGCTCAAGTCACCACAATGAAATGAACATGGTATGACATTATTGCAGCCATCAGTTATTATATACAGAAAAAAAATTATCCAAGGATGAATCCATTTCTCCTTTTTCCCCATTTCCTTGTCAAATTCCATGTTTGGCAACAAACACAGTTGCAATACATCTAAATAGCATAAATGAACAATTCTGCAAACAATAAACAACGGACAGTAATTGTACCCTATAAGTGAATATAAACACACACGATTGTTCACATATTTACAAAGATTATCATCAAAAAATGATTCCTCTATTTCCAGTTCAGACTCTAAAATGTCTAATCCATCAATAAATAAATACAAGAGACTCCAAAATGGAAGAACAAGGCAAAGTAGGAAGTCATGAGCGTACTTCAAAGAATAGTAAACATTTCCATAAAGTCTGAATGGAAAGAACATTTTTTATTTTAGAATTTTCTGGAAGACACCAGAGGAAATCATAAGTCACATTCATAATGATGGAAGAATTAGAACAAAGCAGATTTGCAGAGATACTAGAACAGCAGCGATAGAAAGCGAGATATGGCAAAGGGGAGGTGAAGAGGGGTGGAAACAGAGAGAATTAGTAACAGCAGGATGGAGATTGCCGGTCCTGTATTGAGCAAAGCTAAATAAATCATGCTGATAAATAATTAAGTCTACACTGTGAAGGAAGGCTCGGAGGATTTGAATGCTGAGAGAATGGAAGGAAAGTATGGCGCGGCTGGTATGTAATAAGATATCAGCAAAATACGGATCGATACGTCTTTACATGTAGGCTGATGCACAAAGTGGCTGCATGTTGTAAGAAAGGCAGAGGGGGGAAAACAAAAATCAGAGCTTTACCATGTGAGCATATGTACTTTTCAACTGAGCTAATTTGTGGGGACGACGAGACGGGAGCCGGTTGCACCAGCTGTTCTTAAGTTTAAACGTCGTCCGTATATATCACAAGTGTGTTCTGCGCTCACTTGATTTAACTGGAATTGCGTCATATGAAGAGGTCGCTGCAGTTGCAGTTACACAATGTTTACACATGCTGACTGTCAGACACATATACAATGAAATCTTAAACTATAATTATTTTCCACGTATAAAGATCTGTGAAGTAGATGTAAGGTGGTATTTTAATATTGCTAATATCTGACGCCCTGAACTAGGTTTAAATGCTTTTGTTGTCATATGAATATGAAACCAAACAACTTAAAAAGCCAATGAACAAAAAGCTGACATCAAATTCACCAGGCATTCCAGCCAGAATGCTCCTTTGTTCTTCATGTAAATCTTTTTGTCTTTACCATCTGTATGGAAGAAGGTAAGCCATCACCCAATCTCTCAATCGAGGTTATCTAAACCAATCAATCTATGCATCACAACCTCAGCAACTCAAGGTGTCATGTTTGACTATCATGTGTCCTTCTCTTACCATGTTGCACCTTTCTCACACCTTTGCTCTAGCAACATAGGTTCTCAAAGTGTGGCCCGGGGGACCAATGGAGGCCCGCAGAAACATTTCTGGCGGCCCGCAATGAATTACAGTTGATAGTTTTAATCCAGGAGCTACTAAGCTTGTTAAATGTTTATTGGACATTACTGGATACAGACCAATAAGTGTAAACAAAAATACTGGAGAACTGTAGAACTGAAATCTGGTCATTAAAATTATTACAAATGGGATTTCTTTCTGGTTTTTTTTTCCTTTGGCGGCCCTAAGTCCAATGTTGGGTTCCTAAATTGGCCCTCAGGTATCAAAACTTTGAGAACCCCTGCTCTACAACATAGAACAAAAGACTAACTCCACCTCTTGGTACATGCCTTCTTGACTCCACTACATGGACAGTGAAACCATTACAGAATGTCGGGAACGTGGCGACGCCTGAAAGGTCACATGTCACTCTGCTGCTCATTAACCTCAAGTGGTTATGCACGGTCACTAATGACCGCCCACAGATAGACTTCGGGCTGTGCGATTCTCTGCTTTAACTCAGTCACACCGGCTTATGCTCCGAGAAGAACATTGCTGCCACTCCACACAAGCCAATCACAGTCCAAATGTCTCACTCGGGGGCACTATGAATGTGTAACTGGCTACCATATGTAGGGGCAACTCTATCTTCAAGAACCTCTGGAAGACCTCTATTCTGAACACTGTAATAGGCATTATATACCTATTGCAGGCTTGTAACCAGAGGGTTGTTGGTTCAAATCCAGGTCAGGTCAAGCTGGGGTGTCCCTGAGCAAGCTACCCTTACCCCCCATCGCTCCTCGGACACAGATAAGTGCTGCCTAAAGCTCCTGTGTCCAGCCTGTGTGTGTGCTCACCACTGGTGTGTTAAAGAAAAGGATGGGTTAAATGCAGAGGTCAAATTCACTATCACTAATAGGCGTGTGTGTGTGAAAATAAAATTAATTCTAATGCTAATGAGCACTTAATGTGAAGTCTCAGAGCACTTCTTTATCTGATCAACTACCTGCTTACGGAATAAATAGATTTAGCACTTAGTGCAAGGTTTCTTCCTAACCTGAAGCCTCGGCGCCCCCGCGGTCCTTCATTTATAAGTTGCTTTCAGATTAAAAGCTTCTGGCAAATAATTAAATACGACGTAATTTCTCCAAATTAAAGTAAATCAAGCAAGAAAAAAAATATGGTTCATTCACAGGTCTGTTATTAATTTATTTATTTGATGGTTATTCTACAGACTGCTGGCTTTCAATAATAAATTCTGATCAAACGATCACATTCAAAGCAGCTCTGGTTCTAGGAAACATTATACAACCTATCCGTGACTAATAAATATCAGTTAAAATAGTTAAACATCCGGTCACTCATGGTAGTAAAAAAAACAAAAACAAAAAAAAACTGTCTATGATGGCAACGACTGCATTAACATAACCACTCTTTCATTTCAGCCAAGCACATTAAAAGAAGAGAGTTTGTTGCCATCAGGGTTGCGATCACAGAGGGAGGTAGAAAAGAGTATGTTTACAGCAGCAGGCACGAGAGAGAGAGTTAAAAAAAAATAAATAAAAAAAACTGAACCGCGCTAATCAAACAACAAAGTGACAGATCTGTGCCTCCAACAGCCAGTAATAAAATCATCAAAAGTTCATGAACCCTAGAATTTCTTGTTTGTGTGGGGGGAAATAATGTGCACAGTAGGAAGCGCATGGACAGACTGCATGGCAGCCTGGGTTTATGATGCAAATGCAAATGAGCACAGGAATTAGAAGACACCATTCCCAGGCTATATTAATGACGGAGTCTGTGAATCGTTTCTGAAATCGTCCGTGATGTTATTTGTTGAAATCCTCTTCACAATTGGATTGCAATCAGTAAATAGAGTAGTCTGGGGGGAAAATAATGAATTGATTTTTTTGGGTTGTGTTTATTATTGAGAGATCTGAATTTCTTCATTTATAAAAAAAAAAATATAAGAGTATTCTAACAAACCAGATTTTTGAAAAGCAATTAGGGGCTTACAAATGGTAAAAAGGTTTATAGGGCTTGTCTGACCACTTAAAGTGCTTTCATACAGTTTTGTCATGTTTTCACGGTGTCAAACCCTGACCTTCATGGGGAAGTAACTCACTGAACCAATGATCTACACCAGAGGTGACAAACATACGGCCCGTGGGCCAGAATTGGCCCACCCAAGGGTCCAATCAGGCCCACAATTTCACATTATTTGCTCATAATGTGAAAAAAAAACTATTTTTGTCAGTTTCAGATACCTGTGACTCAATGTTTTGAGCCTTTGTAGATCCACTGTGATCTGTAAGTTGTGATGCACATGTACATTTTTGCATAGTTTTGCTGAAATTGCATTTTTTGGTATAAAAAAAAAAAAGATGCTTCATTAAATGTAAAACGAAAAGGAAACATTTGGAGATCTTGTTGTTTATAGATTAAAGTGGTATTATTGTACTGGACTGGCCCATTTGAGATCAAATTGCATTATTTGTGCACACACAGATGGACACGGTGTATCGGAACAAACCAACATACCACAGAACATGTAACTATAGCACACATGCCTTGCCTGAATACTTACATATAATAGTGTGACAGTTGTGACCTTTGTTTTCTAATTCCTAGCTTTGAAATGCTCAGCTCAAAATAGGGCGGATCAAAAAATATCAACCTTTATCATCTTTTCATCTGCGGTACAGAACAGCAAAACGGTAAATATATGTGTGTCAAGCCTGCATCCACATGTGCATCCATAATCTCTTGTGGAGTTGTGAGCGTTTGACTACTCATTGATCCGGACATTGTGTATTCATGATGCGCCCGCTCTGCTACGCTTTAAATGTCACTAAATCTATTGCAAATGAGCGGAAGACAAACAGAGCAGAAGTAGGGCTGCGACTTTACTTTGCACACTCTGGCGCATGAAAGCTGTATACTTCAGCACACTAAAAAAAAAAAAAAGAAGGAAAAAAAAAGGTTAATTTGCAGGACCAATTACCGTCTTGCTTGCTTTGTCATGAGCCGGACCATTACTTAAAATTGATTAACCGTATCACAGTAATTTAGAGTTTTAACCATGACAAAGAGGGGAGGGAAAAAATGTCCAAATTCACTTCATCGGTTTTCTGTCCAAGTGACTTTTCTTTGACGTTCCCTTACTTGTGCAGCGCCAAACACGTGTGGACAGAGATGCTCTGACATAGAGTACAGTGTCCACTTGCACCCACAATTTTCAGACACACATATTAAATCAGCTATACCAATTCAAAAACACAAACAATTTGGTAAAAAAAATAAAATAATTGGCATGCAGTTTTAATTTAAGTACAGAGAGTGCTTTCACCCCACTTACACTTGACTGTATCAACTTTAAAGTGTAGTCAGTAGAGGTTTGGTTCAATATCTATATTCAAAGATTTCATTCTATTTTTTCATTTACATACTGCAGTCAGTGCTTTACTGAACTGCCAGTGTTTTAATGGAGTTTGGCAGGATATTTCACTGTGCCGGTGTTCATCACATAATGTCGTAAAACAAGCCGAGCTATCCTCTAAACTAATGATTGTGAACTACACTAATCACAGTTCAGAGATATGTATCAACTGTCTTTGCCGAACAACAAACGAGAATTCTTAGAAGGTAACGCTGTTTAAGAGCTCTTATAGTTAAGGCTTCTCTTCCTCAAGACAGCTTCCTCCATCTTTAATACCCGTTGCACACATCGTCAGTCGATAAGGCAACTTGGTGTAGCAGACTTTCTGTAGTTTTACCCGAGAGAGCAGTGTGAAACCTCAGCCGACCCTGAGGTCTCTGATTGATGATCTGAATCTCCCAACTTTGAGAGAGAGACAGTTCCAGGACTTTGTATATTTCTGTTTGTGTGTATTGTCCTGTATACAGTTAGTCATAGTCATATATATATATATTAGGGCTGTCAAAAGATTTACATTTTTAATCAGATTAATCACAGGGTAGCTGTGGATTAATCACGATTAATTACCATTTTGTAAATATGCCAAAAAAAATTCTAATTTTCTCTTTATATTGTTGTAGGAACGGAGAGATAATTAAAGTATGTGAACATATAAATGTAAAGAACAATAAAATACTGTTAATAACTTGTAAAAACCTATACAAACTTAGTTAAAAAAATAAGCATTACATTGTAAAAAAAAAAAAAACACATTATAAGACAATATAAATAAATAGAAAAAATAAAATGCTGTAAATAACTTTAAAAAAATATATATACATTGCACTGTAAACTGTTACACTCATATTATAAACAACATATAAAGTATAGAAGTTAAATAGTTTTCTTTGGGGAACTAAACCCAAAGCAGGAGAAGCACTGCTTCTACTAGTTAGCGTTAGCATTAGCGTCAGCTAACATTCTGACGCTAACGTTAGCTGTTGTCTGTGTCCCCGTTAGTTAGACAGTGACTGTTAATGTTATGATTATATCATTATCGGCGCCAGCAGCGCTACTTACAACTGTGTCTTTCTTTCTTTTTTCTTCATCCTCTTTTTTTCTTCCTCTTCTAACTTCCTGATTGATAACTCCTCTTCATTTTCCTTCAGCTTCACACAGGTTAACGTGAGGAGACGTGGGGCCCCTTTAGGGAGGTTTCCGACCGAGATGTCATTGCAAATCAACCCTTGTTGTTTAAGGGGGACGGTGATGCGGCTGCTCACTGATGCATTTAGGCTCCGATTGTCGGGACCCCTCCTATCGGCTCGGGTCCCCAAGCAGTTGCCCGCTGCCTTGCCTGTTCATAAACTGCACGTCTACCCGTAGCGCGATGAAAGTGAGAAAGTGCGTTAAAAAAAAAAAATGTACGCGTTAATTCCACAAATGAATCATCCTGTGTTAACGCGACATGATTTGTAATTTTGCCTCTGCACTCCACCACAATGAATTCTGCATGAACCTTTGAAAAACCATGTTTCTGAGTTCACCAGTGGATTTTTTTGTACCAAATAGTTGATTTGGCTACTCCGAATGGAAAGCCACCAAAATACAAATTAAGAACTTGCAGACCTTTATCTGACAGGGAATAGAGAGGTAATTTTGTTCAATCCCTCAAATTAATTATTACCTTAAATTACTTAAAGGTCCCATATTATGCACATTTTAATCCTTACAGTTGGGACTCTACCAGTCGCCAAAGTGTAGACAAAGATGGCTCACTCATATTTTTGTTGTCATGCTCAGTCTAAGTACAGGAGATAAGACATGCGATGTTGACTTCCGCGCTCACTGGGACGACACAAGACGATAAATTCCTGGAATTGCTGTCTCGCGGAGCTCCGCTTTGTCCGTCAAACACGCGACAGTGCTGGCGAGGGCAACGGTATCCGAAAACCGGAAATCCGCGAAATGTTTTAATCTTGTCTCCACAGTGCAGCACAGAGTTCTACACAAACTTCCAGCCTCAGAGGATTTATCAGTCTAGTGGATACATGTTATATATGACGGCAATGTGCCTGCTAGAGCCTGCAAATGACCTGTTTTCCAAATGCTAACTGCTGCAAGCTCCCAGAAGGGGGGGATACTTTCTTTGTGACCAACCCAACATCCAAACATCCCTGGTCTACATGCATTTTGTGTGATCCCACTGAGGCAGAGTGCCCCAACATCAGAAAACATCAGAGGAGCAGGGGGAAATTTTTTTGAGAATTAGCATAACACAGCAACAAGTATCCCTTCAAAGGCGCGACGGAGAATATTAATATCAACACAGAATGGAAAATGGAGGCACTTAGACATACAAATCTCATTGGTAAAATTTGCATAAAAACAAGATTAGCATATGCACCGACAGGGATGGAAAAATCTTCCCGTCGCTTTACTTTCTCTTTAAAAGTGGTGCTGAGATGACACTGACTTCTAACTTGCATGCTAATGTGCATGCATGTAACGTGTATGTATGCGCACACACACATGTACTAACCCTTCATCTACTATGAAAATGTTCACTTTGCTTTGTTCAAAACTTAAAATCATCGATAAACGATATACTGTGCCCCCACTAAAACAACCATTCTAAGAAATCCTAATGCAAGTTGTCAGTCATCCATTCACACCTGGTATGAACTCCCAATGACACACACACTTAGAATAGACACAGTATATGAAAATATGCACATCACATGACAAATGTTCAGCTCAATAAACACCAAAGTGAACCAGCACGCAATCATACGCTATATGGTCGAAACCTCAGCTGCAGCAATTTTCTTTGTCGGCAAAGAACGCGCCGATATCAGATCAACCTTTAACTTGTGTTTTCGTCTTGTGTATCTCCGTGGCAGAATGCCTGTTTCGAGTTGTTTGTGCCACCGTAGCTGATCGAAAAAGCCCCGCTGACACAACGTGCAGGAGGCTCAGCTTGAATCGACACTAAAAGGGGTTTAAGCCAATCAAACGTTTGTTCTCGGTCTTTAATGTGGGAACACAGTCTTTTCTTTTTTTGGAGCAGGGACAGCAGCTGACGACCCAGCGTCCTCATCGTTCTCACTCGTGCTTTCCGCCGCACTAATCTGTTTCGCTAAACTCCTCTGCAACAAGTGCGCACAGCGCCCTCACCTGATCCAGTAACTGCCCCCCCCTGTGTACTGCCATCGTCAAACACAGGCAAATGGCACAAACACAGAGACCAGCTTTAAAGTGAATGCGACACATGTCGTCCCAAACGCGGCATTTTCTGTTACAGGATGTCCCATGTAATACGGGGCAGTTGGTAAACCTAGGCAGTACATACTTTATGTGGCAGTCGGTGATGACTCAACACACAAATAAAGATGCCAAAAACAGAGCCTACTATGTTGGAGGTAAAAAAAAAAAAAAAAAAAAAAAAAAAAAAAGTGACAGAGTTAAATTTAGAGAGCTTCTGAGCAGCTCTGGAAAGTGGAATACACTTGCTGATATGGAGTATAGGTGTCATGTTTGAGAGACTCTCTCTGTCTCTCTCCACTGGTCAACAGTGTGAATTGAAACTATTTTCTACATATTTATTTACACATCAACATTGCATTCTCCATGGGTGAGTGCTAAGCAGGTGGTTGTCAATCTTTTCAATGTCAATGTTTTTTTTTCTAAAGCTGCATTCAAGCGAAACGCAATGCTGAGTTGACACCTGACCCGAGTATTTAGATGCTACGTATATCTCAGTCGCCCCTTGTTATGAAACATATTACCATGCATCAATGCTTAACCTTGTTCATTGGTTGTTGCAATAATGTAAGGTGGAAAAAATCCAAGCGTTGGAGTAAAGCAGCCTGGATTAATGGGAAAAAAAATATATAACACTACAAGATCTTCTTCCTGTCAAACAAGGTGCATGAAGGTAAAGATTGAAACACAGCAGTGAGTGAGGCCACGTTCGGGTTATCATACCTGAGCCAGTGGTGCCAGGCTCACCCGGACAGGAAGCCGTGTTGTTGCACATGCGCGTTTCCCTCAAGGCGCCGCTGCACAGCGTCCCGTAAGGCGAGGAGACGCAAGATCGGGTCCTCACTTGCCAGCCCTGCCCGCATGTGAGCGAGCACACACTCCACTGTGACCACTCCTCTGCCGCGGGGTCACCTGAAGAACAAGCAAAGGGGAAGGATGAAGACGATGATTAGCTGGAGTCTTAGAGTCTCCTCAGGGCGCTACTCTTTGGAAGACAAAATGTCAAGAAGGAGGACACTATTACTCGAGCACGAGCTTCACTTTTCGAGCTCGCGGTTCATGGCAAGACGTGAGTTATTTTGTGTGACATTTTGCTGTTCGTTTCTTTGTAGAAAAAAGGTTTTTGTATTTCCGATGACAGGGAATCTTAGAGATTTCAGTCATTATTTCCCCAAGAACCAAAAAAGCTTTAAAAACCCATGCGCTTTTATTTATTTCTGTTACCAGAATTGTTTTTTCTTCCGTTTTTTTTATTCATTGAAAACAAGATAAAATAAAACTTCAGCTTGGTTGTGGTGCCACTGCAATATCCCCGCCAATAAAAAAGGACAAATAAAGTCATAATCAATACGACTGGTCAGGAGGACAGCGGGAGATTATGTGCAAGATACGAGAGAGGCTTTGTGGTCACATACAGACCTGGGTAAGATCCAGCTCAGATTCATCAGTCAGTGATTATAAAGCATGTATGCTCATCTAATTTGTAAGCTACAACCATGTTGCATTCGCACATGTTTTGGCTCAATGCCGCGGCATGATATACGATATTCATGTTCACCATATGAATATGGGAGATAAGTGAGTCTCATTATATAAGCTCCTTAATGGATATAAACTTCTACTTAATATTCATGGGCATGATGTCCATGTTAGAAGAGTGTTTTACGGTGATACCTAAAGACATTAATATTGATGGAATTCATCATAACGTGCATTCATTTTTTGCTTAATGGCTTTAGCCCCAAAGGCCAGCATGTTTGTGTGCACAAATTCGCCCATATTTGGTTTTGTTAAGACCACGATGATTGGTGATTTTTTTGCTTTCTCCAGGCAACTGCGGAGCTACGCCTCTGAAAAGCAAATAATTCTTCTTTCCGTCTTTCCTTACGCGCCACGTCCTTTGACGGAAGAATCGTCACACGGCAAAGACGGAAATCAAATTAATTGCATGTCCGTTAATCGCATTACATCTTCATTAACATGCCATGAGTCAGGGTTTAAGCTCATCATACATGCCCTGGGGGAAACCAAGGAGGGGGGGGAAAAGAATGAAGAAGGACAGGACAGAGCCAGGGGTTTCCCTCTGGGACTCCCCTCCTCCTGCACAACAGTAGCAGTGACTATAGAAATGTGTGCCACTTTGTATATGTGAGCACGCTAAAATGAGTATGTGACCTATTCTGGTGTGGCTGAACCAGCCAACATGTAATAATGTATGTATAAGGCAGATTTGTGCGCATACGTAAATGTCATCTCATGAATAAACCTGTCATTTCCAATTCTATTAATTATGTAGGATTTTAAACTCTTACACATAGAGAAGCTCATGCATTCGACACTATCACACACAGTGGTCCACTACTACAGTGTGGCACCTGGGTTTCTACTGAGCTTTATATAAAAAAAAATAATCATCTATATGGTCTTATTTAAGATTTATTGTCGCGGTCAAGCGGAATGCTTTTGTTCAAGGCTGTGCACACATACACTACATGCATCCGACTCACCTGTTCGTGCCTGAAACACACCTGGAAGGGTCTCCTCGTTTTTTAAGATTTATTGTTTACGGTCAAGCTGAGTGCTTTTGTTCAAGGCTGCGCACACATACACTATATACAAACTCACCTGTTTGTGCCTGAAACACACCTGGCTGGTCAGCTGATCGTGGTCTTTGGGTCTTCACCTTCAGATCGTCATCGTCATATGGATCTGAAATAGATAAAATGAATACTTCCACTTGAATATGTATTTTATAGATCTAATTTTACATTTCAATATATTAAATATTGAACATTTAAGCGTAGGGAGTGGAAGATACTGGTATAAATAGGCCTGGTTTGTTTACTACATGTTATTGTGACAATTGTACGGAAACTTCATCATCAGCATCCACTTTGCACATTACAAGTACATCCACACCGTGACTCTGGCAAAATAAAAATGCAGTCACCTACATTTTCCTTGGCTTGATTCTTGTTGCTGAATATTTAAATCACACTATCGACACACTCCAGCACACATCGTGAGGAAATCGGATAATAGAATGTCAGGTCCATAGTAACTAAGTAAATCTGAAGTAACTAATTCTGACTGCCTCATTAGCTTAGAGGGAAATCCTTGCACGTCAATGAAAATATGCATAATTCAGTGGGACGGTATTTATGTAGCGGTAAATAAGACTGAAAAAGCATTTGTATTACATTAATAATATTTCGCATAAATAAAATAACATGAAGCGACAACTCGAGAATTTTACGAAAACCTGCATGGCATCGCAAATGATTTGTGTGTGTGTGTGTGGCAGCGATTGCCTTGACAATTGAGATTAATATGGAGAAAGGGAGCCCATGCAATACATCTTCATTTTTTTTTGTCTTATCGCATTTTGATTCAAATAAAGAGTGGCACAGGCACAGACTATGAGCTGTGCAAAAGGATTTATAGGCCAATTCAACATGATCCGTGTCAGGTTTTCAGGAACCACGGCAACCAGAGGAATGAGAAAATGGACTACTGCAACACATTACGTCCATGAACCAGAGAACCGAATAGGAGGAGGAACTTACCATCGCGATTAGAGATTGATGAAGTACAATGCGACTCATCAATGGTACAAAGATGCTAAGGCAAGGGGGGTAACAAAGTACCATTAGAAGGTCTTGAAGTTGGAAGTGCTAATTATCCCTACTTAAAGCATCATTGAGAAGCTAATACGTGCAGCTGCAGCAGGAATCCTTGAGATGCGTGGCTCTAAGAAGAGAGCTTAAGAGAGGTGAGGTAAAGAAAGATGTTGACTGCAACAAATACAACAAGCTAGTAGAGATCGACAAACACAGCCCTGGCCGCCTGCCTGCAGAGGTTTATGAGAGAGGGAGAGGCCAAGAGAATAAACAGGAAATTTGCTAAAAAATCCATCCAAGGTCTCCTCTCAGAGGCAATGCTGAGACTGAGCAAAACTGGAACAGCATTGGGGAAAACAAGACATCACGTAACACCAATGCCCAGTGGCTGACGCACCTGATAGCGGATCACTGCAATATCCCAGAATAAGATTCAGTAAAAATCACAATGTAAAACATCACAGAAAGTGTATCCAAAATGAAGAGCTGGACAGCACAAGGATCTGACCATAATAATCCATAATCCATACCCACTCCATGAATACCTGGTAGCACGAATGAACCATCTGTTGCAGCCTGGATCTACCCAGAATGGTTGACACAAGGCTGGACAGTCCTCATCATAAAAGACCCCCAGAGTTCCATCCAACTACCAGCCTATAAAAGGCATCATTGTGGCTAAGATGAGTAGACAAGGTTTACTATACTATGAGCAGAGCCCAGACAGGAATTGGTATTAACACCAAAGGAGCCAAGCACCATTACTGTTTGACAGGACAGTCTCAAGGGAACATTAACATGCATGGATTGACTACAAGAAGGCCTATGACTCAATGCCTCACAGCTGGATAATGCAGTGCTTGGAGCTGTATGATATTAACAGGATGATAATGGCCTTCATCGAGATCTCAGTGGGACTGCGGAAGATCAAACTCGAGGCCAACTCAAAGACAAATGCACAAGTGAGCCTCAAATGTGGAATATACCAAGGAGATGCTCTGTCCCCCCTTCTGTTCTGCATAGATCAGCCAGATCATCACAAAATTGTGGCTTCGGATACTGGCATTCAGAAGCGGAACAACCATTAGTCACCTCCTCTACATGGATGACATCGAGATGTATGTCAAGAGTGAGGGAGACATGGCTGGACACACTGATCCACTTAACCAGGATCTACAGCGACGACACCGGAATGCAATTTAGACTTGATAAATGTGGTTGGGTGATGAGAACTGACAGAGTGGAAGTACCAGTAGATGTGCAAAACAGCTACAAATACCTTGGGGACTGCCACAGTTAAATACCATATACCTACCTAGTAAGACAGGTCCTCAACAGTGAGGTGAACAGTCAGAACAAGATCCACCCTAGTGTCACATCACCTGCTGGCATAATTGCCCGATCAAAGGAAGAGCTATCAAGAGAAACAAAAAGCTCCTCACCATGCATAAAGTGTTTCACCCTAAGTTCACCACCATGAGGCGGTACACTAAGTGGATGGAAGGTGGCCAATGATTAGTGAGTGTCAAAGCAACATCCAAGAATACATCAGTAAGAGGTCCGCTCAGGCAGCTGAAACCCAACAAACCATGGTAAGTTCCACTGACAAATTGAAGAAGTGGCTGATATTGGAAAAAAAAAATCATACAGCACCAATGACTGGAGAAGAATCGTGGCTGCACAGGAGCAGGGACGAAGCACCAGACGACAGAGGCTGGGTCTACCACACCAGGCAGGACTCCAGGTGCAGGCTGTGCAAAGATGCCCCCGAGACATCACAGCATGGTGTACTACTTTATATACATGATTGCTTAAATGCCCGTAACAACCAACGCTCTAATATAGCCTTTCCCAAAAAAAAGCAGCCAATTTGAACCTCCCACTATCTCACACTCCCGTGTTCCAACTTGTTCTCAAGAAGGACACTTGTGCTTAATGGTCTAAGTACAATCTTTTACCCCAGGAACATCTTCATAATTTCATTTGCAGCCGCAGTATAATGCGTTTGCAGCTGGCCACAGTCATGGATTAAAACAAATAGCACAAACTATTCCAATTGTGGCGTATTGTTTTGACCTGTCATACGAGAGGCTTCTTCGATGAAATATAACACCTTAAAGAAAACACCAAGCGAGTGCAGTTGTCTCCAACACATAATGTGTTGGTTTCCATGCCAAAAGGAAAAAAAAAAACTGAAAAGAAAGAAAAAGTGTTGCAACTAATGTGGCAAGAGATTCCCATGGCAACAGGCCTGAGATTTGAACTTTTTTTTTTTTTTTTCAATAAAGCAAAGTCAGTTATAAACTTGCATGGCTGCAGGTTTTAAAGTAAGTTAACAGTCATGATAAAAGCATAAAGCCTTGCACTGGCATACAGTGCTCCACTGTTTCACTCACACAAAAAAAATCAATGCGATATCAATTTATTTGAGTTTTACTTTAAAAATTTGGGAGAATGTACTGATTTATTTGTATTTTTTTTTTGCAGCAACATGGTAAGTGCTGGTCCCAATCGGGAGTTTCTGAATTATTTTCTGGCAGAAACTGGCACAAATTAAACCCTGTGTGTGGGTGTAGCTCCTACGCCTCTGTGCTTCTGAGACAGAGAGGTCAGTGAAGCAGGACAGAGGAGTAATGTCTCGCATAAAATGACCAGTGAGGACAACTTCTCTCCTATCTCTTTATTTCTTTCCCGCTCTCTCTCTCTCCCTTCCCCGGTTTCAACACAGGAGAGGATTTAGATGAACACCGCTGTGCAGTCCGGCACAATTGAAAGTGAAGATCAATATGGATAAACCCCTGAGAGTAGTGACCTTTAGAAACCCCGCTATATTGTTTAATGTTCTGGACTGCACTTTAATGGACACATCATCACACACTTCATCAAATAGTGTTGCTTTTTAGTTTTTCCACCCATTTCAGCCGTTTCTTCATCTCCAGGGGACTTTTCCAGCTATAGTTAGAAACAATATTGTAGCACTTGCTAACGCGAGCAGGGATAATAATGGGGTGCGATTTATCAGGTCGTGTTGTTTTACTGTAGTGATTGTTTTGTAAACAGAAATGATGCAAAATGATGCATTTATTATAGAAATGTTGCACAACTCTTATGTGACAATTGGTTCCGTCAAGCAATACTATCAGCCCTGTTTTGAGGGTGCCTTTGCAGTGCAGGCGTGGATGGGGCACGAAGTATTTATCCCGTCAAACTTGCTAGACAAACTTTCCATGTATGCTTCTTTGTTTGTTCAGTCATACACCAACCAAGCTTTGACTTTACTAACGCAATGTTGCTGTTGCGTTACACAATCAACAATTCAACAATGGTTTGTGATTTGTGATTATGCGCGTGTGTGATGCCTCAGTGTCATTTTGGCTGAAGTGTCGGTTCAAGAATCGTACACTTGAGAAAGTATGCGGGGGAAAAATAAAATAATGGCACAATGGCAGTCAGTGTCAGGGTCTGAAAATTGCAGCTGGTGAAAATCGGCCTTAATAAGATAAAAGATGACATTGAAAGAACAGACCATCCCGCAGGAACTTCTCATCATTTTGTTTTCAACCCATTTCATATAACACCTTTCAGTTTATGGGTGCTTATTACAGTTAAGTTCCATCATTTTGAGTGGCTGGGTGAAAATGTTGCTCTGTAATAATTTGGGTTCACAGTTTTTTTTTTTTTTTTCAGAACATAATGGAATTCTCTGCCTGATATGTCAAGAGTTATTACGAGGGTGTAGATGTCAGTGTTTTCAGACATGAATGGTTACCCGCAGCTGTTTTGATTTCTGCGGGTGTAAATAAACCATTTTTTTTTTTTTTTTTAAGCTTGCGCTACAAAGCCTGCAATTTCAGCCAATTATGACAATGATTTTGTGAGATGCTGCAACAGTTCTAGCGTAAAGTTCAATCATAAAATGTCACCTGAGCCACAAAACAGGCACAGGAAGTCAGAATCTGCAACATTTTCATTCGAGCAACTGTATTTCAGTCCTGTTTCCTGTTGCCAGATGACATTTGATGGGAAAACATTCCAAGTAAAAAGTGTTTTTCAGCTGATTTATTTTTTGGAAAACACAACAAAAAAAATCATAACGATTCTGCTATTTTTTTTCCCCCATTATTATTATTACTGAAAATCCTTTTATTTATTTACCGAGTTGTAAACCAGTCGCTTACGGATAAAGCATCTCAACTCGTGTCCGTCGCTGCTTTATTCAAGGCAAACTGTACCACTCAGACATTTTCTTCACCTTCTTCAACTCAGTGTGAGGAGCAAAAAAGAAAACTCACCATGGACACAACACACTGGATGTTGAAATGCACAAAGAGCAAAATGACACCAGAGCTCAAATTCACCTTGATATAGCACGCACACACACAAACACACAACAGCTACACAATGGGGAGTAAATATGGCTGATAAATAAACATCATGGAGTAAAGTGGTTATGAGCTCCTACAAAGCATCTGGCTGGGGAAAGGGATTGAGGCAGAGCCAGTGAGAGCCACGGGCTCCTTTGTCGGACTGAGTCGGGATTTAAGCCTGCTGGGAAGACCGTGTGTGTGTGTGTGTGTGTGTGTGCATATGATAATATGGTAAAACAACTGGTGTAAGTAAATGGCATGAACAAAAACTCCTCCTCCTCTGCTCGCTACTGCAGTGTATATGATTGAATGCACACACACACGCACACACACACACAAAGAGAGAGTGAGAGATTTTTCAGCTGTATATCAAATCTGAGCTTATAGCTCTCTGGTGCTGTCCATTTACTCCAGGGTCCATCTGGGAGAGTCCAAACTGATAGAAGTGCACCATAATGGACTTTTTATAAGCTACTGGACAAACAGACCCACTCCATCTCTCTCTCTCTCTCGCTCACCTCTCTCTCTCTCTCTTTCTCAGCAGGCAGATATGAACCGCGTTAAGTCTGACGATGGAGACCTCAAGGTCATTTGTGTGCCTTCAAAATGGAATCAGAATCTAGTTTTCTCACTCCCGGGGGCTGACTGTTGTTTTTATTTCACAGCTGCTGCAGCACACACACACACACACGCAGACCCACGTTTAAACACACAGTTCAACACAAACCGTTGTATATATATTTCCAAACGGCCAAAAACGGCTTCGTTTCGTTTCACTTTCGTTCTCAATCTGAAATTGTCCTTTTCCCCCTCCCCACTCTTCTTTCTCTTATTAAATATTTTTCAAATCTTCCAACTCCCACACACAGCAGTCATTCCCGTCTATTATTCTGCCCTCCACCTCCCGCCACTCTCTGTCCATCACCTCAGCCTTTCTTTCTCCCAGGTCTCTAACAAGATGAGAACTTAGATGGATTTACAGTCCAGCAAACTCTGGGGGGAAAAAAGCTACAGAGCCACAATCAAAGAACAATCAATGCGGGGACGGTCAGAGTCGAGTAAGCAAGGCGACTGCACCGATCACTTACTAACAATCACACTTTGATTTTCAAAACATTTAAAACGGACCAGTGTAGCATTATATACAACCGTGGCTAGAAGTGTGTTGAATGTTCTCAGCGTGAGGTAAACTCAAAACCCTGGTGAACTTGTATCTCAGCCTCGGTCTGATATGCTTTATTCAAAGGTGCCACAGCTGCCGCGCATATGGTCTCAGAATCATCTTTAGCCGAGTTAAATTACACTTTAAAATGATGATGCCATACGAAAATTTAACCCTTAGTGCTCACGCAGCACGGATCTGTGGCGCCGGAGCAATCATGGTAATTAGTTGTGGGAATAATACAAAACTCCTTATATGGTCATCCTGGGAGTGTGTGTTTAGGTCACATGTTTTTCCTTTTGTCTTTTTCTTATGTGCTGTTGAGCTGTTTAGTTGTGATTAATTGTATACACTGCGTGTTTAGTAGTGATATAAAGTATAAATAATTGTGCAATAAATAATAAAGTAGCAATAAATGTCACAAACTAGACTGTTTTTGTTCATAAAACATGTGAACCTTGAACTGTGACATTGTTTTTTCTTTTTTTTTTTGTACTTTTTTTGCTCAGGTGTGTCTATATTGTTGGTGAAAATTCCATTTTTCATCAGATTGCCTAGGTTGTACTGAAAAAGATAGCTATAAGACACTCTATATTACACATTCTTATACCCTTGGTATATACTGTACATTTAAACATAGTAACGGAAAAAAAGCTGCCAAAATGCTCTGTGTTCTAAGGATTAAGCAATCGCCAAATGTTTTACAATTCATCCCGACAGGGACAAAGAAGAAACATTGACTTGAGATTTGTTAAGAATTTTAAATCCACATATGCACAAATGCGTGCTTTGAATTGATGCGTTGAACAGATCATCCTACAGTCCAGACACTTCCTGATTAACTGCTTGTGTCACTAAAGGAAAACAAACAAGTAGAATTTCTATTCTGGGGCACAAATGTATTCAATATCTACGGTTGCACACGCTATGACAGTTCAATAAAGACATTACAAACAGACAAGAGAACTTATTGACAAAGTAGTCATGACGCAAGTGCTGAAAACCTATTGCTCAGTTTTCAATGGACTATTATACCTTCAAGGGATATTCACCATCTTGTCTTGAAAATCTCATTTAACTTCTGTTTCTGTGGTTCACAGCATCACCGATTTCTGAAAAATGTATTAATCCCGCAGGTTAGGAAGAATTGTGCATCAAGCATAGGCGCTTAGAAGCTTGATATAAGAGAAAAGGGTTA
Organism: Microchirus variegatus; assembly: GCF_963457635.1. Taxonomy (NCBI): domain Eukaryota; kingdom Metazoa; phylum Chordata; class Actinopteri; order Pleuronectiformes; family Soleidae; genus Microchirus; species Microchirus variegatus. The sequence continues at coordinate 17,733,436 of NC_139814.1, read as the reverse complement.
AACTTGTGAGATCGGCTGTCAGCCGACAATCTTTGTCACGTCACCCCGTTCTCTCTTCTCATCCTTTTCCTCTTTTTTTTTTTTTTTTACCTGGATCTTATTTCTTTACTACACGGCTGCCAAAAAGCATCACCTGAAACACATACCGCAACGAACGTGGCATCTGGGGCTTTTCACCCGACAACGTACATGATGCAGTCGCACAAGGAAGGATCGATCAGTGCTTACATACGGCACCCCGCTTCTGCAGAGGGATGCTGTTGCCACAGCAACACCGCGTCGTGCTGATGCTGTAAAGAAACGAAAGGGGATGCAGGTGGGGGGGGGGGGTTCTTGCAGGGAGCGGAGAACGGGAGGTGGATTATAAATCAGTGTCCACACTGTGTTCTCTGCTCTTCTGTCTGATTACGAGGTGAATGGAGTCGGCTGATGGCTGCTCTGAACGCTGGTGAAAGGCAGCTGTTCTGCTACTGCTGTGTTCCTGCCCCCTACTGTCTTTTACTGTGTATTTGCTCTGTCACTTTAATTCTTTTTTTAAAAATCTATTTTATTTATTTGCATTTCACTTGTCTTGTTATTTTTTGTTGGAAATAGTATTTGTAACACTTTTGAATACAAAAAAAACAAGGTTGCAGTTCATTGTTGCATATATATATATATTTATGGGCTTTATGTGAGTGTCTAGAGTGTCTGTTTCTCACGTGTAGACGCTCACATGTTAATGGCAGCCATATAATGTTTATTCATGCAACGCGTTAAGTCCTCTTTCTGGCGATCATCAACGAAAAGGAGTCGGCATCTGGCTGACTGTGAGCGATCTATGATTGAGCATGAAAAATGAGCCACATCTGTCCATTAACACAGACGTGCGTTAATGAAAGTGCTGCTTCACAAACGCGGGCACACTCGGACTCCTTAGGCACCCGCCGCTCACAGGTCAACGCAAAAGGAGAGCCAGGTTTTTTTTTTTTTCACGATTCATAAGAGAGCATGAGAAGGAGACTCGGATAGCGACACTGTCCTTCTCCTGTAGAAGGGACAGTAAAACGAGTCAGTCAGACAGTAGGGCGATCTTTGGAGCATCGCACGGTCAGCGCACACAGACATACACTGACGAGAACTGACACACCCTTTCTCTCTCTCACACACACACACACGCATTTGAGTTTTGAAGCATTGCTTCAGTCAGTCAGACAAGCAGAATCAGTCCGTTTGGAGATGGAAGGATAAGCTCATGTGAGAAGAAGCAATAACCACTTATTTATTTATCACTGATGTTACAGTGCTTTTAAGAATTCATGTCCCTGTGTTGTTCCCTTTTGTGTGTGTGTGTGTGTGTGTGTATACTGTGGTGTGTTTTCCGATTAGTTTTAATATCTCATGCTCATGTTTATTTTGGACTGTTGTGCATGTACTCGTTTGCTCCAGATGGTTTTTGTTCTCGTCTTTAGATATAATAGCCTTTCGCTCAAGTGCAACTGACTTCCATAATATACTGTAAAAGCTAGAGCGTGTTATTTCTCTCTGTGCCTGCAATTTTCAGGCCACGACGAGCCTGGACTATTATTTATATAAAAAGAAATGTCTGATACGAACCCATTAACTCTAACAGGCTAACACAATGACTACATTGACTTCATAGTCTCTGACTTTTTGTGAAGGCTGCTCAAGTTAGCAGTTTAAAAAAGGGGCGGTAAATAATAACAAAGAAAGCTAGTAATATAAATAATAATATATATATATACATATGTACATATATATACACATATACATATGTACATATATATACACACATACATATGTACATATATATACACACATACATATGTACATATATATACACATATACATATGTACATATATATACACACATACATATGTACATATATATACACATATACATATGTACATATATATACACATATGCATATGTACATATATATACACATATGCATATGTACATATATATACACATATGCATATGTACATATATATACACATATGCATATGTACATATATATACACATATAGATATATACATATAAATATACATATACACACATATATACTGTATATATATACACATACATATATATATACATACATACATATACATACATATATATACATATACATATACATATATAAATATACATATATAAATATACATGCATATATACACATATACACACACTGTATATACACACACACGCATATATATATATATATATATACACATATACACATAAGTATGGTATATTATAAAACATCATGAAATAGAAATCCCAATATGCTTCTTTCCAAAATCATAATAAATATAATAAGTAGTATAAAACACAACTTCAGTGTAAGGTTGAATGGTTGTTTGTCTCTATGTGGCCCTGTGATGGACTGCCCAGGGTGTGACCCCGTCTATCGCCCTATGTCAGCTGAGATTGGCACAGCACCCCTGTGACCCTCATGTGGAGGATAAAGCGGTAGAAAATGGATGGATGGATGGATGGATGGATGGATGGATGGAAAACACAATTTCCACTCGTATAGCTATTTCCTACAAATTGCTATACAAGTGGTCAATTGATTCAAATGGAATAAATGCCATGGTGTCCACAGTGTCTCTCAGTGTCTGTGGATCATAAAACCCATTTAACAAAAGACTTAAATCACAGCTCTTACATGAGGAAAGAGCATTGAAAACACAACATCCACCTCATTTTAGAGCGATCACATCTGGGTAATCAACTCATTTCCCACTACTGTCATGCTGATGCTTTTAGTGAATATTGTATTTCTGTTTTTTAATCTATTGAATTAATTTGAAATGATTCCATATTTTTTGAGAACAGCTCTTGCTTGGGATGCACCTTTGGCTCCTTGAGCATCATCATCAACATTTTAATACCTACTGGATGAGGTCGACCATGCACCGAAAATGTGAAGCATCAATCAACAAGGTCTTAATTCACAGTAAACACGCTTTTTCTTTCTTTTAGCCAATGTGGCTGTCCTCAAAATGTTAAGTTCGAAAACGAAAAATATGTTCTCCTTATACAGACATACACACACGCACACTAATCTTTCTCTTTGCAGGGCTCAAGGACTGCCAGGGCCCCATCAGTTCTTGAAATGAAGCCTCTCGGCTTGTTCTTTTCTTCTTCTTCTTATTCGGCACTGCAACAAAATGTTCCAAGCAATTTAGTCCGAGGACAGAAAAACAAAATGTTGAGCAGAAAAAAAAAAAAGCTCCAAGAGAAATAGCAAAAGAGTAGTCAGGCAAGTTGAGCGTACAGTGCAGTCATTCAGCAAGAAGGGAGCTCCATGATCAAGAGCCAATTTTAGCCATGAAGGTCAAAAAGGCTCTAGAATTGTGTTTTTTTCCCAGAAATGCTGTGTAATTTGTATTAGCTATTGTGCTGCAGTGAGAATATTCAGCTAAATGTTTCAGCCTTGAATGAAGAAAATAAGAGTGGCCTAGATTAGAGAATCACATGTTAGTGTGATTAATGCATTCATTCCATATAGAGGTTTTCCCCACGACTGTTTTAAGAGATGGGGACCAAACCAATACTGCTATGTGCATTTGATTTGGAAAAGCTTACAGTGCTGAAATCTTAACTGAGAAAGTTGGAACAATTACAGCTATCAGAAATTATGTACAAAAGAGAACTGTTTAAATGAAATACCCATTTTAAATTAAACAGGGACAGACTGTACCAGTGTTAAAAAGGGCCATAAATAACTGCAGACTATAATGAAAGATTACTTAACCAAAGGAGGGGGAAAAAAAGATTATATAAATACACAGTATATATATGTATGTCTGATGGTAAAGACTTCAATGCAAAGTGATTTGTTATACAGTAACAAACCATGCATTTTTTAAAACACAATAGTCCAGTGGGAACCATTGCACAGCTCGCATCCTACTGAAGTAAAGGATGAAAAAAAAAAAATGCATCATGTTTTTTGTTTTTTGTGTCTTTACAACGCCTTGAGGAACCATAACACACTTTCAGCAAATCCCAGAGGGACATGAAGCCCTAACCCCTGCAGTGATGACTGCCACACACACACACACACAACACACTGAGCTGAGAATAAAAACGAAACGCATATAAAAGCTTGTATTGTGTATAACGTGGCATATGCTAATGTTGCATGGAATTTCTTACCCATTTTTTTTTTAGCCTGCTTCAAATTTCCCTATATCCTACCGTCGTCATTAGATAGTGAAATGTGAATAAATGGGGGGGAGACCCTGGAGATTAGTGGATGGCATTTAACTATGAATTTGCAGAGAGAAACCTTCCACATCATCTCACTTCCCTGGTTTCCCTTATAAAAAAAAAAAAAAAACAGAACAAGACAAACTGTCAGGCATGACACTCCTGTCCCTTCAAGGCATAAATGTGCCACCCTAACTTCAGTATCTCCTTGTCACTATCAGTCACTCTTAGACTTGCTTGGTACATATCTGCCACTTTCTGTTGCAAGCGTGGTTTTTTCTCGCTTTCATGACTCTCTGGCTCCTGACCCCCCTGTCAGTCACCTCGACTTACTCGCCGCCTTCTTTAACCCATCAATCACTCTTCTACCGCCGCCACCGCCGCCCTCAGCAGTTAGGTGGTGAAATTATCACCTCCTCTGCCATTCCTTTGTCACCTCCTATTGCCGTTTCTTTTTCTTCTTTTTTTTAATCTTTGCTGTCATTTCTTGCATTGGCCCACTTTCAAAGGCCCGAGCGGTGAACTTTGCGTGCATGTCGTAGAGTGCCGCAACAAATTAAAGGCAGAGCTTGCATGTCTTTTTATTCGACTAGATCTAAGCGAAGGCTGCGCTGTACTCGCAATAACAGTGTACTGTAAAACTACTTCATTTATTTCCTTTTTTTGGGGGTTTTAGTTCGTCCATGAATCGAAACACACCACAGGCTGTTTGATTTCTACTTCGAACGGAATTTACCTTCAGAGTTTAGCTGAAAATAGGTTTGTGAGAAAAATGAAGGAACACACTTGGGCCTGCAACTAACGATTATTTTTCTATCGATTAATCCGTCAATTATTTTCTCGATTCATGGATTTATCATATCAGACAATGTCGAAATATGTTGCCGTTTCCCAAACCTTGAAATAACGATGTTTTCAGATGTCTTTTTTTGTCTGCAAACTTCAGTTTGAATCATTTCTTTGTCAAATGGAGCAAGGAGACCCGGAAAAATTCACATTTAAAGGCGCCATATGTCAGCACGTGGACAAAAACGGTTACTACATTCAAATTCAAAATACAGAGGTCTTTTAGGTTTTCGATTTCTGATGCAACTGGCAACCCGTTGTTGCTCGGCAGCTGAGACTCTACTGACTGCACTGATTGCTAGACGGTGGTAGGTGGCGCCACATGGTAAAAAGATGATTTCAAAACATAAACATGATTTGCAGTCTGCAAAATATCTTTTTTAATGCAAATATTTTGGCTGTACTGTTGTTGCTGGTGAGTTCAGTTTGTTATATGAACATTATTCCTGACTCTCTGTGACATATTAGGAGGATTTTATGGCCAGTTGCATTAGATTTATTACATGATGCACCTTTAAGTAGCTGAAAATCAGAAAATTATTGAAAAAATTTAAATTAACAGTGATGATTGCGTTCACAATACACATTTTCAAGTCAGAGATAAATCAGAAAGTGAAGTCACACTCATATGTGTGGTGTGGGTCGACACAGCAGACACAAAAGCGTCGAACACAGCAACAGACACCCCGTGCATCCAATGTGACCCGAGCGTAACCGATAAATGAAAGCGGGGGTCAAACAGTTTTATGGCTTTTGTGAAGTCCCTCTGTATATTTTTTTTCCCTCGCTACTCCCTTGCTGCGATTATCCATACGTCTTACTTCAGAATTCCCCGCGTCAGCCGAATGTCGCACTGATTAATCACTTGATTACCTCGAGCCAATAGTCGCACTGATTAACTGTGCCACATGATGACTCCCCGGTCGACTCCCCAGAGAGCGAGGACTCCCTTTGCATCCTTCCGATGGAAAGCAACTCGTGACCGGAGGGACAAGTGAGTAAGATGAGATCTCTGAGAGATCACACAACGACTCAGCGAAAAAAAGGAACCCTAATCTCACTTCCCCAGAAAGATAGAGATAAAAAAAAAAAAAAACTCAGTGATAAAATTCCTTGAAAAATATTATATAGAAATAAAACACCTTGAAACTGACTAAGATTGTTTTTAGGTGAAAATGAGCTGGTTCATATAATTGGTATTAGGGGAAAAAAAGAGAATGTGATGTAACATACACTACGTATTATTAAGCGTGAGCTCCAGTGCCATAACAAGGTCGCTGTGATTACAACAGTTGCGGCAGGCGCCGTCCTGAATTGTTTAGGCTTCTGCTTAGGAATGGGAGCTGATAATGTTTTTCCCTTTCAGGGTACATGAAGACAAATCCTCTCAGGTGTCACTAGATCCAGAAATTGTAGCTGTATCTCACTAAGCTCAGCCATTCCAACAACAATTAAATCTAATGTTAGATACTCTTTGTAAAACACACACACAAGTCACAGCGGGTTATATAGTCTACTATCAACTATTATGTGGTATCTGTTGAAGATGGATGAAAAGAAAAAACAAACGGATGATGAGTTTGAAGATGAGTCACACTTCAAATGTCTTCTTCTTCTTCTTCTCCCTGAAAGAAGAACCACTCTAAGTATGTGGCTCCAGACGACTTATGTGATTTGGACGAGGACATCACAGAGCAGAGGAGAGAAACAAGAAAAACAAAGTGAAATGAAAGAACAGACAGGGATAGAGCCTGAGAAGATGACGGCACAAACTGGACTCACATAAAGCAGTGATTTAATGCTCTGGAGGTTTTTTGTAGAGAGCACAAATAGTATGCACTTCAGTAACTTGGAATGGTTGAATTAATTGTAATGACAGGTGCATAAAACATAAACAGCGAATGAAATCATTAAGCGCAATTTACATGACTGCGTAAGTGGACCTGAGAGTTCTCCCATTTGTGCTTTTATCAATAAAAAATATGATATTATGGGATCTGTGTCAAACCTAAACTGCCTTTTTTTTTTTTTTTTTGATGTGCCAACCCCTGGGCAGTGCAAGCATCATTAGAGCCATCACAGTAGTAATGACCCCTTAGGCCACAAAGTTGATAAGGGACAAGACAGCTGTCCAAGAAAAGTATCGCGAACTAGTCTCCAGCCTCGTCACGCTTCATCAAAGCCAACAGCTGCATGCATGCAAGTGCTTCTTCCCCTTGTATCTGTGAGTGCTGCTGCTGCTGCTGCTGCTGCTGCTGCACAGACACCAAAGTGTGCGCCTGCATCTATGAGCAACGAATGTGCCCTGGGAGAGGGTAATGAGGACCACTGGGGCTCGTTTAAACAACCAGGGCTCACAACCATAGAAGATCTTCATCAGTCCATTGAGTAGGAGAAGAAGAAAAAAAAGCAGCAGAAGCTCCAGTGTTTCCCAGTCTTATAATCAGCTCACATCGCATCAGCCGCATTCAACATACACATACTCACCCTATACAGGCTCACCCCCACCCAGAAACCCAATGAGTGTTAGTGCTCCATTTGGTCCACATTGTCTTTCATTCATCATCTGGATTAAAGATATCTCTAAATCAGCATACAACTCCTAAGATAATTATTTGTCAGTTTAGTTGCATGTTTTTTTTTGTTTTTTTTCCTGAATCTACCTGAAGGTGAAGTGCAAAGACAAGAACACAAGAAGACACACACGCACACACACACACATATACTGGCCTCATCACCTTACATTGATTTCCCACTGGCCAACCAACTGCTTAGCCATCTTTGTGGTGACAGGTTGACCCATGAGACCGGTTAGATGCTCTCACTCTCTCTCACTCACTCACGCACACATACACACACATACACACACGGAGCTGTCCTGCAGCCTTTAGGGAACTCCCTGAAGTATTTATTGACCACAGAGAAAAGTGGCTATTAATCTGACAAAGGCTTAAAAGCCTGTCACCACCACCTGTTTGTGTATGTGCGCTTATTTGACACGTGTGCGCGCCCGCATGTGTACAGGTATGTCCTCGTCTGTGCGTCTGCATGTACGTAATATGCGATTGCGCGGCGTGTGATTTGACATGCAAACAACAACCTACGTAAATAAGCGTAATGATAATGATAATGATATCAATAAGGAGAAACGTGGTCGCGCAAACGTCCAATTTAGAAATAAATCCAGCGCGCGCACATATTATGAAAAAACGTCTTCGCGTTCGTTGCACAATCAATCCACGTGTGTGTCACTCGGTCGAGGTGAGATCGTCCAACCCTGCATTCCAGCAAATTATCGTCAAACTGTTACTTCTGCCAGTTCATCACCCCAGAGGCAAACCTACAGGCCTGACAGTGCAACAGGATAATGAGAAGAGTGAGGGAGGGAGAGAGGAAGAGCGAGAGGGAGAGAGAGAGAGATGAGGATGAAGGCCATGTGATGATCCGTGTCTGTCTGTGCATCTTCGGTCAATTAAAGTTTTAACTCCACACATGCTCATTTTTCATCTCAAGGAAATAAAAAAAACCAAAAAACTTATTTGTTACACATTAAAAATCCATGCTGTGGGGACACCCAGGTGCCGTGATGTCAGAGAGAGAGAGAGAGAGAGAAGAAGATCTGTCTTATGTCGCTGTGTTTCTCTGCCAAGAACATCAACTTAGGGGAATTTGTCTCTGGTGCCTTGTTATCGTCGACTCGGTGTTAGAGGCCATTGTGCACTGAAGTGCTTCACCAACAGAAACACACAAACACACCACGGTTGTGTACGGGGATGCGCCCATCTCACATCGGCTCAATCGTTGTTTTTCGCAACTTAAACTCGCAGCGCAGAAAGTGGTTTGATGTGTTGCACACAAGTGTCAAAGTGTAACCAAAGTGTGCGTGTGTGTTTTGAGGGGCGTGTGTTCAAAGAACGTGCGTCTATGGCTCATCCTCGGTGAATGATGGCTCTGCTAAAGTGCTGTGAAGAGAAACATTTGGTTTACTGTGCATTTGATTCATTGCCGGCGAGAAGGGAAAATTTGCATAGCAGGCAGACTCTGGGGCAGATCTGGGCTCTCGTTAGCCGGGTGGCTAGATACTTCATCATTATCATCAAGCCCGCACTCTGGTTGCAGCCTCTCTGGCCTTGCTTGTAATGCCTAAGCAGGCTTTGCAGAAGGAGAAAAAAAATACTGTATATATGGAGAAAAAAAAAAGGAAGAGCAAATCAGGGAAATGCGGCGTATGCAAAGTGACCAACTCTGCAAGCATAAACATTTGTTGCTTGGTCACTCGGGCCTGTTGGGTTTTCCTCCTGTCAGCCTGCTATTCTGTCGACACAGGTACCTCCACATTTTCCCCTCGTTCTCACCCACTATTTTTTCTATGTCTCCCACCCTGACAGGCTTGCTGCAGTGCTTTCGGGGACAGTGCTTGTTACAGAGGACATGCTGACGAGTGCCGATCGATACGGACTCGCAAAACCGCAGCATCTGTCTGAAAGCTCTTGGTGTGTGTGTGTGTCCATGCACTGTGTGCGTGCATGCGTACGAGCAGGACGTTTGACTTATGTGGGCGCTGCCGCCGCTTTTTCATTGTGCTCTTGAGTATGCCAGCTCTCACTGCATGGACAGTTATGCAGGTGGTGTTGAATGTGCATGTGTGCGTGTGTGTGCGTGAGGGATCTAGATATCAGTTTATAGGGGATTATATGGACGGCTTCCACAGCTTGTTTTTTTGTTGTCTCTATGAATACAAACAGTGCACATGAGAGGGACAGAGTCACACAGGTAGAAATTAGGTGTATATTCTGTGTCAAGCCCTGCACAGATAAAGATTCTACGAATAAAGACGGGTAATACAACCTTCCAAAACACCTAAAACAGTTTCACTTGACCACTTCAGAGTGAGTGAATAAAAGTCCTTGAATCTGGGTGGAAAATTAAAGAAAAGAAGACCGATATGGGGACTAAGACAGTTTCCTTTTCCCTGAGTCTTAAATCCACCACGGGTAACTGCTGGAGTGTGACAGTAGGCTTATAAGAGCCAGTGTGTCGATAAATCCCAAGAGCATTTATTTCCTGCAAGACCAAAGGAGCATACCTTATTTTATGTTCCCTACAGAACAGAAAAGCAAGGCGATTTTTTTTTTTCTACCCACTTATTTATCTCTGTATTTATATATTAATGTGTTCATGAGCATCATAAACTTTTATTATATTCCAAGTCAGTTCCGCGAGCAGGTTTTATATGAGCATTATATGTAAATTATCTGCGGCTTCACTTTTCATCCTTTTTTTTTCCTCAGAGTATCCGTATTTGTCGTATATTTATTAGGTAAACATTCTCCTCACCTGCATTATGGAGTCTGCATAAACATTATGGATGGAACTTTATGCAGAATAGCTTGTGGTTTAATTCACTCCTTCAAAACATCACATTAGATATGGAGCTTGTGTTGCCCCCACCAAAAAAAAGCAATAAAAACACTAATGGTAGATTCTCTTTTTCTTTCATTTACTCAAAAGTCTAATGGGATCATTATTCAAAGTTGCACAGATAATTAAACATAACATGTTTGTGTGAAATACAAAAAAAGAACAAAGGAACCTCTGAATCAACACAACCTCACTAATGGAAAAAGTGTAATTGGAGGCAAACTAGTGACAGTGGAGACCTTTTGTTTCTCTTTTTGTTTTGCCTCCTAATTATGCAAAAACAATAACAAGAAAGTTTTTCAACAAATATAGAATGCGGTGCAACGTTACAATAATCCACAAAATGAAGCCAATATTAAGTGCCTGAAACTTTTATTCTCTTGAAAGGCCATTGCAGCAACTTGACCGAGTAAACAAACCTACTCTTTTCTTGATTTATGGTGTCAGTATTTCTTATTTTTATTTCAATCCGTGGTATCAGGCCTTCGTCACCACAGCATGACATCTGTTTTGTGAATTATGGTTTGGAGTACAAGCTATGGTGTAATTGACGGTGAATGTAACACCTGCTCAGCCCTCTCATCCAAAAACACAGTCTCTCCTGGTTTGTTTTGAGTGCACAACTCAAGGCTCCTAAGAGCCAGCTCACAAACCAGTGGGCGATCATGATGCCACTTGAACACAGTGCATGATAAAAAAAAAAAAAAAAGCACTGAAACAGATAGTAAGAGGGTCACTCATCTAGCTCTAAACCTGGCAGAATCACACTGGTATGCAAACACAGCAATGGTGCACACACACACACACACACGCTAACTGACCATGGCGTCTCCCCATGACGCCAGAGAAGCACTGTAGCAAAGCACCATGGATGAATGGACCATAATGTCTGACGGTGAGGGTAGTGAAAACACACACAAGCAGCTACTACACACTAAGACACAGGAACACACACACACACACACACACAGTTTCCCATGTGTTTTCGCTAAACTCACGAGGCAACATTTCCTTGTCTCGTAATGATTTCTAAATAGGGCTGCATTGCCCAGGGATATATTTAATTGCCACACACCGGCTGGTGATGCTAATGTGCGCAGACAAAAAGAGAGCGGGAGGCGGGGGGGGGGGGGTAGAGAGAGAAGCAAGTCACACTTGTTTTTGCAGTTGCTTTGACTTAGCAAGGGCACGAGTGACTGTCACTCTGTGGGTCAAGCTTTGCACGCACCCACTTATCTGGGATGGTTTGGGGGGGGGGGTAACATGTCTGCTTGTTTCCCCTACACATGTACACACACACGTCCACCTCTACGCCAGCCAATTGATCTCCACTTGCCAGACTCCGTGCAGCATCTCCAAGCTCACGAGCGACATAATACTCTTACGTGCACTTTTGCGCGTGTGTACATATGCCGCATGACCATGTCACTACGTATGTATTATCATGCAGCTTTACAATGGGTGTCACAGCCAAGTGCAACCCCTCAGGATCAACACCACAATTCTCTCAACTCCCTCTTACTTACTGGCACGCAATTAAGATGCTGTTCTGCATCCAGCACATAGAAGATAGAAGATAGCGTGCACACACACACACACACAAACACACAAACACACACACACACACACACACACACACACACACACACACACACACACACACACACACACACACACACACACACACACACACACACACACACACACACACACACACACACACACACACACACACACACACACACACACACACGCAGACACACATGGCCGTGCTATTCGCTTACGTGTGTGGGTGTTTTGTGTTGCACACAGCTGCTTTTAGAATGTGTGTGTTAGCACCCTTGGTGACCGGCTACAAACAAACAACAGGAGGAGAGAACAAAACATTTTCGTACTTCATTACTGTGGGCGTTTTTTTTTGCGTTTCTCCACCACAGTATGTGAACACACACACACACTCAACAAAATAATTGTTTATTGTTTGCTCGTATGGGCAAACAGATCTCTGACGGTATCTGTGCGTACTTGTATTTCGTTGCCCTCTTTAGGACCTTTTCTGGCATAAACTCTGCCCTTGTTGGACCTAGTCGTACTCATTTGAGCCAAAGAGATGGTCCTAATGAGGCAGAATATCATAGCTGATATTTGAATTGTGGTTAGATTAAGGTCAGAGTTAGGCATAAACGGGTTATAGTTAAGCTTGAGGACAACACTTTGTTTGGGCTGTCTTAATGAATGGAAATTAGTACTGCGTCCTAATAAGAACAGTTGCCCAAACCTGTGTGTGGGTTTACGAAGCTTCCCCTGCCTGTATTAGGATAAATAGCCTCGTCTATCATGTGAGGCTGTGTCTGGCAAACAGATTCTCCTCACGTCAAACCAGATGAACACAAATGAGCTCCCCAGAGGACACATTTTAGGGGGGGGGAGTGTGTCCCTGTGACACTTACCGTGAAGGACATCTTATGGGTAGAGAGAAGGTGTGGTTGACAGGCACAAAGTAAGCATGGATGGTACCATGCATTAAGCGCCAATTTGAACACAGAGGGCCATCAGACCTTTATAAAACTGCAGGTTTGTGCATTAAACGTACACGTGCTACTGCAGCAACATGAAAAAGAACCTTGTCTTGATACTGTGTGGTGTAAAAAAAAAAAAAAAATGCATTTACATAATGGCGGGTAATCTGTCACACCTTGTGCTGCTTGGTATCAGTATTGCCCCTTGTCTATCTCAGTATGTCTCTCTTGGTGGCAATACCATCAGGTCCCTTCCAGAGATGAATGGAAGCCTGTACCTTTAGCACCTTCAGTAAACCATTAGCTAACTGGTTGTCAACTGTTATGAGGCTTTCAGTATCATTCCACCTCAGAGGTGACCGGTCGCTCACGTATACTAAATCACCGTACAGTACCAAGAGGTAATTATATTGCCGCCGTAAATCTCTGCAATGGCCTGACAAAGTTAGATCATCTTTTCACACGCCTGTGAGTGCGTGTACGGTCAGGGATGCACACATGCTTTACGATTGTGCATGCTTACATTATGAGCAATGCACACTCCACGGAGCAACTGATGTGGGCTCAGCTGGCCAGCTGCTTACCACATGGGTCACACTGGTGCACATGTAATTGTGTGACATAAGTGGACCACGTGTGCTCAAAATATGTCATTTATATACAATAGTAGATGTTTTTGGATCTCATTTTATGTGTTCTCCAGTGTTTTGGTACGTGTAGCCGAGCTCATGCACTTTTACACCGTCACAAAAATTCAAAGCTCCAAATACTATTAGCATTGGTGTACTGTACATCAAATGGAGGCATCAATGACGTACAAACACAATGTCCTCAATCCAATAAACAATCAACATGTGCCTTAAAATATTTACAGTGCTGGTGATAAAACTCAGTGAATACACACATAACTGAGCAATACTTGTTTTGAAGCAGTCACTCGCATACAAACGGGGTCGTACCTATGTTCCCCACTTTGTTGAAGCCTGGGTGTGGAGCTCCAGGGTAAAAGGTTAGGGTTAGTGTTAGGGTAGGGTAGGGTAAGGGTAAGGGTAGGGTAAGGGTAGGGTAAGGGTAAGGGTAAGGGTAAGGGTAGGGTAAGGGTAAGGATAAGGGTAAGGGTAGGGTAAGGGTAGGGTAAGGGTAGGGTAAGGGTAGGGGTAGGGTAAGGGTAAGGGTAAGGGTAGGGTAAGGGTAAGGGTAGGGTAAGGGTAGGGTAAGGATAGGGTAAGGGTAAGGGTAAGGGTAAGGGTAAGTGTAAGGGTAAGGGTAGGGTAACGGTAAGGGTTGGGGTTGGGGTTGGGGTTAGGGGTTAGGGTAAGGGGTAGGGTCCTACGTTCCCCGGGTCCTTTTGGGTGAACAGCGGGGAACATAGAACCCTTTTTTAGAGAAAGAGTCCTATGTTCCCCCGGTCTCATACAAAGCGGGGAACATAGGACCCTTTGGTTGAACAGCGGGGAACATAGGACCATTTTTTAGAGAAAGGGTCCTATGTTCCCCAGTCACATACAAAGCGGGGAACATAGGACCTGGGGAACATAGATACGGTCCCCATAAAAACAATGTACAGAAACCCTTTCCAGCTTTGGGGAAATCAACAGTTCCTGGTCACAAATCGTCTGAGTCATGGTTTAGCCCAAGCAGAAGCAAGTGTCCCCAAATAGGTTATGTACGTAGATGTGTTTCGCCCCTATACGTCCACATTTTTGAAACCAACTTAATGTTTGAGTTACGTATTGAGCATGGACATGCTAAATCTGTATGACTTATGTTAAAATAAATGTTTATTACATTAGTGAGGAGGATACATGACTATATTTTAAGACAAACTGCTGGGATTTCTTAACTTTATTTGTTTAATTATTATTTTTTAAAGGTTGGGATCAAAATGTACATATTGACAAGCCTAACAGCAATGACACATGATCAATTTTTGGTATGTAGTCATTTGCAAACGGTTGCTTAGTCACATTTCGAGTAATTACGCAATCATGTTTCTGGCCACCTGGCAAGTTTGAGTGAAGCAATCTCCACCAACTCCTGAGGGAATGAGGGAAATGTCTAGCAATATCCTTAGCTGCTAAATGCTTCACTGTGTTCACCAGCTAATTGCTAACCATATCTGTCTGTTGTTTGGTGGTGCAGAAGAGGAGAAGAAGGCACATTGTGAGAAAAAAAAAAAATTGTCAAGCTCAAACAAAGCTGCAAAATCAGGAACACCATTTTCAATGTGAATGCATTTTTTTTTGACGAGGTAAATCGCTAGAAAAGTCATCGGTAGACTCAATGGACACCGCAATACCCTGCTGATCTGTTCAAAGAAGTGAAAAAAAAAAAAAAAGATACTTTCACTCAGGTTAACCACAATAATGCCTTCTCCATAGAGAGCTCCCTGCATCAAAAACATTGTACCGAACGTCGATACCTTGCTGTTCATGCGAAAATGTCATTCTTGCCAAGTCAACCATGTGGGACCGGTGTGCAGTATCACACAAAGAAATCGCAGGGACTCGCATTCAAACAAAATGTCAAACCTATATCATTGAGATTTGCATGGTTGGACTTAGACAATGGAACATTTTAAATCATCATCATCATCATCATCGTCACGCAAGCAGAAGTTTAGCGAAACAGATGCGCCACACACACACACACACACAGGAAGAATACAACCCTCCGGGAATTACATCACATGGCCGTGGGCACAGGTGCACTATGGGATGCATGGCTATTTTCTGCAGTTAATCGATCACATGAAGCCACAGGAGCTTCACTAGAAATCAGTGAGCCAGAGACTGTTATAGACAGCGTGTGTGTGTGTGTGTGTGTGTGTGCGCGTGTTAATACATCTCTGCACTCCTTTGTCATCAAATTGCGCTATGACCACTTACAAAATTTGCATGAGCCCTATGAGACAGGAGTTCTGAGGCTCTTTGTCGTCCCGCTCACTCGCACACACACACACACGCTCACTCGCACACACACACACATCATATGCACTCACACTCTCGGTCTCACACATGAACAGTTTCTCTTAGCGAGTAGGCGTAGGGGGGCTCTCCGGAGGGTAGCTAATTTGGCCCACTGGTGCCTTAACCACATCTCCTTTGCTTCATGTCATTTTCTCCTGCTCGAGAAAAAAAAAAAAAAAAAACCTCCCACTTTGCTTTCGGGAAATATCACAAACCGTATCTGCCTCTGCCGCTGCGCTCTTCTGAACATCATACAACATTTATTGGCTGCCGACAGAGCGATGGACTTAATTCACAGCCGACCTTTGGTCCTCGGCATACACACACAGAAGCCAGGTAAACCCCATGTGGTCTGAAATGGGCTTGGTGTAAGAAAATGGATACTATTCTCTGCCGTACTGTCGTCATATTGTACGTCTGTAGTAAGAGTGTGTGTTCTATCTATAGCTGAAGAGCTGATGCATCAGACTATAGGTGAAGTACTTGAGTGGTAAAATGCAAACTGAAGTGAAACATATAAGGGAAAGTGCAAATGTATTTCCCATTAGTAAGAAAAATAACACATTTTAGCTTATGAGATGCGGCCAGTGCATAATGCATCCGGACAAAGAGGTCTATATTAATTGCAAGGTACACAATATATTTCCCCCTTAATTTGATCGATTACACTTTTAACAGCATCAACAGGAAGTTGGCCTGCACCAAATGGCCTCTGAAATTACGACCCAGGCAGGACAGAGTACTGTACTGTACACCAAATCATACTGATTCACGAAGATCTGTTGAGAAAACTGCAATGACTATAAATGACAAGGTGTGTGTGTGAGTGTGTGTGTGTGTGTGTGTGTGTGTGTGTAGGGGCTTTTGCTCGAGCATAAAGGGGCTCAGTGCTGAGCCCGTTCAGGGAGAGAGAGAGAGAGAGAGAGAGAGCCACAGCTCATGAGCACAGAATACTAATCCTGTTGCCACAGTCACCCTGAGCACATGCAGTTTTGCTTCATTAATTTTTAGGGGGGGTGGGGGGGGGAGTACTGTTTTGCAAAGCACACAATTACTCTTTGTCATCAGCGTTGACGCGGCGCGTACGTTTTTCACTGTGTGTGTTTTAGATAGAGTTAAGGGGTTATTGAAACACCTGTATGTGTTGTACGCCTGCACGCCGCTTAACACATGCACGGACACAAACAGGCTTCTCTCTGCTCTAATTGCCAGATACTATTCCACGAGGAAGGAATTAGCTGTACGTGTGTGTGTGTGTGATGGACCACTTGGTCCTGCTCAATGAAAGGGTGATCTGGTCCCGTGAGTCACAGCACAAATCCCAGCACTCTTTTTCTGTTTCCCCCCTTTCTCTCTCTCTCTCTCTCTCTCTCCCTCTCTCTGATTTCACACATGAAACACAATCCCCACCCTCTATCTGGGCTAATGAGGATTCTCAAATGCTGCTGTGGAGTTGCTGTGTGATTGTCCAACTCACAGCCACCGTAAGGTGAAAATCTGACATCTGCTTATTGGACCACAAACCCTCATCATGACAGGGCTAGGTACAGGACACGTCTAAGAGATCTAGATATAGCATGCACATACTGTAGAAAGAGAATATGTACCTGCAAGATGACATAGACAGACGTGACCGTCTGGGTAACGGGGTCTAGCATATACTGTAGTTCTGGAATTTGCAGTTTTTATATTCCAGACTGGTGTGAACATTTTGCTCACAAACCCAGAAATTGAGTTATTATTAAAATGAAAACATCTCAAGCTGATGAATGGCTCTTTCACTTACTGAAAGCGAGTTTAGAAAAATGAAAACACAGGACAGAAAAAAACAAAAAACACTGAATTAAAATACAAGTGCATCTGTCCTTGCACTGCTGCTGGACCTCAGAGCCGTGAAGTGAATGCATCATGACTGCATAAACCCCCCCCGACTGCACGTACACCGGGCCAGTGGACACTGCTTAACTGCTTAACTTCCTGACTCTGTGTGCTGCACTTTGATTGCTTGGCATACAACAACGAATAAGAGTGAATATCATCAAGTGTGTAATTTTCTTAAAAGGCCACATTTGAGAATATCAAACACATTGCACTTGCCAAAGGTATCTGCAATTACTTAAGCTAATGGCTGGATTTGATGACCGGCGAGAGTTACATGGCATCATAGTAGGAAGCAGAAAATATAACATTGCCTTTATTTGCATAAAGTCCCGACTGAACCACTGCTCAACTGTGGTAATGCTGTTTTCCACAAACACGTTTAGATAATTTGACTTTTTATTGTCCTTGTTTAACAGTAACAGACATTTTGGACACATCTATGTATCCATCCATCGGTCTTCTACCACTTTATAGGCGGGGGGGGTCCATCACAAATGCCACATAGAGACAAACAACAATCCACTCTCACCTCACACCAATCTACCTAATCCCCTAATAACACACCCACACACACACAGGGAGAACAAACCATGCAGAAAGACCCCACTCTGGACCCAGAGATTGAATTAGCTTAATGAGCAGGTTATTTATAATTCAAAGCATGCGTGTGTTGCGTTGTTAACATCCTGTCACTAGACAATGTTAAATAATAAAAAAAAAAATGTTGTTCTCTGATAACCACAGATCCAACAAATATGACTCACTCACGGAGATAAAAAACCGCACCTCGATCCCACAGATTCAGTAAGTTGACCTGACTCTGCAGTTACCATCAGCCCTATGGAGCTTTATAGCCTCTTTTAATTCACTGTTTGGTTGTTATGGCCCACACCTTTAATGGTTCGCTTCACCCTCACCACCATTCCAGCCTCATTTGAATCACATTGCTGGGTCTTGTCTGTAGAAATTACACTCAGGCGATATAATGATGATATGTCATTGGGGGTGCTTACAGCTAATTTCTGTTGACCCCGTGTGGCAAAAAAAAAACAAAAAAAACACAGCTATTTCAGATGAAACCCTACAAAAATTCTAAAGGGAAGCTTCCATTTCTCAACACAGGTTATATTCTGCAAGTCACCCTAAATTAAATTAGAGGACATAATCAGTGTGGCTACAGAAGAATGATGGATGAGCCAACACATGCAGGGCGGTGTCATTTTCTTGTGAATGAATGATGAACGATTGAGAACAATGGAGTTAACTCTGTATTCTATGTAAAGACAGCTACAGTCTATTGCTTAAGATCCAGCAACCAGATACATCAAGAAAATGACCAATTACATACTTAATTGGCTGTCTTGAAGTACAATATCCAAATTAGATTTAAAAAAAAAAAAAGAAAAAGAAAAGCTCCAGGTGGGCTGTAAAGACGTCACAAACTCCAGCTCTAACCTCTTAAGCCTGTGTGCTTCACAACCACCTGGAGATAAGAGGCGTTGAAGGCATCCATCATCCGTCATGGTGACACATTCACTGCTATGCTAGTACTGATAGTTGAAATGGCACCTCCCGAACCCAAACTCATAGGAGATCAGATGCTAATTTTCTCAATTATGTAAATATAGAATGTAATGTGTTATCAATGTACATACCTCTTTGATAGGGTTAGGTACATGCAAATTAGGATCATAAGAAGGCCACAAATACAACCTCCTGAATAGGCTTAAAGCTCACATAGAGTGGTCCTGTTGCACTATATGTTAGTTATGGAGGTCTACTTACATACATTAACTTTGTTTTTATGGTCAAAAACCTCCTAGTTGCTGTAAACGAGACGATAGAAATCCTCTTTTCTGACGGTGTTTCCCAGCCGCGAGATTTGAGACTCAACTCTCTTACTCTCTTCTTCTTCTTCTAAGGTTCAATGTATGCAACCGGATGTGCCCGGACAAGTGCCCGGAGCAGGACGATCTGCTGTTCCGGAGAACCGGTGTTTACGTAACCAGAACAGGTTTTTTCAGAGATCTCGCTGAGCCCGAGTTTACAATAAAACACAGCGTTCTCAGCAGTGGCTGAACTGTTTGTTTAGAACCTTCAGGGCTTCTTAAACAAGGTAATGACGCAGATACACACTAAAAAACAGCGTTAACTGGAACTTCCGGTCTAGGTCCGCTTTAAATGTATAAATTCAAGACATACTTTAAAAAAACCAGTAGCCATGGTCATCAATTTACCTTTTTCTTTCTTTGCTTGTTGTTTTTTTTGGGAATGTAGAAGAACGGCGCGGTGAAACAGTGTGATGATCGATACGGTGAAAAAAAAAAAATGCTCCAATGGGAAGTGGAATAAAATGAGTGAAAATGAAAGAGTGATACATGGCGGTATGATGGTATGTGTCGGCTGGTTGTAGGCAATTATAGGAGGCACAGAGAAAAAAAAAGGAGAAGTCACCTTTTCTAAAAATATCTGTCATTCAGCAGCTAAACCCAAATGAACCAGAGTGTGCGTGCCTGTGTCATACAACTGTTTTTTTTAAACATCACAAGCATGGAAAATACAATTACAGCCCTAAGTATGTTTTGCCCACAATATCCTTGTGCACGCTAATGCCGCATTTATGCATTAAATTGCTTTAAGATGAAGCGGCTTGATTCAGTGGTGAAGTATAACCTTAATTTTAAATGTGCAATGGGCAACTGTGTGTGTTGCCTTTCTCTGCTAAATCAGATTGGAGAAATAATACCTGAGCTCGCTAAACAAGAACAATAAATAGTAAAGTTATTGTATTATTCAGCTGCATCGGCCCCAATACCCAATTTATATGGAAATTGGGCCGTTTTTAAACAGTGTTTTACATTGATATGTGAATGTGAGTTATAAAAAAATGCATTTGCAGATTTGATGGACCAAGCCTCTCTGGGGTCAAGGTGTACAGTCTTATAAAGTCTTATTTCTCCTCTCACTAGGATGAAGGACACGACACAGTTGTGCACTATATATCCTCGATAATTGACAGACTCTACTGACGCAGAGAAGTAATGTTTCGAGAAGGTCACCGCTCAATACCCAAAACTCCCGTTATCGAGAGTGACAGCACAAGCGAGCGTTAACTATCAGACGTTAAGTTTCCTTTGGTTTTCCCACCACACTGCACACATTTCTGTGGGCAGAAACATCTTCCGGATACAATCTTAATCAATTATTTGCCAATTGTGGTTTTCTCTTAATTAATTATGTATGATCATCATCTTTCGAAAAACAAAATAGTGTCTTAGTACAACGATCTAAACATTGATATTATGTCAGAGAAAAAACCACTGGGATGACAACAGTGTCGGGCGATACAACACACACACACGCACATGAACGCACAAACACACAAACAGAGGGAAAAGTGAGATTTGCTCGTCTAATCACTGGGAGCAATTTGTGGTTGAACGTCTCGACCAATGCTAATTTAAAATGTGAAGGCGGGGCTATAGGGATTTTTGCCACATTACAAGAACTTAGTCAAACAAAATGCTAATGTATACTCATTTCCATGCACTGCTTTTATGTGAATATTAGGAATTGGTTCTTTGAGATAAACAGCTGGAGGCACACTTTTTTTTTTCCAGTTGGGGGCAATTAAAACCGCTGCCAGAAAAAGGAGAATACAGCATGAATATGTCATAAAAGAGCACTAATCAATCCTCAAACTGTGGGAGACTCATTGTTTCCCCCCCTCTTTTATCATCACCTCAGTGACGCAGAAGCTTCAAAGGGCATTTAAGTCCAAATGCAAGCAAGAACAGAGGCTCCATTTTTTTTGGTAATTCAGTTAGAGTAGAGCAGATGAAACAGGAAAGTAGCAACAAGACTCTGGCTGTATCTCTGACAGTATTTACATTAGTTCCTGATATTTTAAGGTAATTAGGACACAGGGGATTTATTTGCAAAGAAACAGTTCTCCACTCACAAAAGGCTGCACAAACCTGTCCTCTCATAGTGGTTTGTTCCCAGCTACTAACTGACAAGTATACGACATCAAAATGTTCAAGGTCAGATCCAGCTTTTGTTGCACCTGGCATACATATATCATTCAAAGCTGGGTACGATATCAGTTTGCAGAGGTGTTTGTCTGCCGTGCCAAGGAAAAGTGCACCAGTCCAAAAACACAAAGTACTCCGTCTCCCTCTATCTTCGCATGACCCTCCCTGTTCCCATGTCTGAGTACATTAGATAATAACCGGCCCCCCCCTCCCCCTCAGCCCACTGATCCAGAATCCAAAGAATGATAACCTCCCCATCAGCAAAGTAAAAGCCTTCAGAGCTCTCTCTCTCTCTCTCTCGCTCTCTCAGGAGAGCTCTCAGTATTTGTGGTAGGGAGTTGTTGAAGGCAGGCCAGGACGTCTCACAATAATAACTGAGCTCTAATTAGTGCTGTTCACTATGCAAACATGCCTATGAGCCACCTAAAGGAACTTATGTAATTCTTTGTTCTTCCACACAAACAAAGTCTCTCTCTGCATATCAACGGATTTTCCTTTTCCCGTCTTCTCATTATGCCGCGTAGAGGGGGAATTGGGGCGGAATCAATTGAAATCATTAACAAAGCTTTAATATAAGCTGTTTGGATAAAGCACTTAACTGTCCAGCTTACAAACACACATAGATAATACAGAAGCACACAAGTGCGTGTGTTTTTTATGTTTGTGAGGAATTATTGTACATGTCCTGTGCACATTTCAAATCTGATCTTGTATTCATTTAGACACACACACACACACACCCCCCCGCAGCATGTAGTGTGAAATACTAGGACCCACACATCTTGGCCACATGGATAAATCTCAAATATAGATCAAAAGCCAGAATTTCTGTTGGGCATTTCCAAACCTTTTGATGAGATGGCTGTTTGAGCAACATTTTTACATTATTCAAATAAAAAGTTCTCTGCCAAAAAGAGGGTCGACTAACATTTAGACGTGGTCTTTAAGTGCAAGATAATCTAGCATTTGGTCTGTTTGGCAACTCATGGCTCTAAACAATACGGCTAATATTTGACTAAATTAATTTGTAATACTAACAGGACAGGCTATAATATGCCCTGTATATGTTTGTGTTTGCAGCAGCAGCATCAGCATCAGCAGCAGCATCAGCAGCAGCATCAGCAGCAGCATTAAACCATCATCTCATTATTTGACAGAAAACATAGCCCTACCTTGGCGGACATCTCTGGGTGCTATGGCGATTGCGTCATTGGAATGCAGCTCGGTAACACAGCAGTCATCAGGAGCCAGCGAACCATTGCTGAAACTATGGGGTGTCTCTGGGAGCAGCGGAACAGGTGGTGCCATGATGTTGTGGTTTGGACAGATACATCCCGTCTGGGTCATTCCGCAGCCGTCCGCATCGGAAACCTCCTGCTCTCCATTGTGTCCCGTGCGTAAACACTCCTCAAACCACCGGCAGAGCACGCCGCAGGTAAATTGACTCGAGTTCTCATTATTAATGAGCAACACCTCCACTAGTCTCAGCTCCAGTAATTCCTTGGTTACCTGAGGCTCATCAGCAGCTGGGTGTCTCGTGAGACATAGTTGGACAAAGTTCTTATCAAACTGTAGGAAGGAGTAAGGTCCATCTGAGTTAGATTGGCTGGTGCAGAGATCAATGACGTCCTGATCCCTGGCAGCAGCTGACTGTAAATGAAGGGGGCAGCTTTGATTTGCCAGATGGTGGTCGAGAGATAGAAGCATGGGAGAGTGTGTCTGGCAGATGATAGGGTGGCGGGTGAAGCGGAGGTATAGAGAGTACTTGGTAGGATCGGGGTTTTCCAGGGACCAGGAACAGCCTGGTGCCCTGGAGGGAAATAGCTCCCTTAGGGAGAAAGACCCATAAAGGACCCCAGCTACAAGGCTGGAGCACGGTGTGGAGACGGGTGAGGGGGCCCCCTCTGCCCCAGTGCTGGGGATGCCACTGGCAGCCCCATAGGCGGCCTCAGCCAGGGCAGAGAGAGGAGCTAGAGCGAGGGCAGACGCGGCAGCCAGAGCCCCAGCCACAGCCAGGAAAGAGGACAGTACAGACAGACACACCCTACCAGCAGTGTTCATCCTATGACATTGGTCCTGCAGGGGGAGAGAGAGAGAAAGAGAATAGGGGGAAAGGAGGTTAGAGAGGCAATTAGACAGTGCGAGGAATATCTTCAAATGCATCCTGACAAAACCAATGAAAAAATGAAGTTGCATTACCAGCACATACAGTAAAGCATGTAAAGAATAAACAATAAAAAGTGTGTTTGGACATACAGTATAGTTGTGGACATGTTTCTGCTTTTCTTACTCAACCAACTGCGGCAATTCTTCTTCAGCCTCTCTCTCTCTCTCTCTCACACATACACAATCACAGACTGCCAAAAACCCAAACCACAACAACCTGCTGGTCTGGATTAAAAAGGTTGAATGTTTGGCTGTTGCACCATCCATTGTGTGTCCTGCTTGGTGCTTTCCTGCTGATATGACACACACAGACACAGACACAGACACACACACAGACACAGACACAGACACAGACACACACACACACACACACACACACACACACACACACACACACACACACACACACACACACACACACACACACACACACACACACACACACACACACACACACACACACACACACACACACACACACACACACACACACACACACCATCTCCTGCTGAGCAGCTCCCCTAAGGCTCTGGCAAACTATTACCATCACCAACACAGCGAGGGTCTGCCAGCATCCTGATTTCTGACTCGTGCAAATACAACACACACACACAATGTTTTAGTATTTTGCCTGAAAATATATGTTATATTTTAGTATGCCTTGTGTTTGTGCCCCGATCACCTGAGACTTCCCAATAAGCACTGTACTGTAAGTCAGGAATGGGAAACATCCGCGCTACGAAATCAGTTTACATTTTAGCATGATACCTTCACATATCTGTCTTCGCTGATCCAATCGCATATTCATAATTTAAAAAAAAGAAGAAAAAAAAGAATTACACTTGGACCAGCACAACAAATTCAAAATGTCATGAAAGCCACAAATATGCCATCCGATCTGTCAGTCACCAACACCTTTATGAGAACTATGCAACAGCTGGATAATTGAGTGTTATTATCACGCGGGGCATGATATGGTGATTAAAAAAAACAAGGACACAGAGGCCGTCACTAGGTCATAAACAGCCCTCATGGTCATTTACTGATTGCATTTCCACTGCAAGGTGACAGTGTGTGCGTTTGCATAGGTAAAATACTGAGCGGGTGCATGTGGGCATCAATGCGGCCTTGTTGAAGTGAAGAATGTTTTATGTATTTATTAATTTTGTTTCACACGGGCATATCTTTGATAACGGGCTCTGTCAAGCAATACTTTCATGCCTAAATGAAGGAATAATGGTTTAAACATTATTAAATGTAACATTAACATAGCTTCACACTCCAGATTTAAAGGTGCATTATGTAATAAATCTAAATCAACTGGCCATAAAATGGTCCTAATATGTCACAGAGACTCAGGAATAATGTTCATATAACAAACTGAACTCACCAACAACAGTACAGCCAAAATATTTGCTTTAAAAAAAATATTTTGAAGACTGCAAATCATGTTTATGTTTTGAAATCATGTTTTGGCATGTGGCGCCACCTACCGCCGTCTACCAATCAGCACGAGCACGACCACGGGTTGCCAGTTAAGTCAGAAAACAAGACCTAAAAGACCTCGGTATTTTGAATTTGAATGTAGTAACCGTTTTTGGCCACATTCTTACATATGGCACCTTTAACTGATCTAATTATAAGTTAGCCATCTATACCAGAGGTGCCTAAACTCTTTCCAATGAAGAAAAAACAAAACCTAATCCTGAACAAGGGCTGCTGGCGAAAGATATATGCATATAAATAAAATTATACTACTATTTTATCAGCTTATGAAGTAGTTTTGAATTTGTAGCAAATCACTTGTCCTCGTTTCCCTAAATTTCCTTCCCTCACTGTGCCACTTGTTACGACTCCCACTTGAACACAGCAATGCTTTGGAAGTAGACTCGTTATCTCCGCGGTAGCTCCCACCAAGGTTGCTGCACACGTGACACAACTGTAAAAAGCTTTTGTACAAGACACGTGTGTGCTTTTAGAGTACTGCACTTTCCTAAGGCCTAGGTTAATGAGACACAGTGGTAGCCGGTACTTCAGAGGATTTATGTGAGTCTGTTAGGGCTCTTGAGCATTGGACACATATTGCACAAGGCCTGGAGAAGGGGCTGGGAATTGTGCACACTTTACCATGTCAAGAAGCAGCCAAACGGGGCTCTTGGGCATTTAGCCGGGATGTGTTAATGAGCACTGTGGGGATAAAGATGTTGGAGGGAGCAGGACATTAGAATTCATGCGATTATTATGAGGAATTAGGTAAATGTGTGCAAATGTTGTTTAGGTAGCCAGAAAAAAAAATTAAAAGATAAATCTCCTTCAGGTGTTAGGTATTGTGCTGATACCAACACAGAGAGATGTAACGCTAAAGGGTTTAGCATCATGCTCAAGGACAAGTTTTAAAAGGACAGAGACTGGGTTTTGAAGATTTTTACACCAGGGTCAATAGAAGGTCTTTGGCCAAGTTCACACTGTAAAGTAGACTAAGTAGAAGAGCAGATGAAGAAAGTATAGAAATGCTATAGAAACACTCCTCTCCCCGGCCACTTCCAAGAGCTTTTTTTTAGAGGATTCCGAGGCGTTCCTAAGCCAGCTGAGATATATAATCTCTCCAGTGAGTCCTAGGTCTGCTCTGACATCTCCACCCGAGATGGACATGCCCTGAAGGTTGTCACCTGACAATTTTCAAACAAGAAAATCAAGTTCTTTTAAAGACTCCAACTCTGGCTATCGTGTATCCATGCATTTGAGGGCACTCTCACACCACTAGTTCGATTATTTGATCCGCACCAGGCAATACAATTGTTATTATGTAACATATGACTCCAGTGTGGTCCGCTTTCACACCAGCAAACGAACCAACATTGGCCCGATTGACGTTTCATCAATGTGTATATATCTTCCGGTAGATAAGCGCCAATTTTGACTCACTACGGAGCAACACGTTAGCACATTGCTACTTGCTCTGATCTTCGTTTATTACATTCTCTGTATTGGCCATTTTTGGCAAAATATCCAATTTGAGAATGAGTCGCGGCTGCGTCTGGAGAACAATCAGCTGATGCGCTGGAGTCGGCGAAGACGTATAGCGCGTCATTTCAGGCAGAGGAGACGCGCTATTTTCATGAATGTGGTCGTGCTAACTATGAGACGAAGATTGCTCCTAAGACCTACACAAGGTAGGCTATGTTCATGGCATTTACTGCAGAATATGGTTTGGACCCGAGTTCGCGTTCTCACCAGAGGGACCGCACCAGAGTCTGACATTTGGTGCGGAGTCAAGCGGACCGAGACCACCTCTTTTTGGCGGTCTCGGGGCCAAGGGAACGCTGATGTAGCATCTTGTGAAGTAAGTAAAAAGTGTCTTCAACTTCTACCAAAAACATTTTCTGGTAAGATACTTTCACTCAAGTATCTCTTTAAGGTACTTTATATGATACTGGTAACAAATTTGGTCAAAGACGTATATAGCACGCATAGGCAAAAACCTGAAGCAAATACAACCGAAGCCTGAAGTAAAATGTTTTTTTGGGACAATGAAGAATGAATATTCATAAACCCAATGTCTGCATGAATAAGCCCTAAAGTGCAGTCTTCATGAGGCCATTCTGTCCCACTTCAATCTAAAACAGCACTTTACTGTGGGCACCTATAAATATTCATTAATTTTGATGTCTTCCTTCCCACTTCCACCTTGACATTAATGTCATCATCAAGGATGAGGGGGAAAAAAAAAAGTTCTTTAAAGCACTGAAGTGACAATGTGATTATCTGACTTGTCATCGCCACAAAAGTCAAGAGAAAAACTGAGTATCACTGGGATTCTTTTCAACCAATACTTCTGCATCAGTACCAAGAAAAAAACACACCACAGTCGTGATAAATAAAAAATTCTGCTCCGAAACTCTTTTGTCTCAGCTGCTTTACCTCCACGTGAAGAGGCATTTTACAAAATAGGTACACTTGCAATATAGAGTGTAAAAATAACATTTATATCGATTCTTCTACACATTTATATCTTGACAGTACAAGTATAAATTGGAACCATCAGCGATTACTGTGTATTATCCTCCATGTGCTCGTGTCCCAAAGACCCACGTTCGCAGCCTAAACAGCTTCAATAATAGCCGCATTGAAATGCCAGCGTATCACGCTGTGACACATCATCCGAATGACTGATTTATAACATAGCCTATAGCTGCTTCCACACAAGCGCTGCAAACCTGGGTAAAAGACAAAAGTAGATTTAAACTAGAAGCACTTGGAGAGCGCACACCTCCGCCAAGGCAGCTCAGCACTCCACAGAATCGCGATGAAAATAGTGATAGCGTGAATGGATCACGCCTAACATTTAATCACTTGTTCCTGGTCCCATTGCGGACATTTCCCCGGAAATTTCATCAAAATCTGTCCTAGACTTTTTGAGTTATGTTGCTAACATACAAACAGACGGACAAACTCCGGCGAAAAAGCAATGCAACAGCATGTGACTTGTATATTTTTGGTGCGTTTGGCCATATATCAGCAGGGATTTGCTGCAGCTCCCTGGGACCTTCATACTGTATATATACACTCCAACCATATTGGCCACTATTAGGAAATCGTGGAGGAAATATGAATTGATGGGCTGAACAACATGTTCTGTGAATAGAGTGAGGAATCTCCAATATGGGCAAGGTGCCACTTCTGTGGGGAAAAAAAGTATTTCGAGTAAGGCTACATCCATGGTGAAGATATTGAACATTTGCTTCGTCAGCGTTGCACCTTGTAGACGGTCAGGATGGCTTGTTAAGATGACATTTAGGTTGCAGCTGATGGTCTACCTTACTTATACAAACACACCACTTAGGTCGCAGCAATTGCAATAACATTTCACACTTAACGAACAATAACGATTACAATGCAATGCTCGGAATGCTTCAGCACCATGTTAGAAATAATCTGTGTCTAATCTGTTGCGCTTTAACAGAGCTTTTCATTCTGATATTTGAGTTGTAGCTGGACTGGTAACTTACAAAGGGCTCCATTTATGCTCACACCCTGACTAAAATGCAGCCCTGAAGTTTTTCAAATTAAAACAGAGTCAACAGTGTGTTTTTCAGTGTCTTAATTTCTGGGGCTCAAAAATGCTGAGGTAGTGCATACTGCAGGTGCAACTGGAACAGAATAATAAACCGAGTCGTATGGATGTAGCCTGAGATTCCAAACAGAATAATGACACCTATTCTCAGGTCGCCCTCTGGTTGTGTCCGTTTCTCCGCCTTCATTCTCGCCTCTCGTTCCTAGTGCAGAAATGTAAGCGCACTGTGGCAGAGAATGGTATTGCCTCACTTAATGACGCAAAAAAGTGTGTCACTCAGGCACAATATGTGTGTATATATATATATATATATGTATATGTATATGTATATATATATATATATATATATATGTATATGTATATGTATATATATATATATATATATGTATATGTATATGTATATGTATATGTATATATATATATGTATATGTATATATATATATATATATATATATATATATATATATATATATATATATATATATATATATATATATATATATATATATATATATATATACACATGCAATATATAAATAAATACTGTATCCTGATACCAAGGGTTTGGAGTTCCTCTCTTTCTGTAAGAAATTATAAAATGTCCTTTGAACCCGTCTTTCAGCATGAAATCCTCAACTCTGCTTCAACCCTCTTTAGAAATGTCAGCCTCAAAGTGAGACATTTATTTACACACTCTTTTATGTGGATGAGGTGAATTAGATATAGACCTCAATGAAGAACCGACATTATTCAACCGCTGACATTTCAGTGGCCAGCATTCCGTCTGTCCTTTCATTAAGCTCACTCCACCGCAGCGTCGCACTGCCTTTATCGGTAATTCACAAAAATATCAGGCGAGCTGAGAGGATCTCACGCTGTGACACGACAGCGCTTAAACCCCTACATCACAGGAAAAAGGGCGTCTCGTCTTAAAGCTGTGGCGAACGCTCTGCATGCATGAACACGGACACACAAAACGGATAAACACACTAATGCATGCATGCGTATTCAAACAGAACGTTCATGTCAGCGCTACATGTGACATTATGCACGGTAGTGACGGAGTTGGTCGGGGGAATCATACAGTTGTAAGACGAAAAAAACCAAAGTCAAGGGGAACTAATCATGTCGGCTATGTTTAAATCAGGTAAATCTGTGCACGGGTTAAATGTACATTTGCAGTTTTATAATTATGTAGTTCTTCATTAAAAAGCAGGATAAAATGCGTTTATATCCTGGCCATGCACACATATTAAATCGTTGCATTTCTCTCTTTCAAAAATGTCAGTACAACATTTTGCTGCAGCACTGCACCACATCACAGACCCAAATAAGATGAACATAAAAAAAAAAAAGTGCATCATTTAAAATGATGGACACCCACACGACGCTGCAGATAACACTGATTTTAAGTGATACGAGCACAGATGTGTCCCCCCTGCTCTTCCTCTCAGACAACACCTTGCTTTTCTTCGCGTCTCCCTTCAGTACCCAGAGACCAAAAAAAAAAAATCACACGCTGCAAGTCGTGTTGAGGAAACCATCATCATGTTGTCATCGCGACCGAGGACAGACAGTACACTTGAACGCAGCATACCATTGAAAACCAACGCAGCATACTGCTTTCCATACTACAACTATATTTTGCGCTGCATTGTTTATGCTCAGCAGTGAGGATTAGGTTGGTTAGCTGGCAGTTATTCTGCATTGTATTGTATTTACAGAAAGTGGTACGATCCACCCATCCATTGTCTACTGCTTTATCCTCCACAGTTTGCCGGTCCATCACGGGGGCCACATAGAGACAAACAGCCATCCACTCTCATACTCACACCTATGGTCAATTTAGAGTGTCCAATTTGGCTAATCCCCCACATTGCATGTCTTTTGACTGTGGAAAAAAAGCCAGAGAACCCAGAGAAAACCCCCACACATACACGGAGAACACGAGACTGGGTCTGGAACCCGGGTCTACCCGCTGCAAAGGCAAGCGTGCTAACCACTACACCCACCGTGTGGGCCCTGCAAGAAGGTCACCAGTTCCAATTCAAACCGAAAATCAAATCCTACAGTTTGAAGACATGCTGTATGGGGTTTAGGCTAACTGGAGATGCTAAATTAAAAAAAAAAAAAGAGGTAGAAGATGAATCAATGAAGGACACAAAAAATGTTTTTTAATCAAACTGTGTCAATCTGATTTGAAGCCATCTGTGAAATTGGCTGAGAAAGAATGTGAAAAGGCATGTTGACGGTGGCAAGAAATTGGTAAAAAAATGTCCACATTGAAAATTGGTGATTTCTGAAATGTTGCGTTACGGAATTACACCGAAATGATCAGAGGTGACAAGGTTATTGTGAGAGAGACTTCAAGAAAGGAGCCTTTTAAGCCTTTATGTTTTTTTTTCCTCCATCCTGTCACGTCACACAGTGACTGTAGTTTCCATACAGGAGCCGTAACATCTACCAAAACAGAGAGTTTGAGCCCATGCATTTGAATACTGTCTCAACAGCAGGGTAGCTGTCATTAGTGCTGTAAAAAAAAAAAAACCTGTCAGAAAGCAATTTTCTAAAAGATTGCAACACCAAGCAGTGACTGTGAGCTTCAGCATCAGCTCCGCGTTTTAATGGGACATTTGTGTCATTATCTGTTCGCAATAAACAAACACGATGACAACGCCATTATTAATGTGATATTGTGCTAAATAATTCACCTCGAAAATGTCATCGAACGGAGCCCTAAGACAATTACCTTTACAATAACATACACTAAGAACACAGTGATTTTCCAATATACTTAATGGGAAAACATTTCAACTAATTACCATATTATGCTCTCATAGCCTTAAAAACAATTTTGCTGGCATGTAATGTTTATTCAATAGAGTATGATCCAAGCTTGAATTTCAAAATTGATTGGTGTTCCATTTACAGGGAGCTATTGATAGAGAAGACAATTAATTTGAGCGCATGAATAAATTGGTTGTTGGAAATGACGACAAGCATTTCATTTACTTAACCGTTAAACCATTGAATTATACAGAACTATATTCATTAAACCAGTTTTAACTCGAAGTTCTTTTCATCTGTTTTTAGCAGGAAATATAAAGCCTAAAGCTACAGGTTCCAGTTTAAGATTAACAAATTAGGAGGTGAGGTGACAACAGGCCCTGATTGACCCTTTCTTAGTGGGTCATGTTTCTCCATCGTTCTAAGCTGTGGGTTATTCCTTTTTTCTTCTAAAACAACATAATACAACATCCATTTCCCCCTCTCTTGGGGTCTACGGCTCGATTGTTGCGCTATAACACAAATGTCACCGTCTGTTGAGTGTTTGGACAGAATCGAATGTGACACGCATGCACACGGATATTTTTTTTCTTCCGCTGAGCCTGAAAGTGGAGCAGACTATCCCTTTGTGCAGAAAACACAACATCCATGCGCGTGTCCTAATGTGTGTGGATATAAGGTAGGGGTCTCATAATATAGTTGGAAGTTGGAAATAGGTTGTAGTATTGCAGAGGGGAATTTAGGTTTTATTGTGCAATGAAGAACAACAGCATATAAGCAGGAGAGTGATTGTCTTTTCCTCAAAGTACGTTATTTGTTTCTACCAACAGATGACTCGGCTACAAAGCAGATTTTCTTCCTACGGATAACACAGATGTATTATGGTAACGCAAAGGCACCGAACACGTACATCCGAGTGTTCTTCAACGAGATGTTTTTAAAATTAAATGTAAAAAACAACAAAAAAAAAAACAGATAACAGTTGTATAACAGATAATCTTTTTCTTTCGGCATCTCCCTTCATGAGACCCCACAGTGAATCATCTGCCTCCATCTTTCATCTCAGCATCCGTGGTCCTTCTCTGTGGTCTTCCTCTCTTCCTCCTGTCCAGTATCTTCATCTTCAACTTCCTTTGGTCCAGTGTAATCACTGTCCCTCCTCTGCGCCGGACCAAACCATCTCAACCTTAACTCTCTGTCTTTATCTCTAAACTATATCTCCAAATCGTAACTGTTCCTCAACTATGCTAATTTCTAATCCTGTCCATCCTGGTCACTCCTAATGAAAATCTCAGCTCTGCCATCTCCAGCTCCAACTCCTGGAGCAGCAGGTCTCACACTACCATCTTGAAGACTTTCTCTTTCACTTTCGCTGCTACACTTCCGTCACACATCACCCCTCTTCTTCACCTCTCTTGTCCACTGTCCATTGCTTTGGACTGTTGACCCCAGGTATTTAAACTCATCCACTTTCTCCACCTCTACTCCTTGCATCTTCACCTGTCTCACTGTCATTCACACACTCTCTAGTGTAGACCTCCACCTCTACAGGCTCTCTTCCAACTGTCCCCCCCCCCCCCCCACATGCTCTCACAACAGATTACTATATAATCGGGCAAAAGTCTGCATAGTCCACAGAAAACTCCCGCTTGACCTCATCTGTCAAACTAAAGTTGTGAAAGTCTAATTTTTAATTAAAAGTCGGAGCAGAATTTATCACATAAATAATGATAATAATAAGAAATTCCTGCTCCAGAAAATACGGTGGCTTCACCTCAAAATATGAAGATTAATTTTTGACAGGATTTTCTGGCAGTATTCAAATTATTGAAATAGATAAAAACTACTGTTCCTATGGATATACAGTAAGTCCTCTATTCACACTCAGACCTGACTCTACACCGGTCACCGATTTGCTTGACACGCCAGATTATCCTTATTTGTGGGTGTTCTTTGGGACTGCAAGCACAAACACGCTCTGCTTTACGAATCATTAAACCAAGGCCACAGAATCTATTAATACATTAAAATTGATTTGGGGATCTACGGTGGGACATCAACAAAGCCCTCCACGTGGGATTTTTTGTTTCATCAACAGCAGCATTAGTGGGACGCCTTGCAAACAAACGATTTGATTTAAAGGACTGGGATATTGAAGGGTCAGGGTGTGCCAGTTCACACGCAACGCTACGTCATTTGAATTGGATCTAGAGGGCATTAGAGAGGCTTAAGTTCCAAAACTCACTGATGGGAAAGAAGAGAAAGAAATTGTGGCTTTAGGTTACGGGATAAAGACCATCAAAATCTCAATGCATCATTTGTGTCACCAGTCACCAAATGGGAAATGGAGTGAGAAGGGCGAGACGATGCATGTGCAAGAACATATCTGTCAGTGTGTGCTCCTGTGGATGTGCTTGTATGACGATTTTGTGAAGTGATGGAAAAGCCATCCATCACTTTGAGTTGTTTTGTTCCAAACATCTATGAATAAGGCACACATATTTATGCACAATGTGTGTTGGCTCTGTGTGTGTGTGCGTGTGTGTGTGCGAGCGGGTGATTTGAATATATATCCTGGCTGCAGAGTGATGACAATGTTTCAAACAACTTCCTAAGCCATCACCCACCCATCCACCCACACACACACACATACACGGGCAAAAGCTCAGATTCCTGCAGTGTTTAGGACATCTGAGAATATTTTAAAATGGGCATATCCAGCGTCCATCAGCATGTGCAAATGACAATGAATATATGAATAAGAAAAGCAGCGGAATGAGAGCAACACAAGAGAAAGCCTTGCGCTATAGTACGCGACCAGATATTAACACGAATCGGTTTACTTAACTTTAACAGCTTCTTCATTTGCAGAGCGAAATGAAACATTTTTTTCCCCGTCAGACGTATGAGAAAAAGCCAATACGACTAACAACATTTGTCATCGGCGATGAAAACCGTTGAAGTGTGCGAACCCACGACGTATAATCGTTAGCCATTCAGTTATTAAGCGAACAAACTTTGTTAATCTATTTGTGTAAGTGTGTGACTGGAGGTGGTTTCTGTTGTTATCACCCAATCTTTTCTGTTTCTGTAACAACCCTTCTCTCTCTCTCTCCCGCTCGCTGCTGCAGAGTAGATCAGGCTCTTTCTTTGATGTGTTTCCAAGCAGGGTATTTATTTCATTATCTCCCTTTCTTTTTTCTAATCCTCGTTTTTTTTTTTTTTTTAACTCCGTATCGAGGGAAGGCAGGGGTAGAGGAGAGGAAAGCTGACGCTGCAGGTGCAGGCTTCAGCCCTTTCTGAACTGTGTTAAGTCTGACGTTTTTCCACAACATTTTGTTGACAGTGTATTCTTTACATGAATGGGAAGAGAAGGAGTCTGGGAAAAGGGGAAAACCTCTTGTGGAGAAACAGCACGTTCATAGGTCACGTGTGCAAGCAGCTACTCGGGGTGACACAATACATATACAGCCACAGTATGAGATGGTGGAAGAAAGGCGTGTGTGTGTATGAGAGACCTTTCTCCCTCTGTTTGGGTCTGACACGTGTCACACCTCAGCTGGGGGTTAGAGGTCATAGTTGACTGTGTTTGGTCACAAAGAAGGGCTGACCTTTCACACGCAGACATCGACCTGGTTCAAACTGTGCAGGGATGTTGGAAGACTGCCGTTTTTTTTGTTTCAGGCAGATTAATAGCCCGGATGCAAAAATGGAATTGAAAATGGTATTCAAATACGAATAATATGCTTACGCGAGTCAGGGCTTAATTCTGCTAATGACGGCAACTTTTGGCAGATGACTGAGCTCATAATGAATCCAAATTAACAAAAAGCTAATTATAGAATCAGTTGACTTTAAATGACCTTTAGATAGTGCAGCCTTTTACATACTAATTTCTCCATTTTAAACAGAACGAATGCAGGCATCTAGGGCCAATAACGTGATCAGCACTTCAAGCTTGGACTATATAGATCTGACTGAATGAATGAGCAGGCATTGGGTTTATTATGAACCAGATTTGTATGATTCATAAGGAAGCCCGCTCACACTTCATTTAAAATACAGCGATGCTGTTTTAAAGTGAAGACTCCTCTTACACTTTATCCAAAAAGACACGACAGCAGAACACAATAGAGTTTGAGCGATGATGAAACTATGTGATTGGTGATTATAAGTAATTGTAATAGGAGGCTTACATGCAAACTTGGTTGTGTAATGGGGAAAAGCAAAAAAAAAAGTTAGAATCCAACAGTTTTCCAGTAGCTTAAATCCCATCTTACTCTACTGTATTGGTTATGTTTTTTGTTAAACAGTCCCCCACAATGTTATTTGCCAAAACACTAATGTTACAGTCACACAAACATTGCAGTGGACCCTCAACATCATTACATTAAAGTGCATTGAACTGATAATGATACAAGACGGTGAAAATGCTGAATATTCATCTTCTCAAACATCAACACATCAAGGCGGCGTGGTGAATTACGTGTTTCCGTGTCATTATTCTCATTTATATTAATTTAGATGTGTTTCTCAATTAACGTTAGGTGGACCAGTATCTCACAGAGTCTGTCAGAGAAATAATAATGCAGACC
This sequence comes from Microchirus variegatus, assembly GCF_963457635.1. NCBI lineage: Eukaryota > Metazoa > Chordata > Actinopteri > Pleuronectiformes > Soleidae > Microchirus > Microchirus variegatus. The sequence goes on along the minus strand of NC_139814.1, from coordinate 17,696,918 downwards.
AGGACACGTCTCCAAGACAGTTTCCATTTATGCACATTATGAAATGTGTCCACATACCGCCCCGCAAAAAAAACCTCGTCCAAATGTGTTTCTCGGTGATAAACTCTGAAGACAGATTCAGGACAGATCGGGAGCATTCAGACCTGTACTTGTGTAACCAGGTATCTCTGGACAGATGTTAATACCAGGGTGAACAGGGTGAGAGAGCAATGAGATAGACTGGCAGACTGGGGAGAGAAGCGAGGATAGGTAGACTTGGCACATGGGACATGCCGAGCTGTAGAATTTACAGTCTCAACTGCACATACTTGCACTATCTTCTATTGACTCCATTTTCATGCTGCAAGTTATGTTTCATATTTTTCATATTTTGTTCATGTAAAATCTTCAAATAATAAACCCTCGCACCTATACTCATTACAAAGGACAGCAACTACCCACTGAAATATCCCTTTAAGGAGCGGCATTATTTGTGTAACAAATTGCCGTCTCAAACCTACTGCAGACTCGCAGAGATAAGTCACAGTGAAAATATGCAGTATCATCAGCTTGCGGGTCAAGCTACCTTCCACAGCATAATGCCTGGCGCTGCCAAAAAGCAGGCAGTAAATTACAAAAATATGAATGCTAACACACAAACTGAAAGGAAATGCTGGTCTGAGATCAGATGTAAAGGAGAGACTTTGGTCAAAATGTGCTCGCCTTCCCTGTCCCGACTGCAAAACATCGCCTCGCTCCTCCGCTAAAAGAAATACTGCTGAAGTGTCAGGTACAGACCTTTTACTAAAAGAGACATGCAGTTTGGAGTAGAAGTATGACTTCAGCTTTTCTCCTTGTGCCAGAACAAATGGAGTGCAAATGATATGAGCGTTTGTAAAAAAATCGATGCCTATAATTCTTTCTCTTCTCGCAGCTTTCTACTACTGTAAATAACACTACGATGTCGGATTGGCCTAAACATTACGGATATAAGCGGAGCGGCTGACGTGCTCCTCTAAAGGAGTAACTCACATAAGTACATTTAATTGCACCATTTCATTTAAAGTCTCCTTAAAATATATGTGGATTTGAGTACATTTGCTGTCGGGGTCCAGTATAACCCTTAATTATAACTGTGTTTTTGTATTCTGTTAATAAATCTCATTAATTGTGGGTTATGTGTTGTTCCCTAACTTTGTAGAATACTTCTCAATAACCCCAACATGTAGCACTGCGGTGAATGTCTAGATCTATATATGCATAATTTAGGCGACACTGTTATGCGAGTTGCTTGGCCAGTTGCTGCGTTTCATCCATCCTCATCTCCCCAACGCATTGTCCACTCAAAACAGCCGTATAAGAAAGGAAAAAGTTAATACAAAAGTAAAAGGAAAAAAAAAAAGAATCCATCCGTCATCTCCCTCTTATTTTCCCTCTCAAGTGCAAGTGAATATATCTTCTCTTTATTTTATTTAAGCAGAACTTTCACGGTAATATATTCTTGTCTGGTTCACGTCGTCTCGTCCTCATGCACTGACAGATATAGATGGAAGTGTGTAGAGCTGAATAAAAGTAAAACATAAAAAAAAAAAGAAAGAAATTTCGATCACGTAGATCACATTAAATGAAACCGGAGCGGAATGTCAAACAAGGAAAGTGTCACTAGATTACAACTCAAAGTTTTGATACCTGAGGGCCAATTCAGGAACCCAACATTGGACTGAGGGCCGCCAAAGGAAAAAAAACAGAAAGAAATCCCATTTGTAATAATTTTAATGACCAGATTTCAGTTCTACAGTTTAGCGTTAAGTAATTTAAGCATTAATACAATAACACTTTATAATTTACTGGGTAATTACAGTATTTTGGCCATTGTTCTTACCTTCTAACTACAGGTTAATACCAAGTAACACATTTCTGTTACCATATATATACTAGCTACCTACTTATTACCAGCTTATAACCCAATAATACACTAAAATTCACCACATAGAAACCAGGTAAATGCCCAGTATTTTTGTTTACACTTATTGGTCTGTATCCAGTAATGTCCAATAAACATTTAACAAGCTTAGTAGCTCCTGGATTAAAACTATGAACTGTAATTCATTGCGGGCCGCCAGAAATGTTTCTGCGGGCCACCATTGGCCCCCAGGCCACACTTTGAGAACCAATGCTTTATGTCATTTCAAGGGCAAAATATCTACAATTTGTAGCTTGTGCCAATTAATCTGGAAGACAAAAATTGTTTGGTGGATAACTCAAAATTAAAGTCGGTTTCATTCTCATTCATTGTCACACGGTGCATTAATTGGTGAGGAAACTATGGCAACCCTGATTGTTAAAATCTGATGTAAAGATAATGTAGGAACAAAAACACAGTCGCAACTATTTTTTCAACAGACAAAAAGGCACCAGAGAATGTCTAAGTCTTGAGTGAACATCAATAAGTATGGATGTTTCGAAGCAGAAAGGAAATTGCCCCCTGCCAAAACACTTATGCTGCTGTTGGTGTTCAATCAAGCAAGGACTATTGAAATGCAAATGTTAATGATGGTGAAGGAGGACAATCACTCTCACACGGAGAAAGCCAGTGTCAACATATTTAGACATAAACTAAGCGAAAACAAGCCATATTGGATCCGTTTACCTTCAATACAATCTGAAATGGACCCGTAACTGTTGAGACAGGTCACAACATGCTCCGAGATAAGAAATCAGTGTGCAGGCAAACAGAGGAGCATCTTTACAGACATTACTTTTGCAAAAGTCCATACTTTTAAGCAATGGGACATGGGCTGTGTAATCATTTTGAGATTTATTCCTCCTCCGAAGACTGCCAATATCAAAAGAGCTAAATTCATGGAGCAGTGAGTGTATATATCGGTTCAGTCAATGAGTTTTGGGGGAGTTAAAAAAGTGCCTGAAGTCGCTACTCGTCTCAAATCTGTGAAGTTAAATTGCAGCCTCGGTACAAATTAAAGAGACCACTGTAATTACAAGTCGACTCATGACTGTGTTTGCATGTTTTACATCCCTTAAAGCGGACCTAGACCGGAAGTTCAAAATAACGATGTTTTTTAGTGTGTATCTGCATCATTACCTTGTTTAAGAAGCCCTGAAGGTTCTAAACAAACAGTTCAGCCTTTGCTGAGAACGCTGTGTTGTATTGTAATCTCAGGCTCAGCGAGATCTCTGAAAAAACCCAGTCCGGTTACGTAAACAACGGTTCTCTGGAACAGCAGATCGTCCTGCTCCGGGCACTAGTCCGGGCACATCCGGTTGCGTACATTGAACCGCAGAAGAAGAATAACGTCCGTTGTGGAGGTCTTTCACGGGCGTCAGTGTCTTCTGACTCTGGGTCTGACTCCGGGTCAAAGTCATAAAAGGGACTGTGGCGGGGAGTCGTGACGAAACTATTTTAAACATTGTTAAAACAATGTTTTGATAATGAGTAGCAGTGCATCCACCGTTCCAGAGGGGGGAGCTGCGCTTCTGAGAGCGAGTGTGCTGAATATGTCACTTCCGGGTATTGGCCAATCACAAGACAGTTGGGAAGCCGGGGTGAGAGTTGAGTCTGAAATATCGCGGCTGGGGAACAGCGTCAGAAAAGAGGATTTCTATCGGCTCGTTTACAGCAACTAGGAGGTTTTTGACCACAAAAACAAGTTAATGTATGTAAGTAGACCTCTATAACTGACATATATGTGCAACAGGACCACTCTGTTGTGAGCTTTAACTAAAAATTATACATACTTAGCTTCGCCGCCAACCATGTGGATTTTTTTTTTCCCGAGATTTCTCGATACTGTACAATAAAAGTGACAGGGGAAAAAGTTGCAAAGAGATGGTTTCATTTTCATGAAGCCACAACTAACGCAACCCTGACAGCCAAGATTTGATTTATTCATTCTCCGGGTATTCTGTTAAGAAGACAAACGAGAGTATAAATGCGTGCTGGGAGAAGGATAATGTGACTCCTTCATGCAATAATACGGCTGGATGTTCCATACCTGCCTTTACAGACACACAAAATAGCAAAAAAAAAAACTATCCCTGCCACCTACACATTTACTCCTGCACAAACAAACCTAAACGTGATGGATGACCTCAAGTCTATATGAGATTTGATTTTCATAGTGGTGAATAAATAAGAACTAATGGCAGCCAGAAAGGTAGAATACAATCATTTGCTAATGGCATGCTTTAGAAAAACTGCTGGTCTTTTCTTAATCGGCAACAGCAGAGCTCGTTTGTCAATGCAATGAACGTCTGATAGTGGAAATGTTCTGACAGGCATGTACGGAGTCGTACACAACAAATACCACTTCCTCCTGAGGTGTGTATATCTATCATACTCCTCAGAGTTGTCATTAATGTTTCAAATGATGTTATACTCTATAACATGATGATGAAGATGATGTATGGGTGTTTTCCAACACCAGCCCACAAAAATAATATAATTCCCAGCGACAATTATTGACATTTTTGACGATTAAATTGCCTGAGAAAATACACCTCAAACAATATAAACACATCTGAGAGAGAGAGAGAAATTTAACCAAATGTTCTTTTATTAATTCCATTCTTATCAGCAAGTTGATTAAAAATCAATGAGATAATTAGAAAGTGGATGAGAGTGGGCGAGACGGCTTGTAAAAAATTGGCCTGGCAGAGCAGACTGGTAGAGGTGAAGGAGAACTCATTGTCAATAAATATTTATATTGTTTTCTTGTAAAACTGATGATATATCAAGAACATGCAAAAAAAAAAAAAGTACTTGTTTTGTCCAGAAATGTTAGAAAAATCTCTCTCTCAAGAAGCTGCAATCACAGTCGTTCATTTAATCTCGGGTAAATCGCAAGTGATTATTTTTAATAACAGTTGAATGAACAAATGGCATGAATTGTTGCATCTCCAATAGCAACTGGAGGGAAACAAGGGGGAGTAAGGAGTATTGAAGGACACGGGTCTGGAGAGGTGGTAAGCAAGAGGAGAGATTCTGAGATAGAGAGAAGAGGTAAACAAGTAAAGAGGGTGAGAGGGATTAAGCAGGAGGAGAGGGGATGGATGTGGTCTGCCTCCACCTCCCTTTAGGCCAGAATTTTATCTCCAGCCCCAGACTGGCAGCGGCACGCCAGAGAGACCCGACGACCAGGCATGATTCAGGACTCGGGCTGTGCCCACAGACACACACCGCCGATTGCAAGAAGCTGATAGTGACCGCAAACACACAGACACATTCATACACTTACTGTATAGGTCTTTTACAAATGAGTCAGTGGAAAGCCCACAAACATGTACACAGTATATACACAAAAACGTAGTTATGGTTTAGAAATCAACACAACATGTAAGCAAACCACATCCACATGATGCAAAGTTCTGTTTTTAAATCTACCCAGGAATACAATTAAAATGAAATAATCCCACTGACACCTGTTGACTGGATTTTTTAAAATCAAATTCACTGTAAAATAGCGTTGTTTAATGTAAATAGAAATGTGCTTTTCAGAAGATCAACTAATTAAATTAAAGCAATGAAATATCACGTGTAAATCTGCAAACTTAATTGCTGGTGTCAATTTAGTGAGCCATGAATAATAATTTCCAAAATATCCAACAGCAAAAACAAAAGACAATACCAAAAAAAAAAAACAGCTAAATTATTTTTATTCTTTCCTATACTTAATACACCCTTCGTTGCTTGGTTTCACCTCTGTTCAGATTAATTTATGATTAGTCGTGTGATAATAATTAACTCTGTTGTTCGTGGTGTTGTATATTTAAGGCCTGGCCTATGATGTCCCCAACTACCAGGCCCACAGACAATATTTTATTGATAATCAGAGTTTGAAAGATCTTTTATCTCGAAAAAAAATGCTTTACGTCATATGGTACGACAAAAATTTGAGTCAAAATTCTCCCAGCTTGTGCACGGCCACCTGTCTCTCTCTCTCGAGCCGTACTTCCCAACCACAAAAGACACTCGAACTTCAAAAGAATGGATATGCAACCTATTTGTGAACAAACCAGGAGACTGCCAGTGTTCTGGACTAAGTTTAAACCAGAATATCCAGAAAATTGGGGACGGCTGGTATTTAGGGACAACATGACCCTTAGATTGAAATACCCCTGTGTTTAATTCTGTCTATTGAACTTTTGTGCGTTGAAGTCATATCCATTAATCTCACCCACATTCCATTTTCCAAAAATGGTGTATTTCAAAACCACAGATTGCATTAAGATGATTGATAATCACAAGCTAACAGATTTCAATAAGCAAGAGTGGCTGCTGCAGGCATATTTACTCAAGGGTAAACTTCATTCTTTTATGCCTCTCAGTAAATGTCACACCCAACAGGACACAAGCATTTTGAGGCCGAATAACATTTACTACCGATCCATCATCCGCCATCCATGAGGTGACTCAAGCGGAGTTCAGTTTGGAAAGTTTAGATTAGATTCCCTGACTATTATCACACAAGGAAAACAACAGAATTAATCGAATTCCTCAGAGTCATGCAGGGCGCGATTGCCAATTGTGAGTGTCACCTAAAAGTAATACAGGAGGTCATAATGTAAACAATACTTATGTTCATGGTCACATAATATATCCTATTTATCCAAGTTTAACTAGTTCCCTGGTGTCCTAATGATCATGTCTGCACCACAGCAGTTTAATCACCCTGCCAAAACAGCCCAAAACAGCTCTGTTTAGTAGTATCTCTTTAAAAAAAAAGTAAAACGAAACTTAAGGGACAGGAAATGACATCAGCAACAGAGGCTTCTGGGAGCTAGCAGCAGTTAGCATTTGTAAAAGTGATCATTTGCAGGCTAGAGCAGGCACACTGCCGTCATATATAAAATGCATCCACTGGACAGATAAATCCTCTGAGGCTGGAAGTTTGTGTAGAACTCTGTGCTGCACTGTGGAGCCAAGAATAGAACTTTTTGCGGACTTTGCGGACTTCCGGTTTTCGGATGCCGTTGCCCTCGCCAGCATTCTCGCATGTTTAAGGGACAAAGTGGAGCTCCGCGAGAATAATTCCAGGAATTTAGCATCTTGTGACGTCTCAGTGAGCGCGAAAGTCAACATCGTGTGTTCCATCTCCTGTACTTAGACTGAGGAGGAACACAAAAACACGAGTGAGTCATCTGTTTTTCACACTTTGGCAACTGGTAGGGCCACCAGGGTCCCAAATATAAGTATTAAAATGATCAAAAAGTTGATTTTGCATAATGTGGGACCTTTAAATGACTAATGAGCCATGTGACACATCTTGAAAGCAGGGAGTCCAAAAAAAGCTGCAACCTCCACATCCACAGCAACAGATAACAGCCCTGAAAGTGACGCAGTAGCCGCCCCCAAAAGAGCCATCTGAGGTTCAGAGGTTGCCTGGTCAGTATCGATACCCACCGGCCCCCCCAGTCTTCTGAATTCTATTCATTGACTGTGACAGGCAGCCTGTCGATACCACGCGGCGGTCAGAGCAGATGCCTAATCCAGCAACCGATCGATGGCGAGATAAGGACGCGCTGACTGCTGGGGTCGCTCGCACAAAGCAAACACCTTTTTTTTTTTTTTTGCCTTTTTATTCCCTCTCCCCAGTTTATTTCAAAGATGGCAGCACAGCTAAAGAAAGGCAAGACAGATAAACATGCTGAATACGAATGACGCGAAAGGAAAAGGACATGCGGCGAGGTCTTTTTGTTGTAGGCGGTGAATGCGAAGGGAGGGAAACGTTCAAATGGAACTTGTGAAGGGTCCATAAACGCCGCTGCTGCTGCTGCTGGAGCTGCACATTTCGTCAACCGATGCAACTCCTTCACCACAAGCCAAACGACCTGGTGCCGTCAGCTCTTTGTCTGATCTTTTGGTCGCCATATATCCTGAGTCAGCATTGGCCACAGGAATGGAACAGAGAGTGTGTGTGTGTGTGTGTGTGTGTGTGTGTGTGTGTGAGGACAGGAAAAGACTGAGTGGACATTACAGTAGTGGTGACTGAAACACTCTATGACAGGCAGGCGAACAGAGGGCCACACACACACACACACACACACACACACACACACACACACACACACACACACACACACACGGCACAGAATTTAAACAATCTCTCTTTTCACCTTTTTACACGACACCTTTCAAATTCTTTGAGGTGTTGAAAATCCGGGAGAATAGAAAAAGTTCTCACCATTAAAATATTTTCTGCAAGGTTTTCTCTCTCCATCTCTTTTATAGTCTATCACTGCAGCTGGTTCAGTCTCACAGGAGGGAAACTCATTCCTTTTTTTCTTTAAAAAAAAAAATACATCCTGAATACATGAGCATTGCCATGTTTCCATCAGTCAAAGCGAAAAGCTTTGGGGAAAATTACTTTCATTACTCTGCCGTGTCACGACGTCCTCTTGATGTAAGAGCTAATCAAACTAGATCCACAGCACAGAAGTGACCGGAATATGAATTCTTAAGCTGTTGCATCTTCTCATCAAACCTGACATTAAGATTTCACATGACCCCGAACCAATGTTTTTATGGCTTTTTGATGAAGCCTTGTCAGAGTGACCTTGGGAAGCTGCTCAGTGTAGTTTGTTCCTCATCTGTAAACATCTGTTCTCTAGCATATAATCGAAAAAAAAAAAAAAAAAAAAAACATGCACTCTTCTCTGGACACAGTCTCCTGTAAGACTGTGATTGGTCTTTTCCAACCAGGCCTTTAAGTGACTTTGGCAATTTCGTCTCCCACCCATAACATAACCTTTCAAAATTGCAGTGCAAATGACTATGTTTATGCATGAATCTCAAATTGCACCCTGGGGACAAAAATCAATCTCTCTTTCTGTGACTGACGGTTGTTTAGAGAGTCCAGGGCTTTGGGGAGGAGGATTCATCTCTTTGGCCTTTCACCTGCAGTTCAACGTGGAGCACTGCCAACGAAGACGAGTGGACCAAAAGCTGTTTGCTGAAGTAGTCACAGGGAAAACCTAAAAGGGATTTAGTTTGTTCTTTTCTCCAACACTTTCGTTAATTTACTTTTCAAGTATGTGAAGACATGCTGGCAGCTACGGCTCAACACAGCACAGAGCTCAAAGCATCTATCTCTCCGCCGCTTGTAGCGAGAAACCTGTCGCCCAAGGCTCGCAAAGGCTACACATGACTTACAATCAAGTTGTGAAACAGAAACTATGGGTGAATTCCAATTCCTTGCTTAACCCTCAATCTCATAAATGCACGCTCCCGCTAGTGCAAGTGCTGTCCCGATTCTCAGAAAAATTAAGTTGAGGGCCGAGTTTAAGGGCTGTATGGCCCTCAATATTGAGATTTTCCAAGACCACCCTTGGGAGCAAGGGCTACCCAGAATGCTTTGCGTGTTTTCACATAACAAAGATGGCGCCGAAGGGAAACCATTGTATTATCTTAGTTTAGGCCCATATTATGGATTACTGACGTCATTGTTGCGTAACATTTATTCTTATTTTACGCTCTTTTGTCAATAGCCGGCCGGTGCGGACAATCGATCGTTTGCTATCGTTTGATTTTCAATAAGCCGTGGTGTGTGGTAACTGTCAGCTGAATATCATCTTATAACTGACAACCTAATAACTTGACTGACAAACAGATCCTAATAAATAATTGTGACGTATATGTGTTCTTCTTCTTTTTTGGAGTTGACAGACTGGACGCAGCTTTCGCGTTATTCTGCCCCCCACAGTCTGAAGACGTATCTGCATTTAAGGGGTGTCCCATTTCTAAGTGACAAAATAACCCTCAACACTTGGTTTTGAGGGCCAGTTAAGATTAAGGGTTGAGCTTGAGGGTTAAGATAGGAATTGGCCCTATAAGAAAGTCACATATGGCTACCAATTTTGCTTTTTTTTTTCCTTCCCTAATGGTAATTCAGCGGTAGATTACAGTGCACTGTAACGCTGTGGGCAAACCACTGCCACTTGATTTATATGGGTAGCAGTGGAGGAGGGCGATGAATGACAGCAGGGGGAAATAGTATGGCACATTTGAAGACTGAATTACATTTTGTACAAAAAAAAAAAGAAGAAAAAAGTCGAGTTAACTTAAGCTTGGCTCAGGGCGATGTGCGTGGGCTCGCACAATCATGTGGGGAAATTTAAATAAGTTGGAATCAGCTCCCAAATTTGATCTATGACAGTGACGGCAAAGCAAATGTTGCCGTAGCTTTAGGCTAAAACCGCGCCGACAGGAGGGGAAGCCACTTAGCATATTTTGGGGAGTCAAGCGTAGTGTGGTTTTTGCTCAAAATGCCGTAAGTGCTGATCTGCAAAATTATTGTCCCATAAATTACTGTTTTGCTACACCTTGTTGTCGGCAGATGCAGTTTCACACCAGTTAATGAAGCTCTAACATGACATTCAAAACTCCCCGTGTGAGGTAACTGAAATAAAGATCGCATTACGAGGAGTCGTTGGGCTCATTGTGATCTGGGGTCTTTGCAGTTGCTGTGAGTGACAACAACGGTCACGCACAGCACGATCTCTCTCCGAGCAATCACATGTAGTGGAAAAAAAATGCAGTGTGACATAGGGAATCGTGCTTGGAACCAGACTTGATTTAACTCGGTTCCGTGCGTACAAGTGGACTGCCGAGCGTTTCCTGAAGCATGTACTGTGAACAGCTCTTGGACTGTGGACTCAAATGTCCGGTACGTACTGTAGGAAGAGGGTTGGCGGGCATTATCAGGAGACCATTTCACACTTGGCAATTGCTTGGCTGTTCATCGTGAGTTTTAATGTTGGCACCACACATTAGGCTGAAAAATCTGGTGTGAACTAGACCTCACAGAAAAACTCACTCTGGCGCGCACAGTATGTACGACCTTTTGATGACGGAATTCACAGATTCAGTTCCGAATCCTGTGGCTGAATATTTATAGCACATATATTTTTTAAAAGTTTTAAAGTAAAAATCCTTTACCAAAAAAAATCTACCACATTAATGTTTCATGAAGTTTTGTGTTTAACTCTGTTTTCTTGTATCTCTCAATGGATGAATACATAATTAGAGATCAGTTCAGTTAAAATTTGTGCCCATCTGCATTTGCAGTCTCTCGACTGACCCTAACGCAGGTTTGTCGCCCACTGACGAGGTGAAAACCATTATTCTGACCCCTCTCCTATTTCCTCTCCCTTTCTTACACATTTAGTCATGCCCTTCTTCAGATAAAATGTGAAGGCATACAAATACCCTGACCTTCAATGCACCCATGGGGTTTGTGAGTGTTGCTTGTTCCATCTCCCACCATCTTTCTCCCCCGTTTTTTCTCACTGCCTCAGCCACCAGCAGAGGAGGGTGAAAAGGTCGGTCCCAGCAGGCTTGGCCACAGCCACTGCAGCTGCCTGTCATCAGTCCATGAAGGCACCACGCTAATAGACTTCCCCCACTCTTTTCTTGTCAAACAAATGGCCCGACCATGGTTCCTCCTGAGAGAAGAGCCATGTCATAATCGATGCAGCTACTCACGTATATCACTCCCTCCCCTTCCTTCCCTCCCTCTCTCAGTTGAGCTGAAATGCACACAAGAAGGAACCACAGGTCTGAAATAGTCAGTAAAACTTCAATCCCCACGAGTACTCAAACTAATTGTAAATTGACATATACGCATGTATACTAATTAACTTTGCCCACTTCTTACTAATCACCGTGCAACCTCACTTTGTGTCCCCGGTAAGTCCCTCCCCCTTTCAAGTCTATCTTGTTTTCCTTTGCAATCGGCTGCGGTCTTCCGCGGCACACTTCCCTAATTAAACACAGGCAAAAAAATTCGAGAACACTAACTCAAATCCAATTACAGGCGTGATGAACCACATGTGTCCCCGTGGCGACGAGCCTGGCCAGGTTCCCCAAAAGAAAACAACAGATTAACAACAAGCCTGATTGAAATGGCAGGCTTTCAAACAACATTTGTTCCTATTGGAGCAGAGCTATACAAAACATACTCCCATTGGGCTAAAAAATAATAAGCAGAGCAAAGTGTACTCCAGAATGTCGAGGGAAAGGGTGTTTCACATACTGATGCACCGTCCCCAAGTTTATTGTTAAAAGGCGCATTTTAATGTAGTGTGCATGAGTATGCACACTTTCCACTCCTTTTTTGAATAGTGATGATTAAGCCAAATCAACCACTAATTTCAAAAGAGCAATTTCACATGATGGTGATTTTAATAAAGAGGTCGGATTACCCAGCCCAGTAGAAGTTTGCACTGTTAAAATAACACAAAACGCAATTACAATTAGGACCAAATACATTAAAGCGGACCTAGACCGGAAGTTCCAATAAACACTGTTTTTTAGTGTGTATCTGCGTCATTACCTTGTTTAAGAAGCCCTGAAGGTTCTAAAGAAACAGTTCAGCCACTGCTGAGAATGCTGTGTTTTATTGTAATGTCGGGGCTCAGCGAGATCTCTGAAAAAACCCGGTCCGGTTACGTAAACACCGGTTTTCCGGAACAGCAGATCGGACTCGTGCTCCGGCCACTAGTCCTGGCACATCCGGTTGCGTACATTGAACCGCAGAAGAAGAATAACGTCCGTTGTGGAGGTGTTTCACGAGTGACAGTGTCTTCTGACTCCGGGTCAAAGTCATAAAAGAGACTGTGGCGGGGAGTCGTGAAGAAGCTATTTTTAAACAATGTTAAAACAATGTTTTGATAAAGAGTAGCAGTGCATCCACCGTTCCAGAGGGGGGAGCGGCGCTTCTGAGAGCGGGTGTACTTCCGGGTACTGGCCAATCACAAGAGTCTGTCTTCTGGGTGAGAGAGTTGAGTCTCAAATCTCGCGGCTGGGAAACACCGTCAGAAAAGAGGATTTCTATCGGCTCGTTTACAGCAACTAGTGGGTTTTTGACCATCACCCTGTGATGGAAAAAACAAAAACAAAAAAAACCCTCTTTCTCATGATCAACTGTAGATTGTGGAATAACGTGCCTTATATTCAAACAGTAAAGGCCTGAGTGTAACAGAGGGGAAACCTGCCGAGCACACACTTTGGTTATAACACACGGATTTGAGACCTTATTAGCCTCTTTGCTTGAGCATCGAGTGTATGTGTGCAGAGCACTTCAGAAGGCGCTGGGCAAACTCACCGAGGGAGCGTGTGGATCGCTTGCTACGACGAGTCAAAAATAATCACAGGCTCAAACTTAAATAGTCCTAGAGGGACGGGACACACTTGAGACAACACACTGGGTCATAGCATGTTTAATCGAAAAAGTTAGTGTGACCAGCCAAAAACTTTCACCTTCAATGTCACTCGTTTTCGTTTGATGTCGAGAGAGAAAACAACATCGAGGAATGAAGAAGAGGGAGGACCAAAAGGAACAAAAGGAAAATGCAAATAAACTATGGCTCGAGAACTTGCATGTGTACTGTATGAATAACACAAAAGGGATGCAGAGAGTGTGTCTGGGTATATACCTCTGCATTGAAATGCGGGATTTAAAAATTCATATCCAAACCTGTGAAAAGCGAGGACAAGTGAATGATGAGTGCACTCAACTCTCGCCTATCCTTTGGGAATTCGAAAAAAGGAACCGAGGTTTCTCTCTTTGTACAAAGTGAGAGAAGTGACAGGGTGTCGGTGTGAAAAAAAAATACAATGATAAGTGGCCCTGAAGGTCAAGAGAGAAACTGAGGGAAAAAAAAGGAGAGCGATTGTTCAACCTAAACTCCCAGAGATACCTGCCAATCATGTGAACAAAATGTGCTTACCTGAGCATATTATGTAAAAAAAAAAAAAAGTAGTCAATTTTTAATGACACAAGGGACAGAGGAGCTAAGCAGATTACAATGCTGCAATGAAAGGGTTAAAGGGACATTGTTCTTTAAGAGAAGAGAGGAGAAGAGAGGTCACTATGTCTCACATGTCAATTTGGCTTTATTAGCTCAGGAACGTAGAGGGGCCTGGATAGGAAGAGAGAAAATGTCCAATGGGGAAGAGAGGGCGATCTTAGAATTAAAAGGAAGCTCTTGATGTATCTTGCTCCAAGGCTGTCTTTACTTCCTGACTTAATTTAGTATTTTTGCACACAGCACACAAGGAAGATCAACTGGTGGGGCAGGGAGAGGAGGGAGAGTTGAGAAATCAGAGAGGATGTGCAACACACAGAATTAAGTAAGAAGTTAAACAACACAGGTTAAACATAAGGAACAATAGTGTTTAAAATGTGAAAAGGAAAATTAAAGGTGCCATATGTAAGAATGTGGCCAAAAACAGTTACTACATCCAAATTCAAAATACCAAGGTCTTTTAGGTTTCGTTTTCTGACGTAACTGGCAACCTGTGGTTGCTCGGCAGCTGAGACTCTACTGACTGCAATGATTGATTGACGGCGGTAGGTGGCGCCACATGCCAAAACATTTCAAAACATAAACATGATTTGAAGTATGCAAAATGTTTTTTTTAATGCAAATATTTTGCCTGTACTGTTGTTGTTGGTGAGTTCAGTTTGTTATATGAACATTATTCCTGAGTCTCTGTGACATATTGGGAGGATTTTATGGCCAGTTGATTTAGATTTATTACATAATGCACCCATTCATTTATTGGTTGCAACTCAATGAAATCAACTTTTTCACTTAAGAGATGCAGACTAGCAGACTAAAGGACCTGTACGTACACAGCAAGAAAACAGAGATGTGTGTTCTTATTCTCCGGGTGACAAGAACAAGAGCTAAGTTCTGGCAAGAACATTTCATACTTCACGAGAAACTCAAGTGCAGAACTCCTGGGAAGTCCTCTGTGCCCACTCCAAATTTCTGGCCAATCACACAACAGTTGTCAGACACCACACAAGAAAAAAAAAAAAGTTCTACCCAGATGATGTGTCAAGAACATCTGCAAGAAAATAATTCCGTCAGCCCTTGGAGAGAGAGAGAGAGAACACATTTCTGTGTTCCCCGAGTATGTACAGGCCTTAACCCACATACATGTAGGAACATAACTGCACCCACACACTCGTCAAAGTTCTTCTTTTTACACTTTATTCCGGAATGAATTAGAGCCACGCAGAGTGGAGTCGTGGCGAGCACTGTTGCCTTGCAGATAGAAGACCGCGTGGGTTTTCCTCCCACAGTCCAAAAAAACCATGCAGAGGTTAATTGAACACTCTAAAATCGCCCGGAGGTGTGAATGTGACAGTGAATGTGTCTGCGTGTTGGCCCTGTGATGGACTGGCAACCTGTCCACGGTGCACTCAGCTGGGATTGGCTCCAGCGGGCCCCTGTGACCCTCATGTGGAGGATAAAGCGTAGACAATGAATGAATGAATGGATTATAATTTGATATGGTGCTGATATGGTAGTTTTCACCTTCTTTAAAAAACCATAGAAGAAGACACACACCCAACACACGATTTATAAGTACCCATCCCTCATGACACACATTCATTTCCATAAATTCCACTCCGTCCTCAAAATCCTTTCGTTTTAGCAGAAGGACATCTAAACACAAACGCACACCTGCATCCACACAACACACACTTACACCGGACATATTCACACGTGTGCATAGATTTATGACCAATGCAAATCCCCTTCCCCCGTGCGGGCAGATTGCAGTGACCGCAGACATAGCGAGACAGAAAAGGGTAATATCTTCCACCGTGGGATAAGTGGATACCAAGACTGCCTGGCTCCCTTATCATTTTCTGTCTACTCTCCTCATTTCCTCCATTCCTCCACTGTCCTTTACTCTCCTTGCCACCTTTAATATATATTGTGTTGTGCTCCTTGTGTAAATGCAGGGAAAAGCCAGTATTCACTCATCCAGTCTTAAATGTACAGCTACCTATTTATAGACGAAACTATATGCAACAGGTTAAGTAACCAATAACAGCAGAGTCACGACTCAAACACAAAGGCACTACATTACAGGGCATGGGATAGAAGAAGGACAATGACGGAGAGAAAGTGGGAGCTTATGGGAGCAAAAATGTCAACTGATCCACTCGCGGTGGACTGAATAAAATGTATTATGGAGAGAGAGAGGATTACATTTCACTGGTGCCTCACCACCCCCCACTCAATAGAAAACGTAGTGTGACAAGTCTGCATGATATCAGTTTGTACAAAAAAAATGAAACACCGCCAGCTTAGGAAGATAAGATCACATTGACTTGCCATGATTATCGCTTTTGTGTGTGTGTGTGTGTGCCTATTCTTAAGCAAAACAGAGACTTTATTCAATGACAGGTGAAGGTTTAATACAAAACCTCCCACTGCAACTTTTCTTGTCCTCGTTTTTTCCCTCCCTCTTCAGCATAATTCCAATCCTCAGTATCCAGTCTGCCTTTGACCTATGCAGGCAAGGTGGGACCAATCGGTAGAAAATGCTCTCTGCGCACCAACTGTCAAGTTCCCCTTTACCTCAACTCTCGTCTTGCTCTCTTTTGCCCTGTCTTTCCTCGACTCAGATCACCTGAGAGGCAGCAGAAGGTTTTTTTTTTTATAATAAGCAGAGTGGTAGAATGTGCCAAATATGACTGATTATCAGATTTTTCTTCTCCAAAATTCACTCAATCAAGTTACCAATAATGACACCCAAAATCTATCTATAATGTACATTTGTCTCATTTAATTGTACAACAATAGTTTGTATCACATATTTGCCCCTGCCACCAATAATGCAATCAATGCTTAAGACGGTTATAGTCCACAGAATGACAATATCAGTATCACAGTGTTGTCGTACTATACGTTTCTCTTCAGCAGGCTAGATTTTGCAGCCCGCCCTTGTCTTCTGTCTTTATGATAGATGGAGGTGACACAGAATGAAGAAGAAGAGGAAAAGATGGATAAATAACATTCTGAACTGAGTCACTGATAAAAACAGACCAAGGTCTTGACCTTAGTAGGCTGATTTCACCTGATCAATACCAAACTTTAAAAAGACTTCCATCCCAGAGTAGCATTGCTGCTGGACCCCAAACTACCTTAACTTGCTCAAAGAAACTTTGTTCTCTCGGTCACCAGAACGTGACCGACTGTTTCTCCTTTTCCAGTTGCAAAAAATCTGGAGGGGATTTAGAAGAACTGCGCCAAAGCAGAAGATGTGATAATCAGTCAAGTTCCATCGAAATCGGCTGAATCGGATCCTCACATCGCTCATCCTAGATCCAGTAATGAGACGATGAGGTCATGTGTCTTTCTTTTTTTTTTTTTTTTCCAGGTTTATAATGATGGTTATGGTGCCCAGTCCTCCACAGCTGCAGATATTCATAGACAAAATGTAAATAGGTCGACCTAAAATCATTTTGACATTTGACATATTCCTACTAGTGTTATTGTGCATAATATGACAAGACCAGCACCTAATAATAGCTTTAGAGGAACGTCAGAGGCTTAACGTATGGTATTTTTGGGAAGTCGTCACAAATCAGTGTTCTGCGAGCTGATATTACACATGTAGGTATTAGCGTAACAGCTGAATTGTGCATTTCTGTGTAATTCCAATGTCTTTAAATGTGTGTTCTGAGTGAGAGCCTTCGCAGACTGACCTATTTTCCTCCTTATTTCACTTTCCTCTGACTGGCATTTGTAACAATAATCCCACTTCTTTTGTTATCAGCCGTGAGACGGAAACGGCGATTTTCATCTATTCCATTTATTAACGTGCGTATTGCGGTCGTGTTGGCGGTCAGCGAGCATGCATTAGCGGCATGATATTGATGTTCCCAGGTGTAAAACATGGCCAGATTTCCCCATCAGCCTTCACTCTCACATTTAACATTTCATGATTGGAGGCCCACCCACAGGATATTTCAGGAAACTTAGGAAAAGGGTGGAATGTCCCACATCAAATCCACCTGCTCCCCATGAGGTGTGACATATGACATCGCCCCCCGCAAACCATAGCCATCAAACACACAAATGCATGCACGCACATGGAAATATACAAACTCCATAATGCGTCCCCCTAGCTGTGACATTAACAGCTATGTAAATATAGCATAAATGTGCCTCTTCACAGACATAAATATGCACATACACACACACACAAATATCCACATACGCTAATCTACCCTCCGAGTCTGCCTAAAGTCAATTAAAACCTCTCACAGCTGTGTTCTACCCCCAGGATTAGTTGCGACTTGGACACACAAACATACAAACAACGGAGCCATATGCAGATTTTTACGCACAATTTCAACAGTGCCAGGCACACGTGTTTGTTTAAACGATACACCGAGATGCAGGTGTACCAGCAAAAAGCAGCACTAACACAGAAAATAAAAGCACATTTGCATTACCGTGACTTTACTCAGTTAAAAAAAAGTTCATAAAAGAGAGAAATCCAGCTTTGGTTGAATTATACATCTAACAAATTCAACCCGCAGGTGCGACACTATTCAGGACTTTACTGCAAAAAAAAAAGATTTATATAAGCCATGACTTATTTCATTCAAGCCTTCAGTGGGAGTATATCACTTAAAATGTTCTTAGAGTTGACAAGCTGATGAGCTCATGAGCACGGACGTGACCTTGCTCAATTTCACTAAAGGTTTGGTGGCTAATCTTACCATGGTAAAATATCGGAGGGGTGCAACTGGTATTACTGAGCTAATCCTCTAATTTTATGACTTATCTGTATTCATTACACCTGTATAATAAGTTACCATTACAGTTGTGCTGTAGAAACCCCACTGTATTACAACTAAATTGTTCACGTTCATCATAAAGAGCCAAACAAGTGACGAGCAACTATTTATCCCTGAAAAACCAGGGAACTGAAAAGTAGATATATGGTAAAGGCTATATGACAAAAACAGCCACATCTGCTGTATTTAAAGGAGTGTAAACAAACCCCCTTATAATTTTTGATTCAAATGAAGCCCACAGCAATGCGAGCCGAGCGACGTACATTGTGCTCACGCGGGGGTTCTCTCTGTAGCAGAAGAGCCGCCAGACTCCCCCCCCCCGGTTTATAAACAGCAACAGTCTTCTAGCACACGGAGGCAATGAGGCGCCGCCAAAAAGAATTTCACTCATAACACACTACAGCACATTTTTTATGCGCGTGTGTGTTTCGGCGAGTGTGTATGTGCTTTTCACATGAACACATACACACACAGAGATGCACACATTCTGTGTTAAGCCGCAATAAACCACTGAAGCAGTTGAAAGGCAGTTTGGCAAGGCTTCTATGCTATAGCTGAGAAGAGTAGAAAAGGGAAATGTCCTGCCAGCCTATTCCCCTATTCATCAATCCACTGAGCCTTGTCCTCCTAACCCAGACTAATGGAGGACGGATGGTGCATAAAAGACAGACATGCCTTGATTCATACAGTTCCAATGAATTCCCAGGCTGGCTGCAAGCGCGATACGTTAAATGATATTGAGGATCAGCAATGCACAGGGACTAGAATATTTAACGTGAGGACATAAGGTAGGAAACACGAGTTTACGTAGAACAACACTGGCATATTCATGTTGTCTTTGACTGTGGGCCTTCAAGACAAAGTAGGCTGTTTCGGCTTAGTCCAGTGTCAGAACACATTATGCCCCGCTGATGATTATTCATCAAACAGATGGGAAAGTATAAATATTAATCCGTGATTTTACATAGTGGGGGACCTGGTGTGTGTTTCTACACTGCACATATTCCCGAGGCTTGTAATTCCTGTGTACTCGCTTATTGTAAGCAAATAGAGCATAAATATTACAATGTCTCATGCAAATAAGAATTTAACTTCACACACACACACACACACAAGGGAGGTAAGGTAGGTAGGGGACACAGCAGGCACAGAAAAATGTGGGATTTCAGCAGAAAATCCTCTGCCCATACTTGGTCTAAATAATTGAACACAATACAGTGGGTGCAAATGGCTCCAATTATCAAACAAAACCTGAAAGAGAACGTGATAAGAGAAAGTGGGCATGTTGAGTAAAAGGAAAGACTGGGATTCGATGACTAGGACGTGACGGAGCCGATTGGCGGATACAGAAAAAAAATGAGCAGAGCCATTCCACGAATCCCAAGAACTTCAAAACTTTCCTATCTTTATGATCCTCAATGCACATTTGACCAATAGCCAACATATGAACACTGCAAACTAAAAGCACAGGGGGAAATAAAACATATTGACACTCCAACAGATCATTAGGTTACCTATTAACAACACTAACAAAAGGGCACAACAACTGCAGCAAAGTAGTGAGTGCCTCCCTTTATATTGATTATGAATCCATATATTGATTTGGGTTTGGCGGCTCCTGTAAGTAATCCATACTATTGATCACGAGTCAGTGCAGCCAGTATGAGCTATTGCTCTCAAAACTACAATCTGACATGAGATGTAATATGAATCAATACCTTACTCCAGCGCAGCAGGTAATCAAACGTGAAAAATTAAAGAAAAATGCATGCATGTGCCACGTAACCGCAATCAGTGTCCCGCAACAACCAAATCAATGAGCTGCGATTCTGGCGAGACGTTGGCGACTGAGAAATCGTGTGCCTTTTGCCTCATCTTCAAAAGTCTACGAGGCCCCCGTATCTGCTCAGATAAAAGCCAGATCAATACACGCGTATAATGCCTGTGTTCATCGTTTGAAAAATGCAGACTGTCGGTGTGTTTTTGTTCCCCCCACGGGCATACCGGCGAATGTGCAGAGAGAAGCTACGGCGATCGATAAACAGTTGAATTTTCATATACAGTAAGTGCCTATTGTGGGTGATGTGTGGAATTAGATCATAAAATCAAGTACGAAATGAGGTGCGTTTAGACTGGAGCGATTGCAAGTAAATATTCCTCAATCTTTATTTCTATTTTCCTAAAAGAAAAAAAAAAAAAAAAACAACAACTGCTGCCAGTTCAAAAATGAAAACACCATTAAAATATCAGCCCATGCAGAGTTGAAAGACACATTTTTCCAACAGCTAAAATCTCCTCACATCAAGCGAGCCGCCGCCGCTATTCTCGTCTCACTGACCAACAAACTACAGCCATAGATTTTCCCGCATTAAAACGAGCTGCATTTGCTTTTCTCAGCATGAACCAAATGCAGGAGAAAAATGCAGGAGAAAAATGTCCAGCAAGTGTCCAGATGGATTATGTAGAAGCTCCGTGGTCTCACAGAGAAACACACGGTTCCGTGTCACATCTCAGTCACGTCTGTCTCACTGCCTTTAAACCAGGTAACAAGGCAGCAATTGCAATAAACCGGGCAGATGATTGATCAACCAGATGCTGAAATCATGGGGAGTGGGTGTGGGATGAAGCAATGATGATTTGAAGAGATGAGAGCAGAATGGCAGTTAGGTATGTGTGTGTGTGTGTGTGTGTGTGTGTGTGTGTGTGTGTGTGTGTGTGTGTGTGTGTGTGTGTGTGTGTGTGTGTGTGTGTGTGTGTGTGTGTGTGTGTGTGTGTGTTTTGGAGTTATGTTAATTCCTTTTCAGGTGAATAGAAAGCCATACAGACTACAAAATCTCATTATTCTGGGCTGTCATAGACTCTGTCTCCTCTTCCAGATGGGTTGATTTTATCCTCCCCCCTCCTCCCTCACTCTCCCTTCCTCCCCCTTCCCTCTATATCCAATCTCTGGTTTTAAATAACTTGTTTCTGCATGGATAGACTGGAATCATATTCATGGTGACACGCGACAGGTTTGTTTTTTCTGAAATTAATTTCCATGACAAGAACACGCGATTGCATTAATGAGTTTTTATTGCTTATTGATCACACATCGAGAGAACCACCGTAGGAGCGTTTTGTATGCATTAGGCAGTGATTGGTCCTTTATGACAGCTGCTGTCTGTGTGGGGCAGTTTACATGATATCCAGAGCCTGGATATTAATTTGAGTAAATTCAATTGCATAGAAGAAGAAGATATGGTCTGACATGTTAGCTCATAATGAATACAGGCAGCTGAAACTCAGTATTCAGGATAAAGCTTCGAGCTGTGGTTTCAAGTTACAACTGTGCTGGGAGAATTACAATTAGCTTCGGCTGACAGTTTTTTTTTCCACTTACTTTTTCCCAATTTGCTACATGGTGTGGGCTCAAGTGTGGATTCATCATCCAGTGCTTTTATGACCTTCCTCATATATAATTGCAGATATAAAGGTTTATTCGAAAAAAGGGAAAAACAATACTTGAGGCATGGGAATGAAGGACAGACTAAATGCCAAGTGTCTACAGTGACCTGAAACTACCGTTAAAAGAGTGAATACGCAGTGATTTCATGCCACGGGCAGTCATGATGACCAGATATATATATTCTAAATAGGCTGAGGGTGACGTTAAAGCCACTGGTTCTGTGTCTAATTGGTAAACCAAAAACAGTATTGGACATTTCAGACTGGCAGACTGGTATTGCGATGATAATTTTAAGGAGTGACCTTGACTTACAATCAATCCTGAGGGGATAACAATGCAATCCTGCGAAGAGATTTCACTCGCAACCTCTAAATGTCAGTCACATTTAAAGGATCAACAAAGACTCTTGGCTATATCATTTATCAAATCTCTATCCGATTTTGTTGCAGTAGGCTGCGGAGGCTGGAATTCACAGGTTATTAAAATAATCACGTTCTGGGATCGCAGCTCTTTTCACTGAGCACCTCTCATCAGATGAGCAAGGACAGATGCCCTCTTTTCATATATTCAACAGATGACCTCAGGCAATCGCTCCACCTGCGCAACTCTCTGCTGATATTGATACATATGTTCTATTTCTTCTCTTTTTTTTCCCGACCTTTTTCCTTTTGCTTGGGTTTCATTGCAGCATAGGGAGTTTTTGTCAAAAAGAGCCAGTATGCAGAGTAGGTGTAGAAGAATCGTCTCTCTACTGGCCTTATCTGTCAAAGTCTTTTGTCACTTTTTAAACTGCCTTATTCTAGCTGAAATCTGCCCATGATGGGACAAATTTAGTTGTCTTTTCGAAAAAATGTGGTTTAAAGGTCCCATATTATATCCCATTTCTCCAAGTTGTCAGTAGTTCCCTGGTGTCCTAATGACCTAATGAACATGTCTTTGACATGCTTTGATCAAAATATCATAAGAATGAAGCACCACAGCAGTTCAATCACCCTGTCAAAACAGCCCTGTTCAGAACGCTCTGTTTAGTAGTATCTCTTTAACAAAAAAAAGGAAAAAAAAACAAGTGAAACGAAACTTAAGGGACCGGTAATGAC
Source organism: Microchirus variegatus (assembly GCF_963457635.1). Taxonomy (NCBI): domain Eukaryota; kingdom Metazoa; phylum Chordata; class Actinopteri; order Pleuronectiformes; family Soleidae; genus Microchirus; species Microchirus variegatus. The sequence goes on along the minus strand of NC_139814.1, from coordinate 17,673,765 downwards.
ATCAGCCACAGAGGCTAATGGGAGCTAACAGTAGTTAGCATTTGGAAAAGTGATCATTTGCAGGCTCAAGCATGCACATTGCTGTCATATATAACATGTATCCACTGGACAGATAAATCCTCTGAGGCTGGAAGTTTGTGTAGGACTCTGTGCTGCACTGTGGAGACGAGAATATAACTTTTTGCGGAATTCTGCGATCTTCCAGTTATCAGATGATGTTGCCCTCGCCAGCACTCGCATGTTTTACGGAAAAAGCGGAGCTCCACGAGACAAGAATTCCAGGAATTTAGCTAGCATCGCGTGACATCCCAAGGAGCGCGGAAGTCAACATCGCTAGTATTATCTCCTGTGCTTAGACTGAGGTAAAATAGTAGGGCCTCCAGAGTCCCAAATATAAGGATTTAAATTATTAAAAAGTTGATTTTGCATAATATGGGACCTTTAAGGTTTTAATGGAATTGTTGATATAGGACATATTTTAGATATTTTAGTCTGGATCACAGAGGAGGCTAACCGACTGACCTGAGATAATCTTTAGTGGTGAAGAGCGTTGCATTGAATAGAACAGCAGAAACACAAACATTCTCATTCGTGTGATGGCATAAAATGACAATGAATGTATGACCGCTGGACCTGGAGCATTTTTTTCCTGGAGGATCCTCACTGCCCGTGGTGAGGATCCTCCAGGAAGAGAGGAATTAGAAGAGGGATTAAAAACACATCCCTCCCTTCAGAGGCTAATCAAACATGCACCCTCTCATCTTTCTCATCCAAGTTGTTCACTGACATAGGTTGAAAGCTCCTGAATTGGTTTGTGTGGACTCGCATGCCAACTAGCACAATACCACCGAGCATATGATTTGACACGTAACCAACATTAAAACGAAACCAAATGCACGAGTATGGACAATGGAGTATCATGGACCACGTAGAAAATAACAGCATGGGGGCTCATTTGGGATACACATTGATTTGTATCCTGTGTTAAGGATTTCCTTGGGAGTGTTTCTCTGCAAAGTCCCTGAACACAACACCACAGAAAGCCTCAACACCACATAGCTCATTTCAGTCCTCTGCCGTTTGTGTAATGGCTTTTCTCGCTAAGCAGAAGTTGTTGTAATCGACATTAAATATGCATGTTCAAAGAGGAACAGAGAGCAATTCATTTACTTAACAATAAGCAGCAACGCAAAGGGTTAGACATTTGATGGGGCATTCCCCAGTGGGCCGTAGTCGCGGCAGACGTGTCCAAATGTCAGAGTAGTAAAAGCACAGGTGTAAATAATCAAATTAACGACGAGTTAATTGAAAGAGTTCAAATAGTTTTCGCTTCCTGGGAGTCAGGGGTCCATGCTGGGTCAGAGTCAGCGTTAATGTGATCAGCAACACCTGTGCTTTTATCTGCTAAGACATGTGGAATATGTCCACTGTAAAATGAGCCAATGGCGTAGAACCATGGATGTATAATATGAACTGGATAGAGCACTGCCCCCCCTCTGCCTTGAAGACAATTTTTACATGGTGGCCACTGTGGGTACTGCAACAGAAAACCCCATGGAGCCCAGAAGTAATTTTCCCATTGACCGCAATAGTAAAAGAGACGCCTGTAAAAGACACCTCAAGACATGGACATGGGCTTTTATAGATCTTTATATGGTAGTGACACTACTGTGCATGCTCTATGGGCCCCATAACCTGGAAATAAAGGCGGAAGTCAAAAACTTTTTTTGGCATATGCGCTGAGTGAGCAGCTTCATAGGAATGAACGGAAGCGAAGGGGCGGTGCTCTATCCAGTTCATTTAATACACCCATGAGTAGAACTTCTTAGTATACGATCATGTATGAATTGTTGTATTTAATTACTCCAGAATGAGCCTTTTGCATCTACATCAGGAGGTGAGTCAGTTCTATGAAGGCCACCATTTTGACCACAATGGACAAACTAAACCGTTTTTGTGTTCTCTCTCTGATGGTAACTGAACACCACATGGGTTCCTCAACACACTTGGAAGGAAACGGTGAAGAGGAAGTGTAACATACACCTTCCAATGTTGAAAATAATAGAACAAAAGTAGAAAACCACCGATTATTACCTTCATATTTACTAGGGGTGGGTCAAATATTTTAATAAACCAATTAAGTCCCTGTTAGTTTACTAGTTTTCTTAATACTTACTAATTTACCTGGCTGAAGAAGAGGGACAGTAGGATAATGGCAGGGGGAAAGCTACATTAAGAAATGCTCCATCCACGTTCAATACATTGACTTTATGCACGTTGTTCTCTACTTTGTGAATAAATAAACGGGAATCCTGCACTTTTCACAGACATTTTGTTTTTCAATAAGACAGAAAACATGACGTGATGTCACATGTCATGATATACGTCATAATATTATTAGTGGACCATGGAATCCAACCCCTATATGTATAGTATGTACACCTGCATATTTTAATGAAACATTTTGCCACATCTTGCGGTTATTCCTCTTTACATTCTCCCCATTAACATCAACTGAACATCCTTGAAAAAAAAAAAAAAGAAAACTTAGTTTATAGATTACAATGGCTAATTTGCTGCCCACTGAACCTGAATTAATTTAAGTAATGGGTGCCTAAACGGTCCATACATCCCAGTGATAAGCCCTCCCTCGTCACTGAGCTATTACGCCCTCATTTTATAAGCAGCACAGAAGACGAAGGCTTCTTCTGTCTGTCAGGACTCACGGATAACTGTGAGGATCACTAATATTTAACTCATGTCTGATGAAAAAAGGTAACGAAATCATGGGGCTGAAATATTAGTTGCATACAGAGATCGGCATTTGTTCTGCATGGTAAATAACCACATTCACATCCTGTATGCGTGTGTGTGTGTGTGCGCGCGTTTCTACTGAGAGTGTCCTTGTTCCTCTCATCATGAAATGCATTATGCTCAGAAACAAGAAAGCATTGAAACACCCGATGAAATAAAACAAAGACACTATCCGTAATGGAGGTCACGAGTGGCTAATATCCACACACTTCTAATTAAACACAAAATCACAAAATGGATTTGCTGTGTGCACTGTGTGCCTCTGCCTGTGCCTGTGCGAGAACATTTGGCAAAAAAAAAAATGTTTCTCACAGTGCAATTTACTGGTCCAGCGAGACATTTTAATTTCAACTGAAGAGTTTTGTTATTCAGAGTCTCTTGCATGTGTGTGTGTGTGTGTGTGTGTGTGTGTGTATGAATGGCGTGCAGCGAACAAGAGATTAAAAGAGAGTGTCAAACTGTATTGAGATGAGTCAGAAGGGGGGGATTAGTGAGGGGTTATAAGTCTGTTGTAGGAGTTGAGGCCTTTTTAGCTCAAGATCAGACAGAAGGCAGCTCTACAGCCAAATCACTCACTGCCTTCTTCTTCCCACACGCTTCTTCTTATCGTCGTTGCAGTATAATGACTACTGCACATGCACGATTATGGTGCCAGACAGTGCAGTAAATGGGGGGGGGGGTGAAAAAAAAAGTGCTTTAATTGTTGAGTACAACTTGCATGCATATGCAAAAAAAAAAAAAACGGGAGGGATACGTTAGTCAGACAGTGATTATTGTGTACACACACAGACTAAACTGATGTAGTGACAGTGATGTGATAAAAGGTATAATTTCACTGAACGAAACAAATCACTGGAACAAAACGGGGGGGGGGGGGGGGGGGAGACGCTTCCCTTGTCTCGCAACTACACAGGAATGACACTGCAACAATCATTAACCCTGTCCAGACATGAGTCGAACGCACTGTAATTGACAGGATAAGTGACACTGTTGTCAGTGTTTATTAATGTTTAAAGCCCCGCATTGAATATTTAAGAAGGAAACGTAATGGGTCCGTTTTTGTTGCTACCATTAGCTCGCAAAGAGCCAGTCGGTTGCGTCTCTTACACAAATGCAAATACACACACACACACACATGTATCCCCCACATAAGGACATGCATAAATGCATCTCACACCTCCTGTGTGAGTCGGTAAATGAAATGATGAGAGTGTGACCGATGAGAGCAGGACAACGTTAGCACTCTCCAGCCAATGTTTCAAATCAAATCAAAAAATGAGAGCAACCACTGTGGAATTGGCCTCTTTTCGTGAGTTAGACTTCATTATTTAAAGCGGACCTAGACCGGAAGTTACGATTAAAGCTGTTTTTTAGTGTGTATCTGCGTCATTACCTTGTTTAAGAAGCCCTGAAGGAACCGCAGAAGAACGTCCGTTGTGGAGGTGTTTCACGAGCATCAGTGTCTTCTGACTCTGGGTCAAAGTCATAAAAGGGACTGCGGCTGGGAGTCGTGGCGAAACCATTTTTAAACATTGTTAGAACGATGTTTTGATCACGAGTAGCAGTGCATCCACCGTTCCAGAGGGGGGAGCTGCGCTTCTGAAAGCGGGTGTGCTGAATATGTCACTTCCGGCTACTGGCCAATCACAAGACAGTTGTGGGAATCCGGGGTGAGAGTCGAGTCTGAAATATTGCGGCTGGGAAACAGCGTCAGAAAAGAGGATTTCTATCGGCTCGTTTACAGCAACTAGGAGGTTTTTGACCATAAAAACAAGTTAATGTATGTAAGTAGACCTCCATAACTGACATATATGTGCAACAGGACCACTCTATGTGAGCTTTAAAGACATGTGACTCTCAAGCTGCTTTTTTTTTTCCTTTATGACAGTGCGTTCACCACCCAGTCACATATGACACTCGTATTAAGGAAATTGCTACATGTCACCGACTGAAATGTGGAGACAAGACTATATTCAGACATTCACCTTTATGCTCCGAATATGGACCGGGTTACGGTTGGGGGAAGGTTTACAATTTACGGTTGTGCAAATGACAAGAATGTGACCGCATTTGCGATTGCAATGCGCACAGATATGATGGAACATCCTGCCAGGGAGGAGACGAGGAGGATGGGGATGACACATCATTTCATTTAAAGAGCTAACATAGCCAAGCATATACACACACACACACAGAAGACACACACAAACGTGCAGTGTGCAAAAAAAAAAAAAACATGAATGAGATTTGGCTGCCAGCCAACGGAAGATATCACGCATTACTCACTGGCTGAATCCAGACTCTATAAAAAGGGTAAAATATATTGAACACAGGTGTCATAACATGGTACATGGTCCATGGTAACATGGACAACGTGGTATGACAAATAAATTGATTGCAAACTGCAGGAGACAAGAAAATCCAGTGAAACTATAGAGAATTCTCTCTGACCAAACAAACACATTTGACCTTTTCAGTCAGAGCAAAAAAAAAAACTGCAAGACAAAAATGATGATAAAGCCAAAATGTTGGCTTTAAAGAAAACAGAGACTGAAAAGACATCTTGAAAAAAAACATTGCCTGTCTGTCCATGTCTGCGTTAATACTGACTATACCCTTTTTTTTTTTTTCCATGCAAGTGTTGGATTGTGCATTTTAAATGATCCCAGGAAGAGATCTTAAGATATGTGGGCAGATTAGTCTGACTCAATTAGCTGAGAGTCTCCTTCTCCCTTAAAGACACACACACACACACACACACACACACACACACACACACACACACACACACACACACACACACACACACACACACACACACACACACACACACACACACACACACACACACACACACACACACACACACACACACACACACACACACACACACACACACACACACACACACACACACACACACACACACACAGCAGAACACCGACACATTAGTGACTTAAGAACACACCGACACAAGACCAAGGCGGCAGTAGTTAATAGATGTATGCTTTGATCGGCAACCCATTAAACCTTGTTCACACATGGCTGTCCTTTATCACCAAGGTGATATTTCTATACAGGCCTCGACAGAAACGGTTATTTTAAGAGTTAGCGGTGATGTAAGGCGACGTACAGCATCTCATTTTCTGCTTTCAGGGAATCCATTATCCGTCATGAAGTGGATCACTCACATTCAAGCATAATATGAGGAGCCAAAAGAAGGGTATCAGTTACTGACAGCCATCCATCATGACAATTCTGATGACATAGGTTGTACAAATGATCTTTAATCTGCGATGAGAGGGGTGCAATCTTAGGGATGATTGGTACAAATCCATTTACTTTTTTTTTTTTTATTAACAGTATAGCAAGATTTAAATGAAAGCAATAATGAAGCAAAGGGGGACACGCGTCAGTCAGTCATTCTGAGCTCAGATTTGATTTAGTTCATGCTTCAGTCACATCATTACTTCCTGTGGAGGACCTTTAGAGTAATATACTGTAACTTGGATGGAAATAAGGCATGGAGAATCACTTGCCAAAGATAAAAAAAAAGCACAGAAAAGAAATCCTCTTTAGCCGCACGCCCCCCAGAAACTGGAGTGTGGTTAAGCACTGCTCATAAATATGCGATGATTGAATCCTCAAAGCCAGAGTCGAGTCACTAGGCAAAATAAAATTTAAAAAACTATATATATATATATATATATAAATATAGGGAGTGTTTTTTTTTTCGTGACACAGCTCCAGGAGTGAGCAACGTTGGCAAATACACTTCATCTGAACAGTGGCTAATACATTCAGCCGCTGAATAGTTATCATCCCTCTTATATTCTCATCATCCTACATTGTCATCAGACTCTGAAGCTTATTCATCCAACAAACTCCCAGATGAGCTGAAGTGCACTTACGCTGATTCCAGCCATCATTTACTAGTTTCATGGTATTCACTGTAAAATAAAAATGAAAAAAAAAAATAACTACAAAAACGGCAACTTAAAGCTATTTTATTTTACTTTTTTTTTTTGCTTCCGAGTGACAGAAGATGGACATTTCTATAGAGTCGTATGCACTTGCCAGAGCAGACAACAGATGTACGGCTGCACACAGACTGAAGACTGAAGACAGGCACATAGGTGCCTTCGTAGCTTGCAGGAGTTTCACAGCACTAGCATTACATTTAAAAAATATATATATTTTTTAAAGGCAGCCAGCTTGTTACCATAGCAGCAGGTCAGCACAATACACATCAAAACATTTAAAAAATAATACACAAGACAAAACAAAAGGAAGGGGAAAACAGCATGAGATCTACACGGGGATCAACACCTGTAAAAGTGAGAGGACTGAACAGCTGTATACAGCGGTACGTATGACACGTATCCCCACTCAAACAATGTAATCTGACTTCTGTCTGTGTGTGTGTGTGTGTAGAGTTTGTCTCCTTACATTTCACTTTGCCGAATGGACCCGAGCCAAAAAAGGCATCATAAACATACACAGCCGAAGAACACAGGCGACGAGATGTTAGAATACAAACGCGTGACTGAGGGATGCCTCAAAATGAAACTAACAGTATAATCCTGCATCTCCCACACTAGATAATAACACGGCTTCCTCCACACGTAGAGAGGACAGATATAATCGTCTATTGGAGTGGTAGAATATTCAATGAGCGGAGCAAAAATGATGAAAAGATTAAGCATTTACAGAAGATGCAAATACATGTGCACTCTGCAGCTTTGAGTGCGGCAGAGGAAACAATGTGAAACAAAGGGAAAACACACACACACAGCATAGAACACCAGTGAGAATAGAAACTTGTGACAAATATGGGCACAGGGGGGGGGGAAACACTGGAAAATGGCTGAGTTATCACTGATAGTCTGTGGCTGCTGCAACACATCTCTATCTATTCCTTGATTGGTGTCATGAGGTGCTAAGAAGAAGGAAGAAGTGAAGGAAAGGCAAATTGGAGAAGTTATATCGAATCGTGAGAAAGTCCGGTGAGCTCGGCATGACTTTGTGAAGCATGCTACTTCCGACAGGTCCACTAACACCTTCTCGTGGTGCAGCATGGCAAAGTCGTTTCCACCGTCCTTTCCTTATCCTTCCTCCCACATGCACACCCCCTGCTAATCTATCCATCTCACACAGACAAGACAGACCCCGGGTTGCCTGTAGACGTAAACGCCTTCCAATCATGTTATCGTGGCTAACCGCAAAGTCAGTACCGAGGGAAGGGGAAAGAAAAAAAGTGAGTGAGTGAGAGAAATGGGTATCGATTTGATCAGATATACTGCTGTTTTCGCCGTGTTCAGCACCTTAACAACTCGGACGAAAAGGAGGCAAGGAGGAGTCTGGGTGGAGTGTTTATAAGAAAGTAATAACAATGAATAAGAAATGCACTGGTCTGATGTTGCTTTAAAAAGAAATTTAGTACTTTATCTTCATGTACATTAAGTTTAGAAAGGAGAATAAAGTAGATGAATTAGTTCCAACCTCAAACTACAACGTCAGCTACCAAACCCCCAAAAAATTAATTCAAGTTGTGAAAAATTCATGACAAATATTATTTCAGTGCAGGATCTGGACCAATGATATGTGCATGTAACTGAGGGTATGTGTGTGTGTGTGTGTGTTTATGGGTCAGAGCTGTCTCCCTCTGGCAGTGTGACAGCCATATGACTGGTCATAATTGCCTGCTCCACTCAACCCAGTGAGGGGTTATAATGCCAGCAGCCTCTTATTCCTTCTGATACATTTTGCTGCCCAGCTCTGACAGTGGCCCTCACTCTGGCCTTCAGCAAGTGCAGCACACACACACCCACATGAGACAGGAAGGAGGCAGGCAGTATCCTCCATCGCTGCACTGCCGGGCACATGCGTACATGCTTTCATGGGGGAAAAAGACAGGTCTAAACATATTTACACAACGATTCATGTCGTCGGAAAACCTGCGCCCTCATCCCTCTCGATAATTATTTACAGCCATTTAACTTCGCCTTAAGGAAGAATTAAGAACCACACGTTTGCCGGGAGCGTTTATATGCACGTTAACGAATGCCTTCCACTGTCTTTTTCGCCGTGAAGTTGGGTGTAAAAATTTACAAGATGATCTTCTCGCGGACGTTTCTTAATAGCGTTTCATATATAGCGGTCTCTAAATGTCGTGAATAAATGACTCCTGATTTAGTTTGAGTAGAAGTGAGTGTCCCATAAACTACGCTTGTAAAATCGGTATTCGAGTAAGATATTTAGTGACTTGTCCATCTAGGTTTACAGAAGGTGAGCAATTAAAAGTAATAGTAAATAACGACGTCAGATCAATTTTAGAGATACTTTGATGTTTGAAAGCGAGTCTGCTCCACTTCCATTGGCACGCAGAAACCATGAGACCCAATAGTCCCTGTGTTCCCAAGTGATCGCCAGAGATTGGCACCATCTAATTATATTCTGAGGTAGTCTATCCCTTAAAGGTACCAGGGTGCTATTCCACAAAGAGCACTGTTCTGAATCTCACAAGTCTACAGCATGCTAGATTTAGGATCACCAGTTAAATTGGGTCCGGGAGAAAGGTGCTGATGGTGTCGAGAAGAGATTGGGCTGCTATGATACTGGAACCGCAAGGGGAATTAAAATGCTGTCAGGCCTCAAGCAATAAAACCTATCTAAGCATCACTGGGGATTTTCTTCTCCACTAGAGCACATTTAGAGAATGTCATACAGTATTAATGGTTGATTTTAACCATTAGTGTACTAAAAGGGCCGGTATGTGTGAGGTTATGTTGTAACTATACTGTAAATATATTTGTTAACACAAGAGAGGCTGAGGCTTTTACTGTAATGTGAATATTCCAAGCAAGTGTGAGTTTCCATTAGGTATGCTACCAAAATAACAGTACATCCTTCCCTAGTATGGTAGAGTCTGGGCAGAGTGAGACCGGCTAGCTATGTCACTCACGATTTGCGACTCATGTTTCTTCAACGCCTGCAGTCTATTCTCATACAAAAAAAAAAAGAGCTGCTGGATGTCCTCCATTGTTGTGTGATATTGTCATTCCTTGGCAAGCGTGCCCGTCAGGCACAGCCCACACCCCCCGCCCACCAAGCAAAGGCACCGTTTCTCAGTTGAAACGCAAGCCTGACCTCGGGGGCTTTGCTATTCCAAATCACAGCCTACTGCACCGAACTGAACCGTGTCATGATGGAAAGACAACATTTGTGTGAGTGAGTGAGAACGAGAGCAATACACTCACAGTGGGGAAAGTGCTGATTCATAAGAAGAACAATTGAAAAAAAAAATGCAGGGCAAGCGTAGGCAGTTATGTTCCTGCACAGCAAAGATCCCACCGTGGAGACGTTGCGCATGTAAAAACACAGAGGCTGCGGTGTAAAATAAGGTGAATGGCAATGACAGCTGTAATATATACTTGTAAAGTTTACTGGACACAACTGCAAACACACTATCTGGCAATGTGTCTATGCACACAAGACACAGAATGAGCCATTTTTTGAGGGTTGGGGTTTCTAACTCACCAGATACACAAAAAGTCTGTATACAGTCTGTGCCATGTGCAGTTTAATGTGTTTTACAATCATTTAATGCCTTACAAAAGATCAGAATTCATACAATCCAGATGTATTTTTTTAACTACATATAGCCCAAATCAGTCGGACATGCGACTGACACGTTGGCAAGTCTGCGTCTCGCACAGCCTCAGCTTTACATTGGCCACCAAACAATTCAATTAGATCTTTTACAGCCTATTTTACGGCAAAACAAACCACCTCAATGTCAACAGAGTGCACTCCTGGGAGTGGTTTGAGCACATAGATAATGTGAAACAAATCAGAGCTCCAGCTATCATTTTGGTGTTTTAAGCGTCAATTTAACACACGACCCACCAAGAGGGATGTTGGCGCTATCCGTTTGTGTGGTTCGTAAGGACGCAAAACAACCCTGCACCACACTGTACAGCATATGGCTTTGATTAATGCAACCATTCGCCTTCTGTTGTGCAGCATTCGATTCGTAATACAGGATGACAACGTTTTTGGACTTTGCTTACAATGCCGCCTCTACATGTTCTAATTCCAAGCATAATACCGGATTAGCACAAACTGTACATAGCAGCGTGACTCAAGAAAGAAAATGATGACACTTACGCAACATTAATCACCCATCTATCAATCAGTGTTAGTCTATTTAGCTGTCACTTCAAATACACGATTACAAAGTACATGTTTGCTTCCATGTTAAAGATGCCGATTAGTTACAGATTTTAAAGGATAAGTGTGTCATGCTGGCTCTGTCTGTGGAAGACGAGGGTGTGCGAATGTGCTGCTGCAAACATCTCTTCTGCCAGCATGATACACAAATACAGTTCAGAAAAACTACTCAGTATGTTTACGTGCACAGGTTAATCCAGCTAAGGTCATAGTCCGACTAAGACAGGCAACTGGACAACTTGCAAAGACATGTATGCATGCAGATGAGAATTATACGTCTGACTCCGCCTCTGCAGGTGGCGCTGTATCTCTCTATAAGCGAGTGCTATTGAATCAGTTTCCTGTTGACCTTTACATCACAGGTGAACTGTACGTTTCTATATGTTTTTTTTCAGTTATTTACAGTATTTTATTGTTCTATATATTTATATTGTTTTATAATGTGGGTTCTTTACAGTGTAATGTACTTTTTTTTTACCAAGTTTATATAGTTTTTTAAAGCTATTTACAGTATTTTATTGTTCTTTACATTTATATTTTCACATACTTTTTTAATTAAAAGGTGTTTCCATGGTATTTCATTCATTTTGAAAAAAATATATATTTTGAACTCATACGTTTTTCGTTGGTGTCAGATTATTTGTAACATAATGGTGATGAACACTGGTTGGAAGGGCCCACTGGGGATTTTTGCTTAGGGCCCCTACAGACTCTAGAATCGCCTCTGCCTGCTGTACATGTTTTTCATGATACAAACGAGATTGAGCGTGGCTCTCGTGGTTGCTGTGTTGTCCGAACAAGGACCCCGCTGTCTTTGGAAAATCCTTCTGATGTTGGTGCATGCGCAGAACACCAAGTTTGATTCCAGTCCGTCTAAGCGTATACATGCAGGAGTAATCGGACTATGAATTGCATTATCCTGGTATGTTAAAGCGACTAATGACTTACATGTTTACATGACATGAAGAAAACCAGAAAATCAGACTTTTAAACACACCGACCGGTGGAACGCAGTATATTGATGGACACATACAGGCCCTTGTGTGTATTTGCAAATGTAGATGTAACATGACATGAGCAAGCAGAATACTTAACAGGCACCCAGAGGCCTCTCACACAAAGTTTAATTACATTGCCCGTCTCTGCAACCCTCTCATTTTATCTACCTGTTTAATTGCCGCGAAGGTAGCGGGAGGGCCACATGATGACGCAGCCTCTGGTCACAGTGTTTGGTGAGGGAGAGCGTAAATTATAAAGCACTAAAGCATCTCTGAAGGAACCACTGTCTGGCTCCAAAGACCTATGTCTCTCTGTGATGTTTTAAGAAAATCAGAGTTGCGTTATTAACTTCAATAACTCATGTAAGACATTTAAAGCTCCACAGCCAAAGCCTATTTGTTTTGCTGACACTGTTTTCTTGCTTTCCACCTTATTGTTTTCCATGTGAATTAATCTGTTCAATATCTCCAGAGATGGTAGATGGTGAACACGGGACCCACAATGGACCAATAAACAGTTACGTTTTAAAGCCATAACAACCTGCAACTATGCATACTTATTGTGGGATGCTGCATCAGAAAAAGGTAGGAAATAACTAACTAATGAACTTGGAATTGTTATTAAAAGGTACCTATGCTAATTCAAACCTGACCAACAATGGTCCCATTAAGCATAAATAAATACATCCTATGCATGGTATGTTTGAGTTTGAAGTGAAAATTGCTGCTATTCCACTATAATGAAACATTCTGTATTCAGAGCTGCTTCCCAGTTGCTTTTGTAACTTACTCTCGACCCATCCTGGGAGTAAACCTAACACCACTTTGCTTCATAGCAGTGATGATGACTACTGTCCCTTAGCTGCATTATTCAACAAAAAAGTGATGGATGCAAAGAGAGGCGTACACATGCACCTGGTTTGCCATGGATCGCAAAAAACCAAGCCAAACACCGGTCAAAGTGTAATGTAGAACTGCACCTGATGAATGTAGAGAAATAGCAACACATATCAGATATAATGGCCTAAAGGGAAATAACTAGGGCTTCTTGCAAAGCCAACATTCAGTCAGCCTAAATAAAGACACTTTCCCTCTCACACACACAGTCACTTTTGTATAGCTATTTAGGGGACACATGCACTTGTTAGCGGGTAAAAAAGACACACACAAAGGAGACAGAAGAGCAATCAAATGCCCTTAGATTGTGGCATGAGAGAGAAGTGTCACCTTGATGCTCAAAAGAGCTACTTGATCACACAGTTACACACATTGCGATGATGCACCACTCACACATGCTGCAAGGTCCAGGCCTCTATGCAAGTTGAAAATAGAAGTTTGGTTGGTGGTGTTGCCAGTGAAGCAGATGAGAGTTGGCATGTGCCAGTACCCACTGTATTTGTCCTGCCCCTATTATGTTTTCCCTCTAATGTCCCCCTCTACAGTAGTTCCCCCAGGCTGCGCTGGGCTGGGCTGTAATAGTTATGAAGTCCAAGTTAATGACATGGCTGGAGTCTGCCAGTCCCAGCATTCGTGACATATTTGCACACTGCCTATAAGAGGAAGTCCAGCCTTGGAGGTATTTTGGATTCAACAGTGCTGGATGTTCTTTGACAACAACAAAACAAAACATGTTTCTTTGCTCGGTCTTCACAAAAAGCTCAAAAACACCAAGCGAAAAACTGGTCAAAACTTTTAAAATACTATAGTATAATGACCTGTGTTCTACAGCTCTGGTTTCAGCCTTTATAATTCATTATTCTTCTCTTCCATTGTATCCGTCTACATAAATAATGCAAGAAAAGATGGGCTCACAACTGAGACAAAAGGCACACAATGACCTCCATTTAAATATCCTAACATGCATAGAAACATAAAAATGCATCAGGCACCGCTGTGATTTGAGTAATCGTCTCAATGGCAAATCGTCTGTACTGTCAAATAACCCAGCATGCCTCTGGGATGAAGTTCCACATGTCCACTTAGTTTGCTACAAAAATCACACAAAAGCCGCAGCGCCGAGTAGCCACTGGACTTTGGGGGGTTTTTACACACACATGGCTAACCCTACATGCCAGCATAGCACACACCAGAAACAAGTCCAGGGTGCTTCCATCTGCTTAGGAAGAGCACAGCATTCCACTTGTTGTCCTGCAACATTGCAGTCGTGTTCCTTCCTCTAGGAGTATTCCATCACAAACTCAGATGGGCCGCATTTTCAAACATTTTCCACTTCCATTAGCAATCTTAAACCAGCAATTTGCATAAAATACACCTAAACAGAATCTCAAATACTGTTTTCTTATTAAAAATATACAGCAGCATTTGTTTCTCTTTGAAAGAAGACCCACGGGCCATACTTTGAATTAGCTGGCTCTATATGGACCTGTAATGAAGGCTGATGGGTGTCACTGTGCTGATGCAGTAGAGCCTGCGCCCGCCTATCATCTATCTGCTTGTACTGTAGGTGAACTGCAAACTCCAACAACATTGCAAATCATAAATATTCATTTTTAAATTCCACTCCATACTCTCCGTACTATTTTTCACAATAAGGCACAATGTTAAAAAATATTAAAAAAGAATGGATTCAGGAAACAGAAATGATTCATGGAGTACTTCTACTTATGTGTTTGTGACATACACGACTGATATAGAATTATAGACATTGTAATTATTGCCTCGAATAAAATAGACATTGAAACTGTGGTGAAAGATCATTTCCACTGTGTTTCCACAACGCAGGCAGTGTGGACACTCATAGCATGTTAACATGTGCACCTTAATGAAAAGCAACACACATTTGCCACACATGCATTCGGTGTGTTATGGCAAATACAATAATTGAGAGATGGATAAGACCCACAACAAGAGAGAGACAGAAATTAAAATGGCATGAGAGAATAAAAAGGAAATACTTGTACAGTAAGTTGCAAAGAAAGAGACGAGAAGATGCAATCATGAGAACATGTCTGCTCGGGCTATCCTCGTGGGCCTTCCTTCCTGTACTGCTGCACAAAGTCGCGGTTTCCCCTCCCCAAGGGATACACGTTAAGAAAAGCATGACATCAAAAGCAAATATTACTGCTGGGACTCAGCCAGTCAACAAACAACAGCACAAGTATGCACACACACACACACACATTTGCACTTCTGCAGTACCGTTATGAGAACACTCATTGAGTTAGTGCATTAACTTAACCCCGAAATGTAACCATCGAGTTTAAATGAGTAACTGTCATCATAACATGAACCTATTTCTGTGTGGAAACCAGGTGTGTGGGAGCAGGGCATCATCTAAAACATGCAGGGGCAGGGGTCCCTGAGAGTCAGGAGTGGGTTACTATCATAACCTTATGCACTGGCTCAACACTCGCCAACTATTTTGATAATCAATAAATTGTGAGTTTTAGGATGTTGATATTTTAAGGTTTGGGGAAGGAACCATGCTATGAATTAAGAACATAACCAACAGGTATGACAATAATCAGCCCTAACACACACACACACACATGCATATAAAATGTGCTGAGAAAACACTTTCTGGTAAGATTTGCTGTAAACACTTGTTGCAGTAAGTGCTATTTGTTGTATTGTGGCAGTTTCTGCAATGTCAAAGCAATTCTTCTGTTTTGTTTTCTCTCCCTCCTCATCCTTCTGAACCACCCAACCTGTCTTTATCTCAAGCATCCTTTTACTTTGTGTGCCAAAATGCTTGCATGATTAATTAATCGTCATTAAATTAATGAAGCCTATTTCTGTATCTTTTGTTGTTTGCTGTTCACTTTCTTCTAGCCTTAGCCTTTTCACAAGCCCAGACATGCTTATAGACAAACCCCAAACCAAAATGGCACCCAGTGCAAATATTGACACAGTCACTTGAGGCCTTGCCAAATGCATGCCGCCCCGGTGACAGAGGCATCTGTGACTCCAAACGAAGCATGGCAGAGCATACGAAATGGGGGGGGGGGTGAGGGGGGCGAATTGTCACGCACTGAAGAGAGGAACAAAGATGATACTTGACCTGACAAGTGCTCTCATAACCAAATACATGAATGGAACCTGATGGTTCCATTCATGTATTTGTCCAACAAAAACGCACGCTTAATTTGCAGTGTGTCCAGCTATGATGAAACAGGTTCAGACAAATTTAAAAAAGACCTACACAATGATAATGTAATGAAATGGCAGACGAGGAGTAGAGAGCAGGGAGCTTGTTAGGAAAAAGGCCAGCAAGGGGATGAAGTGTGTGTGTTTATGACTAAGGGCATGACAGGATGGGGGTGTTGTAGGAACAATGGCCCAGCCAAAGTGCAGTGATCCAGGCAAGACCAAGCTGTATCCTTGCCTCTGGTCCACATGCACCATTTAAAATGCATGCATGTGTGCACACATACGCGCACACACAGTTTGATCACTTTGCATATTTTATTCCTCCCCCCCCCCAAGGTGCGCGTGTCATTTGTGCTTGCACATTTTTGTCCAGTTTGAGTGAAAGTGAGATATGGAATAGAGAACGAGAGAGGAGAAAGATTTAGCATTGCCAGCATTATTGCATGACACGTGGGCGGATATGGAAGACGTTATTAGTATCACATTTACAGGCCTTATAAAACTGCCAAAGAACTGGGTGTTTTTCATACATCTTCAGCAGATACGCGTCACACTTTAATTCCAGTTGCATTTCCAGAAGCTACGCAGATGATCATTCAAAGACAGCACAGTGAATTACTTGCGGCCTCATTTCTGTGTCCCATTTAACCTTCCTGTTTCTGCCTCAGTCGAAATGGACCAGTCTCATCATCTACTGTGTTATTTGTATTAAATGATTACCAGAATTTCACCACCAGTGAGAGCTGTATCTATCCCCCCCCTTCCTTCTGCGTCCACCGTGCCCACTAATTACACATGGTGAACAAAATCACGTTTGACATCAGCGCTTCTACAACAGCTTTGGGCAATATGTAACGCGGTAACACATATGGTATTAGTATGGTAATAATATCTGTTATAGGCAAGTAACATTACAGTAATACCACCTTATTTCTAAAGTAATCAACAAGTAATAACTTAAAATGTAAATTTAATACAAATATTGACAGTACTTTATCTTAATTCTCATTACCAAGCTATTATGTGGGAAATAACACAGTATTACTGTCATTGTTAGTAGACTCTCACCATTATTACCAAGCTGGAAACTGCTTTAGAAATAACAGGGAATTACCATAATGTTACATCCCTGTTACAGCATACTGTTATCGTGTTACTGTACTTTTTATTAATATTACGCATGACCTATAAGGCCTCTTCAAGTTGCCACATTTAGTCCCGTTTCTGTCGTGACTGGTTCTTTGAATGTGTTTTTGACATGGCTGCTGTCCATGGTGCTGAAGTCTGCTGTGTTTCTGGCTGTTCCTCTGCATCAGCAGACAGGGATCCCAGTGTAGTTGGAAACATTTTTTTTTTTTTTTGCTTTCACTGTTTACACTTATGCTGCCTCTCTAAGAGTAAAAAGAAAAAAAAGAGAGAAATGCCCAGTACTACTTCTACTTCAACATTGAGAACCACTGTTCTATAAGCTCATTAGTCACTGCTCCACATGCTCTCAGGATGAACATAATACAGATTCAAAAAAAATGATGTAAGACTTGGAATTTCTGTTTCCAAAATGTGTGTAGTAAGACCGAGGGACATCCAATCCCTGGCCAACCTTTGTCCTCTACCCAGCAGGATTTTAAAAAAAGGTGCTTTCTCTCTCATCCAACTCATGAGCAATCATCATCCCTTGGTCTCATCTCTGCTAAAAGGGGACATGGCCCTGCTGGCTCCATTAGTTACGACAGTAGCCCCGAGGAATAAAACAAACGAGGTTATTCACTGTGTTTAAATTAAAAGAAAAGAAGGCCATGGAAAAAAAAAAAGAAAGAAGAGGAGGGAGGTGATGGTTATTCACTGTTCAAGCTGGAGGTGGAACACAGGAAAGAGAGCTCTAGAAATGGAAAGTCAGTGTAATATATTTTTTTTTAATGTCATCCTGTGTTCATTCTCCATTGTTTTTGCTGGGATTCTTTCTCTTCTTAAAATGGATTACAGGGATTACTGAACTCCCCTGTCAGAATAGGAGTGATGTTAGAGGTTTATACTGACCTGTTAATCTAAATCCTGCCAAGAACCCGGAGAAACAGATGAATCAGTGTCCCTGTTAAATAGCCTACACGGATAGGATGTTGTTGGATAGTTTTATACTATAGGGAATAAAACCATAGACGTAGGCTAACCACGTGTGTTATTACCTCAAATAACGGAATGCAACATAGATTTGTCTTATTTTTTCCAGGTGCTATAGGAGAGCACTGAACACATCTGCATGCTCAACAGATGTACAACACGCGCACGTACACGCGATGATCGGAAAGGCCCCCCCTTTGCACTCTGTTGCGTCCCCGGTTATCATTCCCGCACAGCGTCACCGCAGCCACCTGCTCGCTCGTGGAGACGTCTGAGGGGCGGCTTTTGTCGGACTCTGTTTTAGTTAAATCGTTTTTTTTTTACTGACAATAACAGGCACAATTACAGATTTATTTTTTCTTGGGGGAGGGAGGTCTGCTGAGAGAAGCTTCACTGCGGCAGACGCAGAGACACCCAGGAACAAATCGGACCTCGAGTGCGTGATCAGGTATCTTTTCAAAGGGCTTTCTGTTGCGTGGTGAGATACCAGTGCGGATGTAAGTCAGGCAGCATCCCCCCCCCCCTCCCCTCCTCTACATCCTGGCTGTTTAGCATTCACCAAGAGAAGGCACCCACTCACTCAGACGCACAGTGTGCCCATAGGGAGAAAGGGAACATCGGCGTGAGCTCTCTCTAACCTAATGCTATACGTAAATCAGAATCAGACCACGGAGGGAGGGGGGGGGGTATCCTCCTGCCAGGAATCATGTCCACCCCCAGCCATTAAGAGGCATTGTTAAAGAACCGTCCGTGCGGGGGAGAAGAACTCTGATTTATCAAACTCAAAATGGCATCGTGGAAACCCCCCCCCCCCCCATCAAGAGTCAATGGAACAGTTTTGTGTGTGTGTGTGTGTGGGGGGGGGGGGGGGGGGGGGGGGGGGGGTGTCGTGATATTTGATCATTAAAAGGCGAGCCAGAAATAAGTGTCCGTGCAGGTTACGTGGGCGCAATGTGCAGTGCGTGCGTGCGTGCGCGAGCGCGTGATGGGGTTTCTTTTGGCCACTGCGCAAAGTTACAGATCTGCCAGCAGCAGCTTTAGGAGGGAATCATACAGCTCCTCTGTGTGTCTCCCACCAGACATTCAGCATTCACAAGGGTATCGCTGTCCACCTGTGAGCCAAACCAACGAGCCGACATTTAACGGCTTTTTACACCCCCCCCCCCCTCTCTCTGTCACCGGTTCCTCCACAGATCCCCGCGGATAACTACCGACGCACTTCACTATTCTCGAAACACCACCGACTGGAGAAAAGCACAGCAGCAGGCTGTGCCTCTGTACATCTGAGAACGTATGCGCCCAGCAACCGCACTTTCAATCCGATCTTTGCGCGACGACGTGCAGAATGAAACACATCCACACACACAGGCGAAGTAATGTGGAGCGCATGCATGGCGCAAAGAAACAGTCCGACGGTTTACATGTGGAGGTTCATGGATAGAGCACAATTACCTGATCGCTGTCAGCAGTAGCCGAGTTATTTGACGTGACGGCTATTCTCCGATCGGTTCCGTAGAAACAAATTAAGTTTCCCATCCATGGCACGTCTCAGATACAGAGGGAGACTATCATTCATTCATCCATCCTCGCTGCTGCGCGGAAATCTTCTCCCCACAAATGTTCTGTGCGAGGCATCTCACTTCTTCCGCGTCTCCGAAACGGAACGGAAAACAAGTGTACAACATAAATAGATAAATAAATACGACGTCGAATCGAGAAGGACATGAAATCATAAAGTAGCCACAAATCAAACGGGGAAAAGCTGAAAAGGCACTTGGAGGGAAAAAAAGAAGGGATGACGTTATTGTAGATGTCCAGTTTTGTCCAAAAAAATAAATCCACGTCATATAATCTCCATGTTTCTGCGCATATAGACACATATATCCCAAAAAAGTAGCAAGAGGACGCGCTCACAGGCAGCAGCGCCGCAGCAGCAGCCTGGGCAGAGCGGGATAACCAGCTTTTTCTCTAATGATGCCCGGTACTCCAAGTCCAAGAAGGCTCCTCATTTGAAGCAGACATTGAAGTAGAGAGACCGAGGGGGCGGGGGAAGGAAAACATAACAAAAAAAACCACAAAAAATAATTATTGTTCCGTTAACTGCCAAAGGGTGAAATGTGTCTGTGGGTCTCGCCTGCTTGTGCATTTGGGATAGGTATCCACGGGCAGCGGCTCACTGTCGGGCATCTGGTTCGCCTGCAGTCGCTTCACAAGCAGAGAGATGCGCGTCCTCGCTGCCCTTCGCCGGGATCTGTCAAGCGCGTTCGCAACAGAGCGCGCCGCCCCCCTCCCCTCCCGGTTTTTTTTTTTTTTCCTACCGCAACTGCCATCGTCGTGACGTCAGCACGCGACTTACCAAAAAGGCAACAGCGTGTTGCAAATTCGCAAAGGCTTCACATCACATTTGTAACATTAAGCTGTTTGACTGACGTCAGTTCATATTACTCCACTGCTATGCAATATATACATATATATATATATATACATATATACACACATATATATATACATATATATACATATATATATACATACATATACATATACATATACATACATAAACATATACATACACATATATATACATACATACACATATATATACATACATACACATATACACACATACATATACATACATACATATATAAATATATATATACATATAAATATATATATATACATATACATACATATACATATACAAACATACATATACATATACATACATATACATATACATATACATACATATACATATACATATACATATACATATACATATACATACATATATACATATAAATCACACAGCATCGCTAAAACATGCTCTTGTTCATTCTTCCAGCTTTTACTCTGAAAAATTAGGTTTGCCATTCTTCATGCTTTTGTTTCAAACCCTGCAAACAAAACAAAGACGCTAAAAAAAGGTGTGAATATTTTTTTTTATACAGGCATTTCCTCTACGGGCAATGGTGTATTTAGATTTTGGACCACCTTGCTGCATATTTTTGCATATGGATGACTAAATGTGGCGGGACATTAGTCAGCTCAAGTGCTTCTTCTGAAGGCTCAGATGTGGAGGAGGCACTAGTGCAGCTCTTCTAGTCCAGACAGATTACTAGCCATCCATCGTCCATATTTCTGTTTTCTTGTTTTGTAATAAGTCATCCATTTTAGGAAGAAATCATTAAATTATAATAAAGTCTACTACTGCTTTATTCGCCTGCTGTAGACTATGACCTGATATTTATTGATAGAGGAAAGGCTTTGTGCACATGGAACTTTATTCAATTTGTATTTACTCTAAAGTCAATGTCAGTAAACATTTTCAGTCAAACGCAGACAAGGGCAGGAAGGCTGTGATAATTCAGTTTCCAAGAGTGGACAATATTCCCCAATGGACATTGGGAAATTGCTCCACTGGACTCATTGGTCACGAACATGTTACAGAGAAAAACAGAAGGTATCAAGGGACTGTGTCTGCCAGTTTACAGCCTGTGAAAGCTGCAGGTATGCTGCAAGCTCTTTAAAGGGAGATTTTTCTCTATTCCTACACTTTCTGTAGATCCTGTTTTTATTTTTTTTTATTTGACTTTGTGTTTTGAAATCTTGTATGGTAACCAGAAACCTACAGAGCTCCGATACCTGACATCACACAACCCCATCATGTGCAAGAGCCAGAACCAAAATAACACAACCGTGGCATACATATACACCAGGTAATATGCCAGTCAACTCGCCTCGAGTCATAAAAAAAGATAAGAAAGTGGATAGCTGTTGGATCATCACAGATCCCAAGAGGGGGCAGAGTTCCCCTCATCCTATTCTCAAACGTAGAATGAGGGAAAGTTTAGCAGAAAGTTTCAGTTTGTGATAGATTGCTCGAGCTCCGTGGAAGTAAAATGCACAATGAACTCTGACCACCTGACACTGGCACCATTCATTTTTGCACAAGCTTTCCACTGCAGCGCAAACAAACTGAGCCACTTTGACGTCTGGATTGCAACTGCGAGCTCATTCGTTCGCTTGCACTCTCAAATGAGTTTGGCCGCTCCTCCAGCTCAGAAACATTTGTATCTGTCCTGCAACCACTACCATTAATATACATGGAGACTGACAACCAAAATGGTAGCTGCAGACCTGGAGAGTTTATATGCATTTAGACAGTATTAATCCAACTAGATGTTGTATTTACTCTAAATAAGATCAAACTATATTTCTATGAAGTGTAACCATTATTATCATAATATCATATAATTGACTGAAACATTTCAAATAGGTTTAAAAATGCACTGCAACTGTTTTTCTCCCCATAAGTTAAATGCTGGTTGAATTTTGGCACAGTCTGACGAGTGATAGTCAGTTATAGATAGCAGATTGTCCACCACTCCAGTGCAAATGCAGATACAAAGCATGCCAGATGATGAGAAGAATGAAATACACACAAGAAATCAATTACAAATATTAAAAAAAACAAAAAAAAAAAACAAGCAGCAAAATCTTAAAATCAATTCCTGAACTCAAAGGACACCATATAGGGCATACATGTGATATGGCTTTTTTGTAAAAAGCATATAAAGACTGGCAGGAGTATTTTGTAGAATAAAGGGTGCTGCAGCGGTTCAGTCTGGAGGAGATAAAAGAACTGATGCCCTTTTGTAGATGTGTAGATGAAAGAAATGACCTACTCTTGGCTCAATATCTCAGTTACAGTCTACAAGGCAGGACTGCACAACTTGCAACTCTGAGTGGAAGATAACATACAGGTCACATAAAAAAACAACATCAACAACAGGTGGTATAAGACTCAATGAGAGATTGTCAGTCCTGTCAGTAGTGGGACCAGGTGGTGGTGTGTTATTCTTACTAGTGCAGTGCTTTTCCATCTGTGCTACAAAATGAAGCCATGTCAATAAATGTTTCACATGGCTGTCGTAGACAAGTTGAAAAACACATAGGGCGACAAAACAGAAATATCAGCCTGGCTCTCATTAGGCTGCTAACTGCAACGGTAAGAACAGCAAGTTTTCCCCAAACTGTTGTAACTTTGTCCTCAGTCAGGCTAGACTCAGGACAGAGGGGACAAGCATTCCTACAACTGCAGAATCATCGACACATCCTATACTATCCACTATCCATTGTAACTTTCACTGAAAACATAAAGCGCACCCACTGTTACAGAAAAGCTTGTTCAACACAGACTACCACTGTCAGTCTCACTGCAATGTTTCAGCACCAAGGAAAAACCCACTGCTTTATATCAGGGATGAACACTAGCACTGACGCACTATGTGCTACATATCTCAGCAATGCCGATATTAATACATAGACATATATGAGTGGGTGCCTTCTCTTGGATATAATTCACACATGTTGCTATGCAGGAAGATTAAATGATTGGATTCAATACAAAGCAACTGACAGCAATGCAGCGCAGAAGGATGTGGTAATGGGTGTCAAAGGGTAACAGTCAGATTTGATTTCTCTTAATCACCCGTAGCAGGCAGCAGATTTAACCCTTAAAGAGCCATGTTAACTTCAGTTTTTTTTTTTTTTCTTTTAATCTGAAGCTCATTTATGGCATTTCATTTTTTTTTTTAACGTGGCGCTTTAACGGACAAAACATTTCAATGAAATTGATAGACGCCTGAAGCCTTGTTCCATGTTATGTCCCGAGCTCAAAGCTGCTAAGGATTACAAATAAAGCATAGTGCAGAACGCTGTAAATACTGTTAGCAGATGGCCAACAGCTCAGCAGGTAGGCTAACTCGACGAGCAAAAAAAGCATTGGCAGCGAAAAAAATTTCACAGGCCTCGTTAAAAAGTCTATCCCAAAATGTTTGGGTTTTAGCAAGCTGGGGGAAGATGAAGGCCATCCTCCCCATAGTAATATTTCAACCACTTGAACAAACCTGCAACTCACACCATACTTGACCACGTTACTCAGAGACGCTTTAGAAAGCAGGAATCCATCTACCTAACAGACATGGTCATATTTTTAAAGGACACACAAGTTCCAGTAACAGTACACTGAATGCATCATCTCACAGATCCAACAATAATGATTGGTCTACTTTGAGTATTAAATAGCGGTAGAAAAATACATTGTTTTCGAATATGAAGTAGAACATGGGTTCAGAGCAAACCTGATAATCACTTCTTAAAGGGATAGTTCGGAATTTTGAACATAAGACCTATTTTCCAACTCAGCCGGTGTGATGGAGACGTCTGGAGACGTTTTCAAGAAATTTCCTTCAGTTCATCTAGTTTGCTGATGCTATGGCTAGCGCAAGTCAATGATACAAGTTAGCATGGCAATAAAAACACTCGTACCGACTCCACAGTGCACCCGAGGCAAATCGATTGTAACGGCAGACTATCGATGTACATATCTGTGTTGATACAAAACTAACGTCGCATCGCATGAATTTTTGAGGGACTACTTTCTCAGCACTACACTTCCGGCAGCGGAATCAGTCCACCGCTGCCGGAAGTATGACGCGCTGCTGCTGCTGCTGCTGCTGAGACATAAATCCTTCAAATTGCAAGGTTGGTTTTATTTCAAACATTCTATCAACACAGATAATGTACATCGATAGTCTGCCGTTACAATAGATTTGCCTCGATGCACTGTGGAGTCGGTATGAGTGTTTTTAATGCCATGCTGACTTGTATCATTGACTTGTCCAAAATTCCGAACTATCACTTTAAGGCCTAAATGTCAGCTGTAAATAAAGTGTTGTCCACTAAAGAACTTTATATTCATGGTCCCTTTTTCCGCTTTCCTTCGTGGCGTCACACTCGCCAGCCACTAAGTCTTTGTCCATGTTTTTGTTCAACTGATGGCAAAAAGAGGTAAAATGTATGTCTGGTGTGCAAAAAGCTTGAAATGAGCCCTTGGATAGGTACAACCTGATTTTGCCCTGGCACAGACTAGTAAATGTCAAGCAACTACGACACATTGTGACATCAAATGGATTACCACTGCATCGCAATGCAAATCTTTAGTAGGACACCCTGTTGACGGCGACCCTGGGTGTTTACCTCATCTTTCCACGCAGCCACACCTTTTACAGCTCAGCGAGTCGAATTGTTTCATTGAGTTGTGGTGTAGCATTACAGGCAATTTCATTTAGATTGGCGAATGATAATAATGCGCATCTAATGAAAATTAATTGGCTCTATGCTGACGAACCATAACATTATATTTTTTCCAAGGGAAACAAGAATTTTCCTGCCGTGCCAAAAGATATGCCAATGATCATTTTCGCTCCACTCTACAGCTCATATGAGAACCATTTTAGAGACAGTTTGCCTGAGAGGATTCTGCTAAGAATTGAATTTGTGGCCTCCTAAATTGGCTAAAATGAAAGCACAAAGCAGATCAAAAGGGAGGCTTTCTGTGACTGTGATAATCATGCTCATTTATTAGCATTACAACATGCCATCACAACTAATTCCGCAGCTGCATATTGTGATGAAAAATTCTCCGCTCACCTTATTCAATTTTCTTATTGCCTGAAGAAACTCTCTTTTACGATTTATCACTTCTCATGAATAAGTGGAAAGGGGATTTTATTAAGATTAACAACTATAATAGAAGGCGCACAACAGATAACACTTGGACCTTCCTCTTCTCTCTATGTTCTCAAACTGTGGTCGGTGTGCCACCAGTGGTACGCACGCTTCCTCTGATGGTATTGGAAATACTGTTCTACTATATATACCAGGGTATGTGATCGGAGTGGAGCTGAGGAATGTTTTGATAACATAAAATTAGTCACTTTATCTCTCACTCCATGTTAATATGATTTGTGTTATACCGGTGTCTATATAAGTATACGTGAGGTAGAGAATGATCTAGCAGATCTTATTAGGAACAAATCTGCCTTGTGTGGAAAAAGTCTACTTTGCTGACTTTGCCACTTTTATCAACCTATTTACACCATTGTATTTTAACATTGGTGATAATAGTGTTACTTCAAAAGTTCAGTATGTTCTCAAGTGGCACTTGATATGTATATATAAAAAAGAAGTTTGTTGTTGATGATGTGATGCTGGACGAACAAACTCAAGCTCCTCCAGTCCTCATATGTCAACCATCTGGTCGGACTGCACCTCGGAATCACAACATCACTGGAGCAGGACATTTTTAATCAACTCCAACAGCCCATTCTCTAACATTCTTGGCAAAAGACGGAACAATCATTGTCGGGACATGTTTCCCTGTGGTGTACAGTGGGGATGGTTGGCAGGTGCTTCATGTATGCACACTGCAGGCTGCAGAGTAATGAACCAAATAGATGCTGGGGTATGATCTTGTAGGCGCACAGCACAATGGTTTTAATTTGACAAATGTATTCATGTGTGGACCCTCTTTTGAAACAAATATAAGGCAGAAAGATTGCTCGTCTGGATTCATATCAACCATCCCATATCACTGAACACATCCTTTGACTTGTATCCAAGGAGATATCGGAGTAAAATTAGCATAGTATCAGGCCTATCGCATCCCTTTCATTGGAATATCATTATGTTCATTCGTCTTGGAGAGCTTAATGTTGTTGCCATTGCTGTCCTGTAATACTGATTGAAACATTGTGCTACTCCTCACTGTACACCTGTTTATCTGCTTGTTAACACGGATATACACTCAGCCAGTTGCATGGATTTGAGGCAAAATAACCTGTTAAAGTTCAAGCACAAATATGGCGGAAATGCGATTTAAAAAACTTTTCTGTGGCATGGTAGTTGGTGCCAGATGGTATTTACCAGAGTTTTTCACCACATAGTATATGGGATCTCTAGTGTTTACAAAGAAAGGTCCAAAAAATAGATAATATCCTATCATATACAGTATGTAAGTGGCAGAGGTCAGTGGAGAATGACTAGACTTGGCAGTCTGCCTGCAGTAGCAGAAGACCACACTGGGTGCCACTCCTGCAACTTTATTTATTGTTCCGTGTACCCAATAATGAGAAACTCAATTTTTACATTTCTGAGAACTGGCTTTTTAAATATTTTGTCAAACATTTAGCTAACTATAGTATATATTATTTAGCTGTAATTTAAAAAAAAAAAAAAGTCCCAGCACCAGAGTTGACCTGCTTCTCCAGTGGCTACGCTTCAGGAAGCAGCTAGGTCAATCTTTGTATTGTCCATGTAAATGCATTATTCACAAGTACTATACTGCTTATGATGTACACACATCAGCACAAGTCACCGGGCCCCTTGACCTAATTAGAAGACATCTGTTGTGGCCAGAGGGAGAGTTCCTGTACAAGACGCTATAAGAAAAACTACTGAAATGTCTTAATGTTTTCATGTTTAAAGCAACAAACCACATATCACCTTGCATAATCCAATATTTATAATGAGAAGCAAAGGTTCTCAATAAGTGCCTTTAACCCTGACTGTGCAGTTTATGCATCATGCATATATATTTCTTATTTTAAAGGGACACTGTGTAGTATTTATGGGTTTATATAACCCAAAATCCACTTTTGTATACATATTATGTGCTCCTGCATTGTCTAGTCGCTGTATAATATTCTTTGTTTCATTTTCGTAGTGTTTCAAAAAGTCATGTAAAATAACATGGTCGCGGGCCGCTACTGCATTGCCACGACACCATGTTTCTACGGTAGCCTGTACAGACAAACGCGAGAGAACAAATCAAGCGTCGCTTTACTTGTAGCGGAAGTCCCGCCTCCACTCTCTCCGCTTCGTCTGCTACGGCCGCGGTAGCTCGCATCACGAACCTCATCTGCTGACACGGAGAAAGACAACGAGGACTGGCTGAGGATACCGTAGCGCTCAGGGAAGGGAGGGGGTGAGCAGAGGAGCAGTTCTTTGTTGTAAATTTCAGCCTCTCCTCTAGATGGCACTATAAACTACTTACTTCACCTTTAAGTTTTACATTTTGGGCAACAACGAGAGTATGTACTGGGTCTTTGCTTCTTAAAGCCTTTGGATTCCTCATTGGATTGTTCTCATTATTAGAAAATGGGACTGAAGTGGCACATGAGGGCCAGAAAAATATTTTCAAAATTGATCAAGCTTGGACCCTTTATTGTCAAAGATACAAGCAAGAATACTGGTACTTACTGGACAGATAGGGATTGATTATATCCCACAAAATATTTTTCAAAGGGACATCTATATTGTTTCATCCATGTGGCATGCAGAAACTCCATATAAAAACTCTGATTATCTGTCTCGGCTTACAAAAACGTGAATCGCCCTCGTTTAATTAATTTTGTGTTTGAGGCAAACTGGCTCAAAAACAACGGTACATTTGATTTGCTTCCTGTGATTCAGGACAGGCCAACGCTCTGGTGCTCATCTCATGCTGTCACAACAGGTTTTTCACTTTCCTTATTCACATGGCTAGTAACAGGGAAAACTGAGCCCAATGAACATCACTGTCACTTTGACAGCTTGCTAAACTCAGAGAGAAAACCATTTTCAGACTAGTATTTCCCCCTGCAGGACCTCAAAGCAGTGTGAAACCATCAACTGTTTCAACGTCCACACTGACTCACTGACTGATTCATTCTCTTTCTGATCTCTGTTTGCAGTAATAGCTTTGATGTTTTCTAGTGCACCGACTTCAATCACAAATAACACCGGCTTCGCCCTACCTCGCATCTATTCACGCTTTCCATTGAAACATTTAAGAAATCCATCCTTTTCGGCGTTAATGAACGTGCTCTCCTCATATTTCAAATCATGACAGTTGCTGTGCTTCAGAGATGTTGTGTTGTAAAGTCAAGCACTAAAAACGTATGAATAACACATAAGGGAATTTGCTACGGAACTTGCAAATAAGTTTCTTATTTGCAGTAAAATGTGCATATGCGCATACTTGTATGAGCATAATTAACTGTACGCTTGCGTGCATGTTCACGTGCAATAACATACATGAATACTAATGTGGGGTGTGTATGTGTCCGTGTGTGCGTGTCAAAAGCTCAGCCTACTAAATCGTTCGTGGGGTGGGAGCTTGGAAAAAGCAGTGGTCCATAAAGCCAACTGAAGTTCCTCCCTGATCAAATGTGACAATTATGATAGTGCTCCTTGGTACAGAACTCCCCTCTGGCTCCTCCGCCCAATCCTTCCTCCTCTTTCCTAATACCACCTCCTCTTCACATCCTGTAGTCTGCTGCCTGTTTCATCATTTAATTTTCTGTCTGTCTTCACTACCTGCACGAAGCTTCATTTCAGTTACAAATACTTAATTTCTCCCGGGACAAAGTTATGATTCACTCAAACAACCTCATGTCTTTTTAATATTTTAAGAATCGCAATCACATTTCTGTGTCACTGATAATCTGGAAGACTTCAGTAATGTGCTGCAGCCAGAGTATGTTGCCTATTAGTAGGGTCACTGATTTGGCGATTGAATTAATCCCAAATTCTGGTAGTAAAGAGACAAACATGTTGCTTGCTGTGCAGTCACCATTTGCTGCTGTAGATGACAAGACTTCAGCAAACAATATAATAAAACAGGAAATACCACTGTGCGAAACACAGGGGGGTCTGGGGGGCTAGACCCCCCTGATTAACATTCAAGACCCCCTGAAAGCCTCAAAGGCAACATTTGAGGGGGGTCTAAACTGGAACTGAAATGTTTTTTTCGAAAGATTTTTGTAATTTCAGTTTTACATACATGATCTACATACATAATACATTTTGCATGCGTTCTTATCCTTTATAACCAGACAAAATGTAAATTACTATATTTGTAATTTTGTATTTTAAAGCGGACCTAGACCGGAAGTTCCTATTAACGCTGTTTTTTTTAGTCGTGACGAAGCTATTTTTAAACACTGCTAAAACAATGTTTTGATAATGAGGAGCAGTGCATCCACCGTTCCAGAGGGGGGAGCTTCTGAGAGCGGATGTGCTGAATAGTACTGGCCAATCACAAGCATCTGTCTTCTGGGGGGTGAAAGTTCGCTCTGAAACATCGCGGCTGACGAACAGCGTCAGAAAAGAGGATTTCAATCGGCTCGTTTACAGCAACTAGGAGGTTTTTGACCATAAAAAAAAAGTTAATATATGTAAGTTGACCTCTATAACTATCATATATGTGCAACAGGACCACCCTATGTGACCTTTAATGTTTTCATCAATTGCTTTCCAAATGGCGCTGTGGAAAAGGCCCACACGAGCCCACATCTGACAGGGAAGATAGCCAATACTGCAGGGTGGCACCTGGGGGTCGGTGAAACAGTAGTGTGCAACAAATGGGAGTTGGGAGATTTCACACACTGGGAACCCTGATGCTCACATAAAACACATTATTCAATAGCTAAATGTAAATGTTACTTTATTGTGCCCACCGACCCCCGTCTCCGCATCCTTCCCACAATTTGCTGGGCTGGCTACACTCATGCCAGTGAGTCCACAGAGTCAGGCCCATCATGAAGCAGCCAGGTTTCATTCCTTTTGGGCTATAAATCACTCCCATACAGGGGACCATGTGGTGAGTGGTGCATTTTCCACATACCCACACACAACCATTCTTACCTTTAATGCAGGTGAGAGATTTTTAAGATTATTCTATTCCTTCATCTGACAGAGACAGATCACAGGTGGACCATGCCCCCACGTCCCTCCTGAACCACCTACAGTGCAACTTCTCTCTGGTCATCCTGGCCTGTCGAACCCTTCCTTCTCCCTCCCCTCTTCATAGATACCTATCACCGCTCCATGGCCTTCTTCATACATCTCCCTTGGTCCCTTCATCTCCACTTACTGTGTGCTCTATGCATCCCATCCCTCCAGTCCCTTACCCATACATTTAAGAGCAACTGAAAGCCCACAGCAGAGCACAGGTTGTTGCCCAATCCATCACAGTTGATTGTAGGCCAAACGGGTCCACAAAAAAAAAAAATCTATGATTTAAGTCTACCTTGCTCTTGGCTGGACATGCTGCTATGGCGCCTCAGCTGGTTCAGATCTGAAAACCTTAAAAGGGAAGTCAATTTGTTAAGTCTGGACTCATGCCACCCTCTTGATTCGTCCTTCAGCCTTAATCATGACTGTTTACACATTTTTGATTTCCTCCATCGATTATGCAGAATAGTCAATACGAGCGAAGCTTTTCAGGGCTCTCCTCCTTAAAATGCTAGAACATGGAGTGAGAGCAAAATGTCTTCATTAGGACTCAACTTAAACTAAACAAGCTGCATCATTTGCATGGCATGTTCAGATTATGACCAAGCAGCCACCATGCAGTGACTGCCAGTATAGGCACAGTGAGAGAGTGTGGTGGATTAAAAAGCATTAAGATTGTGTAATCATGTATTACACTCCTGCATGGAACAATCAATTCTGCTTGGTTTCGAAGGTGCAATCAATGGTTTGAATATATTAACTGCTGTGATTAAGCCCCAGGAAGAAATAATAATAATAATAAAAACTAGTAACAACAAGTTGAAGAAAATGAGTTAACACAGGTTTAGCTTGAATGTGTGAATGTGTGCTTTAACTGATGTGATAAGGCCAAACATTACGTCTACTTACCTCCTGCTTTTATCTGTGAATGGCGTCATAAGGTGGCATTCAAGATAATACATGATATTAAAAGTTGCTGAGCAAAAAGTCACGGGAAAGTGACGGGAAATGGAAAAAGACTATTTCTAAGTATGCAATCTGTGACGTGGGAATCGGCAGTGCCATGTAATTTGCTTGTTCGCTGTATATTTTCATTAAGTGGCGCATTTCACGTTGGTTTTACCCATTTTTCCGACATGAATCTTGCATGCGAATTCACAGAGCAGAAGTGACATGGAAAACCATTTTAATGTCATAATCACCTGGCTGCAATTGAAAGCATGCACAAACAACGCCACGAAAAATTACGCTTATTCCTTTGCCCCGAATGCAAGATCCAAGAAGAGCTCATGCAAATGTTTATGCGTCTTGTTCAGGGCATATATCTGCGACTGCTCTCCTTGCCCCACACCATGTTCCTAATTTAGTGTTTCAGGCGCATGAAATATGAGGCTTTGTTGTACTTTATCACTATGAGGTGGGCAGAGGATGGCAATGAATAAAACCTAGCGTGACAGTTGCGATGATAGCTGATCTTGCCCTCAAGGAGATGAGTTTGCAATTTCATGTCACACCCATCATTATTAGGCAGCAACACTCACTGAGGAATTGCAGTTTTTTTTTTTTTCATCATTTTGACAATACCAAAAGGGAATCAAGTTGAGAGTGAGATTTCTTGCTGTGCTGGGGAGAAGACGTTTTAACTTTCAAGCGAATGACAAACACTTGAATAATGGGAAACGGCTTAGTGTCGGAGTTGAGTAACTTGTTCTCTGATAAAGTGAAACTTTCATTAAATGATGAGAGAATATTGGTTTCGAGGCCAAAGGAGTGAACAATGCACAACAAAGACTGGTTAAGATAGCATTAAGCGCCATTTACATATTGCCATATCCCTAATCTTCTTGAGTTCCGTCTACTCTCTTGATCGCTCTTCCCTTCTCTCCGTTTTGCTTGTCCAACCCTTTTTCGTGACTCCGTGTTTAGCCTGGAGACAGGTCTTCTATGGGCTCTTAACTAAATGGGATCTTTGCTGAGGCTATTGTCGAGAGCTGGGCCACAGCACAGACA
Organism: Microchirus variegatus; assembly: GCF_963457635.1. NCBI lineage: Eukaryota > Metazoa > Chordata > Actinopteri > Pleuronectiformes > Soleidae > Microchirus > Microchirus variegatus. The sequence goes on along the minus strand of NC_139814.1, from coordinate 17,640,856 downwards.
TCACGCTCCAATAAGCACAGCAAACACTAAAAGGTAAAGGCCATGGATTGTGTATGCGAAACAAACTATAACAGAAGAAACCGGAGAGCAAAAGCATTATAGATGATGGTACAGTTGTACATTGTATATGTCTTTTTGGTAACACTTTCTTTTACAGTCCCCTAATTACCAGGTATTTACCTGGTAAATTCATGGTAACTCAAACGTGTTACTAGGTTATTACCAATGGAAATAAGAAAGTAAATACAATGAAACTATGGCCAACATACCGGGCATTTACCTGGCAACTAGTGTGTTATTGGGTAAATATTGTGGGTAATAAGGAGGCAAGTACAATTAAACTATGGCCAAAATGTTGGGTATTTACCTGGTAACTATATAGTAAATTATCGTGTGTTATTGGGTTATAAGCTGGTAATAAGCAGGTAGCTACAGTCCCCTAATAACTAGCTATTTAACCAGTAAATATATGGTAACAAAAATGTCTTACTTGGTATTAGCCTGTAATGAAAAGTTAAGAAAAATGAAATCATGGCCAAAATACTGGGTAATTACCCAGTAAATTATAAAGCATTATTGGCAATAACTACTGGTGATAAGTGGGTCAATACAGCGGAAATACTATGTATTCATCTGGTAAATTGTTTTATTGGAAAATTACCACTGGTAATAAGCAGGTAAGTATTTCCCCGTTATATGTATGATAAATCTAGACCGAGTTACCAGGTAAATGTCCAGTATGTTGGCCATAGTTTCATTGTATGTACTTTCTTATTACCATTGGTAACTACCTAGTAACACGTTTACCGTGAATTTACCAGGTAAATACCTGGTAATTAGGGGACTGTAAAAGAAAGCGTTACCGTCTTGGTAAAAAATGTATTCTACTGCTTGTAACCACTCGGTTATTGGTCTCACCGTGATAGATCGAGTTACATAAACAGTATAACATGAGCATAGTGAGTACAGTTGTGAACACATGTATGTCCTGCATTATGAACTTTCTAGATGTGACACGGTTTTCTCAAAAGAATCTTCAATTCTGGCTCAATTTTAGCCTCCGACAGTCCATTCATAATTCACACGTGTGGTTTCTTTTAATAGCCAGACTCAAAAAGAATCACAGCATGTGCTCAGTGACACAGAAAAACATACACACTGAAAGCACTTCATACTCTACTGTGTTCAGTGGGTCATGAAATATTTAAAAAATATATATGTTGCATGTGTTCTTCTTTTTTTTTTTTCTGGACAGTTCATCGTAATATTGCAACAGAAGTACTATCACGACCTCAAAAGTTCTGTAAAATGCATCATTTATAATGTACTTTTTTCTTCCCCTGAAAGGTTTTGAAGGCCACATGCATTCACTTCGCTATTGCCTGTGCTTTAAAGGGATACTTCACCGATTTGAATGTGGCTTTGTATTGCTAGAATAGCAGTAGTATTTTTTAGAAAATGTGCTTCCCTCCCTTAGTTTTTCCCTGACTTGTAAAAAAATCTGTTTTCCCTTATCCAAATGTGCCCTACTGTGAGTCAAATGACGCGTTTTGCATCACAGTAGGGCAAATTTTGAAAATGGAAAACAGATTTTTTTTACAACTCAGTGAAAAACTGAGGGAGGGAAGCACATTTTCTAAAAAAATACTACTGCTATTCTAGCAATACAAAGCCACATTCAAATCGGTGAAGTATCCCTTTAAGGTACTGCATTAGAGTGCAGTTGTAATCAAAGAGGACATGTCTAGTACTGTGGATACGATTAGCGAGACTTCGATTCAAATGAAATATTAACTCTCAACTAAATTTGCCGAAACATCTGTATAATATAATGCAGACTTTGCAGCAAGTTTCCAACCATTACAGCACATCATTTCACATGAAACCTCAAAACGGGCAACTCAATTATGAGAAGAGCAAACCTTCAAAAGGATCAGTGTGTGTAACGGTGTATATGCAGAGATTGAATGCACTCCTCGTAGCTTTGTGTATAGCTTTAAGATAAAAAATCATGTGGTTTTTCCCAGCCTCAGAATGAGCATTTTATAAGTACTGTTGGCAAGGGCCTCGCTTTATAGAGGCCACCGTCTTGTGCTGCCAACAAACCAGCCAGAGCGTGTGTTCTGAGTTTTAAAACAGAAGCTTACTATGCAAATTAAGAGGTACAACATCCTGTCTGGTATGTGAAGGCCACTGTAGTTCCCTGATGCATTGGAGAGAATGGGCTATTTTTAAAGTTTTTTTTTTTTCTACATTCAATTAGATCAGTCAACCATGTAAAGACCCACTGATTCAACTTAGTCTAGTTTGCTCCTTCTAAAAAAAAAAAAAAAAAAAAAAAAAAAAAAAGTCGCCTTATGTTCAACTTGATTAACTCCACACATCAAAGTGTTGGGTTTATGTTTCATATGAGCGATAGCCTCTGTGATTTTGCTTTTTAAATTAGCAGGGCTCCACCTGTTTCCCCTCAGTGGCACACACTTCGGTTACTTGTCGATGCGATGAAAGCATCTGCTCTGTGACATTAAGTACAGTTTTATGGCTTTATATCATGTATTTATTAGTCTTTTAGAAGGCTGCTGATTCAGCAATGGCAACGTTTGTATTCGTAGAAAAAAAAAGGGGGGATCATGTATACATACAAATGTTAGGAAACTTTTTTTTTTTTTCATTTGAGCACGTGTTGCTGTGTGTGGCGCATACTGCGGTATTTCTGCTGACATGCACACAACGGCAAATATAAAAGAGAAAGCTGAGGAAAACTATAGATATAAAATAAAAAGATATGGGAAAGTAGTAAGGTGTTCCCGGCGTTAACTACTATTGGTCTTCTCAACCTTCTAACGATTAACTTTTATGGAAGACTGTTTCTGAACATTATCACTGTGAAGGATAGAGTCTTATCCTCCCTGAAGAGCTGCAACAACTTAAAGCATCTGTGCCAGGCTTCACTGCCTGCCGAAGCACAGTTTGTGGTTTCCCAGCGCTCTAATTAAAGTCTTAATTGTGTTATGGTAATGTTTTCTTTTATCCTCATTTTAGAATTTCAATAGAAACCGCTAAGCCAATGTACACATATCTTGCTGTTACTTGACTATTGACTGCTATCAGCATTGTTTGTCTTAAGCTCATTTGCCCTCATCTGTTTCCAATGACACATTGCAGGTAGTTATGGTTCATTTGTGGCATGATTGGTTTTCTCAAATTGGAGAAGGTTATTCAATAGCAACTCAGTAATGGTTGGTAGTGAGACTTGATCAACTGCGCCACAATGCTAGCATTGTAAAATACTTTAATTGTGTGTTGTGTCATTATACTTTCAGCTTCTCCCGCCTTCACATTAAAAACATGGTATTTTTTACCGTGTGCAAGTGACTGTGACCAGTTAAGGGGAGATGACATATAGCCTTTCTCTGACTGATCCTAATTCTTATGGAGCAGACTGGTGTGTCACTTTGAAAACGGCCAATTAATCAATCACTTTTTTATGGATGACAAACCATTGCAAACCAATATGAATTGCGGCAGGAGCCAATTTCTGCCTTTATTATATATATATATATATATATATATATGTATATATATTATATACATACACATACATATATATATTTATATATATATATATATGTATATATATTATATACATACACATACACATATATACATACACACATATATATATACATACATATATACACATATATACACATACATATATAGATATAGACACATATATACATATATATATACACATATATAAACATATATATACACATATATACATATACACACACATATATACATACACACACATATATACATACACACACATATATAAATACACACACACACATAAATACACACACACACCCATATATACATACACATATATATACACACACATATATACATACACATATATATACACACACATATATATATATATATATATATACACACACATATATATACATATATATTTCTGTTACACTGAAAATAACTTCAAAAGATAAACCAGCCTTTTTGTGTTATCTAATGTTCCGCAAATGTATTTGTCGACTCCTGAAAATCTCCCCTGACCAATGTCTGACTGCCTGACTTAAATCATCCTATGGCTAAAGGTTGAAGTGAAAATCCATCATGTCTGAATAATTAATCCCAGTTGTGATTCCTACAACACATAAACGCACAGCTTTACAAATGTGATATAGCATGCATGCATATTTCTACAGCTTTGTGCACACATTTTACAATCTACAAAGACTTGCACCTGCCCACCTGATGTTAGGCAGAGATTTCTTCCGTCTCCCTGTCTGGTTTGCAGCTTGCTCAGTTGGATATGCTATCCGGCTAATGTATGATTGATCGTTGGAATATGAGACACTACACTGCCCCCGACTTTCCTCCCTCTCAACATGGTTAATGGGCCAGCCAAAGGCAGGTGCAGCATTTATGTGTGCGTGCACGTGTGTGTGTGTTTAGGGGGTGTCACCCACAAATCAGTGCGAGGATTTTAGCCCTTTTTGTATAACATTGATGGATATTTATGCCATTTGCGCCTGCGGGTGTACTCATGCGTACACATGTAAGCGTGTTGCTCCCTATAGTCAGAATATAGCAACAGTGTGATTCAATATAGGAAAGCTAAATGAAGCAGCGAGAAGCATGTGTTTGATGTAGAATGTGATTGACCCAAATGGCTCATTTATTGTATTACACCCCCCCCAACATGCCAACCCCTACTCATATCCTCTCTTTCCCCATACATATACACCCCACATCAACTTCTCTCTGCTCAAAACCTGTCCTTGAAACACTGGAACGCAGTCCATCAAGGGTCTTTACTTTAATGAGTCGGCCTTCACAAATTACTTAAGTATAAGCCTTCCTCTATCCATCTACGCCCCTCACCATCTTTCCCCTCCCTCTGTGCCTCTATTATATGTTTTCTATAATCCTCGCTTCCATCCGTACAATAAACACTGAGGTCAGGGCAATGCTAAGTGCTTCCTGGCAATCATCATTGGCTTAGTGATGAATGTATGTGTGTGTAGAGCTGGTGGAGAGAGACAGACAGGGTTCTGTTCAAATGAGCTACTAATCATTTTATACCCTTTTTTAAAGGGGGCTATAATAAGTGATTTGCAAAGGATTATATATACATGATTTTATTTTTATGTTAGCAGGATCTTGGCCCTCTTTCTTTCTTTCTTTCCCTCCATCTCTCTTGCTATTCTGGCACTTATGTAACCAAAAGCAGACTGCTTCACCCTGACCATGCAAGGGGAGAGGGTTGGGAGGACAGGGGGAAATAGAGAGAGCAGGGGAAGAGATGATCAGAATTTCAAACAAGCCGTCCTTGATGACTGACCGGAGTGGCGTCATGGTAACACTGCTCTGTCTTGTTGCAGTTTCGCGGGGAGCGTGTATGTTTGATGTGTGGGAGGAAGAAGTTGACATGATCAGAAAATCTAGCATCTTATATGTTCGAAATACTACAGGGAGGCTTCATAAATCATGCGCTTGGATGATATAGATTTATTTTACCCACACCCTTCCTGTATTTCTCCCCTTTAATTTCCTGAAATTGCATGTGAAATGCTTTTTTTTCTCCCCTGACATGTGCTAATCATGTTTCTACAACATCAGCATCAGTGTGTGAAAGCATCCACCACCACGCTGCAGATAAATCAACATCACCTTCTCAATTATGCCCCATAACCTGATTCCATGTTGTATCTAATGTAGCCAATCAGAGTGAGGCAAGTTGGCAAAGTGCAAACCTTTTTATGGCATGCCACTCTCTTGACAGATACATTACAGTAAAGATTTACCATCAGCATCATTTACTAAACAATGATATGAGGCTTTATAGACAAGCCACAACAATGAAACTGTAGCCGGTGTAGGTCACAGAGCTAAATCAATGAAACAGGAGGAAATGTGTGACATTGACTTTGGTCATTCTGCTCACCCAGTCTTGCATCTCCCATTGCATCTCAGGGACAACACCCCTTCTGGGAGCAAATGGGAGTACCAGATAGTAGATTTATGAGGCCCCGTTACCCTTTTATTACAGTAAGTATGAATAATTGTTTGTAATCGGGACATTGGGTTGGTGAGAACAGTATTAGGGTTCACCTCATATATCACTGGACAAATACTAGTGTTGGGGACAATGAGGAACGAGTATTGTTTTTGGGAGAAAAGTCTCTCTTATTTATAATTATTTAACCCCCAAGTGAATATGATCAAATACAATGGCATGGAGGCACAAAGGCTTGGCACGGAAACACAAACGTGTGTGTGTCTGTGTGCAGATAAACCCCCCCCACTATAGACTTTCTTAGATGTAGAACGCATACTCAAATTCCCCCAGTAAACAGGCGTTGGTGGAATTGCTTATTAACAAAGAGCAATTAATCATATCCAGGAACTGGTCACCTGGGCAACTAAAAAGCAGTGGGGGCAGCAGGGAGTGGACTCCAGCAGCCTCTCTAAATGGCTCTAATATAACACGCTGTGCTGTAAACGCTGCCACTCTGTTGTTTGTCAAAAGAATGCCTGCTGCACGCAAAATACCAGGCATTAGATGAGAAACAGGCTGTTTCATCATGCTGGTGCGACTGCGAAATAAATAACCTCACTCTGTTGTTTTTCCAGCTCCCTTTTGTCTATCCCCCTCCACATCATCTTGCATTTGACAAAACCTGCAAATGTGTCCTCAGCCAATGTATTCATAACACACACACACAGTATACTGTGCTGTGGCACTTCAATTCTCCTTCATGACACCAATGTTGGCCAAAGTGTCACATTTTAGAGGAATAACAATGAGATTTACTGCACACAATAAAAACAGCAATTCCCAAACCAGATGCTCCCTAAGGAGAGTTAGCAGGTTGGTTGATGAAGGCTGGTCAAACTACACTTCCCAGGGGGCAGAGCTTCATTGCCAGTTCTCCTTCTGGGGGTAATAAACTCCCATTGATCCAGTGACAGCACAAATTAAAATCAATCCTGAGTGCACAGTGTCCCAGTGTGGCAGATTGCAGGGACCATCAAATAAGGAGCGAGGGTGTGTTAGAGGAGACGATCAATTTCAATACAGACCTGATTGTTTCTTATGAACTTACATGAGCCATTGCAATTCAGATGCATAGGTTTATTTTATTTGCAGGGGTTTCACCTTGCATAACTTAGCTGCCATGTTTCGTTGACACAAGAGAGACCAGGAGCAGATGTATAACAGTTGTATTAAGTTCAGTATGGTTGTGAGGACTATATCATTTTTTTTTAATAGTATGATAATGTAATAGTAGCAGTAGCATGTATTGTGATTACATTTGAAAGATGACTGTGGAACGCGAGTGGAAGGTTAGCAGTTATGTTCGCCTAGTTGGATGCAACTTACTGTAAAACCATAAGCCATTACTGTTATCTAAACTTGCATGAGAAAACAAGCAACCAATTACAGCCCTAATTTGTGCCAGTGTGTTATTGTTGTACCTGATTAAAGCAAATAAAACCTACCAGAAAACAATCTGAATAATGATTGCAAAATATAAATGCCTAAGTACCTGAAATAAGACATAGTACCAACAATGCCAGTGCAGAAGCGAACATTGGGTGTGTTCCATAGCATTCACTTTATCAGAATGTATAAGTCTTTCTTTGACTGTGCAGAAATATTTACATTTAACGATCCACTTTCAGAGCAGATAACGCGTCCAAAACGCAACCTGCAAAAAGCCAACTTGCAGTTTGAAATGTGCTGGCCTCTCTAATGGAAACATTCAGATGCACGACTTGTATGCTCAATGGGCGTTAAGAAAAATACACGTTAGTTACCTACTGTCTACACTCAACAAATAAACCGAAACATTTCAAAACGAAGGTAGACCCCCCCCCCCCCCGTCTTATTTTCCATTTTGATATTTTTCAATCTTCCTATATAATTATGCATTGCAGCCTAAGGGAAAGATTCAATACACCCCAAGGTGAAATCACTATGAAGACATACATACATGTGCGACGTAAGCAACTCTGCCTCATAAAACATTATTGAATGAAACGTGGTGCAAAACGATCCAGACATAAATTATATGAATGTCACATTTTCCTCACACAGATTGTATGTCACAGCATAAATGGGTCACACCATTTTTATTTCATCATCATAGGGAAATTATGGCGTCCTATAATGTCAAATCTTTAGTTCAAGACAAGCCATGGACATTAGCATCTTTTAACAGCAAGGAAATACACACAATTTAGGACTCAGTGCATTAATTGTAAAACTTTGCTTTCTTAGTGGTTTAAAAGTTACATTTTACACAATATATAGGAGTAGAAACAGCAGGATGTGGTGCCCGTCACGCCTGTGTGTTATTGAGGAGAGCACAAACAAGTGACTCTGATAAGCGCCGTCAGATTGAAGGTTCAGCACTGACACACACACAGTCCCGTCATGAGCGCTGTGGCTCCGACATGTTGTGCCCACAGCTGACATTAAATCTGTCAGAGTTTTTTGCCCTGCGGTGAACATTCATTGAAAACTGCGTTTCACTCATGTTTCTGTTCTTTCATATGTGTGGAATATTACATTTGTGGTTCACATACTACTGTATTTCAATAAGACATGTATAATAAGGAGGTCTAAGGGATGCACCGATTGCCATTTTTGTGGCCGATTCCGATTTTTCAAGAAGTTTGACCTGCCGATACCGATTTTAGCCGATTCTGCTTTCAATTTTTTAAACCACTTTACAGCATCCAGAAAGATATATATTTTTGCATATTTTCTTTAATAGAACATTTTAACATAGAAATACAATCAGTTCACATCCAATATCCAACTAAAAATACAAAAACGAATCACTACCTGTATGTACTTGTATCTGACCGATCCGCCGATTGCGCCGCCGATCAAGTGAAAATCAGCCGGTTCCGGTCACTGGCCGATTAATCGGTGCATCCCTAATATTTTGTGTTTGCAAAAAGTTAATAGTCGTGTTTCCATCATGGTACAGTGATACGGTGCGGAATGGTAAAGCCCTGAGTCAGGCTTGTGATTCAACAACAATGAGAACAATGGCCGCATCAGTGAGATACCGAAGAGTGACGTTGTACTGGTGCATCGACAACGAACGACAACATCGAACGCAACACATTGGACAACAAAGGAGGACATCCAGCAGCTCGTTCGTGGCCGTTTGTCTATACGAGACTTCAAGAAATTGTTATGAGAATAAACTATAATAGAGTGAATCAGCTGGTTGTTGTGAGTCTAGCTCCACCTGTACCATATCATTACTCTGGTACCCCAAGGGAAGGGGACAGAAACATTTTACGGTTGGGACAGGTTATGTTGGTACTATTCCTAATGGAAATCCAAAAAAATACACACTGCACTGAACCGTTTCACTTGATGGAAACAGGTGTTCAACTGAAAGGGATCAAGTCATGATAGCATTTTCACAACTGCTGTTTGCAGGGTGAAAAATAAACTCTTAAACCAACATGGATGACATGTAAACATACAGCAAAGTTCCATGATAACTCGGCGAGCACATTCACAACTCCTTTCCGATAAATAAAATGAATCTAACAATTTATAGTCGACAATCATGTTTCCCATTTAAATTATGTGCGGTGTCGCGTTTATGTGAATCGCTGATTTATGCGGTTAGTCAAAATGGCAGACGACAAAGGTAATAAAAAAGGGGCTTAGAGAAAAGCAGGAGAATCTACGATTTCTAATATATACACACACAGAAGGGGTTTATAGTGTATCCAGCACTGATCCAATACTGCTGATTGTCAGCAAAATGTTCAGCATGAACTGGGTACATAAAGTAAAGCTCTCCCAATAACTCTTGCAGAACAGCCCTGTGTAAAGGCCTCAGGACCCAACATTGATTAAAAGGAATTATTCCATTGTATTATTCCATTGACCCTTCTCTTTTAAAGTCAAACCCTGCTGGTTTACTCATGCAAATGATCCAACTGCAGGACAAAAGCCTCACTGGTGGCAGCCCCTTTGGACAGTGACTCACCATCAAGAACAACATCCATAGCCTCTGAAAGAGAGAAGTTGGGCTCAGGAGGGCCGATGATAATTGGCACACGAGCCATTAAATGATGTGACCGTCTGAAATTCATTGGGAGAAGTCACTTTGAATGTGGACAAAATCGTAGTGACTAGAGGAGAAGAAGCTGCAGGACTTTTGGAGATAAGGAGAAGATCAGAAGTGAGTCATGAATAGAGATAGGTTTCCATTGTGCAAAGATTTACTTGTATTCCTTGAGGTGGGGTGAACAGTTTGGTGTGCTCTCGATTGGTAATTGAGATTCCCCAGTGCTCATCTCCCTCTGAATATTGACAGGCTGGTCGATTCTGTGTGTCCAAGATCGATAGGCAGTCACATTATTCCCAAGGTAGCAAGGAGTACAAACTTTCCAACTTGATTGATCTGGCACCTGACAAAATGAGCTTCTTCTTTTTTTTTGGGGTCAAAAAAAGGGGGTTTAATTTGCTGGATATTCAGCAAAAAGCACCTCATTCTAAACGATCAATAGCACAATATAGTTTACAACGCCAGGCTTTCATTTTATCTCCCAAAGAAAATAAAAGGTTTCATCATTAAAATGGATCCGTGCCTGTGAGCAGGCTGGAGCTTTTTGGGGGAGATGATGATGCAGTGTTACTGGTATGTGCAGATTATATGTAAAGCTGGGCATACACTGCCTTTCATTCATTTAATTTTAAATTGAAAGACAAATTCTGATTCATTTTGTATTTTGATTGTGAGTTTGGGGCCTCATGCAATGTTTAAAATTATTTTGCAGCTTGATCCACTCTTTAGCCTGTGGTCATTTCCCACATGGACGACAGTTTGTCTTACACTGGAGTATAGTTTCACATGCCCTAGCAGTAAAACAGACAGACATCTTACACGGTTTTTCAAGAAGTACTCAAGGTAAATCTTTGTCACAACTTCACAACTGATTGTACTTTGACAAAGTCAACATTTGCAAAGGACGTACTGTGAGCGCAAAGTGTACCATGCCACACAAAATGACGTAAAGTGTCTTAATACTTCATGTTAAGTTTCAGTCTCTTTTTCCAATTGGAAAAAGGTAATTCTGTCAGTGTAGATTGGTGAGGATTTTTTTTGATTTTAACAATTTTAGCAGAGGGCTTCAAAACGACCAAAAGTCTGAGAACTTTTAAAAAAAAAAAGCACTATATGTGATTAATTAGGGGTTAGTTTGCTGCATGGAGCTTTAATGGATCCAAACCGTGGAAAACAACCATCTTTATAGCTTCTGTTGGTGTAAAAGAGAGAACCAGAATATATGCTGCATCTATATTTAATGTGTGTACACTAAAATGTGCATGGGTGATTAAAGAAAGCTCCGTGCAAAATGGCCGACAAAAGAACACAATATTTATGGAAGGCAGAGCAAAAAAAAAAAAAAGAAGAAGTGCTTTAAGATGACGGAGGCAAAAAAAAGACAGTAAGAAATTTAGCACCACAAGCAAAATTGTGCATCTGCTCTGAGCACCGTTGTGAGAAAGTACCGCATTCATGCTGAGATCTACAAAGCTCAAAAACCTCTTCGTGCATTTGTAACATTTTAAAGGCACATTCTTCATATCCCTTGCAGTTCAAGGGCGATGCATGCAGCACACCTGAACCCTGATGTGAAGTGGAATGAGCGGCGTTAAGGGCTCCCGTTATTTTGTAGTCGTTTCTACAAATTGTGTTCACCAATTTATCGTGCGCAAATTCGTTTGTTGTGAATGATCACATGTGCGACATGTTACAATATGGCACCGGTGTCTTACCGATTCAGTGAAGAGAATGCGTTGCTCTTTGACACACCGATACCATGTGACACCGAGCACTTTGACAAAGCAGTGGAATTCATGCAGGTCTTTTCAATAGATGGACACAATGCACAGTCTGCAGTCAGCATTGTGAGAAAATCCCCAGTCATGATGCTCGTATCGAGTGCTCCATAGACCACTGATAAGCAAATAGACACACTGGAATGGTTCTAGCACTGAGACATCACTTTCCTCACCACTGTGTGTGTGTGTGTGTGTGTGCTTTTTGGTCGGAGTGAGTGAACGAGAGTAAGAAGGGAGAAGCAGAGAGACACAAAAACAAGCAAATCCCTTTCACCACCATCTGCACTTGGTAACAAAACTATTTTAATCCTATAATACTTAACAGACGACTAGACTTTAATTTAGGACTCACAATGAGTAAATACATGCAGCTCTAACTAGGCTTAAACTTCTCATATGTTAAACGCAGATGTGTCAAGGAGATAAGCCAACAAATGAATTCAGGGTACCAGAATAGGAGCCAATTTCTAAAGCAGCACAAGTAAATCTATTTTTTTTTTCTTCTTCTTCTTTTTTTTTATCTTCTTTTTTGTTGTTGTTGTTGTTGGTGTTCCATATGTCACAGTGCAAGGTGTCGCCCAGGGCAACCAGCCTGCAGGATTGATGTTTAATGAGGATTATTCTTACTGGCTCCTTATCACAGTCATGTCAACTGACACTGACACTTTTAATACCACATGTCACTCAAGGTACTCTGCACAATGCCAGGAGGGCCATCAAAAGCCACTTACCCTCACGAGAACACACACACACGCAAACATACACACACACGTCTCACTACAGTTGTTGCAACCCATTGTGGTTTCCAACAAAGCTGCCAAACTGCAACATGAATATAGTAAAACACACACACACACACGGACAGAGAGGTGGAGAGCATGACCGTATCATGCATGTGCTATGCTTTAGATTACCTGCGGGCACACATACCCATCAAGAGGCAAAAAAAAAAAAGCAGTATGTAGTTCATCGGTGCATTGTGCTTTAATAGAACAGCATTGCATCCAAAGGGATCAGAGGCCTGACGGACCAATAGAGAGCAGGGGTTTAGTTGGAGCCACTCCCCCAGGACAATTTGTATTGGTGACATTTTGCCTGAGAAACACAAAGAGGGATGAGGCACCGAAATCCATCTTATCTTGGCTTAGTTCAACAGGTTGGAGTCTGGCCCAAGTGCTCTTGGCAAAACTGCAACGGATGGCGGTTTGCATGCGTGTGCCAGAGCAAATGAAGAATGGAAACAGCAGGTGTGTGTGTGTTTTTTTTTTTTCCCCAGAGTGCTTCTCTGGAGAGGTAATTGTCTATGGTGCATCATCTTGTGACACATCAGATCAAAAGCCTTATCAGATGCAAAGGTATTCATAACCATTTTCTTTGCTACAGACTCACCAATGTTTCTCTTTTATTTTTATTCAATAGATCTCCCCCCCCCCCCTCTCTGCTTTTGCACTAATATCCAAAGGCAAAGAAATATCAGTAATTCCTACTGGATGTCTCATAACAGATGAGTCAACCTGGCAAACACATGCGATGTAAAATGCCAGAGAGGCAAGCATGATGTTTTTTTTAGTGTGATTTTTTTTTCAGGAAAATGGAAGGTGACATTATCCATCAAACAATACCTCTGTGACTCGAAATTGGGATTGTTCCAAAGAAGTTAGGGGTTCTTGGCAAACCAAACCGCCCTGATAATCCAAACCAAAAACACCGTTGCTTGACATTTTCCCCGAGTAGAGGAAAGCAGCTGAAGGAAAATACAGTGCTTAAACTTTAATTAGCTACAAGGCAGGTAGCTGCAGACTTTTCAGCAGGGGTAGATCTGCATTTTCTCATTTATATTAATAGTTCCTCATATATTATAACTGACATCTACCCTGCCTCCCATTTTTACTCACTTCATTTGCGGACGATTGATTTTAATCAAGCAAAACATCTATACATACATACATAATCTATTATTTGTGTTTGGAATTTGGCTCTACGACTTCTTTCAAGTTAAACCACCGCAACGACTTTCAAGGATTTACAGAAATGTCATTGATATTGTTGCAAGCCAGAGAATCTCTTGGTAAGAATACTCCTGGGTAAAGTAACATCACACAAATAGTTAAATTTAAAATAAATACTGATCTCATTTCCACCAATCCATCCATCCATTATCCACCGTTTATCCTCCACCAGAGGGTAGCGGGGCCTAGGGGACATAGGGTGATATTCGGGTAACACCCTGGACAGTTCGCCAGCCATAGAGACAAGCAACCATTCATTCACACTCTCACGGTCAATTTAGAGTGACAAAATGTATCTAATCCCCAATGCATGTTTTTGGACTGTGGGAGGAAGCCAAAGAACCCAGAGAAAACCCACGCACACACAGGGAGAACATGCAAACTCCTTGCAGAAAGGTTCTTGTTCCAAATGGGGTACGAAGTTGTTCCAATCGGGGCCGGAACCCAAGGAAACTGGGTTTGCAAAGGCAAGAGCGCTAACCCCTACACCAACTGTTGGCCCTACTGATCTCATTTTTGGTTAATCTTTTTGTTTGAGGGCAAATCCGTTCTCACACAATGTCCAACTTTCAAATAATGTCTCAAATAAGAATTTGATGCTACATCACATTATAAGATGGTGAATGGCACCTCTGTCAAAGCCAGACAGAGAACTACAACATTCTACTCAACGGCATACGTCACAGATCCCCATCTTTCTTTCTTTGTTGCCTTGCCTGTCAGTCAGTGATAAAGAGGAAATGTTGGGCATTAGCTCTTCAGCTCCTCTACAGGGTGATGTGTCCCTGGGAAAGAGACTCAACCCTGACCTGTTCCTGGTGTTCCTGATGCAAAGCAATGGTAAGGGAAGCTCCGATTTCCGAGGCCCCCTTTATGTTATTCAACACTCATGTTAACGTCTCGATGTAAACGTTCCACAGTGGGCCATTCCGAAGTGTGCGGCACTCAGTGACTGAATTAACACTTGCCAAGTATAGATAACGGCTCCATTCACTCTTGTTTGCGCACAAATATATATATCGGGCACCAATTAGGCAACATTATTCAAACATTTTCCGACGGCCTTTGTGCGGATGTCGGCACAGTCCCCTCCGTCACTTGTGTCATTATTGCACACTCCTCCTCGAAATGAAACATCCTCAAACGCAAAAAAACCTCCCTCTCGCGGTGTGCCAAGCGACAAGGAAGTGTACACATGGATCAGACAGAGTCAACATTATTACCGCTACTCTCTGGAGTGGAGTGGAGCTGATTCGTACTTATTTATTTTGTATTTATTTATTTTTTTAAAGTACATGCTGGTGGGCTTTGATCCCAAGGTGCCAACTACCTCCCTCTTTCCATCCTCGACAAACCCATCCCATTCTGTAATGAGACATCTTGGTCAACAGAAGGGTAAATACCCTCGCGATACACAGACACACAAGCGATATATAGACACACACTCACATTCAAGAGACATATGCCAGTGACAAATGCTACAGCAGACATCCGCTTGTCTTTACTCTTCTGTACGTCAGAGTGCTGCGAAGCCCTCTCTCCCAAAGCGCATCATTTATTTATTTATTTTTGACAAATGTATCTCAAGTTTCCTAACCTCCTCCCCCCTCATCTCACTGTCATGTTCTTGTTTTTCCTCCTTTCTCTATGACTTCACTGCCTCTCTCCATCCTTGCCCTTTCAGTCAAACGGTGTTCTCTTGGCATTTTCAAAAGCGGGGGCTTTAAATCATGTTGCTTTCTCGGACAATTAATTATATCGTCTGTCCCCGAGGAGGGTATGTACTGTATATATCGTGGACGGTTTACAAAAACACCACAATTCCCGTCCCGTTGCATTGACACGACACAGTCTCACATGGATCCAGACAAACTCAACAAACAGCTGAATCTCTCGTGGCTGTGATTTTGGCCATTAAACATTGATGGGCTTAATGCTACTCTTTTTTATTAAATATTCACAAAGGGTGGGATTCACTTAAAAGTGAGTTTCCACTTAACTTGTGTTTAAAATCACTTCACTAACATAATTTAAAGTAAACATAGCTGGGTCATTTAACATACATATATTTTTATTTTTATTTATGTCATCTTTATCCCATACCACAGCTAAGTGCAGCTAAGAATGATGGTGATGCAATTTCACAACAAACCAAAGCAACGTATGACCTGACTATGGTACGAGAGGAAAAGTTTAAAGGTTTCAAACTTGGAAGTCTGTGAATTTCTTGAACCCCCCCCCCCCAAAAAAAAATAACAATAACAACAATCTCCTGAGAACCATAAGCGCCTACATATTCATGTCGAGATGACAAACCGACTGACTGACTGACACTGCCTTCTGTCGAGCCACACAATTAGAACAAAGAGAGTAATGTGATTCACTTTCTAAACAACAAACTGAGCAAGCCTGAAAAGTCCCTTAACCAAACAAAAGTTCTGACATTCAATCATTTGAAAGATCTGATTAATCAAATACTTTTTTTTTTTTCCCCATGGACGTTCTTTTTTGCTCTGGACGAGTCTTCCATTAAGCTGAGCGAAAGGGATGATGGAGAGTTTGTGTGTGGAATGCAAGGAAAAACAAAATCTGCTCTGTCACACTTTTTCCATTGATGTTTTGATACGATTTAATACTGAACCAGTTTCATGGGGGAAAACGGCGATACACAACACAATCCTTGTGTGATCAACTTCATGCAGCCGTTACCCATTCTGTCCACCTGATGCGAGAGACTGAGGGAGTCTGGGCTGAACACGGCATTTTCAGTTGGCAATAAGTGTAAACTTAATTACTTCTTGTTTACTTGATTGGAAACACTCAGGACAAAACGAAGACATCTTCTTGTTGTGTCTCGGAGGAACTTGTGCTCTACCTGTGTGTTACTAGAAAGCAACTGGCTTCACGCGCTTTGTGACAGCAGATGTATACGTATGTGAGTATATAGATTACTCGCTGAATGCATGAGCAGAACATCTTCCTTTACACAGCACACGTGTAAAGATTGGAGCAGACGCACTACCAGAGTTATTTTGAGAATAGATTTCCTGCCTAATTTTTTTGCCCATGAAAGAGAAATAGCCAGCTTTCAGCACAGTTTCAACATCATCATGCGTCACATTATATCCTCATAACGCTGATCTGCTGCACCTCCATACTAGGTCATCAGGTCAGAGGCAACTAGTGGTCTCCCTGTCTGTTTTATGTATTTGACTATTGTTCCGTGTTTAGTATTTCATGTTCTTATCATGTTATTTAATTTTAGTGTGATTTCTGTTATCTTTAAAAGTGCTACATAAATAAATTTTACATAGATGTCACACATCCTATACCCGTTTCCTGAATCAAATACTTTTTCTTCCAAGAAAGCTTTATTGTGAAACAATTGCAGGACTGACAGATGCCCAGAGTCCTGGCATTAAGTCGAGTACGTGGGAGTACGATGATGATGTCTAGGGTAATTTCCAGAGGGGAAACCCAGTGTAAAACACAGCAGCAGCTCCACAGCAGACATGTTTTCTGTACAAACAACAGAGGACCCAGGGTGGGCCCTGGGAGAATAATTCCCGATTCAACCTATGATAATCGAGGCTCGTCGAGTTGAAATCACGATGTACTATCCACAATAGTGCTAGTTCGACAAAAAAAAAAAATTACCGTCACAGATAGTCAGTGAAGTGCTCTATATTTACCTCACCTCTTTGCCCTGACACCCATCACCCCACTTCACCCTTGCCCTCCTTCCACACCTTTTTATAATATCTTCCTCCTCTCTGGTCTTTCCAACTTCCTCTCACTCTGCTTTTTTTTTTTCACTGTACCATAATCCAATCAGTCTCATTTGACATTTAAATAGAGTCTCAGTGGGGACCCATTGGACGAAAGAGGAGGTAAATGTCATCACATCACTTTTTTTTCTTGAATCCTCCTCTTGTTTTTTGATGATATTGGTGGTGTGAATAATGTGTATGCATTGCTGCCTGTAGTATGTTTCTGGCATACGTTTGAGTGGGTGTGTGTAGTTATTTGTCCCTGTGTGTGTGTGATGTGTGTGAGAGGTATGCCTCCAGCCCAGTGCAATGACAGGCAGCCTAATGAAAAGCTGGGTTCTGATTGACTGGCTGACAAAGCGGCCCACTGCATAATTACGTCGTGAATTATAGATGCCCATAGTTACACTTCCATGACTGCACTAGCCTTGCCAACTCTGTCCCTCAATCAGGCCAGCAAATCTCACGAAGCCTCGCTAAGTCATGGCCAGGCACGTTTTCACATTCACATTCACGGATTGCATTTCCACATCAACATTGTCCCCAAAACCAGCTGAACATGCTCCAGTGACGTTGCCCGCGTGTGGCAAAATTAACCTTATTATCTTAGAACATGAGAATCATGTGTTGTGGCTGTGTGAGCTGATTCATAAAGTCAATCGGCCTCGCCCCATGCAAAAATATGCAGTCTTAAAGCAGTAATACCCCCCAACAACGAGCACTAATTTCCTTATTGTGTGCCTCAAGACGCCCCGACTGCAAACCAAGTTGCAGCAGCGTTACTGAAACCTCACACTGGCCCCTTTTGTTTTGTCCCTTAAGTTCTATATTTAGTTACATTAAAAGCTGTATTCATTCACCGGCTTTTCAAATGCTCACACTTCCTGTGCTCTCCCCACTCACTGCAGGTAATGATTACTTCAGCTGTTTGCTATTGATTCCTGAACAAATACTACTGCTTGACCAAAGATATATATATATATATATGTGTATATATTCTACACCCTGCTGAGAAAACATGCTGTTAAAGGAGAGCTTTATCTTGAGAATGCAGATTGGTTTTGATAGATTTTTGGCCAGTTGGAGGGAGCATACAAAAGAAGGTCTGAGACCAACATGAATGTTATCACTTTACAAAGGTTATTATGGTTATAGGTTAAAGCCTTTTTTAAGATAAAACATAATAATTAGAGCAGCCTTAACCCTTTAATACCTAAACCTCAAAATGTCTGTCTGGACTTTTTCTTAAAGGTGCGTTATGTAATAAATCTAAAGCAACTGGCCGTAAAATCCTCCTAATATGTAACAGAGACTCAAGAATAATGTTCATATAACAAACTGAACTCACCAACAACAACAGTACAGCCAAAATATTTGCATTAAAAAAAATATTTTGCAGACTGCAAATCATGTTTATGTTTTGAAATCATGTTTTGGCATGTGGCGCCACCTACCGCCGTCTACCAATCATTGCAGTCAGTAGAGTCTCAGCTGCCGAGAAACCACGGGTTGCCAGTTACGTCAAAAAACGAAACCTAAAAGACCTCTGTATTTTGAATTTGAATGTAGTAACTGTTTTTTTTGGCCACATTCTTACATATGGCACCTTTAACCATAATGGGGCCAGAAAATGCCCTGTAACTAAAACGAGTGTCCGTTATTCAAGAATAACTTTCTATATCTGGCAGTTATTTACAATTTACTGCATGTTAAAATAGTATATAGTGTATTTTTAAATTAAGAAAAACAAAATGTTGTTAAGAAAAAACACTGGGAGTTCATGAAGACCAGCTTTTGTGTGTTAAATTTGAATTGAATTTCTAACTCTCTCCACGCTGATTCTTTGGCTTCCTGCAACGGGTTAAGTTGTCTTGTAATCTTGTCGGTGGCATTTTGGTTGCTTTGCATCTTAAGCACTCGGTAACTGAAGTGCACACATTTAAACAAATTAAAAGGGATAGAAACCTCCAGACTCTGAACTGTGCAGTCCATAAAATAAGCATCTTTGCTGGTAATGTAAATAATGAATGCAAAAACTATAGAATACAATAGTAACATAATATTTCAAGGTGGTCAATTCTGACTGCAGTCTGTCAGTTTATACTTAGAAAACCCTATTCTTGTATTGAGTTTGAAAGCAAGATCTGAGGGGGTTTGGGGGGCGGGGTGTGGGGGGGGGGCACAACAGCTATTTGATCTTGCAACACTTATACCACCAAGCAACCCCAGTGCACAAGATGCAGGCTTTTTATCCATCACAGCTGCACAAAAAGAGGGAACAACAGGAAGCAGAGCTCTTTGTACGCTGTGCTTCCTTTTGATGAAACTACATAACTGCTGCAAATAGAGGCGACATTGAACATATATCTACAAAATAGGCTTAAAACCGAGATAGTTTTTTTCTCCATTGATGTCATTTCAAACCCAAATTTGCACCATTACGAACGCCTTAGTCTTACCTTGGGATGTCAATCTGGAACTTTTTTTCAAGTTCAAGTTGTACTGGATTAATCTGGAGTCTCCTTTGTAGCGTTTTTTTGTTTTTTTTGTTTTTCCACTTATTTTCTGATCACTGTCAGTTGTATCCATGGTGACAGACATAGCACTGACATCACAGATATACAATTATTATGACCTCGAAAACAATGCAATACAATTGTTTTTTTTGTTTTTTATCCTTTCCCATTCACTGCACCGGTCTCATTGTGACTATTACTGAGGTTAAAGTAAGTTAATTGGTATTTAAACAACTATACTACAAATTGGTGTATTGTTTATATTACTCCATTTATGTCACTTGAGATTTCGATCCCATGGTATGGACCATGCACAGGTAGGACATCCCACTGTAATGCATTTATCAGATTAAAATCTTTGAAAGATTGTCTTGTTTGTCTTTGTCCTATTAGAGTAATTTATTGCATTTGCTGTGTCCAGGCTAATCAGTTTATACCACATATGAATAGCACACAAGCAGTAGAGTAACGTCTCCCACTGCCAAGAGCTAGTTTATGCGTCAATGTGGTCGAGATGTGACTCAAGATGACGAAACAGGCTATAAGGTGTGAGGTTTTGAGTTAATGCAGTGACTCTAGGGGAAAACACTGTGGAGGGTTTGTTTTTTTGCATTAGGAACTCCTGACAGTCACATCTTATGTGAATTAGACTTACTTCCGTAAGTTCCCCTGCTTCCCTCTTAATGATTCTGTGTCATCCTTGTGTACAGGCTGGTGTCAGATATCCTGCTGTAGTAATTTCAAGTAAACTTGCCTGCTTTGTCCAAAGTTGCAAAGGTTTACTGCTACACTCGGCCCATTCTCATATTGCATCTCGCTACTTAGTTTCCCACAACTGTGCAGTTTTGGGTCTCCGCTACTACTCTACTCTCCTAAAGCTGACGGATAAAACGTGGAAAAAATAACGTTTCTGAGGTGAACCCCTAACAGAACAGGAAATCAAAAATATATGAAGTACAGCAGCTGTATAACTGATTTTCCCTTTCAGTTACAATGGGCTGTAACTGTCAGATAAAGTTAATTATATGTGAAATTACACGATGTGTGACCTCCAGACCTTTACCAGCAACGCAACAATGCCAACAAGACTCAAGCTATCCCTACGCGAGTGTCTCTGGCACTGCTTCAGCCTCCCTCCCCTGCTGTACAAGCTCGCTGCTTCACTGACCTGCAACAACAAATAAAGTCACGACAAAGACAAGCGAGAGGGAGCTAATCACAGAACAAAACGTCTTCATTCCGAGAGAAACTCTCACTTGGGGCGAGGAAGCGATCGCGGCGCGCAACGCTGCCCGCTTTGTCGTTTCGCTGCCCGGAGAAGGCTTTGTCGAGCAGCTCCAAGCATTTGAAACATCGCTAAGGAGCTGCACGTGTCAGGTGTATGGGGGAGGCGGCGATTGTTGTGATCCGTTTCACGGTGAAGGCCCGAGAAATCAGAGAACATGGCAGTGGCAATTGTTGAAAGCATCGTTAACCCCTTTTCAAACTGATGCAGATCAATATTGTGGTCATTGTGTGCTACTGGCCCGGCAACATTTTACTCCACGTTTGGTGTTTTCTAGAGGTTTTAAAATTCTTCCACTCAGTCCCACCTAACATTTTCGCCTCCGACCCGATGTCACCCTTGTGATTGCCGAGATTGGACACCGAGGATCTTGTTTATCCTGTTGTGGTTGGCTACTCATGGGAGACTAAATGCCAGATGTGAGCGTAATAAGGACTACAGACTGCCCTGATTACTCGGTGCTATATGATTATTTGTTCGTGTGCACTGGCACAAGGGCGAAGCTTCGTGGGGGCAGGGATGTGCTCATACGTGCCTCTGTGTCCTAACAGGCACACTTTCGTGATGAGCAAGGCGACGCCTCTCTCTGTTTGTTTGTTCCGTGTATTTCCATGACGATACATCAGTCCGACAAAGTGCCTGCATGTGTGAGGATAACAGACCCAGCAAGACAGAGAAGCAACAGAAAGAGACATTTAAGGAAGGAAAAAATAAACATGAAATTACTCATGTCTGTATTTTCACTCGCACTGCTTTGTCTCTTATATAGCACACACACACAGCATGGCGTAGCATGTAAGTGACAATTTTTAGTGATTGAAAACACAGAAGAAACAAAAATGTCGTGCCACATTTGCATAATAGTTTCCCCAAAAAGTTTGGCCCAAAGCTCGCTGTAAATCTTTTCGGCGTGACACGAGGTTATTAGTCCTAAGCCCCTTTTTCAGGTCTGCCTGATGAACAGTATTGGGTCAGACACTTGTGATGAATGTAGCCTAGTTTGGGCAGCCTCTGCACTTTTTATTGCTTTTATATTATTTATTCAGTGTGACTGTTCCACCCCGGTCGCCTAAATAAAGTCAGCCTCATTACATGAGTTTGAATTCTGAATGGAGTTTTTTATTGGCCAGGAAGTGGATGTGAGTCACTACCTGTAGACTTTACTGAGATCACTATGAACATGCTCAAGATAGACACTCTGGTGTTCCGTCACCATGGTAACAATGTGATGTAATTACCTTCCCTCTAATCATCTAAAAGTTAGACACTGCAGAGTGTCGTAATTAGAATTATACACGTAGCATGTTTTCAGATGAATGAATATATGGAATAAATTCAACACAAAGCCAATATGGCCAGTTTTTGTGTGCCAGTACAGCATCTTTTAACTAGAAGGTTGGAGTTCCATTCGGCTAGCCTTCATGTAATTGGGCAAGAGGGGCATCAGGCCTTAAAAATCAACAACGTATGATTTTTAAACCACTGTGGCATCTCCTGTGGGAGCAGCCAAAAATAGTTAGTGCTCTCTCACAATGCAGCAAGGCTTAAAATTGTGCTAATTGTAGATTTTGACTGAGCACACGATACAATAACACATTGTCAAATAATACTCACAATAACAAATGTTTGTGAGGACACCGTGACACTGTCATGGCACTGGGAGTTTTTTTTCCCTTAGGGACAAAATGCAATGATGCAAGAAAGTCTACAATAATGTTGTGTGACTGTGGTCTTTAGTCCACACCGGACATCACATCCCTGACACACGTGTGCACACCTTTCCCACATAGTACAGTTGTGAACCTCCGTGAAGTTGGCCCCCCACCCCAAATAAAACCTTTTCAAAACACTTTTAATCGTTTGTGCCGCAAAAATTTTCGTTTGTGTTGGTTTTTAGAGTTTGAGATATTCACATGTTTATATCCAGTGACCCCACGCAGCCCCCCATATCGTCCAAATGAGCTGAAAATGGTCTCGTTCGTTTGTGCTGCAAAAATGTTAATTTGTGCTGCTTTAGTTTTTGAGATATTAAACATTATTGCAAAATGGGGGCGCGCGTTCCCGCGCCGTACTGCGCGAGGTCCTTCACCACTCGGTAGGTGAGGAAGAGGAGGATGAAGCAGAACCAGCCCGATTTGTGTGCCTGCATGCAAAAAGCCTGATAAGGTCGTCAGGGTTGGTGGACCAACTGTATCCTGCATTAAATGCTCACAACACCTGAACCCTATGAAAAGATGAATGGGGGCCAGAGTTGCCAGATTACTGGCTCACTCAAGCAAGTGGATATGAGGGTTAGCCGAGTGAAAAGTTAGAAAAAAAAAAGAAAAAAAACATTTCAGCGCATACATTTCTATGCCTCTATAAACCACTGTATTTATAGGTACCACATATTGCATGATGTGAATATCTATATGCAAAAGAGCTTAAAGTTCAGAGAGATGTAGTATAGTACAAAAGGGAGGAGGCAGCGTTGTAAAGTGAGAGACTATAAGAGACCAGAGAGACCACTTTAGTTTACTCTGCACGAGAGACGATAAAGAAAGAACCGGCAGTGTTTTTGCTGCCCTTCCTTTTGTCCACTTAAGGATACAGGCCCTTCTTGAAAGATCTATAGCATGTGGTCCAAAATGTGGGCGTGTCCAAGCCCATTTTTGCTGGTAACATAGCACATAACCTAGGTGCAGAGGGAACATATTTAGTTTCAGACTTTTTCATAGGGTGCGTTTTTGGGCATTATGTCAATGAAGCCACTTTCACTAGTCATTTCCTTTACTAGTGAAAATGACCAATGCGTGAGCAGATCATCCATGGTTGCAGCAAGACCCCCTTCATTGAAGGACAGGTGAGTAGCCCTTGGCAGGTGGACACTCTGTCTCTGCCATGTACTAATCCTCTGTCCCTTCAATGGCTCCATTAGACTGCACAAGATAAGGAATTGCTCCGACATTCAACCTGCATTTAACTGATGAGGAATGAGAGAAGGTGGATGAGTGCAGTGTGTGCCTGTGTGTGTAACAAACTTGTACATGCATTAAGAAACCCAGTACTGTGCCAGTTTGTTGGTCAGTGGTGCAATGGCTTCCTGCTTCCGCAAATACGCCCGGCCACACCTGGTTTAAAAAGCAACTAATGGGCACAAATGCTTCTAGCTACACAGTGTGGATGCTGGGCTTGGAACGGCAGTTGCAAGATCGAACATACAAATATGTAACATTTCAGAATTTAAATATCCAGAAGACTGTCCTAGATATTGTTCTGATGTGCACTTACTGTTTCAAACACTCTTCAAATCCATAGGCGTTTCTCTCCAAAGTAATGGACCGTTTCGCTTTGATCGCGTTTTGATGACATCTTCCGATTTATCTGTGTGCGCTATATTGCAAAATGATCATAGAGAGGCTTTTCCAGAAAAGGCCACACTGTGCGACAGTTCCTATGACTCCCTCCCGTGTATTAAACTCCGCGAGCTGCATGATTTCCAATTACATCCATGTCTATCCCCGAAGCTCTCGTGCTCTCAAGCCTGACATTTCCCAGGATTTCATGCTGCTTCACAGTGTCATCAATCTAGGTGTGTTGTTATTGTTTTGATTGAGGGAACCCAAGTGGCAGAAATTACCTACTTTGGTTTAAATGCTTTGACTTGTTTTTGTCCCCCCCCCCCCCTTTGTCTATACTGCTCTTATACAAATTAAGCTATGTGTACATTTCATCCATGTGTAGGCTGTGATCAGGTGCATGATTGTGTTTGTGTGTTCATGTTCCTGCAGTTTTTTTATATTTCAAGAAAATGAGACCAGAAAGACTCACAATCTACTATATAATAATATGAACAATTTAAATTGTCACTTTCAGGCTAGATTCAGTACATCTTCTCCTGAGCACAGTATATTTTAAGCATTAGAATATAACATTTCCACAGTTAACACTATTCTTGTTGACAGTACTAACAGCCACCTATATGTGTAAATATGCAGAGTCACCGTTTAAGAACTTAATAATATTAAAAATGTTGAAAGTAAACGTAAAGGAATATTTCGAGGACAAATTGGAAAAGAAGAAAAATCACTAAGTGCAGTTGCAAAATAAGCCGAGGCTAAAAATGTGGTGTTAGAATTGTCTTTGCAAAGGTTTTAATTAAAATATGAGATGATTCTTTTTTTCTTTTTTTTTCCCAGAGCACAAAGAAATGTATCTTAAAAATAGAGAGCCAAGTGCAGCATTCCTGTCAAGGTGAAGATAAATATGTGGACACACATTCTTCCATTCAATCACAGGCCCACAGTGGAACACACACGGCACAGTATATGGTAACAAAGCCCATTCAAGGGGCTTTAACTAGGTCAGGTGGCTTGGTGTTCTGCAATCTATTAATATCATGAAAAAGTGCACCGTGCTATAGCCTGAGATCTGCACTCCTCACATTCCGTCTCATCTCCCTCAAGACTTTGCTTTTGCACATAAATATATAAATATAATCAATTTTTTCCACTGCCTGGATCTCCCGCAGGATGTCATCTAATCAGAGGTAGAGAGCAGTTACACAGTCCTCCTGGAATCCTGGAGGGAACGGAAGGGCTGAGAAGTAAGTGTCAAACGTTTCGTCTCCTCCTCCTCCTCCTCCTCCTCCTCGACACAACCAATCCAGGAAGTCAGTTTCCCTCCAACTTCCTGCAGCTGTTTCTCTGAGAATGTTTGCGTCTCCACGTGGGACTTGTGATGCGAGTGAGCGCATCATGCGTGACATGACCCAACGATTAGGACATATGTCGTCATTGGAGGAGTGCTTGGATGAGGAAAGAGACAGTTGGTGGATGTTTGAATAAACAATGAAGCCTTCACCCAAGACTGATGCTTCCTTTTATGATGCCGAAGCCTTTGAAATGCACAGTCGGGGGGAGTTATTTATTCTGCGAGGATGTGGGCATGATATGAACTCAAAATACTGCACCGTTAACAAACTAAATTCATCATTTAGTGCTGGTTTGTATCCCGAGTTCTCAAACTGTGGTAGAAACATTGGACGAGTGTAATTCACAGCATGCCGCGAAACAATCTGCGAGCACCGCCATTATTCTGCAAAGACACTTTCATTAGCAGGTGAAAAGCATAATTTTCTTCTTCTGCGGTGAGAGAAGGTTGCTGCACATAATATTGGACAATTATGGAGAAAATCTGAACATTCCCTCCACCACCTGCTGGCAAATCAGATGAGTTCAGTTAGAGGCTTTATGAGCTCCATCTATCTGCCTGTCCATCTGTCCTTTCATCCATCTATGAGCAAGTGCTAGCCCGTGGGCAGATATCTGTCCGTTATCAACACAAAGAGTTCAGATGAATAACTGAGCAAAGCTTTCACTTTCTGACGCATCCTCCACTGCCACGAGAGAGAATGTTTCTCCCTCCGTCATTTGATCGAGTGTAAACGTCACATTGAAATCAGATGACGATTTCCCACAGTTAGACATATACAGTGCATCGTGCAACGCAGTAAAAGAACATGCTGATGGTTTAATTGGCCTCTTAAGAGTAAATGAGGGTGGGTTTTTACTTTGTCACGAAAATGAAAATGCGCATCATGAAAAGCCCAGTAAGTAGCCTGTTATT
This sequence comes from Microchirus variegatus, assembly GCF_963457635.1. Classification (NCBI taxonomy): domain Eukaryota; kingdom Metazoa; phylum Chordata; class Actinopteri; order Pleuronectiformes; family Soleidae; genus Microchirus; species Microchirus variegatus. Next base: position 17,613,746 of record NC_139814.1, on the reverse strand, counting down.
TTGTGTGTGTGTTTTTTTTTTTTACTGAGCTAAAGCACTTGGAAGTTGCTTTAATAGTTGTTTACATTTCAAAGAATGTTTAATGATGGCACATTGGGGGGCACTTACCAGTGTGCTATAATTACTTTGTGGCGTGGGAACTTCAGCATATGGACACTAATGATAAAAAGAGGACACAATCTCTGAAGATTTGTCGAGCAGCCTAAACAAACCAAATTAAACATTTAAGCAGTATCGTATTTACATTTTGTATACACAAACACAGATACACAATGTTGCCGTTCCTTGTTTTGCTCACATTACGCTGGCTAAAAATTATATTCCAATGGTCCATATTCTCTCTGTTATTTGCATATTACTGTTGGACCTCAGAAGCCTGTTTGGGGAAAAGGAGACGCGCCAAAGCTAAACTAAAGGGGTTCTCCGCAGATTTCCCCTCCCAGAAGGCCTTGTGGTTCTCACGCTTAGGTGTGAAATCCCATAGAGTTGCATCATCTAGCCACAAACACAGCCACATAATACGAGCCCCACTCACCACGTGCGTGGTTCCTTAGCTAAATCCCCGTGGGCATCACTCTCGTTCTTGTTGGATTTGCCTTCCCTGTCCTATCTAAACACAGTGATTTTGGATACCGTCCAGAGGAACGCCTACATATGCCTGAGTTGTAGAAAAAGCTGCACCTTTTCTTCAATGAAGTTTACTCACTGGTTTCTCCCGCAACAACGCTGAGGACCGGCCGCGGTCATCCTGCATAACAGCACGTTCGATGCCCAACTTTAAACAGTCCAAGCCAGACCAGAAAGACAGATAGTTCACATCCATGAAGCGACATTAGTAAGATGCACACAGAGAAATAATTTTTCATGTTAGGGTTTTTTATTCGTTGCTGATTTATATGTGGCTCTGCGATGGACTGGCGAGCTGTCCAGGGTGTAGCCTGCCTATCGCCCTATCTCAGCTGAGATAGGCACAGCACCCCCCCGCGACCCTCCAGTGGAAGATAAAGTGGTAGAAGATCGATGGATGGATGACATGGTGGACCGCGAAGCCGCCACGTTGCTATTGCTATCTTGCTTTCGTCTGTCGCGGTACTTGCTTGCTGCTCTGCTCTGCGGCGTCGCCTGCTCAAACCGTGTTAAGACTCGCCCAGGCCCACTGGACTGCTATCATCATCAGGTGACGATCGCCTGTCAAGCCGGCCCGATCGCCTTTTCATCCACCTGGGAACCACAGACAAACGGGCCGCTGCATGCCTTGTGTGATTTAAGACCGATCGTTAATTTGCTCTCACTTTCCCCCTCTCCAGTCGGACACATCTCTCTCTCTCTCTCACACACACACACACACACACACACACACACACACACACACACACACACACATACACACACCTGGTGAACAAGCATACACGGCAACTCGGCTCAACCTAAAACAGTGTGAGAACGCCATTTTTAGCAGACACATGGTCAGTGTGCAGCCGCCATTACACACACCTTCCTGCGAAAGACTTGCAGTCATTTCCACCCATGGGCAGATGTATTTATGTCGTCCTCTTTGCTTGCACACACATAATGCACTATCTAGCCCCTTATCCTAACCTTAACCATCACAACTAAATGCCTAACGCTAAGCTTTACCCTAACTCTAAAGCCAGGTCTTAACCACCAAAAAAAATTCGAGAAGTGAGGACCAGCCAAAATGTCCTCAAATCTGGGGATTCGAACCCAGGTCTTCTTGCTGCAAAGGCAAGCGCGCTTACCCATATACCAACTGTGTGGCCCCTAATTAATCAATAATTTGAAACAAATGGCAGCCTCTGTAGAGCTGACCGGGCTTCTAAAAAAAGGCTAAATCTAGGCTAAGTATTAGCATTTGTTAAGAAAAGTACTATACAAATAAAGTTTATTATTATAATTAGAAGACTACTGAACACTAAAAAAAAAAAAAGTGACAGCAACATATAGCAGATCAATTTAGAGACAGTAAACTACACTGACTGCATTGAGTAAAAAAAATACCATGATCTTAGATGACTGCAGTAAACTATTTTCATTTACCAGCAAACGATGTGTGGACATTGTGTCTGCAAAACGGAAAAAGCTGCAGACCACGCACCTTCTCTGCCATTCGGTTGTGATCTATCATGTTCTGACAGTTATTGAATAATCAATTGTCCTTGCCAAAATGTCAGCACAGTGTGTCAAGTCCAATCAAAGCAGCAAATTTGAACAATAACTGTCATTGCACTCATGTTCACTGTATGTCTATGTGTAGGAAGGTCTCGCACAATATTGTCAAAGCATGACTGTGTCATCGGAAACTTGGACGGACACACTAAAATTATACAATTTTTTTCGACTGAAAGTAAAAAAAGTAGATTGGGTAAAAGAATGTAGATAATAAAAGAACTAGCAAATGAGGTTAAATATCGGTGATACACTAATGAAATTAATATTTAGTGTAATTACAACCAACTTGTGTAAGAGAGTTCAAAAATGGCATCAATTGACAGTATGTTGAATTAGCAAATTCAGTGAAAATCTTTCTTGCCGCTCACACACATCGCAGAACAAACATACCGTAGTCAAAAAAAAGTAGGATCTCCAAATGAAAATGTGGATGTTTCCTAGGTCCTTGTGATTAAAAAAAAGAAACCTTCTTTGTCCTTGTCTTTATTCATTGTGATACGTGGTAAAATATAGTTTAGCATTTAAATATATATATATAAAACATTAGTTTTGATATGGTTTTAATCTAAATCAGTTTATAAAAAACACACTGTGATGTGGAATTCCTAAAAAAAAAAAATCATAATTCATGAGTCCTGTTGGCAAAAACAACAACAACAACAACAAAGAACAACTCAATTAAAAATATATCTCGCCTAAACCCACTGCCAGGAAAAATATGTGGAATTTCTGATATTCAAACAAACAAAAAAAAAAATCACTTTTACTATAATACAAAGGAACACTGAGAAGCTTGAGTAAGAGCCATTAAAAATTAAAGAAGCAGGAGGGGAACTGTCTTGGAAAAGGTCAACCTTAACACTGGTATTTTCAAACTGCAGGAAGATGAAAGACCACAGAGACCCACTGTCACCAGCGCAGGTTCAGGTTTTGCGCCTTATTTAATCCTTACATATGTTTGACCCCTCAGGTACTGTAGACTTTGCTTAAAGGGTAAAGCTGTTGTCATTTTTAAATCATCTTTGTGCACAACAAATCCCCAAATAGAGGATAAAATCTACAATATGTTTCCCTGCATGCCTCTTCCTTGTGGAGTTTATTCCTCTTAGCTGGAGATTTGCCTTTTTTTTGGTAAAGTAACAGTTACAAGCGCTTTGTGGACATGCCATGTCTGTTGTGTTACTGTGATTGGCAGAGAGTCAAGAAGTGTGTGTGTGTGTTTCTGGCCGAGGAGTGTGCAGTTGTGTGGAGATAAAAAAAAACTATAGCACAAGTTCTTGTATTGTTTTGGCGTTGGCTACGACCTCTTGTTGAGAGAACTCATAAAATTGAAGCAAAAACAAGTTCAGTCATGGTTTCCTTACATGGGGGGTTGATTACAGTAGTTTTCAATTTTAAATTGAACACAATTATATAATAGATTGACGTTCAACTGTGTTATTTATTTAATTACCACGTTCCCTGCAGGTAAAAAAAATGCACTTTGTGTCCAACAGCAACAAGGAAAAAGCACATGGAGGATGAAACACTATCTCTTCTGACCTTTTAAACCACTTTTCACTCACTCAGCCTTGTTTTTTTGTTTTGTTTTTTTTTTTAGAGTGAACGTTGCTGAATGTACAACGTAGCAGAACTGTACCTCATCTGGCACACAACCAACGACAGACACACAAACGCTGATATACCTATTGTGATTGCTGGCCTGGCCTCCCTCTAATTGCCAATTAAACAGTGGCCACAAAGCAATCAGGCGATGGTCAGGACAGATGTGACGCAGGGAGAAGGGGGAGGGGGGGTTTGTTTATGATTTTCTTGGCAATAACTTCAGCTCCTTTGTAGAGGAGGATGAATCATAATGAGGCGAATTGCACATGAGCGTTGTTGTTTTGCAGTTAGACAATCGAGCTTGTTAGGGTGCCATCCTATAGTATACGTTGATGATTACACAAAGCAATACAGTGAATGGCTAACACACACACACACAATTGGAAAGGTTATGTTAGCTGCTGGAGCAACATTGTCACAGGAATAACCAAATTAACACAGAAGCCTGAGACTCTCACTGTATCATAGTGAAGACACATTACTGCACGTTAGGACAGAGAAGTTTATTTCAGTCGCTGTTCTGCTCTGTTTTTTTTTGTTTTTTTTTTAAAGCTTATGCTTTTCTTTGAAGTTATTCTTGAATGTGTTGCCCGGATGGGTGTTAATTAGGAAAACAGTCATTTTCTTTTGTTGCCTCTGCTTAATATCAAAGCTCTGTTACTGAAGAATGGAAACTGCACATCACTGCACTCGCTTGACATAGAGTGGGAGGTGGGAATGTTTTTGCCCCCCCAAAAAAAAAAGGCAAACGGGGGCTTTGGATAAACCCTCTAAATATCATAACATCCAACTGAAATGAAAATGTACATTTTACTTTATAATGCCACTAAATATAAAAATCACTCTAATAGAATTGAAATAGAAAACCAACATCATGCATGTAACCTGATTTCACTTATCTTACACATGATGGATGTATTGGTACCAGTAACAGCCTTAAATTTATTTTTTATTTAACCTTTATTTATCCAGGTTAGTCTCATTGACATTAAAATCTCTTTTACAAGAGAGACCTGGCCAGGATGGGCAGAAGAACACAGTTACACATAAAACACAATACAAAATACAAGTTCAGTATTAAGTGCAGTAGTAAAACATCAAAATAAAAAATAAGATCGACTAAAAACATTCACAATTTCCGATGGAGTCCGACTTCAAACTCACGACAACAGCCTTACATTCGTTAAGAGTTATTAGATCCCGAAGCTTGAGCTACTTCTGCAACTTATTCCATGAAAACGGCGCAAAAAACTTAAAAGCTGTTTTACCCATCTAAATGTAGGCATTGTCCCTAAATCTTTAGATGTGAAGTTGTCTAATATTATGTACCCCAGCCCCCAGAGATACTGGCATGGCTAATAGCCTTTATCGATCCACATTAATGCAGACTTTTAACATTTTTTGGCATTTCAGTCAGAGTCAGAAATTGGGAAAGAGAAGAATGCAAAAGTCCGATACAATCCAGACACCATATATGTTGCATGCTTCACTATATGTTGGAGAATTGGCGGTAAAATGGAGGTCTAACCAGCACAATTTGACAACAAAATAAGTTTTAAATATATTATTAAACATCCAAATAATGCAAGCATCACAAAGGTTTCATTATTTATGACATATTGCTTTACCTGTGGCAGGAGATTTGATCAGTATATCTTAAAATATTAGGAGAAAACTAGTGAAACTACTTTATAATAGCTTATGCTGTTTTGTTATATGAAGCGTCTGCTGCTATAAAGCTGCAATGTTGGACTTTAACACATTAAAACAAGATGAAATTGGTGTTAAGAATTTAATAGCAGGCAATTTCAAAAAAACTAAACTTAAGTCGATCCCTTACTTGAATCATCAAACATGATTACCTATGGAAATATTATATCTATATATCATTTCTGGTACCAACACTGGGTAAAGGATACAAATCGGCATCGCACGAGGAGAAAGAAAATCATCATTACATAGTTTATAGCGATTACTTAGCAATAATTAATTAATAATCATTTATAGTTTACTAATAGTCATTACATGACGTGAATTTGTGAGACGTGCAACCGTTACCGATGAGTGAAGAGTTGCAGCAGTCGAACAAATTTAGTTACTGAAATAAATCCTTATAAGAGCAGAAATGCGAGCGAGTGGTCTTGATGATGACAAACGTGGCATTTATGTGCTCGTGAGCAATCATAAGCAGGCAATCAGCTGTGTGTAGGAAAGCAACAATCAAGCGCTGATGGAAAATGATGGCTTCACGTTGATTGGGGAGGTCAAACAAAACACACACACACACTTAAAAAAAACAAAAAAAAACACCAAGGCCAAAATGCATCAAGAACCTCTCGCCCTGATGAACTGGTCACATTGATCAGTCTGAGACAAGTGCTGTGTTTGTGTGCCTCAAAGAATGTCCCACATATAGATAAAATACCAACAGGAGAAGCTATATAAAAGAAAAATCAGTGGTAGACCCATTTCAGATTATATTTTATACAATTATTTATGAGTTGCCTCTGGTGGAGTGTGGATGTAATTAAGGTGGTTAAAGTGACACATTGTAGGATTTCAACCTTCAAATCATGTCCCCAAGATTATTTTTCATGGTACATGAAGTTAGAACGGCAAAACCCTGAGCGAGCAGGTCTGCATGGCCTGTGTTGACCACAAAAAAGAAATACAACAATCTACTTTATGGCACATACTATCCCCACAACCCCCTTCGCCTTGCTCGAACGCAAACAAAGCGACACATTTGGACCAGGTGGAAATGTTCATTGAGTGCATGTCGTAGCAGAGCGACAAGGGTTAAGCAGAGTGATAGGGACAAGGGAGAATATCGGTCTGGCTTTCATTCGCCCTCAAATCCCAAACGTGCACACAGATATTCCAAAAGATATTTCTTGCTCATAACTCAATCTCCAACAATAAGGCTAAAACACACACCCACACACACACACAAAAGAGAATCATTAATAATTCCCCCCTTTTTCTGTACTGTCTGCCAAGAGATTTACTTTTATCTAAAGGGCAATTTAATCGGGGAGAGGGAAAACTACTTTTATCCCCCTGTGCGCCCCCTCCCCTCCTTGTCCCTCTGTCTTTTTCACTCCCTGCTTTGTTATAACATGATAATGCTTTGTTCAGTTTGTGCTATTCACATAGAGGGGGGGAAAAAAAAGTTTTGGGAACCGAGTCGGAGTCTGTTGGCCTCCTCCAATTGAGAAATTAAATTAATAAAAGAAGTGTGGTTTGCTGAGATAGAGCACTTAAAAGAATGTACGAGGATAGAAGTGAAATCCTCTTCCTCCACCTCAATTGCTTTGCCGCTGTCCTTTTCTATAAAAAAAAAAAGTGTGTGCGTGGGTGTGTGTGTGTGTTTTCTAGGCCTCACCTTCCTGAGGTTTAAATCCTCAAAATCCCTTTTTGTTGGATGGTGGCCTGTATTTCTCTTGTAAGGTATGGTAGGATTTTTCCCAGCAGCAGCCACTTGTGTCAACACACACACACACACACACACACACACACACACACACACACACACACACACACACACACACACACACACACACACACACACACACACACACACACACACACACACACACACACACACACACACACACACACACACACACACACACACACACACACACACACACACACACACACACACACACACACACACACACACACACACACACACACACACACACACACACACACACACACACACACACACACACACACAGCCTAATAACTGCTCCATATGCAAATGCATATGAGTAATGGCTGCAAGGAAGACAGCAAATGGGAATGAAGACAAAGCAGCGGGCATCAATTTTCACTCTTCAAGCATCAGCCATCTTGTCAGGTAGGTCGCCAGCCGATGTTGTGCATCTGGATATTATAATTGAAATCCTCTATAGAGGGAGTTCAGGTATGTGAGAGTGCGAAACAGTGAGGTATGGAACAGCTAGATTTGATGTGTTCCATAACTATCACCCCGTTGGTCAGATATGAAGGATATGACACAGGCAAAGGGGGCTGATTGTGGTGCAGTGGTGCCATCCCTCCAGGGAGGGACGGGGGTTAAAGGTTCTCTGCTCCCTAATCCCTAGGTGGTAGATGTGTTTGGGATGATGGAGGTTTTTAATGAGAGCATAAAGGTCAGTGTGTGTGTGTGCCAGAGTGGATGTGCTCACACAGATTGGTCTGTGCGCCATTTGTAGTTAATATGGGGGGGGGGAAAAAAACATCCCCCTGAATACATACTTGAGCAAAATAATCCCAGGATTAATGCCTCTAAGCTGTACTATACGAGAGTGTCTGTCTTGGTATGTATATTTTCGTTAGGACCACAGATCGTATAAACCATAAACCAAACCAGGAAGCATTTTATTATTAAGGTCAGAGTAAGGGGGCGAGGGAATGCATTATGTCTATGAGTGTCCTCATTAAGACTGCCGAACAAGAATGTTTGTGTGTGTTTTAATATCTGCTCTCATTCATGTCCACCAAAGGCCGACTGAAGAGCTCCCAGTTTTTCCTCCACTCGGTATTGATCCGATAATTGCACCACTTAGGTGTTAACATGAATCAGCGCTATAGTGTTGCAGCAAATGAGATACACGGGCTCTCAATTAATTGCCCCCCAAAAAATAACAAGCAGGGAAACGAGTTGGAACGAAACGCGAGGGAGAGGTGGACCAAAGTGACAATGTTAGATTCATTTGGGATGTATGAGCTACAGGAGTCTGTTTGAAACACTCTGTCATGTGGGGATCTGAAACGATCCACCAAAATAGCCCGGAAAAGGTGCATGTTTGTTTGGGAGAGAAGGTATTTCATTTCTAGTCAGCACCATGGGGGGGGACTGACTTCTTATCATACTAGATGTTACTAGAGACAAGATTTTAAGCGTGCTTTCCAAGTGCTGATTTTTAAAATTCAGTTTGCTGGAAAAACGGAAATTAGGTGACAAATTAGCACGTACCTACGTCAAAAGTGTTGGTCCAAATGGTTCAACCCGAGTATCTAATTTCATACACGAACATCCAGAAATAAAGGAATGCATCTATGAGTCTGCGTACGAGGCCACAGCAAGAATATCTGGTCCCTGGCAGGAGAATGAGAAAATATGTGATGCCACCTCTCACTCTCATGTTTATAAAACAGCTTCATCATTTGGTGACATTATTATTGCAAGCTGGGATCCGCTTCTGCACAAAGCGATTTTTTTTTTGGTACAAATGTGTGTTGTTCACTTAGAAAACAGAAATTTGAAGTAACTTGTGCTTTTTACGCCATCAAAAATTGTCTGGATTCTAAGAGAAATGTCTGTTATAGTTGAACAGCGTCTAATCCTTTCCATTTTCTTAACACATGCTCTTCTGAGGCGTCAAGCCATCATGAAGGGCTGCTTTGATTTATTTTCATTATAGTTTTTTTCATTTGACACACTTTATTTCTTTTCTTATTTTTGGTTGCATTTTGTGTCTTTTTCCATGGTTGGCCTTTTTCTTAATCTCTTTGTACTCTGCTGCTTTTTAATCCGTACTTTCAATTAGTGCAATGAGTCATGAACATCCTTGTGGTCTTGAAACTTATTGTCACTAGTTATTATGTAAGTGAAGAAACAATAGCCATAAAAAAAGTCCTAAATGTTGTCCAAATTTGAATCTGTGGAGTCTATACTGGTACTCTCCATGTGTGGGGGGGGTTTGCGGGTGTCCTCCCACAGTTCAAAAATATGCAGATTTTTGGATTAGGAAAATTGGTCACTCTACATTGACCGTAAGTGTGACTGTGAGATTGGATGGTTGTTTGTTTCTATGTGACCCTGTGATGGACTGGCCACCTGTCCACATTGTACCCCACCATCTCTCACCCTATGTCAGCTGGGATTGGCACCAAAGATGGAAAAGATGGTAGAACATGGATTGGGAACGTATCTTTGTTCCCCGGGTCCTATGTTCCCCGCTTTGTATGTGACCGGGGAACATAGGACCCTTTTTTAGAAAAAAAGTTGTTCCCCGCATTCACCCAAAAGGACCGGGGGAACATAGGACCCTACCCCTTACCCTAACCCCAACCTTACCCTAACCCTTTACCCTGGAGCTCCACACCCAGGCTTCCACAAAGTGGGGAACATAGGACCTTTTTTGGGAAAAACGGGAAACATAGGACCCGGGGAACATAGGTACGACCCCCATGGATTGATGGAGTCTTTGCTGGCAAAATTAAGACGAATTGCTACAAATTGCACCAAAGGAAGCAGAAATATAGTATATAAAACATTGTTTGCACATGCTGTACTCACATGACACCTCGTTGCAAAGCACGAATGTCTTAAAAAGACGAAAGCCTGGCATGACAACAGATTGCTAACAAACTGTGGCCCTGAAGACAGCACAGCACTAACCTGCTCTCTTGTTCCTCTAGGATGGCACTGCAGAATAAAATTCAACCTTGACTGCAGTAATTACAGGCTACACATCACCACCCACCAATTACCGTGCAACACTTTTGATTAGTTTGTCACTGCAAACATGAGCCAAGACATTCTGTGTGAGCAACAACAAGAGAAAGACTTTGAGAGTTTTTCGAGAAGAGCGAGTAATAATTGTGAGAAAGGGAGTCAACATAGCGGTTATGCTAAAAACAAACAATATACATAAACTCAAAGAAATAGAAATAACCAATAGGGTGTGGAAATCAGGAAGATCAACCAAGAAAGCTGTTCATGGATCAAGATCATGCATCCATCTTGACAACTAAAACACAAAAAAATCAATGTACCAATCCCTATCCAAAGGCATAACTATGTCAACATCTTTGGATATAGAGGGGGAACGTAATCATGAGATACTGCTCGTAGAACGGGGAGAACAAAGTGAAATACAATGACAGTGAGAGTTATAGCATGTTCTGCTGAAGATTTGTTCCTGAGATTAATGCATATAACACAAGGAAATGTGATCACTATGGAGTAAAGTACAACCACTAACCCTGCAAGTGGACAAAGCACAGTCCATCCACAAACTTCACTAAACTCCATACAAAGCAAATAAAAAGTTACAAAAAAAACATTTGAAAGATACTATTTCCTAACTGCAATTATTCCTTATCATCACTTATCTACCCAGTCTGTACCGTGAGCCAAGACGCCCTGAGGTGTGCTAGGAACCTCTACTGCAAATTGCAGCAGCTACACTTCCTCCCCTACCAACCCCTGCACAGCCTGAGGCCCTCAGACAAAAACCTGCTGGCTTTTCCTGTGCCCAGATTTCAGATTAGAGAGGTTGTGCCTTTACTTCTAAGGTATCAAAAGCTCGACTATGACATAAGCTTATACTTATAAAATCATTTTGTTTTTAAATAACTCTTAATACTTGTCCTTTGAATAATTGATGCAGGTGTATCATCATATGACTTATAAGCGTTTTGTTACATGTAAAGTGATTAAATTATGATCAACAATGAATGAGTGAAAAAGAAAAAAACTACAGAATTCAAAAGTCACAGTAAAGCAAGGGTCTGCCTTTGTCTCCAATAAAGTACAACTTCAAAAGACTTGCTCTTGCTGGCTTTAAGGGTTTGCAAGAAGTCTTAATGCCTATCAGGTGCATGGAGGTGATCTTTGCTATGGCTATGGTTACGGGAAGGAGAGGTTCAAAATCTCACAATGAAAGTGACATACATAACATAAACATCACAGGGACTCCCTTTGCAGCAACAGCTTAACCGCTTTAACGTCGAGCTATATGAAGCATCATTCCTTTAAAAAAGTGACTTCAATCCACATTTTTGCAGCCACATATTCCTACACCTACAGCTCCCATTTTTCAATAATTTCTTCAAGGCATCTACTGTGTGTTTCACTCCTTCCCTTATGCCATTTGCTGGCATATTTTCCTCTTTCCCAGATGGTGGCTGATCTGGTAGATGTCTCACTCCACTCCCCTCATATGGAGCCCCCTTCTCTGGGCAGAGAGTCTGTTGATCCTCTCCCATTCATTCCAATTTTTGGCTGACTGGGGTGAAGCCAAAGCCCAGATCTGGTCCCCGTGAGGACACATCCCACTTAACGTTTGTGCAGGTAGCCCATCGCCAGAAGGCAGGGCTGGAATAACCCACAAATACATTATCTCACAAATACAAATTCCATGTCATGGTACGGCATGGGTTACACATGCTATCAATCCCATATGGCCTGCTGCCACATAGTGAAACACCAATTAACGATGCTCATTTTCCCTCATTGGTTTCCTGAAGCCATCCCATTATAGTTATATCGTTGCATTAGAATATATATTACTTTAATAGATTCAATTTCATGATTACACAGATAAATATTAGATAATACCCACGGGTATTCATGGAAAGTTGTCAGCCAGGATACATGATACATATTAGCATTTTATGCGCTATGCATATGGGGATGATGTGACGTATATGTATAAGATTGAATGCATGCGTTGTTGCCATGGGAGGTAATGCGGAAAATGCTAGCAAAGGGTTTCTCTCAGCTTATTAAAATGCAGCTATACGCGGCGCCGACTTAAATGGATAACGAACATACTTGGCGCACAGGGACATGAGGGATGGCAAGAAATTACTCTGGGCAAAAGTGAAGGAGAGAGAGGTAGCAGGAATCAAAGCAGGGTTGAGACATTATATAGTGAGGCACATCGAACAGTGTACATAAAGTTTTATTGGGATGTAAAATTCGCTGATTGTTTATCATCCAAGAACGAGGGAGTTGAAATTGGCCAACAAAGGCATTGTGAGGAGCGATTATTAATTGCTGTGTGCTCTGTAACCACCATGGGTGTAATGATCAAGTGTGGATTGTTTCAATCAATCTTGGCATGATCTGATGAGCTCCAAAAAGCCGCGCACTGAATAATTTCAGTAGGAATTAGGCCTCAAGATAGACGGCAATTAAAGAGTGAGAGTAAATAAATGTGAAAATCGGAAAGAAGAGGAAAGGGAGTCGCAGAGAAATGACAGTGGGGGCACATTGATGGAGGAAAGGCACACATATGGATGAGGGTATGTCAAACTACCAGACACATTCACATACACACACATCAACTGAATAAGCAGCAGGGCTATGGAGTGTAAGCAGGTGTCCTATGGGAGACAGTGTACCATTAGCAGATCATTTCCCTCTCCGCTCCACCAGGCCCTCCTCTATCATACCTCCACTGTCAGCACTGCCTTGGAGGATTATTGGAAAAGAAAAGGGAGGAAGGAAGAGAGATACTGAGGAAAAAAGGAACGAGGGTGTGAAATTGAAACTTGCATATGTGCCGTCAAAACTGGGATTATTACCAGGTAGGCATTTTTGTCTGTCAAATCCATATATAACCGGAACATAATGTAGATTTGTGAAACAGAGAGCTCTTTGCTTACCGTGTGTGGTGTGTTGGAAATGTTGCCAGTGGCTGTAATAAAGTGGTAAACAGAGTTGTACTTGACATCAAATGCCTATATTTTAGCGATGCAGCAGACACTGCTGAGAAATGTTTTTTTTTTTTCCTGTGGTTTGTTGTTGTGGCAGAGTGGGTCAGTATGTGACACCTCCCCTGATCCTTGACCCTCTGTCTCTCTTTAAAGCTGCACTAGCTGGGGGCAAAGTGGTGGCCCGGCTGGCAACGAGCCCACTGTCATCAGAGATAAGGGCACCTCTCCACAGTCTAGGCCCAGGGACTGAGGGAGGAGAGGCTGTGGAGATGGAAGGTCACGCAGGAATAGGTGAGTGGACAAAGGGGCGGAAAGGGGTGAAATCAGGGTAATGGAAGTGGGAGGAGGGAGAGATAAAAAAAAAAAGGAGAAATAGAGGGAAACCCAAATCCTACAATGTCACATGGTATACAGCCTTCAGGACTTTGCAGACGTGTAACATGTAAGGAGATGTCCCATGAGGGTTCTTACAGCGACATGAAAGTGAACACGAAATAGTGGCAAGCTATAAATAACATTGTACAGGGCTGCAATAGCCCACATTTAAAACTGGACTCATATGTGAATTCATGCATGTAAATGCATACACAGAAAAGCATTTTCTCTGTCTGTATGAGCATGTTTTATTGTGTCTGATGTCCCACATGCAGCCTTGTGCACTATCATTGGAACTACATTATCAACAAATTGACTGTTTTCCTCTAAAAGCGACACACTTTATAGAAATTGACACGTCAAGTGTGAAGTAAGCTAATTTTCCCATTGACTTCCATTCGATCCAAGTTCTTTTTTTGCAACCAGTCACCCCCTGTTGGCTGTTCAATATATCCTTACTTCCTAATTGACATCACTAATGAAACCCGTGGTTTCCATCTTTTCTTTTGTACAGTCTATGAGTGTAATGTAAGGGTGTTCATACAGTAAAACAGAGGTTGTTTTTGTTCTACGCTGTTGACTACAGGGTTTTCCACACCCACCTAAGCTACATTAAAAGTGGATGTTGTCTCCAGAGCAACCTCAACACAAGTAACTGTAAAAATAGGCATAAGAATCAATCAACTTACGTCATAAAATAATTACATTCAGGATCGTCATGAGATGCAAGTGACTGGTGTAGGAGTAAGGTAAAAAATACTTTTGAAGATTCGTCATTCAACAAAAATTGATTTTTAGTGTTTTCTTTTCACACACTTACACACAGTATGTGCATCTACACAGTGAACATTGATCAACATTCTCTCTAAGAATTCTAGATAAATGGAGACCTCGGTAAAAATAGCTTGGGTTTCCACTCGGTGAGAAAGACCAGTCTGTCGGAACATCGATGATGAGATAAATGAACGCTTTGCGGACTGTCAAACAACAACAGCATCTTTGTTCACGGTCAGGTATTGATGAAAAACCTCCCAATTGAAGAAAGATTAGAGATAGTGTGGAGTCACCAATGAAAACGAGACCAGTACATATTTATCTGAGTCTTGTTCTTTTGTGCTTGAAACATGCATCAAGGACAATTTCAGTAATGTCAGCTAATCAGGAGTCGTTTTTTAAAAGAGCCACTCCTTTAAACCAAAACTATTTTGAGTCTTCTCACTTGGGGTGCATTTGCTCCCAAGCTCTGCCTGGTGCCCAAGGCCTAGCTGGGAGCCTGCAGTAACTATGGTAGACTATTTCCACCCCAGAGTAATAGACGGAGGGAATTGCAGTGGCAGCTTGATCTCACATTCACCTTATGATTCATGGATGACAACAAATCAAAGTGTTGGATTTTATTTAACCTACATGGAATGTTCAGGGATTCAACCAAATTGCAATGTGACAGTAAAATTAAAAAGTTCCTGCACAGAGGAAACTTGTGGGGGGGGAAAAAAAAAAAAAATGTCTGTCACTCTAAATTACAGTGAACATTGCAGGAATGCCTATGTTATTTTACACTCTCAACTGTGGAGCCACTTTTTTACTTGTTCAGGTACTGGATGCCATGTGGAGTCAGTGCTGCCAAGGCTGACCTGAAAGACACAGTGACTGTCCGTGGAGGGGCTGTAGAAATAAAAGATTCAACCTGGATCAGTGAAGCATCTGACACACTAGCCTGAGCTCTTTGGGTCTCTGAGGCAGGAAGTGCCTCTCTGTCACTCACTGTGCAACACACACATATGCTGGTTTTGCATTCTTTGTTTGGACACTCGTTGAGATGGCCCACTTACCATAACTTTAACCATCACAAATAAACACCTTACCCGAACGCTATCTCAACTATAACTCTAAAACCAGGTCTTAATCCTCAAAAAGCATATTTAAGTTGTGTGGACCAGCCAAAATGTCCTCACAAGGTCAAAATGTCCTCACATAGATAGGTTTGCTTGATATAATTGGTCCACCCAGCGTATTTAAGACAGTCTGCCACATTGTCGAATGCTGATCAGCTCCACACGACGCTCTTCTCAGCATTGGGCGTTTAGATCGCGCGTCGCTTGGCAACATTTACATGCTGCAAGTGTGATTTTTTTTTTTTTACGCCAATACAGTCTGAGGCAACACTGTGCCAGTAAAGCAAAAAATGGCCACAAAACAGTATGTAGAATGACTGTAAACACAAAGAAGCTGCCATGGAAGGACAAAAGAGTTTCAGAAATGAACTCTACTTATCAAGCAAAACTTCATTAAGATGCTCCCCTCAATTCAGGTCTGATTGTATTGCTCGACAGAACACTGCAAACATTTTAAAATTGTCTACAGGAAGGTTAATCATGCACAGAAACATTATATATATATATATATATATATATATATATATACATATATAATACTTAGTTATGAACCATGTAAAACACAACAGAAACAAAGCATATTAAAGTATCTCCCGTGTGAACCCCCAAGCTCTTTGGCACAGTTTTTTTACCCATATCCTTCCCACATCCCAGGAGAGTGGGTCATGGATCTGTTGCGAGATAAAAGCTGGCAGCCTCCTTTAATTTTTCGCTACCATTTTGGCTTTTTTTTCTCCTCTCCATTTCAGCCACAGTCTCAGACTCCCCGCTGGTTATCCCGTTATTTTATGGCACTTTTGTCATTTTAGGTTGTGCTTGAATTCCCAAATCTGCCTGTGTTTTTGATGTCTCTGTCCCATTTTCCCTTTATTCTTATCGTCTCTCCTCCTTTGCCTGCTGTCCTTTAGTCTGCTCCGCCTCGTGTCCCCTTTAGCTCTCATCGCCTTCGTGGTTATACGATTTTGAGAGTTTATCGGAAGACCCTGGGCGATCTCTTACTCATCCAGACTTTCATTTTCCTGTGCCGCATACTTCAATCTGCGCCTCACTTTGTCTTTTGTCCAGAGAGAGACAAAAAAAAAAAAAAAAGAGACAGCTCCAGCCAAATTATATTTATTTATTTTAATAAATATAGTTCCCTAAGCCAGGGTCAGCTGGCAGCAGTGAGGAAACATTGAAATCTTATTTTTGCTCTTTCACTCTTCCTTTCCTTATAATAAAGGTTTCATTGCTGTCTTGCCCCAGTATTGCAGTCTTTATTCGACTTGTGTCAAGTGTGAGCTGTACTATTGGACTCTCAACTATAAATCAAAACATATATATAGTTGATGAATGGATACTATGGTTGTGATTTGACATAGACAGACGCATACATGGCTGTATTGGTGGTGTATTTCTGTGCTGTAAAAACTGAAGTCTATGAACAAAAGTAACACATTTAGATCTGAATCAAGAGTGACAAAAATAAGGCTCATTAAAGTTCCATAATCCACTTGTCTCATGCCATCAAATGATTTTACAGAAAAATCAAGAGAGGAATATGTACGGTGCTCACTAAAGGTGACCAAACGAAACACAATTATATTTTCTCTTTAACAGTTACGTGCTTTTGTTTCCTGTATTTTAATCATTCTTAGGGGATAAACAGGTAAAAGTTAAGAAAATGACAACTTGTACCGACCAATAACTTCCTTAGTTAGTTCTGTGATCATCTAAATGTCAACTAATTGGTGACATTTACCTGCTCAGAATACTCTTCAGGCATCAGAATACAGAATACTCACATCGTAAAAACAATTGATCTAAACTTTAAGATCTAAGTTGTAAATAAAATGGTGGATAAGCCAAATGAGAAAAAAAAAGTTCTTCTCACAGTCAGTACAAGAATATTTATTTGGAGTTTGTGGAGTTGTGAAACTCCCAGGACAGCGATACAACCTCTTTGATGTAATGTCAGCGTGTTTTTGCTTCACGCCGCAGTCGAAAAAACGAATGGTTCCACTGTAACGGAGCATGAGGTGTTCCGATCGGTATCGAATCAGCCAAGTTCTAAATCTTCCAGTAAATGCGATTTGTGGGCAACTTGCTAAATTCAGTATGTAATTTCATTCGTCTTGATGTCATGGGATTCACTTTATGCTGGCTGAGAGAAGAGTAAAGCCTTTCAAAGCACAGAAGACAAATCTACAAATACTGGAGTTATCTTTCCATTTCATCTTCGAGAAAAGCTATACCTAACTTTTGACCTAAATTTGATTAGTTGTGTACGGTTTGAAAATGATTGCTGTTGTATATTAAATTCGGAGATTTCCAGGATTCTTTCCGAGCATCCACGTTTCCTGAAGGTCCCAAAGCCTTTAAAAGGTGTATCTTTTGAATTATTTCTACAACTTTTGAACAAGTTTACCACTCTTTGGAAAATATGTTTATTACTTTGAGTCGTGGTTCTACAAACCTGAATTTCTTTGTTTTTCCTTTTACTATTTTTAAATAATGTCAAGTGTAGGAATCAAACAGCCGAGTGTGTTCATGGAATTGAAGAAATCTCAATCCCACGTTGGCCGTTCTCCACATGGCATTGCACTTTTTTTTGTTTCTTCATTATGTTTACAGAAATCAAGATGGAAAAAAGTCACTAATGGCTAATATTGGCGACTGAAATTAGAACACTCCACTGAAGGTGTAAGATGTGGAGGTGGTTGCGTGTGACAATAATGAGCCACTAAAAGTTACATGCATGTGAATGTATTCCTGTGAGAGTCTGATTTGAATGTGTGGGAGACTGTAAAATAGGAGACTTAGGGCCAATTCCAAATCCTATCTTAATCCTCAAGCTCAACCCTCAATCTTAACTGGCCCTCAAAACCAAGTGTTGAGGGTTATTTTGTCACTTAGAAATGGGACACCCCTTAAATGCAGATACGTCTTCAGACTGTGGGGGGCAGAATAACGTGAAAGCTGCGTCCAGTCTGTCAACTCCAAAAAAGAAGAAGAACGTATTTACGTTACGTTTGTCAGTCAAGTTATTAGGTTGTCAGTTAGTTATAAAATGATACTCATACAAATACCACAACAGCTAGCGCACACCACGGCTTATTGAAAAGTAAACGATCGCTTGTCCGCACCAGCCGGCTGTTTGTAAAATATAAAATAAATGTGACTTAAGTAATCCATAATATGGGCCTAAACTAAGATAATACAATGGTTTCCATAATTTTTATATCTGTTAACAAAGAAAATACTTAATTTGTAGCGTACTTGTTTCGCTGCTTTCGACGCCATCTTTGTTTCGTCAAAACACGCATTGCATTCTGGGTTGCCCTTGCTCCCAAGTGTGGTCTCGGAAAATCTCAATATTGAGGACGATACAGCCCTTAAACTTGTCCCTCAGCTTAATTTTTCTGAGAATCGGGACAGCACTAGCGGGAGCGTGCATTTTTGAGATTAAGGGTTAAGATTGAGGGTTAAGCAAGGAATTGGAATTCACCCAAACACTGTGTCAAGAAGCAAAGGCAACGCAAATCAAGGCTTCGCACAATCGTAAGGTCACCTGTGATAGATGCTGCGGAGAGGAAGCGCCAAACCATTCCTTGTGTGAATTTAAACCCCTAAAGCTGCGTGCACACGTAGGGATTCTTGTGAGCCTTAGGGAAATATAGAGAGTATGAATTAAAACAATGAAACGGAGAGCTCTGTCCAGAAATGTAAGTCAGTCACGAAGGAAGCTGTGCTAGTGTTAGATTCAGAACACCCAGATATCCGTCAGTGAATCAAAAAGCCTTCAAAAATCAATCCGTTTATCATAAATGTGAACCCCTGTTGGGTTTGAGACTTTTCATATATTCAAAGTTCATGCACAACTTCTGTGTTTGGGTTTTTGTAGAAACTAGAAACTGGGTCCACTGCTCCTCCCACAACACAGAGGAACATCATGTTTTACATTAACAAAAAGGAATGCAATCCTATTAAAATGTAAATCTTCCTTGTCACCTTTTTTTTGAAAAATCTTCTCTTTTATCCCTTTGGTTGTGCAAAAAAACAACATCCATGAGCACTGATTTGAAGACTAATCCCTTTTTAAAGACTGAACTATTTATTGCGATTTTGCTGAATGAAAACCAAATACATTGCATTTCAAAATGCAAACACATTTCTGACTCTTAAACGTATACATTTTACACAAGGTTGGCTGAAACAATGGCCTGTATTAAATTGTGAACATCATTCATTCAACAGCCTTTAAGTACTTTAAGTAAAACTACAAATCTCTATGAAAACAGTGCGGTGGTTAGATTTAGAGGGAGAAACTGCCTTGTTGGCCTCGGTTATTTCTGTGAGATTCGGTTTGACAAACAGCTCTAATTACAACAACATCCATGAGCCTGTGCCACCACAGATATATATATAAAAAAAGCCATTCAGAGTTCCAAGTCAACAGAGTTTTACAATGCAGTCTGTGTCATTAATTTCCTGTCTCCTCAAAGAGCGCATGTAACAGACATTTAACTTTGTTTGTGCCTCATCGATTTTGCTAATGCAGTTTTTACTTGTTGTGATTCCAATCATGCAGTGGAGGGAGCTCCACGTTTGAGTCATGCGACGACGGTAAAAGAGAAAAACGAGCAAGGCTTTTGACTTTGGCAACCGTTTAGTTCACGCATCGCTGGCTTTGGGTGACAACTTGTGTGCTTCATGTGGCCGGCGCAGAGTAACTCATTAGCACAAGCACATTCATTCACACCGATGGCTCGGTGAGGTCTCACATTCTGCAGTGAGCATCACATAATGTACGAACGCAAACACAAGTACATTCGACCACACCAGCAGCATTCGAAGACAAGAAAAGTTACATTACTCAGTCAGAGGTAAATACTATTTACTTTGTTTTGTATTCTACCCTGGCCATCATCATGCAAAATCAGACACTTAAATCAGCCTCATTTAAGGAAACCTTAAAAAAATCTAGCTTTGTTGAGTGTATTATAGAGGGAGAAGCCATCATTGCTTTAATATTGTGTGAGAGAAAATTCTAATCTTCAGCCATCTTTAACTTTAACTAATACATATTCTTATAACCACACCTGGTTTTCAATATAAGCAGCTATAACCAACGATACGACACAAACTAGATGCACCAGGCATCTGTATCTGATACTCCATCTAAAGGCTTATCAAAACTGGCACGCTGCTCCCCAGAATCTGCGATGATGCTTCACTGTTCAGATGTCAGGCATCGTCTCATTGTCTCCTCGGATCTGAGCCGTCTCCAATCAAATCTTTCATATTTAACTCTTCCATCATAGGTCATCTCACCTTATAATCAAACATCTCCCTAACACCATGGCTGTGCCGAGAGGAGGATTTAGAGATTTTACAAGTATGTTTAAGGACGTTCAAAGGCAAAACTCTACGTAAAACAAGTAAAAGAAAAGGTAAGAAGTGCACCTGGTTTAAAAGGCTGACGCGCAACATAACACAGTAGATCAGCGCTTCTCACATAATGTAAACTGATGTTAGACAGTCGAGCAGTTTTAGGTGAATTGCTATGGGTTACAAATAATGCAATATAGTAAACGAGACAAATTATCCCTAAACAGCTCTCTCAGCCTCACTCTAATACATCCAGCTGCCTATATCCATCACAGACAGGAGGATTTGACGAGATGGAATGATTCCACCTTAAAAGGAAGCATGAAAGGTAGAAGTGCTCACTATGTAGTTACCAAAGGAGAAAGAATTGCTGTCATTTGACTGACACTATCAACCTTTACTTAAGACTTCACACAGGCTGAAGCATGAGGTAAAAAACTGAACAAACAAATACAAAACCATAGTCACATTTCTTAATTCTAACTTATCAAAGTAACTTTAAAAAACATAATAAATGTATATTGGTTGAGCTAGCTGTTGGTATGTTGCTACCATTGTTTTTAAATTAAACACACTTAAATAAATAATTTTAGATTAACTCAACAGCATGCCAAATAAATAGTAACTAATATATCACTTTCCACATTTAAAACATTGAATTCATCAACTTACAGCACGACTTCTGTGATGTTTTTTACCAGAACAAACATTTCTGGACAGCATAGCCTCATGGCTGCTTTGCTTGCACAGGAAACAGGAAGTGGCCAAACAGGAAGTGGCAGCACCATTCTCCCATTTGTAGACCTTAACAGGAAGTGGTGTAATAATTCTAAAGGGTCATTTTACTTAGTTTAAACAACTATTAAGTAATGGACACTGCTGAAAAGAAAACCATGCAGTGAACATTTGGAAACATAAATCAACAAATTATTATAAAAGAAAAAATACAAATAAAGTGTAGCACACTTAGTAGTAAATGTTTTAGTCAATTTTTATAGACTTCAAGGCAGTTGGCAGATTTAAAAGTAAGTGTGAAAAGGAGTCATTGGAGAAAGAGTTGTATTTGGTAATTTTAGAATCTGTGAAATTTACTTACCGGAAAAAACAACTATTACAAATCCACGATGTGGCAATTTGCTAAAAATCTACTTCCCAAAAAAATTATAAACACCTTTGCAAGTTAATAATTCTGAAAGGATGCAGCACTGTTTTTTCGGGTTTCGGGCTCAAAGTCCTGAGGTGCAATAAAAAGCACTTGAGTCAATCAATGACGCTACAAAACTAGAATTCACTCAGCATAATGTAGTACATCTGAGGACATAAATTATGGCACGTTTTGATTGAAGAGTTGGGAACTGCAATCACGAACCCTTAAATTAAACCGAAGTCTATTACCGCCTAATCATTTTCATCACATTCTGTCCATTTCAGTTAATCAAAGACACTCACCCTTTGTTTTCCATCTCTCACCACATGCTACACCTCACACCCCCTCTTTGATATATTTTTCCCCATACAAAACATCTTCTAATCTAATTATTATTTAAAATGTAGAAACTATCCTAATATTTGCGCATATTTCCTTCAAAGGGAAGGCACATAGAACAGCTTTGGCTTCAACATGGCAGAGGGAGTTAATATGAGTGCATGCGTGCAGAAATTGCACCCCTAAACACAATGGGCATCTATTGGGCTCCATGGAATAATCTCTCCTGACTCTCATGGAAGGAGAAGAAAAAGCCTGTTCTTCTGTTCAATTGGAACTGTTTGAAAATGAAGGGGTTTGATCTGAACCTCATTACACATTGCCTTGAAAACCACATTGTCTTTTAATAGTCTTTAATTAAGGCTGTTCAGTACATTTGTCACTGCCCCCATGATTAATACTGGCTTTCAATCTGCCGAAACTGTAGTTAGTCTGCTTTTACTGATCCGTCATAAGCACACAACAAAACCACCAGGACCAACCCCCGTGCCTTTCAGTGAAGGTAAACAACACAGAGACGATGGAAAGAGACAAAAAAAGAAAAGGACGAGGGAACACAATGTAAAGCAAGGAAACTGCTCATTATTACAGCAAATGCTCTTGAGTCACTTATCAGTAAGTAACAGCACAGGTGCAGGCGAGCCAATATAAACAGTTGCAAAGTGTATTGAGATAATAAACACGCCCCTACAGACCCCCTTTGCTTACTCGGGATGTTGGAAACACCTGCAAAGGCAATTACAGGCAAGGACCAACAATGGACAAGATTCAAGTGTTCACGGCACAGTTTGTAATTAAACTGCAGGGCAGAGGCACTGGGAGAGAATTTCCATCACATTCTGTTGTTGGACAAATAAAACATGGACAAATCGACTACGGGTTTGCTCAGATGAGGAGGAGGTGAGCTCCCGCGACAAACAACACAACAAGCAAATGTTCTGGGTAAATATAACGCCTCCTACTCCTGTGTATTCTTTACTGCAGGTGGTTTTCACTTCCTGTCTGTTCCTCAGGACGCTTGCGATATCAACGCAACGATACAAGAAACTATAAGGCCCGATGACAGGAATTTTTCAGTTACCCTTTAACATCGAGAATATCGCAGACGACACATTGGCACACTTTGCATTACCGTAGTTACGCGACGGTTTGTGCTATCGGGGGAAAAAAAAAGTTTTCTAATAGCTGAGAAATTGCATGTCAAAGCCAACATGTGGTTATTAGTTGCCAAGGCGATGAATATAAATAACTTTGCGGGACTTTGGTGTTACCGCTTCATGCAACGCAACCGCCTCTTTATCAGTGCACGGACAAAGATACACCCAAAAACTGCACAACGTAATACCGGATCATATTATTAACCCCCCCCAAAAAGAGACTTATAGTCCAGTGCGACTTATATATGTTGTATTTTTTTTAGCTGGTGAGACTTATACTCCGGATCGACTTATGGTCCAGAAAATACAGTAGTAACAGGACATTATCTGGTCCTTTTATAGTTAAATAAAGCAAACAAGTTTGAGGGTTAGGTGTTAAAGGGTTAAAGTTTACTTTATCAATGTTTTAGTTAGAGAAGTACATGTTTTACGTCTCCTTCGACTCAGAAGGACATGAGCGGTGAGCGTGTATCCTGTGTGTGTGTGTGTGTGTCTACAGCTACTCGTCTGACCTTAGCCCAGTGTGTGCAGACAGCCGAGCACCTGGAGAGCAGCAGGTGATTACCAGCCTTAATGGGCCTAACAAGCATGACTACGGGAGGTCTGCTGTCCGTCAATCAGGGGCAAGGAGGTGAAGGGAACACATGAGCCATTAGAAGCCAACAGAGAGAGAGAAAGATGGTGGTGTGAAAGCGGCGGAGTGATGAAGGGAAAGAAGAATCAGGGACAGTCTTTATTGAAGGAAATGAGCTGCCTGTGAAATTTCTTGCATGGCTCAAAGCATGCAGCCTTTCTCTTACAGAATACATTGTTCCCCCCCCCCAAAAAAAAGTCCCTGCCAAGGTTCACATCATTTCCAAAAAGCCACTGTATCTCCATTCTATTTCTGTGGTGCCAACGCTGAGGGAAGGGCAGATTACCAGCACTTCAGACATCCTGCTGCATTTATCAGAGCCAGTGCCTCTTCAGATCTATTTGTCATCATCACTGTTAGCATGAGTGGAGTTAGTCAGGCTGTATTTTACCATGATGGGGTTTAATGATCCCAGCTTCCAGCCCAGATACACTCGTAGCAGAGGGAAATTTAAGCCCAGAGCGGCAGTCAATTTCATGACAACAGAAGCTCCCGAGAGCTTTTATATGTCATAACACAATGCCTTTTAAAATTGTAGTAGAGTACACACACAACTACAGTATGACACAGGATTGATTTGCTCTCCCACCACTCGCAAAATGGAACTAAAAATGAGCACTTGGTGATTGGATTGGAGCAAGTGTAAATGCACCCAAGACCTGATTTATTCATCTGAACCACCTTCAGATGCATCCAGCGATGCATAATTGGCTCCCACTGTGGACAGTTGAAACATTATGATGGGATGTAAATGAAATCAGGTTAAGATCAGCCATTTTCATACCAGGTTAGTGCTTCAAGTGTTGAAAGGCATTGATTTTACTGCACGTGGGTGAATAGATTGTGATTACTGTTACTGAGCTACAGCGATAAAGAGAGCATGCAAAGCACGTTGAGGCGACAGGGGTTGTTTTTAAATGTGCTATATTTGACCTTGACCAGCAGATGAAATCACCTGTAAAATAAGAATAACAGGTTTTCAAAGCTTTTTTTTTTTTTTTTAAATCACCATCAGCCTCACATTTAATCATTGTTTAGTGCCGACACTCAAAATCAAATTGACATTATGAGAAAACCCGCAATATATTATTCCAGCAATGAAAAGCATCCGCATCTTACTGTTTTGCTAAATAAGTAACCTCAAAAGTTGTATTACTCGTATTACCAATTTGGCTGCTGAATCATTTGTGATTGGCAAAGATTTGCTCCCATTCCTTCTCCAAAATGGGAAACTGTGTCACTTCAATTCTTTGCTCGGGTTCGAACATTTCAAAGCAAGGAGATGATGCAAACAATGTGAATTCTGCATTATTCATTTCACTTGGTATGAGTGATGTGAAGCTCTATTTGTGTCATTGGCATTTAGTGATTTTGTACATAATTTCATCATGAAAAAAAAGACTATCTTTGCTGATAAGTTTTGTTCATTTTAGGCAAGAATAATATTTCACTTAAGCAATGAACCACATTATGAACAAAAAAAAAAAAATCCCTATTCAACTCTCTGAAAGCAATAGAGTGGGTAGCACACAATTTGTCGTTTGTACAGCACAAATGAACCATCATAATGGCTTTCAAGGTCTCCGTTTCTCTTTCTTTAAAGTCCCGAAAACACTGCGGAACATCACTGCGACAGATTGTCATCGTTAACATTTTGTGACTTCCACCTAATTGAATTTTAATGATCATGGAGTCGTATGACAGCCATGATCGGTCTGTGGGTAAATATTTGCTCCATAAATTTGTCAGCATCCCCTTCCATCTGTCTCGCAGGAGAAAAGTAAAACCCACAATCTGAGCACGAGGATGACTTAAATCACGCAGCATAAAGGGACAGTCTGAGTGTTGCTGAGCACCGGAAGAACTCGAAAGCATCGTCCGTCATTAAAACACATCGAAAGAAGCCAACAATGCAGACGTTGGCCATCATTTTAGAAAAAAAACTTATCCTCTTTGACTGAGATGCATTTTGTCTTTGACTGCTGATCAATCTGTACCTCCTACATAGCCACTCACATTACATCAGCTCGTCTCTGATCAGGTTTCTCCCTCTCAAAGCTGCTGTTTAGTTCCCATTCCCTAATGAACCGATGCACTGACATGCAATTGAACCTGGCAGATCCAACGGGGATTCTAACACAGTTTATCTTTTCAAGTGAATAAGCGAGTGTGTGTGTGTGTGTGTGTGCACTTGTGATGAAACTACTTAATTATTATGCGTATTCCCCGTTTTTTTAGTTTGACTGGTAACGGAAACAATAAAACCCTCAATATCATAGTTGTATTCAGAGTATTTTATATATGTATATAACACTAAGGTAATCACATTAAACTTGACTTAAATGTGTCATATGTAAGAATGTGGCCAAAAACAGTTACTGCATTCAAATTCAAAATAACGAGGTTTGGTTTTAGGTTTCGTTTTTCTGACGTAACTGGCAACCTGTGGTTGCGTGGCAGCTGAGACTCTACTGACTGCAACGATTTGGTAGACGCCGGTAGGTGGCGCCACATGCCAAAACATGATTTGCAGTCTGCAAAATATTATTTTAATGCAAATATTTTGGCTGTACTGTTGTTGTTGGTGAGTTCAGTTTGCTATATGAACATTATTCTCTTTGACATATAAGGAGGATTTTATGGCCGGTTGCTTTAGATTTATTACATAATGCACCTTTAAGCGATTGAAAGCAGTCTGTAATTCAATGTGAATGACTCGTGATTGAAAGTAAAATATGGCAGGGTCCCTATTTATTAAAAACATTTTTTGTAAATAGAAAAACAAACAAACATAATTAATCTATAGATTATTCGTGGTGACCATATATCGGTGCCAGACTGTACCACACGCAGCTGCGCCTGGAGAAGAGAGACGGCTAAAGAGGCTAAGAGAGCACACACTCGCCATCTGCCTTCAGTTTGACAACCCATTATGGCCCACCAACTGCTTTAATGCAACCAGACATATCAACATATCGGACAAATTTACCCAAGCAATCTGCAGAGCCTGCTGGCTCAACAATGCCACTCAGCCCAATTTGTGTTTTCTCCCAAAAAACTGCTCTAATATAGATGTTGACATGTGGGGGGAAAAAAGTGCTTTATAAATAGACTGAGACTAAATGATTACACAAACAGTTTATCCATACCGTTTTATCATTTTCAAACATTAGCATTGTTTATATCAGTGATCAATATGCTGTAATATATGCCAGTGGCTGGGCATGGATTAGTTGCACAAGGTCTCACCTTCCACACAGCTTCACCATAGAAATAATCTTCTAATATCATGTATTATGTTTTTTAAGAAAAATGGTGGGAAAATATCCAAAGGCAATGGCTTCAACAAGCACTTGTTTTTATGCTGCCGGCTTTTGACTTTCTTTCTTTCTTTTTTTTTACAGTCGTTTCATGTCTGAAATATTCACCACCGTCCACAGGTGGCTTCAGCCGTCACATCAAAGCTGTCCCAGGTCGACACCATTTCATCATTTCATGTGTGTGTGTGTGTGTGTATACACTGCCTATCTCGCTCTCCCTCGCTTTCTCTCCACTCTCCCTCAGGTGAAGTGTCTGCTAAGATGAAGGAGACAGACAGACAGAGAGCAGTTCTGACTGTGTGCATCACAGTTGAGGGGGGGGGGAGGGGGGGAAGGTGAACATCAACATTTTTTTCCCTGCTCTTCACTCAGTTTAGCTTGGCAGCGGGTCAGTCAGCATCCACGTCAAAGCTTATCAGGCGGTCGCTCCCTCTCCCCTCCCTCGTCAAATCCTTCACGACATAACACAGCACTGCATCCTGCAAGGTTTGCTTGGGTGGTCACCGAACACTGACACTGAAATACAGTGACGGAGAGCGGTTGTGCCATCTCGTGCACCGCCTCGATGTGTTTTATGGCTGAGGCAGAAGAAGGAAAAAAAAAGGTTAGCTAAAGGTCTCGCCACTGAGCAAAAGAGGGGAGACATGAAAGAGGAATGAGTGCAAGACAATGCCTTCTGGTCTCAATCAGGCTGGTAAACAGCTGAGTGTAACACCTCGTTTTAAATTAGTCACAAATAGGAGCACGGCGACACGGCGGCCACTTCTCTGCAGGAGAGAGAAGAGTCGCTTGATTGGAAGCGGGATTGCCTTTTTCACCAGCTGAGCCCTGTGGCATTATCTTTTTTTTTTTTTTTTTTTTTTTGTCTGTCTCAAATTAGCAATTTTCTATAACCACACTCAGGCCACCTTGTTTTTGCATTTTTAACATGTCTATTTGGGTCAAGGCGATGGAATCCCGAGAACAATCAAATTGAATCATGAGCGAAGCGTAACCTTGAAAACAATCTGGCCACAATCGTAATACAAGAGTTTGAGGAGGAATTAGGAGTTAACGAGCAGGACGCACCCTTCCATACTCTGCTGCATAATTCAATCAACGGATCTGAAGGAAAAAAAGAACATTCCAAGTGTCACCTGGGAATCTGCACGCCTCAGTCAAATGGCCAAAAAAACCAAGCAGCGAAATGCCTAACAAGCCGTTTTATTCTCCATTATTTGGCAGAACCTTGCGGTATGGTTTTATTTATTTTTTTTGCCTCTGTTCATGAACGCCTGTTGGAGCCACTTTGAATATTAATCAGTCATGGATGCCTGGACGTGTGCCCATACGGCTCGAGACCTCTTATAACACACAGGCATGCATCATCGTCGTTCATCTGCACCGCTCGCACACGCACACATCACATGCTGAGCTACATGTCACAGTTAAAGTGTGTGGAAGGGTATATAAGGAGAAATATATCAGAATTGGCGATCGACTTCTCTTTTTTTTTCTCCCCTCACTCGCCCGTTCATCCCACTCTCATCCAACTATCTTGTGCCTCAATATATCTTTATCCATTTAATTAGCCGGACAGGTAATAAATTCCATGTCTTGTGTGCTACCCACTGGTTTATTTATTTATTTATTTATCTATCAGCCTTTTAGTGCAGTGCAGAATCTGAGGGCCAGACGCTATTATCAGGCAAGTAGCATCTCTAGCCTTTTAAGGTTTGAGTCATTAGTTAATCAGGCTGACAGCACGAGTGGCATGAAGGCTCAATTTAGGCAGCTGTTGCTCGAAACACTCGAGGGGGAAAAAAAAACACGTCTTGGACACGTGGAGAACATATTGCTGGTGCATATTACCTTTTTTTAATGAGAGTTGAAATGAACGTCTGAGTCTCAGCGGGTATTTATACACGCAACTCAGATCAGATACAGATAAGACCTGCCATAACGCGACACATCATTTAATACTCAATGAGCTGTCTTTTGTTCTCATTGCTAGTGGGGAGGGGGGCATATGTATCAGCCAATCGAACGCAGATCAGGGCAAAAGGTGTTTCCCTCTGCTTAGTGGTTGTGTGCACAGTGCTCTGTCAGCACTTCCACCGCTGATGTTTCATATTACATCATGTGCATTCATTCAGCAGTGGCTCCGCTTATTCCCCCCTCCTGTAATTTAATCAGGATGGATTTGCAGTGCTTGTTACTGTGAGACTTTGGCGACAGGCGAGTGCAACGAGTGTATGCACCGGGATAAGCATGTGTTACGATCATTAGCGCTCATCTCTCACCATTAGTCAGACCGGCAAAGCTGACGAGCGGTAGACCGGTTGAGAATATCCTAATTAAATGCCTACAATGTGGTGAGAAGTTTAACATGTAAGCAGCCATTGTAATTGGCCACCTTGGCAAATATCAGCTTTCACTGAGTTAAGAGGTTACTGTTGTCTGCTTCACAGGGAACACAGATGGAGTCTGCTCGAATGTGTCACTTGATAACAAACCAGTGAATGTACTAACTATCATGATCCACCACTTCTTGTGAACTTCCTGCCTGAACTCTGTTTAGTGTTTCATTCTGTTTTTACTCTCCTAATTTGCTTCCTGGCTGTGTTTTATTTCCCCCCCCTCCATTTACTGTATCTGTTTCTCGGTCTCAGTAGCTAATTTGTTTTCTGGGTATTAAGCCTTATGTTTTGCCTTGTTATTTGCCAAAAATGCTACCACATGCTTCGGATTTCTGCCTGTTCCCCTCTGAACTGGTTTGAATGTTTTTGTTTTGTTTTACTGCTCTGGATTTGACTCTTGTTTACCTGACCCCACGTAAATGTTCTTTTTTTTTTTTTTTTTTTTTTATTGCCTAAGGCAAATGCATTTCCATATTTTCCCCAAGTCCCTTCTGCCTCAGCCCTGACCACAACATGCACGGAAATGCGTGTTTCTGTAAAGTACGACAACTACTTTAGTTCATGTGCATGTAATGAGCATAAACACACATATGCATGTACTGTTTGACATCAGCAGCAGTATCCTACACAATAACATCTAGATGTTATTGCGCTGCAATATTGACACATGCGTGTCATATTTCTACCAACAATCTTATCCAAGCAAGATTAAAACACTGAACGCACAAGAGATTGCATTTATAGGTAAATCCACTACTTAAAGAGCGGCTATTGCGATTGTACCAGAACACTTGTCTTAAAGGTGCCATATGTAAGAATGTGGCCAAAAACGGTTACTACATTCAAATTCAAAATACCGAGGTCTTTTAGGTTTCGTTTTCTGACGTAACTGGCAACCCGTGGTTGCTCGGCAGCTGAGACTCTACTGACTGCAATGATTGGTAGACGGCGGTAGGTGGCGCCACATGCCAAAACATGATTTCAAAACATAAACATGATTTGCAGTCTGCAAAATATTTGTTTAATGCAAATATTTTGGCTGTACTGTTGTTGTTGGTGAGTTCAGTTTGTTTTGTGAACATTATTCCTGAGTCTCTGTGACATATTAGGAGGATTTTATGGCTAGTTGCTTTAGATTTATTACATAATGCACCTTTAAGTTATTTGCGAATATTGCAGAGAGATCAAGAATTTAGAAAACGCATGTGCCAAGCCAAATGAAATACATGTGTTATTTCCACTTCTTCAATGTCGAGAGATGAGAGACCCCACTCCTCACATTGTCGCTGTTTGTACTTTGTACTGGCGAGCTGCCGCGCCGCTTAATAGAGACACATTACATTCTCGTTAGTTCAGCTTCAGCGCTTTAGGTTCGGAAGCACAGCTGCCCTCGCCCCCCCCCCCCCCCGAACGCAAGCCCAAATCGGACCCTAAAGGCCGTCTCTGATCCCGAAACAAGTCACTGTCTCTGCCTCTGCTTGACCAACCAAGTGTCTCGTATGTCACAGTCCTCCCTCTGGACTGTCCCTCTCACACTGTTTTTCCACAACTCAGAACATGTTCAGTGCTGCCACGTGAACACGGAATCCAGAACCTATACTTTTCACTGCTAGAAAATTAACTTTTGACCATATACTTCAACTACACACATCCCATTATAGCAACATGTGATGTTCAATCAGTCACCTGTATATTATATCACAAAATATAACAAGAAATTGCAAAGAACACTTTCTCAACTCATCACATGTTAGCTTATATCTCGCATTTCAGTTTCAGACAGTTAATTAAATAGTGTATGTGTGTGCTGCTGTGTGTGTGAATAACCAATAAACGATTGTCACACAAAACCTGCTCGTGTTTTTTGGTCCAAATTCACCCGGGCAGCTAAACCGCAGAGTGGAAAAGAACATGAAAAGCATCTGCTGCTTCAATGTTTAAGTCAACAGAATTTGATCTATTTTTCCCACACCTTCCCTGTGGCTGAGACTCTAGGTGGGAGAAGAACGGACGCCGAATTGGTGGACGGGATACAACCTCAGACAGCTGACAGAAAACTTTGAATTCAATCGACAATAAAATATCTTATTTATAGGCCCTGGTGGCTTTGTCTTGCCTGAGTTGAATCAAACTATCGAGAAAAGAAAGAAACTACAGACAAAGAAGACGGCAGCACAGGGAAGTTCAAAAAGATAACTTTTAGGGAAGAAGAAGTTTTTTGCTCAGGTTTTTGTTGGAAAAAGTCAATATGGTGTGTGTGTGGAAGGGGGGGTATGTTACAGTAGATGAAGCAGAAGTTAAAGATGCACTGCCATACGCTGATTAAGACAGGAGTCAGTGAGAGGGAAATTGAATGAGAGTATTATTCATCCATGGGCAGTCTTCCATCAAAGTGCACTTTCCCTAAAAAGCACACACACACATGCAGAGACAAACAAACACACCCGAGCGGATGATGGAGACAGATCCACACATGTATCCACACTCCAGAGTGCACTCTATTCTCATTCAAATTCTGCGGCGAGCTGAGAGTTTTAGGAAAATATTTGCTCTTTTTTATCGCCTTACCTCAGAGGCTAGTGGAGAAACTTTATCTTAATGAAATCTATCCCTGCTACCGATCTCACCGCCGACGTTACACTGCTGCACATCTTAAACAAGAAGCCCGATACCAAAAACCTAGGAACTGTTCTGCGTTTGCTTCTTTCTCTTGCTCTCTCTGTCTTTCATTCTGTGTGATGTGTGTCATTAATGAGTCATTGAAGTTGTTTTAATGTTGGTTGTGTATCCCTGGTGGAAAGTGGATGAGCGTATACACACACTCCCTCTGTGTGTGTGTGTATGAGAGAGAGAGAGAAATAGAGAGATTTCAGTATTGTTTGTATTTTAGCCAACAGTCACACATCAGGAATCTCACAGCAAATGAAGCAGGACAATATTCATTTGAAAAAAAATAATAAGGTTTTGCTGTTTTGTTTATGCGAGGTGTGTGTGTGTGTGTGTGTGTGTGAGACCCTTTGACTTCGGGGGTTAGTCCAGGACACGGACATGGCGGTGGCTGGCACACGCACACAGCGCGCGCTCTCCGATCTGTCTGGCATTTTTAATGAATGTAATTGGCTCAGACAAAAACATTTAAATGATGATGAACAGATGGCATTATTCGCTAGTCTGCATAACAAGAGGCTGGCGGCCTGATCTGCTGGAAAAATAACAGGTGAAACTTCAGAAATCATCCTCTTTTACTCATCACATCACAGTGGTAATCAGATGTTAATTACCTAGCCAAATAAACCTTTGATTAGCTTTCACTAGCGTGCCGTTTCTGTTGTCACTGGCATGCCACTGGTTACTGGAAACACAATAGCAACCCACTATGACGTGTAAACACCTGAATCATTGGTGCATTTCACTCACACTATTCACCCAGAAAGCTGTATTATCATTAATCTGACAACACGTCTTCTCTACATTACACTTCACCAAGTGTTTGGACTGAGGATACAGTTGCACACAATCTGAATAATAATCATAATATTGCTTGCATGTTAGTTGTCTCTCTCCTTTGGTTGTGCTAATTAAAGCTGGCATCAATAGGGCGCAGGGTGAAAACATTCTTATATAGCTGTGGGCTCTGAACAGATGCCGCGCTTTGATGAGCAACAGGGTTTAGACTATCATACGTTGTCTTCAGTTAACCAGAGAGCAGGAGCAGGTCAACTTTAATTACCTGAAAAATACCTGAGAGCTTTCATGTAAGCAGCAAGTCCAGTAAAAACAGTTTTACATGCACAAGACTAATTATCTTGTATCACCACATTGACAACAAACTACTACTTTCATATTTAGACATTTTATAGGGGAAATTTCAGTAGTACAGCAGCAGTACGAATGATTAAAGACTTCAGCAACGCTTTACTTTTCCTTTCTTAATTTATCTGGATTGGCAGAAATTATATTTTTCTTTTATAAAGCTTTTACCTTTTACAAATAAACATACATTGCATACATTCAATACAGCAGCTCAAAGCCTAATTTGGATCGTTTTATTCGAAATATACTCCTCTTTGTTTCCACCTCTTGTTTTCTCAAATTCAGTAACTGGGTGTTGTGACGGACTAAGGAGAATGTGGCGCGTGGAGACTAAAATCAAACAGCACTGATTTGATTAGTGTGTAATGAGCTGTGCGTTTCAGCACCACGGACAGTGGCAACACTTCCTCCCAGACACCGCCGACACCTCGGTGAAGACCTTTTCTCAAGTGTTGGCGACTAAATAGATTAGAGACGATAACGAAAACAAGAGAAGTATGAAATGACATTAGGAATCAGAGACACAGACTAATGCGGCACTGATGAGAGATCAAACTGATGGTTATGTTTCCACTTCTTATTTAAAGGTGCGCAATGAACAGGAGATTCAAAAACAGACATAAAAACAAACAGCATATTTTCATAATTGATCTGAATTTAGTTTATCTTACAAAGTAAAGTGAATAGAACATAATTACAGGAAATGTGGCAGCTACTGTATGGCACAACTGGAAATGCACCCAAACTGCAGAGATCAATGTGGATCATTAGGAAAATGGACTCAATTCATTTAAAAATAAACTTTGTTTATCAGCTTATTATAGCTTCTCTTTAATTGTGCTTTATGCGATGATTAACAGTAACTCCAGTGGTGCACTGGTGCTCATGGCTTCCACATTGTTGAACTAGTCATTGCTAGAGACGAAGTGTGTACACAAACCCCCACACACACACACAACAGCTGTGTGTTTCCAACTGCTCTGGAAGATTCCAATTACCCGAGCTTCAGTGATCCACGGCAGCACCACCTCCTGTCAGTGCGCTAATTTAACTTGTGCTAATTAAATATTCATTTTAACAATCAGCACCACAGGGCCTGCTTGTTGGCAGGACCATTGATTTCAGCCGTGAAATAGTATAAATGTATGCGGACATGTGCGTGGGTGACTGTGCCTTTGTGACATATGTGACCTTTTGCGCCTCTTTTTCTTTCTTTTTTTTTTGCTTTTTTCTCCTCTGTCATCTTCCCTTTCTTTCCACACTTGTCACACTTGTCCTCGAGGTCCCCGTAATTAGTGACTGTGCTCCTTGCTTAACTGCATTCCTGAAAATGGGGGAGCACTTGTGTTACAGTAGGGGAGCCTGGGTGATCAAGCCATAGGACAGTCTCTGCGATTTCATTAAATCTCCATTTAAGTTTTCATCTGCCCCATGGTGACAGGGAGGGGGTGGAGGGTGGATTTTTTATTTTTTTTTTGCCACAGGTTGAGAGGGAGGTGGAGAGAGGAGGAGGAGAAAGACAGCAGTTGTTCAGCCTCTGATTTCCCCTGGTGAATACAGAAGGAGAGGAAGGCATGCCAGACGTTGCCTTGGTGACCACAGGTATGCAGACAATGTGTGGGGATTGCACACGCGCAAACATACTAAGTGCTCTCTTAGTGTGTCATTTCATATGAATAATTCAACAATGTCTCTCAGAGAACGTAGATGCAAAATTCCCTTTAGCAGGGGAAAAAGTTTAGCTGTTGACTCTATGTGTATAGCTGCAGATGATCAAACAAACCGAGGAAAGGATATAAATCTGAGCGGAGCAAAAACATCCATTACATTCAGACGCCGTCATTCTGGTGACATGCTTTTCAACAGAAAGTATGACTTGTTTGCTTCAAAGCAAAGGTTATCATGGCCTTTTTTTTTTTTGCAAAGATATTCAAGCTGCCATTTGATTTTTTTTTTTTTAATCTCCAGATTCATGGAACCAGCTTGTTTTTCTCTGAGCTGAGCATCACTGTCTGAAGTAATAAATTATCGATGCAGAGATGTTTTTTTTTCCTCCTATAAATACCTCACATGTGGTTGAGCAGACAGACACACATTCACTCACAGGGTGGCGCACACACACACACACACACGCACACTCACACACACACACACATACTTGCCATGCAATAGACAAATACAAAGGCGGTTCCAAATGTCGTTGAACTCACTTTTAAATAAGGCACAGTATTTTGACAGCCATCGCCCATAGCTTGCTCTAATTCTCTTGTCAAACAAGCAGTGTCACAGACATGGACACAATAAAAAATGGAGAGGATTTAAAGGCCTCTATGTGTCAGTATTTATCTTAAAACACTTTTTTTTTTTTTTTTTTTTTAAAAGGACCTAGACTTATACAACAAATTCTAAAGTTGTTTCGTTACACCAGTGGTTCCAAAAAACGTTCACAGTCCCGTTTACCTTCAGACAATGACCTCCAGCTATGAACCAACACAAAAAAATCACATCTTTTTTACTTATTTTTAGCATGTGTTCTGAAAGTGGCCCTTTCCTCTTATGAGGAGATGTGATGAATGTACTGGATATTATGCATTTCCTTTGCAGAAAGGCCTGTGGTTAGTTAGCCAACGGCAACTCAATACCTCGTGTTCTAATTATTACCCTGGAGTAAAAAAAAAAAAAAAAAAAAAAGATTTAAAAAAAAACTTTTGTTTCTTAATATGGTCCTGCCCAAGCTAGTTTGCTTGGTAGCATTCTGCATACACAACCAACCGGCCAAGAAATGGTCAAAATCTGTCAGCAAACAACATGATGCGGTGTGGAACGGTAACCACTACTGTTAATGCAACTCTCAGAACTGCCAATGAAGCAGTCACACCTGGAAAGCCTGCATTGATGCGAGTTGGATCTATCGTATATTGAACTATACTTATTTAGTTCTATATGGAGAGCTCTGGCCCCTTGGCTGCGACAGTGTGATGAACCCATGATGAGGAGGTAGGAGGTTGTGTAAATGAACATGAATAATGCATGGAACTGCTTTGGGGGCGACTGGCAGCTGCATTTGAGAAGCCTTTTTTTTTTTAAAAAGCCTCCAAGCTTT
Source organism: Microchirus variegatus (assembly GCF_963457635.1). Taxonomy (NCBI): domain Eukaryota; kingdom Metazoa; phylum Chordata; class Actinopteri; order Pleuronectiformes; family Soleidae; genus Microchirus; species Microchirus variegatus. Next base: position 17,576,937 of record NC_139814.1, on the reverse strand, counting down.
AAACATGCACAAACTTTCCAGCATAGAGAGGTCTACATAGTATGAAAGGCGAGAAGCGATGGTGTGAAGTACATGTGTAGCTCAAGCAGGTTAAAGTGTATCCTTGCAGCATTTGGGCACCACAGAGTGTGTTGGATTCGTCCATTTTTTTCCAGATTCCCCACATGAGAATCACTTGTTTGGGACTGACCAGAGTCAGCTTAATGCAGATTAAAAGTGAAGTGCACCACTTTTAAATGCACACAAACCATTGTCAAATGAGTTCAAACAATGCTACTTAAGCCCATCTGCTCCACCCGACTCTCTGTATAGTGGTTTTTAGATGCAATATGGCCGACATTCCCAATCTGCACACAGGAAGTGATTTGTTCTACATCGAGACATGTGGGGGCAGTAAATTAAGACAGGTGCAAACAGGTTAGAGTGTGACTGAAAACACGAAGAAGTGCCCACAAAATGTTTCAGAAGTTAATTATAATGCTTAAAAAACACCAAAACTACAGGCTTCATCTAAAACTATGACATCATTAAGTCACTGCAGTCTGACCCCATAGTATCGCTTGACTGCCTGTTTTCAGATGAAAGATGCAGCATAGAAATAATGTTATATCATTTCATGGAGACCGAACAGAGGCAGAAGAAAGAAAAAATAGTGCATGCACTGCACTGCAGCTGTAAGTGTACATTTTTATCAACAAAATCATCAAATTATGCTGTTAACTCATATGTGAAAGGCTCTGTATACAATCCATACCACAGCCATACCATCCATCCATTGCGCTTGGTGGATTTCTTCAATCCCGTCACTGAAAACATCATTGTACTCTGATCAAAGAGCGTGATTCAAAAGCTGCGCGCAACTCTCCCTACATGTAAATTAATCATATGAAAAGAGAATATGAAAAGTCAGATGCAATCGTGTCAGCTGTGTGTCTTCTCAGACAACAAAAGCTTTGAACTAAATAATCAGAAAGGGCAGAATTTTCTTAGAGTGGGTGTGTACACAGGATCAAAGCTGCACCTCTGTTTTGAGTAAAAACCTTCTGAAACATTCAGACCGAATTCATGAATACAACTAAAGACGGAGACAGCTGGTGAGGAGTTCCGACTCGGAGCCGAGAACAACTGCGAGAGGAAATAAAATGCAGCCTCGACTGTTTCCTTTCACACTGTGCATGAGCATGAAACAAACTGTGGCAGTAGACCTCCCCTCCATTCTGCAGCAGGTAAGAAACTGTGTCGTACCTGCTGCTGTTGCAATTGTACACATCCGAATCATATCAAATACTGTAGTGCAAACTTTAAAGGATCAGCTTTAAACAACCAAAAAAAAAAAAATGAAAATATGGCAGGTTTCACCATACATTCGGTCTTTATATCTGTCAGAATGAATACATAGTGTGTTTCTGGGATTCTGTGCTATGTGTTGTGTGTGTGTGTGTGAGTTTTATCTGAGATTCACTATCACACACGGATCAATGGGAACAGAGACTAAAAGTATGATTCCACACCCTGGAGAGACAACATCGATTTATACAGTGAACACAAAAATTTGGCACATCTGTCCTTTTAAATATTCTTGTTCTTCTTCTCTTTTTTTTGGTGATAAATAAAGTGTAGCTGGAATGATTCAGGATGTAATACGTTGGCAAAAGGAACCAGAAGCAAATTTAAGTTCCAATATCCTCAAGGCACTGTGCTGTAAGAAGACGATTAATGTTAGTACTTTAACCCGGCTAACAGTTTTTTGTTCCCAAAACGTTCTGGGAATGTTACCTTTTGGTTGTGGGAACGCTCCCTGAAGGTTTCCCCTCTAGGTTCTCCTGTGGTTGCCATGGAAAGTTTTTCCTAACATTAGTTAGTGACGTTTTGGTTGAACATTTTGGTTCCCAGAACGTTCCTTTGTCACAACTTTTATACAACCTTTTAGAGAACGTTCTCTAAAGGTTCCCAGAATGTTTCCTTCAACGTTATTTTTTATACAACCTGTATAATTAACATGACAGCGTTCATTATCACTAATGTTATTTTAAAGTGTGGACATTGGAAGAAATACTTGCACTATTGATATAATTAAAAGTTTTATTTTCAATGAACCAACATATGTATAAATGTATACACATGGGTAATTATCAAAATATTATTTTATGTGTCTGTAATGGTTAATATGTAAATGCACATACATACAGAGTCCAATACCCATCCACAGACTCTTGGTGTGAGCTCTCTTCTTAATTAATGCTCAGAGAAATCTCCTGTGAATGTGCTGTATTCTGCTGCTGCTGGTGTCCACTCACTTCCTTCTTGTTGAGGATCCTGGTCATTGATTCACTGGTGAGATCTCACACACACAGCCTCAGTGTTTTTTTTTTTATCACTTTCATCACGGACACCAACCAACGCCTCACAACAAATGTTGAACGACTTGTGATAAGCACATTCTTAACAAGAGGACAAGATAATAAAAAAAATAAGACAAGAACCAACAGCTTTCTTTAAAGTTGTCATGACACAGCTCGAGGGCTTCCACATAGTCATGTACTATTCTATTAAAACAAGCTGCTGTACTTTGGCCTCTCTTGTTGTGGACAGTGCCACATAATATATATCTGTGGCGTGAACCGAGGAGGGAGCGGAGAGTGATGTTTCTGAGGAAGAGGATGATGTTTGAACCATACAAAGCCAGGGTGCTGAGGAGGAGGGAGAGACCATGCTGAGGAGGAGGACGGAGGAAGCGGGAGAGACCATGCTGAGGAGGAGCAGACTAGAGAAACACAGGCTCATGCATCTGAATGAAAAGCGGGCTCGGTGTTGCACGGCAACTTCCTTGGACGGAGATCACAGTCCCCCCATGTATACTATATGAGTCATCGACATCATACGTAAATATCCGAGAGCTTTGAGTACTCCAACTATCTGTGTCATGATGACTCAAAAACACAACCGAACGTATAATTAAAGTACAAGAAAAAAAAGCACTCAAAAATAGCTATTATTTACCGAATCACAGTATCCGGAAATCAATTATTAATCTCCACAGCAACAGGCTGACTGGGAGGCTATTCCATATTGTATTGAATTTGGATTCTTTAATTAGTGCTTGTAATACAGCACATTAAGGTCATTTGTGTTGTTTAATTTTTAGTTTATGTTTACGGCTGAAATAGTATGTTTTGTTTTTTTTATCGAAGGGAATTGGTAAAATGTATTGTATTTAACAGCCATATTGCAACAACCTGTTAGTATAGTGGAGACAATAGACCACGTATACTATGGTCTGTAAAAAATGAATATAAATGAACAATGAACAATGGTTTTACGACACATAGTAACCACTGCAGTGTAGGACACAGTATCATACAAACCTGTATCCTTAAATAACTCGCAGCTTGTTGGATAACGTAATTCAAAGCTTTAACATTTTTCAGGCCGTTCTCATCCCTCTCCATCCCAGGGGGCTGGCTCCCATTAAAGCCTCCTCCTGCACATGGGGCTGTCGCCTTATGATTCCATTATGAGTCACCCTCTGTAACTTAAACTCTTCCAAAGGGGGGTGGGGGCGGGGGGGGGAAGAGCAGCAGACAGATAGCTGAGCAGTCAGCTATCAATAATACAGAGCCACATCTCATTGTGGATGAAATATACATGAAAAAGTCCCATGGAGCATATCCCCATTTTCGCGAGATACAGGACATTTTCTGAACTGTCCCTATCACACAGATGTGTTACAGTGCCGCTCGACGGAATACAAGGTTGCAATGTCTAATTTAGTGTTAAACTCTTTCAAGGCTGTTAAATGCCTCACAGAGCTGTGTCATTTGGCAAATGTAGCATGTTTTTTTTTTGGTCTTGATTTAAGTCCACCGCAAAGTGCGCTGTGGAAAGATGTCTGCCCTTCGCAGAGGTGGAGAGTAATGGATTACATTTAGTCCGTTACTGTAATTGAGTAAGGTTTTTTTGAGTACTTGTACTTTTCACATTTTTATTTTATTTTATTTTATTGTAATTTCACTTTTAAAAATATTGACGTTTGCTTGAATTTAAATACATATTTTTATTTATTTATTTTTAAATCAAACACATTAAACTTTGGCAGTGAATGATGAGGACAGGTACGGTGGCCCAGAGGTGTCAGGCAATACAAACGCCACAACACAAATGCAAAAGCCACAACACAAATACAAAAGCCACAACACAAATGCAAAAGCCACAACTCAAATGCAAAAGCCACAACACAAATGCAAAAGCCACAACTCAAATGCAAAAGCCACAACACAAATGCTAAAGCCACAACACAAATGCAAAGGCCACAACACAAATGCATATGCCACACCACAAATGCAAAAGCCACAACACAAATACAAAAGCCACAACACAAATGCAAAAGCCACAACACAAATACAAAAGCCACAACACAAATGCAAAAGCCACAACACAAATGCAAAAGCCACAACACAAATGCAAAAGCCACAACACAAATGCAAAAGCCACAACACAAATGCAAAAGCCACAACACAAATGCAAAAGCCACAACACAAATGCAAAAGCCACAACGGAAGTGACCTACAACGGAAGTATATTCAAATTGAATTTGAATATACATTTTAGACCAGTATTTACTTGTACTTAAGGAGACTTTTATCAAAAGAGTGGTTTTATCAAAACTTTTACTTAGAAGTAGAATAGTTCAGTGCTCTTTCCACCTCTGGCCCTTCGACATCAACATCAGTTAATTCCTCTCTGTTTCCTTCCCTGAAGTCCATTTTTTTTTTTATTCTCACTTTTGACACACAAGCACAGAGCATCCTTCACTGTGTATCTAATGATGGTCCATCTAAAGTGGAGAGGATGCTCTCTCTCTCTCTCTCATCATACTTTGATCTGGTCTCTGATAGTTTGGGGGAGGGGGGGGTCATGGCAGATATGAATCGTGATTGGTTGTGTTATTTCTACCTGGGGAGATGGCTGTGGTTGTCTGAGAGCAGGAACTCATTACAGGAACATATGAGAGGGGCATGGAGGAGCAGGAGATGAAGGGACACAGAGAGGGGTAGAGAGGAGGAGAGCAAAACGCCAGCTGAGTGTGGGAAGAGTGGATGAAATCAGGAGTGGGCTGAGGAAGTGGGAAGACATGCATGACAAAAAAGATTCAAATGAGAAAAGGAGAGCTACAAAGCACGACGGGAGAGCAAAGTTGCCGCAGACTTGACACAGCCAGTTTAACTGACATCGGAGTGTTTTTTTTTTTTGTAGGCAGGAATTTAAAACTAAAAGCGATAGACGGGGTTTAAAAAGTATGACTTTGTTCCACTGATCTGAGATGAAAGCAAAAATACTGAGAGAGGGAGCGGAGGGAGGGGGGTGGGGGTGCGGTTGAAAACTGATGGAGGGAGATGGAGGAAACGAGCAGTCACTAACAGCACTAATGATACCCAATTCAGTGTCGTAACTTTCAGATAAAAACAAGCACATGAAAACAATGCTGAAGCCCCGAAAACTTCAAAGCAATTAAATTGGAAGAGCTGGATGCTACAAGTGTGTGGGTGCTCTATTTTCACGAGTGCTCCCAATGCCAAACAATATGTGGATATGGTAAAAAAAAAAAAAAACTAAAGAACAACAACAACAAAAAAAAACATGCATTCAAAGCTATAAAACAACAATGGATAGCATCACACGACTTTTGCCTTTCCTCTGTTCACAATTGCTTTACAGTCGCCCAACGACAACAAAACTGTCAAAGGTGTTGATCACTGCTTCTCTGCAACGAACAGCTCCTTTAATGTCGACTTTATGTTGATTCTGGGGACAGTGTTGATATGTTTGACACATTATCATGAATCGTGTAGTTTTATTTCATGGTGTTTCTGAAGAAAAAGTAATAAAGATGAGGCAAAGACATCGCTGCTGCGAGTACAGAGCCTCGGAGAGAAGCACACGTCTGATCTCAATCGTTTGCGAGTAATAACAAGCATTACAGCACGTATTTCTTGGCTGTAGTAAATATGGATGTATGGCAAGATATGATCATTTCTGGAAAAAAGTATTTCAGATGAGACTTTTTCAGGCGAACCACCTGAGAAAGCTTTGAGGAAAGGTTAATCAACCTGACATTTAAGCATTTCCTATCGTTTTAGCATCATTTCACACAAATACATAGCATAACAGTATGTATACTAGTCCTTTACTGTCACAGTAAGGATGTCACGGTTTGGTTTATGAAGTCAGACCATTCGTGCACCTGACTTAGTGTGTGAAAAATGGCAATAGCCACACTCTCTAATCCAGGGGGCAGCAACACTGTTCGTCTGCTGCCGTTAAACATCGAATATAAAAGAAAAAGTCCACAAAGCAAAACATGCAAACGTGCTAAAACAAAAATACAATACTATGTTCAATAACTTACCACTTATCGTATGCACACTTTTTTTGTACATGTTAATCCGATCAGGTGGCTTAGAAACATAAAACAATGCGTGGTGTAGTGTGAGAGAACCATATACAAATCACTGTTCAGCCGGGGATAACTAAATTATCTGTCTGCGCATCTGACAGCAACAGAGGCAAAGGAACTCTTTCAAGGCTCAGAATTTTGAACCATAATTGGATTGCATAATAATCCGTTCAAGTGATTTTCTGGATTACACCACACTAAATGGGCGAGGGAGGCGGAAAAGGAATTGGAAGCCTCGATGCCATCTTGCCTGATAAATGTGATTTGTTTATTATTTTCCTCTTTGATGATACGATTGTAATGGCACAATATATCAACCAAGTATAGGCCTGGCACTGCTTCATTACTCAGTTTTCTTTGAAGAAGTGGGTCAAAAAAATGAACACTAATAACTAATTCATTCATTCATTCATTCAGACCAAGCACAAGTGGAACTCTATATGCTATAAATCCCTCAAAACTGATAATATGATTGTTGGTGTGAACACGAGAGATTTTGCAAAGGTAAAACTGAACAGTTATATTTGACTGCGTTAGCTTAGTATGTGTAGAATAAAGTGGCCATTGAAAATGAGCATCATCACAACACAGTTGTTTGTTTTATTGGATGAATACTTCGCTTTAACAGCCACTCCTTCATAGCACTTCACAATTACCACAACATTTTTTTTATATTTATTTACATGATATTACATTGAAATATCTTAATGCACTGTGACATATGATGGCAATGGTACAGCCAGTATTCACAAAATACATTTCCATTTGCAGGTCACACGTAGAGGTGGAAAGTAACGAAATACATTTGCTCAAGTTACTGTATTGAACATTTTTTTTGTGTATTTTGTATTTTTTAAGTACAATTTAAAATCCGGATTTTCTCTCCTAAATAGTTTTGGATTTCTGACCCTTTGTCATATTTCTACTACCCTCACACCCCACGCAAAGTAACTTAGTAACTTTTACTTAAAGTAAATTTCAAATGAACTACTTTTTACTTCTACACAAGTAATATTTCATCAAAGTATTGGAACTTTTACTTGAGTACAATATTTTAGTACTTTTTCCACCTCTGGTCACTTAAGCTTCATTTCAAAGCCACTCAAAGTTATTAGCTGTAGGCAGGTTTCAATGGGCCTGACTCATGCTGTATGTACTGCATGTGCATCCAGGTTCTATTTCCATCCACTTCCATCCAAGCCTCCTTCAGATCAATAACACATTAGGATATTTATTTAATGTTCCAAGTTGTAGATGAAGGTTTATGGGCTTAACACGTAATGTTAAAAACTATGTTTGTATGTTTTGGTCCGTTGCCTCACCCATCACCACCCAACCACCCCAGCAGCTGAACTTCACCAAACCTAATAAGCCTTGGCTACCAACTCAAAAAAAAAAGGTCCAAACCAGAGGAGAAGCTAAATAAGGGTCTGCAGTGGAGATACTTTCGAATAAAGACAGTTGACGATGCAGCACAACAGGCATGTCTGGTGGATACTGACTCTCTGTCTCTGACTTAGTTGGTGGATATTTAAATGTATATAATATTTTTATGGTCCATAATGTTTTGCCTCCGCTGCTGCTCTCAAGAAAACTCACTTTCACTTTTCATCTCCATGCTGAAATCAACCAAGTATGTCAAATGTTGGCAAATCGGTCAACCGTGCTCACGCAATGTTTTAAATTGGGAGCGCAGTCATCATTTGAAAATGCTCAATATATCGCACCAGCTTATTCGTAGAGGTCTCGAAATGAGTGTGAACTGAGACAACTTCAGCCACGTGGCAGACAGTGTAAGAAGGCAAGCTATGAGCCATCAGTTTTCATCACAATGGCCTAATGTTTCTACCATGCCATTACGGTTAGTCGTTACAACTTTGAGGACGATCTCTTGACGTTGAATGTGGAGCCTTTGTGTTGTGTTTCAGCATCCACTTCCATGGCTCTTTATTAACCATCTGTTGCAGGCTCCAGCCAAGACATGGGAGCATCCACAGCATCAGTCCTTTTAAAAAAATATCTGAATACGGGGTTCCCCTTTGTGACTTGGACACCGTGAGCCTATTATCTGGCTCCATAAAGAGCTTGTTCCCAGCTTGTTAGTGAGACATTACATCTAAATGATCATTGCCCATACAGGCTCTGCACAGCCTCTTGCTGGAGACAGTTAGCAACTGAAAGGAAAAGAAGTAAAGGCAAATAACAAGGTACATAAGAGTGGGTGTAATGGAGAAATAGTAAAAACCACGTTGGATGATTAGGGCCCTATGATTTCCGTGTTAACGGAATCGCGGACGGAATCGCGGAATTGGCCAATAAAAACGGAATCTAATGTTAAACGCGGAATATCGCGGAAATTGACATAATGTGACTGAAATGCTGTCATCGTGAGGAGAAAGAACGTTTGTCTGGAGAAATGTTCCGGGGAACGCTCATTCGTGGCACCACCCGTGTATCTCCCCACAAACACTCACCCGGTCAGGGTCTCCCCCAGTGCGTGTTGCTTGTTTATTTACTTTATATACACTTTTTTTTTCTAAACCGCGGAACAAGTGCGCTGCGCTCGCATGTAACCGGCGAGCGTCTCCTTGTCCAGGTGCCGATTGAAACCCAAGTCACACCATCAAATACGCCATTATTACGGTTATATTGTTATTGTCAATAAAGATGTTGTATTTAGGAATGCACCGATAATTCGGCGGCCGAACCACGGCGAGTAAACTGTGGAACATCGCCTGTTAAATGCTGGAAAGTATCTGCGCAAAAGTGAAACTTATGAACTCCCCGCGACTTTCACTTCACAGCAGAGAACATTCTCTCTCTTTGAACAGTTAACTAAAGACATCAGCTCATCTGATGCATCTGTTATTCCCTTAATTACAGCGTTGTAGAGGTAATATTGCGTGTTGAGAAACGATCCAGTCGGATACGGAGAAGCGCACGGCGCAGGAGAGGGAGAACAGTACAGCGCAGGGGCGGTGCGCAGAAATCCGTCTGCACCAGATGAGGGGGCACTACCACTTATTTATTTATGTTTATTATTATTATTTTACTTTTAAATGTGACCAGCATTGCATGGCTTGTTTTAAGATTCACTGGCATTTACTTAATTAGGATTTAACTTAAGTCAAAACAATTGAACAATTGAGAAGTCAGTGGATTCAAGAAGAAAGTTGCATTGACACAAAAAGCACACATTCTATGGTGGTAAAGTAAGTATAAAAGGTAAAAAGAAACAGAATAAAAAATAAATAAAACGGAAAAAATGGAATTCTAAAAAACTAAAACGGAAAAAACGGAATTTGGGAAAAAATAAAACGGAATTTGGAAAAAAATAAAACGGATTTCATAGGGCCCTAGATGATGGGTGAATTATCCATACTTAGACTGAGAGAGTGGGTGGTCACAGTGAGACAGGGGCAAGGACAAAGGGAGACATGGCAAATATGAAGAGACTGAAGTTTAAAACAGTAAATGTAAATATATATATATACATACATATATGTATATTCACGCACAGATGAGATCAAGGAGGCAGAATGCACAAGAATGAGAGAAATGGAGAAATCCTATACACGAGCCAGCCTGTGTAAGAGAATGAGAAGGAGAGGGAGCGAATTCTTCGCAGCCACTAATCCCAACAGAAAAACACTCTGATTAGACTTATCCTTCCCTCTGAGGATTAGAAGCTTTGATAAAACCTTCAAACCCAAACCAAAATCAATTTAGTCAGGGTGTAACACTGCTGAACACTATTTTCTTCTCCCCCCTGTAGACGAACCTCTAACAGTGAAGCATGGTAAAATAATCAAGTCTTTCTATTTTTTTTCCATGCAATACTTTCTGAGACTACTCGGAGGCGTCTCTGAATGAGAGTAATTGGCATGTGCAAACAACAAGGAACAATACTTTTATTATACTGCAATCAGATAGGGTTTATCAGACTTTGTGGTATGATATATATATTTTTTTTTTAAAAACACTGTCTGCCAAAGGAGGTTTTCTTAAAAAACATAAAGGGGTTTCAAGTGCAGCGAGAGAAAGGAGACGGCAATCAAAAACCTCTATCAATGATTCATGCAAGGAGGCTAGTGTTTGTCTAAGCTGTTACGTTTAAATCACAAAAAAAAAGGTCAGACTTAATTGAGTTCTTGCTGGGGAACAATTTAAATTGCTAAACTTCGTTACCATATGTTAGTTTTATGCCCTAAATATGACAAGGGAAGTTTAATTGTGTGTAACTTTTTAGCAGTACTGTGTAATTTACAAACTTAATACAGACATACAAGGTCTTATTTATTATATAAGACACAAGACAAACGGTACCTTTATTTGTACTTTAGGATTTATAAATAATTATTTCACAGATGACAGATATTCAGTATTTTTAAAAAAAATCTTATTCCATGGTGAAAAATCCAAAACTGACCTTGAAAAAAATTTGGCTTTGCCCTGCAGTGAGAAACACCCTAAGGCAATCCACCTTGACTGCTGCTATAGAACCACACAAGTGTGTATTAGCTCCCCTTTCACAACAAATCAGCAGAGAAAAATTCATTTTTGTTTTTTTTTTACCACCGTGGCACAGTGCTGAGAGTTTGAGCGTTCTCCTAACCACACTTGGCAAGCAGAACACACAGTGTAGCGTAAGTCCTAAGAGACCTGGCAGCTAAGGCTAATGACTGCGAAGACATGACACACACCCACACATCTGCCCTCACTTACAGAAATTTGTACATGCAAACGGTGTCCTGCTCATCGCACACACCTTAACTACACAGAAGGAGATGACACTTCCGACACCGGATTAAGTGTGTCTCCTAATCTGGAACAAGCATGAGAGGGTTTCCCTTGAAATTTTGTGGTAAAGAGATAATGGCATTGAAAAATGATGGCTAGTAGACAATTGGACGAACATACAGTAAGGGTGGAATTGAAGGAAGGAGAAGCTCGACTTAGATCCGAGGAGATGATCACATCCAGTCATGATCAGCGTAAAAATGTGAGAACCGATGACGCATCAGATCTGTCTTCTTTCTTTAACTGACGTTCTCATTGACACGCTTCCTCATTTCCCTCCTTAATCTCCTCTCTCTTTTCTTTGTAATTTCCTTGCAGAGCAATGACTTGCAGTGCAAGCATTCTTTGCCCATTTCCTCTTGCATATTATTGTCCAACACCCCCCCCCACCCCCACCCCCACCCCCTTTGGTAAGTCTCTGGGGTGGGCAGAACCTCCGGGGCAGCTGGGATAGTTGATGCCCCCAGCATAATCTTTATACTGCCTAAGGCATGCCTTTAGTAGGGAAACCAAATGTTCCTCAACATGGAAATAACCTGCATCAAATAGAAAAGCAATAAGGCAAATGGGTTGTCACGTTCAGTATGTCTTTGAATGTGCAGTCGAGTCTCTAAGTATCTGGGGTATCATTGTCAGCTTTAATTTTGGTTGGTATATTAATAGAACTGTAGCTATACTGCCTTTAAAACACAAGTGCCTTTATTAAAAAAAAAATAAGTTTGAACTTTGCTTATAAATGATTCTTTGGCAGATGTGTCTCAGGGGTGAATTAGAGTGAAGAGGACAATAACGTCTGATTTTAATGTTGTTCCGTCTTTATTGTTATTTTCACGTTGATCTGCCAAAATCACTTTGGTGCAGCGTACTTGTATACTTGCAGAAAAAGAACAAAAAAACGAAGACAAACAATCTAGTAGACCTACAATCGGTAAGCGGTATCTTGTGGAAGAATGGAAAACAAGAATAAGAAAATTATCTTTGTGAACGCATAGCAAATCAAGAACATTTTCACTAGATTCAAGATTCACTAAAAGATGTAAAGCCCTGTTTGACGCAAAAAAAAACAGTTGGACTGAACAAATTTTCAAAACCAAGCCAAGTCTTGGAACATTTTAAAGATTTAAAAATGCTGGACTATACATAATTTTGGCGAGAACTATTTTCAAATGAGATATGAACAGTTACAGTAGGTGTATTCTGGATGACTATGGACAGAGATAGACATTTATAAAGCCTTAGTAAGCGACAGCAGAACAGTGCACCCATCATCCATCAGTTTTCTACCACTTCTTCCTCCACATGAGGGTCACTGGGCAGCTGACAGAGGGCGTATACACCCTGCTGGACAGGGACAGACAACCTTTCAATCTCACAATCCCACCTTCAGGCAATTAATCCCCAATCCGTAGATCTGAACCAGTGACCTTGTGATCAGGCAACAATAACCACCGACTGAACTGCCGCAGCATCTCATACAGTAGGGCGAGTTGACAGGTAGAGCAGGCAAAGTTGAGAAAGTCAGTCTTGCATTGCATATGCAACACTTGAAAATCAAAAAGGTTGAAGGTTAAGTGTGCTGCACAGATTTGGAGAGGGGGGGTTGGTGAAGTGCGCGGACAGAAAGCCCACGAGCGCCACTACTGTGCATTCAACCTGTTAAGAGGCTGCGTGGGTGTTACGTGTCGTAAAGACATGTTAAGGAGTCGGTTCCATCATGCTGATGAGCTCTGTAATGCGTTGAGGTTGCCATACAGACGTGAGGACATCTCCCTGAACATCATCTCCATTATCGGTGCATATATTGACCTTGAGTGTGGCGGCTGGTGGTGGTGGTGGTGGTGATTCAGTGAAATATTCTACACACGTACAGACACACAAAGATACACACGGCAGACATGCAAATACATGGAGCTTGAATGTTCAGCTATATTTAAATGTGTGTTTGTCACAATAAACCTGGACAAGAATTACATTTATAAAGGTACTCTTTGGAGATTCTGACCACTGTTAGTGTTTTCTGTGTTTTGCCTGTGCATAAGGAAACGTACATAACAGGAAAACACAAGGTCTGAACGAACCGATTACAAAAGTAGTAACATGTCAGTGGAGGTTCTCAGTCATCCAGGTCACAGTCTTCTTCAGTAGTTGGCTGTAGGCGACTGGACTTGCTTGAGTTGAGTTGAAGACATTTCACCTCTCATCCTTAGAGGCTTCTTTGGTTCTTAAAGCCTTCAGTGTCTTCAAATCAACTCAAGTAAGTTCAGTCTCTGGGGTGTGGTAAGAAGTGAAGGACTCAAACCCACACCAGAGAGTAGGAATAAAACACTTTACATTATTGCTCTGTGTATATTTTGTATGCACTGGGTCACATTGAAAAGACAGATGTAACCAAATCTAAATACCAGCGCCATCTTTGATCATTTAGGGCTGACAGCAGGGCGACAGACTGATGTGCTGCTGCTGCTGCTGCTGCTGCTGTTTAAAGAAGTGGAAACAGAATGGCATAATAAACCAGTCTCTAGCTCATGATGGCGTTTTTGTCTTTTGTTTACACCACAGGCTTACTTGTGTGTGTGTGAGTGTGTGTGTGTCATTGAGCAACAGCACAACACAACAACACAATCCAAGGTTCACCATAGTTATGGTGGTCTTTGATTGAGATGCATTCCGCATGAAATCAAGTGTTGCCAAGTTCTCCACATAGACGTGAAAAAACATCAATCTTTAAACACAGAGCAAACAGCAAATGAGCCATGGTTTCATCTGTAGTGAGTGGATCTAAGTGGTTCTGAATCGCTGTTGAATCACATGAGGTGAACTTACAACTTCCATATGCAGTTTGATGTGAACATGAACCAAAGCAAACATACAGGCTTTTGACAGATTGTAATTGATGGTAACCACAGCAAGAAGTGTTCTATTGCAATTAGGGCCTGTGAAGGTCTCCCAAGAAACACTATCCAAGTATTTACAGATTTGTGTACACACGTTAAAAAAAAATTGCTATAAATACAGACTTGGATGTTTTGTGCCTGGGGAAAAAAAACAGAAATCTCATCAGTGTTCAGTGAAATGATTGCTGTGCCTAATGTGTAATGACACACCCGTGCAATTCACATGCTGGGTGAGCCATCACAGTCACCAAAGACGTGCAGTTTTTTTCGCTAAAGCAGCACGAGTTGTAGCTGGTTTGCTGTAACAAAGAGTTGAAGGAGAGGTAAAGAAGGGTTTATATTTGAACTGTAAACAACCTTTTTTATTTCCAGTGTGTGAGGGGGAGACAAAACAAAAGTGCACGGGGTGTGAACGTGCTTATGTATATAGCATAAAATCCAGCAGATGTGAGTGGCGTAACATTCAATAACCTCACTTTTTGAAAGTGGGGAGTAAGAAAGGACATGAAAGTTGACTGTTCTGCTGCTGAGTCAGACGTGTGTGTGCATGGAATCTAAAAAAAAAAAAAAGGCGCCCATTTTGTTTTCTCTAGCAATTCTTAATTTATTGTCCATTAGGCACCGTGTTTGACATTTTGATAAATAACACAGTGATTATTATGGTAAATTAATCACATGCGTGACTTGGCGAGTGCTTTATACAAATTGCCTTCGACATGTCTGCAAATGCATACATTTAAAGAATACATATTCATACAGTATGTATGTGTGTAAAGGTGCAGCTTAGAAATGGAGACGTCCATTTGTCATTTTAAGGCATGCGTGGTGTATTTATTGTATTTCCAGACCACTTCGGATTATATGTGCAAGCATAACATGTCTATAGGGCCTAGTTAATGCTGTAACATTCTCTTCCTGTGTGCAATACTTAGTTATTACTGCAGACTAACTGGTCAAGAAAAATGTTTGCATCTTCAATTGACACAAAAGTGAACAGAAATCAGCTTTTCAACGGTACTCAACGGTCAACAAATATTACTTCTGTCAAAGTCCTCCAGGTCAAAAAAAGTCTGCATCCTCACCAGCTGATCATCAACCTTAAAGATATTATCATAAAGGCAAGTACGGAAATGCTAAT
This sequence comes from Microchirus variegatus, assembly GCF_963457635.1. NCBI lineage: Eukaryota > Metazoa > Chordata > Actinopteri > Pleuronectiformes > Soleidae > Microchirus > Microchirus variegatus. The sequence goes on along the minus strand of NC_139814.1, from coordinate 17,561,651 downwards.
TTGGGATCTAGTGGTAGAGCACAGCATTGAAAATGCAATTCACTTTATTATTTTTGCATGAAATAACTGTTTTTGGAGGTAGAAAACACGTCCAACAGCGCTTTTAGATTTTACATCTCAATCAGCAGCAATTTACATTATAGATTTTAGCTTCAAATATAAATGCCATGCGTTGCTGAAATAGCTACCCATTCACCTTCCTGACCTTGATGTTTCCAAAAAGGCATCTGTGACATTCCCACATAAAAAAAAAGAAACATCACATCACATATCTAATCCTGAAGGGGGAAAAAAAAAAACTTTCTCCCTTCAAGATGAATAAAAGCGGCTCTGTTTGTATGAAGCCTTTACCAATCCAGGCTAAACAGCAGAGGTAAAATAGAAGGCAATGACACAGAATTTATCCAGACCAGAAAGAGATGGGATTTCAATCTCCATGGATAATGTGATGTGGCAATAACAAGAGCTGAGAGACATTCATTTTGTAGATAATGCTTCGGTGAAACGTAAATATACCGAGAAACAATAAAGCCGTTTATATATTTTTGCTCCAGAGATTTTGGTTCCTCGAGGAGTTCCTGGGGGTACGAGTACATCACAGCACTGGATACGATCTAAACCTTAGATAACCTCACCTCACATACACACTTACACTCTTAGAAATAAGGGTTCCAAAAGGGTCATTTCTACAAGGGCTGGAACCATTTTGCTTCTGAAAAAACACTTTCCCTGAAGAAAGGGGTTTTCAAGGGTTCTTGGTAACATTAATGGTTCCAGTAAGAACCATTTTGATCCAGAGAACCCTTTGAAACCCCTTTCCTGAATAAAGGGTTTTAAAAAGGGTTCATGGTGGAACCCTCAAAAAGAGTTCATCGGAGAACCCTTTTTGGCTTCAGGTGGAACCTTTATGAGGACAAGCCGAAGAACCTTATATGGTTCTACTAGTATCTATATCTCCTATTCAAACCAGTCAAGGCAGATGTCCATACACTCTGAGTCTGGTTCTGTCAGACATTTCTTCCTATTAAAAGGTTCCTGTTTTTTTTCTTCTCTTTCCACTGTTGCAAAGTGCTCCCTCATTGTGTTCCTGTTGGGTTTCTCTGTAATAATCGAAAAAAGGTCTCGACCCCATCTTGTAAAGTGCCTTGAGATAATGTGTATGTTATGAATCGGCGCTATACAAATAAAATTGAATCAAATTGATTTGAATACCCACTGGTGAGTTACAGACCTCAGACGCTCTAACGTTAAGTTGTTCCTGCCATGCCGACTCGGATTCATAATTTGACACGTAATAATATTACGGCAATAATTTAGAATAATGTTGTGCTGTTCTCTGGCTTCCTCCTCTTAATTAGAGTTGATGGGCAAACGCTGTGCGGAACAGGACAGGTGTTGATGCGACAACCCTTGCCAATAGCACGGTGGACCACAACAGTAACGATTTATCCAGAAAGAAGGGGCAAAAAAAAAAGACAGTAGAGATTTTTAAGATCTTAATTGAATTAATCTTGTTTGAAAGCCTTGAGGTAAACTGTTTGCTTATTCGTTTCCCTCTCCAGGTAGAAACGTACGTATACCAATATTTATGCATAAGCACAATAGAGTTGCACTTACACACAGCCAGAAACCTCTCCTCCTCACACCCCCTATTGCATGACCAACATTACATGCATCCCTATTCCTGTTTGCGATTCACACTGTCACATGCGCAACATATGATTTTAATTATTCTATGCTGTCATTTCAAATTGATACATGACATTATTGGATATGCCTATTTTGGGGGCTGCTCCATTTTACAATGGTGGTAAATAATGAAAAGCATTGTAGAGACGAAAGCCCGGGGCAAAATTGGGGAGATGTTACACAAGCCCGTCTAGGCTGACAAACCCAATCAGTCGCTCGTTTGATAGATCTGTTTACCAAACATTTTGACAAGGGAAACCAAATGTGCCCAGGACTTGTGTTTTCGTTTGCTTGTGTGTTTGTCTGTCTTCATGTATGAAGCTCCATGACTGACATGGAAGACATTATGTGCCAAACAAACAAAAAAAAGGAAAAGAACCCTGCACTGAAAGCAGTGTTTTTTCATATTGTGCTGACACAGGGAGAAGTATTATTGCTTGTTATACTTTGGCCGCTATCCAACGGAAATATTTACCTGTGTTTATATCATCAGTTTGTTCCTGTCAGTACTGGTTATTTGCATTTCTGTGCTAAGTGAACACATGGAGTTAAGCCTGTTGCTATGGTTAATAATTTACATTCCGCACCGTCTACACTATCAGCCAATCGGATGTGAGTAATGTCTGTTTTTTTTTTGTTTTGTTTTATGAATAGTTAATTGATTACTGCTCGTGCCTTGAATACAAATAACTCATTTGACAACACATGATCAAAGCAGTGTATAGCAATGCACAATCAAAGTATCATATCATGTTTGTCAACGTGTTAAAGGTGCATTATGTAATAAATCTAAAGCAACTGGCCATAAAATCCTTCTAATATGTCACAGAGACTCAGGAATAATGTTCATATAACAAACTGAACTCACCAACAACAACAGTACAGACAAAATATTTGCATTAAAAAAATATTTTGCAGTCTGCAAATCATGTTTATGTTTTGAAATCATGTTTTGGCATGTGGCGCCACCTACTGCCGTCTACCAATCATTGCAGTCAGTAGAGTCTCAGCTGCCGAGCAACCACGGGTTGCCAGTTACGTCAAAAAATGAAACCTAAAAGACCTCCGTATTTTGAATTTGAATGTAGTAACCGTTTTTGGCCACATTCTTACATATGGCACCTTTAAGCAACGCACAATGCATGGACATCGTTTTAATGCAACAGTGAGTGTAGCCTAAGGCCTGCATGATATTTCCCACATCCAAATGTCTGCAGAAGTTGACAATAGTCTGCGTGATATTGTCCAGATTTTGAGACAACCCATCTGTCAGAGAACCCTAGGACACACACGCAAGATGTGAAATGTCACGCAAGATCGAGTACGGATGCGTGGGAACGCTGACCCTTGTTTTTTGCGAATCATCGAGCGGTCATGCAGTCCTCTCGGCACTCTCTCACCTTCAGAGGGTCATTGCCCGACAGGTGCAGGAGGCCCAGCAAGGTAGAGCTTCGGTGTTTCGCAGTGTGCCTCTCATGGCCTGTTTCTAAAAACGAATGACCTACCAGACAGCAGGCAGTCTGGAATCAGAGCTTCTCTCTCCTTTGCTGAGGTAAGGTTCTACCTCTCCGCAGCCTGCGGTTGTAGTTTAACATCATGCCCAGGACTAAAATACACAAGCAGTATATACCACACCGGCCACCCATTTAGCGTGGCTATTTTTCACACAAAGCTGTGGGCTCTACAAGTCCACACGCTGTGCAACTGCAGAACTACAGAATTCTGCAGCTGTCAAACAGTTCTGTGTGCAATTTTGCTTTATATCACAAGTCCACATCGAAGAGCAGAGCCATTTCAGAGTGAAAGCACACACAGCAGAAGGTGTGAGCCCTGCCAAAGATCAACAAACAACGGCAAGCTTTCTCAACAGACGAGGGAAGTTTAATGCCAAGTGAGAAAATATTGAGCTCTCGAAGTTTCAAGTCGCAATTATCATCAACGTTAACATACAGTGGTGTGAAATGGCAAAGCAAAGTCAGCTACGGACTTCACAGGAGGCAGATTTATTCCCAATATGATCATTTGCTCCCTCATCATCCTCCTCTTCCTCACATATTCATGGAGCAAGGGATAAGGCGACTCTAATTATAATTATTTCAAAATTCCTCAGCTCCTCTTCGATCACATATATACAGTAGAACAGTCCTTCTGCTTTTCCTCCACAAGAGGAAGCTCACGTACCACTGGCAGTACAAATACCACAGTTTGAGAACCATGGCTATCGATATGAAGAGTCAAATGCAGCTGTGGCTTAAACCTGACCCGAGCCCAAGGGAGCGCTTGATGGAACCCGACTCAAACCTTTACTTTTTGGTTTTCTCAGAAGTTGTTTTCACAGAAGCCACCGTGAACAATGAAACAACAACAGTAAGATGTTAACAAAGGATGTCATCCTTGTAATTGCAATGCGTGCTTGCTATCCTTTAGAGAACCGCTGTCGTACATTGCCACCATCATAGTGCCCCTCTATAGGGCGCACCCAGCAACCCTCATGTGGTGGATAAAGCAGTAGAAAATTAATGAATTACCTCATTACCAGTCCAAGTTCCTAAACCAAAGGGGCAGAGGACATAATTTTGGTCACTTATGTAAAGCTTTTTTTTTTTTTTTTTTTTAAATGACCACTATTACTACTACTATGTTTACTATTCTATTCATGTGAGGTACTCATACTCAATTGTTCACCTTTAAATCACAGATGACCTTGTGTACTGTGAAGTGAAGATTCTTTTTTTTCCTGCTAAATTTTGTTGAAGCTGGGCCCAATAAATGCAGGTGATTTGTTCTGAAAAAATCTGTCTACTCTTGCAGAAAAAAATGGCAACTGGATGAAATGGAAATGGGCAGCCAACAACATAATATGGCCCCATGCATTTGCTGTTGAAGATAACAGACTTGTTTGTGCACAGCAAATAAGAAAAGAAAACCCTAAGTGAATTTTGCGGAGATAATTTTAACACTAATTAAGTATTGTATGTGAAACAATTCCCCGCACTTTGCATCTTAAGTGTTACATTTCTTTATTATTCAATGTTTCTCTACCCAGAGAGAAAACAGAGAAGTCTTACCAACTTAAACAAAGCTTTGTATAAGGATTAATTTGGCTCCACACAAAGCTTTATACTTGTTTGCATTTCTGTCGCTCTGATGTTCTACAATCCTTATCTGGGTAATGGGCCACATAGGTAATAATGCAGCATAAAACAGCATAGAAAAGCTATTATGAAGTAGGGTGATTAATAGATGCTTGCTTTAATGAGTACAGCAAGCTGTTTAAAAAAAGTGGCCTTACAAATCCATTCATTAAGAGTTCAGGGCTGCAAGGGAATGGCATTCCTCATCATAGTCAGACACAGCAGATTGCTTTCCTAAGGAGAGAGGTATCATTAAGACTATTGAAACAGACCTGTTTCTATTGATTGTTCAGTCATCCGTGCTATCTGGAATCAGCTGTTCACTCAGTAATTACTGCAGCGCGCACCTTAAGAAAATAATGTGGACATCGATCACTCATTCCCAAACTGCGATGCCCTTTTAGCAAACAACATCAGAGGTCTCTGTGAGATATAAGCTGCCACTCACTGCTCCACTGTAAATGGTCTGGCTGGACGGTTCAATATGCAGTGCGCAAAAAAACCCCCCAAAAAACTGGTGAAGTGGATGTGCCTGTTTTGCCGGACGCGCGTTGTGCTGTGTCGCTGTCATTTCTGTGTTTATAAGCTGATACCCCTGCAGAGGTCACAGAGAGGTCAGTATTGGAGATGACTGGAGATGTGTGAGCCTTATGTTCACTCAGGTGTCTCAAAAAGTCTATGCATTAATTCAACCACAAGGTGCTGAAAAAAGGAACGAGAGAGAGCGAAAAATGAGTAAGGAAAGAGAGTAAGGAATACAAAGCAACTATAACATCCTGCATGCATGATTTAAAGATGCTTTATATGAGAAATGTATCATCTTAAGACATATAATGACCGTGATAATTCATCAGATATTAACTGATCACTGATAACAATGTTTTGGTCTGAACCACGCACCTACACACACACCCAATAACACAGCTTGTAGCACTTCAACACATGCCAGCAGATGCCAGCAGAGCGAGCAGAGAGCAGCTAAAATAACATCTTTGACCTCACACGAAGAAATATGAGGGTTTGCACTCAGTGTGTTAGTGCTGGGTGGTGTGGTAGACTTGGGGGGGGGGGGATGGGGGGGCTCTTTTCACTGCTGCACCACAAATGCTGAGGGTTTAGATGAAGAAGTAACTGTGGCAGTGATTGCAGGAATGAGCAATTTACTCCACGACCTTAGCAGAAAACGTGTAGTAAACGTGTATGTGTTAACAGACACACACACACACACACACACACACTCAACTGTGTCTCTTGACAGATTGACATTCACACTGACAGAATGGATTTTAGAACGTAATGATAATGTACAATTCAATTATATCCCATGAAGCCAAATTGCTTCTTTCTGTGATTAAGCGATATGTCTTTTCCATTCGCGCTTTAACTTGATCGTAATATTATTGTGGTGGTTGGGCCTGTATATTGTATTTGGATCAAAATATGGAACTAGAACCGTTTATCAATTAGTCCAATCAATTGAAGTGCGGTCGCACTCATGTCATTTTGTGTCGCACACAGCTCATCTAAGCCAGTGTTAATTCCTTACTTAAATTAAGGAAATAACTTAAAGCCGTCTTTGCCAAATAAATGATGGTTACATTTTCAATCCGCCTCTTCCGAGTGGAGCTGAATGAGCTAAAAAATCTATGCAGCCTTCTGTCTTTCACCGTAATGGAATTGAAGCCATTAGCACCTTTCTTCCAAATGTCACATAGACAATTGTTCCTCAGTGATAATTCCATTAAAACAAGTGTTTTAGGTAGGAGCATCTCTGTGAACTGTCATATGATCATGTTCAGTGAAATACATTGGTTTTCAATAAAAAAAACAAAAAAACACCTATGCGCTTTTGTAGTCTCATACTATTATACTTTATTAATTTAATCTTTCGTCATGTCTCCCAGTCATTGCTTCCCAACCTGCCTGCCTGCTCCTCCTTATTGTTCCGCCGTCTGTACACAGCGAAAAAAATCAATCACTCCCACACTCTTCATCCATTGTTTTTGTGTCTTGTGCTCGTCTTTGTTGTGCTCTCACAGTTACAGGAGTTAAGAGCCAAAGGATCCAACAGTTTGGAAATAAAACACAGCAGCAGTGATCTGTGCCTTAGCATTGTCTCTGGGAGTTCCGCATGAGACACTTGTATAAAACGTTGTTTTTGACATCCTGAATCTCTAGTTTGGATCAACCAGAATAAAGCATAAAACAATACAAATGTGCAGTGCTCATCAGGAGCCCGTGTGCTAAATGTTGTTCCATTAAATACTGGCTCTATCACACAGAGCAGGCGAGGAAGCTGCGACAGATTAGTGGGCCATGAAGATGACTAAAATGGCTCTCATCTATAAAGGTGTCTTTAAAATAACATGAATGGCAAACCCACTCTAAATCACTTCAGCCAGCTCGAGAAGGTGTCTGAATTGATGTTGCCAACGATTTACGGCGAGTTCAGAGGTTTCTTTTACGGATCATTTTGACACGGTTTGTTTGAGATTTTCAACCTTTTTAGATAATCCCCTCTGTTGTCACACGGGCAAACATTTGGACAGGAAACTTTTTTTTCTGGAAGGCAGTCAATAAAGTTGTTAAAACGTTGAAACGTAGGCCGATGCCACATCCTGTTGCATACACTTAGCATCGCATGGGCACTTTTTTTGGGCAGATTAAAATAAAACGAGCCCAGATGGCACATCCGATGGCAGCAATTATCTATTTTACAGTTCGCTATTTTTAATGAGCTGCCTATAGTATGGACGCAATAATAATGCAAGTAATTCATTAATATTGAAGAAGATGAAAGTGCATTATAACTTTATTTAACTTTATGTAACTTTAAAAAGAACCACTACTTTATCGTTATTGAACCAACTTGCCTGTTGCTGTCGTGCGTTCGTCAATGAGCAGCATTGTGTTGCGCCCTCTACTGGTCCATGTTACTTACACTCTTCATTCATAGCAGTATTGATTCACAGTCAGAAGCTGTCACCTTATTCCCCATCCATTTTGGCTTTAGCCTGTTGAGTTTTAATATGTTTTAGTGCTGTGACAACCATGGCAAACACTCTTAACACTTGGGGTGAGCACAAGGCTTTACTGAGCACTAATGGAAATCTCCCATGAGTCCTTGGAAGTCCTTTCATATATCTTAATGAGAGAAAGCACAATGACTGCATAATGTGTGTGTGTGAATATGCCTTGTCATCTGCGCTGGTGTTTGCACTGTACGTGAGAGTGCCCGATACTCTCTTTCATATGTGAAGCGAATGATGTTTTAGTTGCTAAGCCTCTTAGCTACTTTCAGGGGCGAGGGTCCTCCTCTGTGTGAGGATGAGACCTGTCACTACAATTACCCACATTCTTGTCATCCCTGGCCTCCCACTGTTTCCCATGCAGACCACCTACCGTGGCTATATACACGCGAGCTAAATTACCTTTCCACGCAACCCCACTGCACATATATTTCCTTAATTTGTCATTCGAGGAGCAGCTTACTGTTATTGATCTATTCCATGTTAATTGAGGCAAGGGGTCTTTTTTTTTTCTACCAAATCCTCTATTGATCTGAAATGCCATCAGTCACACGCTTAATTAAGCAGCTAATAGAGGGGACTGCTATTGACCCCATGGTGTTGTGGTATGTGTGTGTGTGCTGTTTAATGTGGTTAATATCTATTATAAAAAGCATGTAGCCTAAAGATACAGTGTGACATCAAATGGTGAGATTGCAGACAGAACACGAAAAAGATGCACTTTAGCTGGTGTGTCCCTTCTGGCTGCCGTAGAAACATGGCGGCGCAAAATGTCAGCCTCCATAATGCAAGGCCCTTGTCTGTGGTACACATAAAAAGCTGCAAAAAAACAAACAACAGATGGAAGTAGGTTCAATTCCTGCCAATGAGTGTTCCCTAAATGTTACACACTGGACCTAAACTAATGTTGAAAAGGACAGCAGGAGAGCCATGAATGTTTGTGACATCTAATAAATGGTTTGTTGATTGAGCAATAAATATGTCATCATTTTACAGGCAGCAGATGTACATGAGAGTGAAATGACTGCTAATAAGTTAAAAAAAAAAAAAAAAAAAAAAAATGTTTGAGGACATAGACCAGCGAATAAGTAAATGCAAGCCAAACATTAAGTGTGAATCCATCCGTGGACAGATCAATCACTTAAATAGTATCAGTGTCTGTCACACTAATTCTGCAATAAATGACTGAAGAATGTCTTTAATATTAAGGCATATTATATATTATATTATTATAGTATATTATTGCCTCTCACCCTCCCAACAGGTCCTGTATACCTCACTTTTGGTGCTGTAATTCATTTACCATGATCGATCAATGCCTCCGTTGATTTATGTCATCTTTTGCCTCCTGATCAAAGATAGAAAGGCTTTAATTAAGTGACTGTGGCTTTTTACGTCACACTACAGATTAAAATAAAGCTGGTGAAGAGTGTATGTTTTATTTTTTACTATCTCCATGGTGAAAATGAAACAGCAACTTATGGATTTAATGGTGATGTGCACCTCAGTAAAACACCATGAAAAGTAAGATAATTACATGTTTCTATGCCTGTCTTCGCCTTCGCTGCATTTTACTGGATGTATATTGAATAACATTTTGATTCATTCTTTCATATTCACACTCTGTGAAGTGGTACACAAAAGACCCCAGCTCCGCTTTCTGCTTTTAAAAAGGCTTTAATCAGACAACTGATGGCGGTATTGTGTGTGGTGGGGTTTAGTCGTGTTGTTTTGTTTGGCTGTCTTTTGTCCAGTTATGAATTGTCCCCATGACAAATTTGTATTTGTTACTCATGTCTTTTATATACAAATACAGTATATTTTGACTCAGTGCTTTTATGCTTGATATTTCTTCAAACTTTTAATAATAAAATGTCCCTGGATCTTGGAGAGTTCTAAATTAAATTGACTGCGGAGATTATACAGGCAAGGAAATATGAAGAAAACTAACCTATTGTGTAACTCGTGAGTGACTTTTGAGGAAAAGCTATCCAATGCTCAGTCTCTCTGATGATGTGGCATATGGTTTGTCATCAAAGTTTTATAGAGAAGCCTTTGTCTTAAATGTGACAAAGCTGTGCGTTTTGATTTATTATCAGAAATAGGATCCATAATGTTTTTTTCTTACTGCTACAAAAATGCCAGTAACATTGTGTAGTCATGGTTACAGCAGCCGCACAACATTATCAACATGCTGCCTTTTAATTACAATAATGAACCCACCCTTAATTGTCAGTTGATGCGCCACAGAGACGAACACCAAAAGTGGAGGGTAATTAGTACTATTCGATGCACAAATGCGCAGATCTCACTGGTTGACTGATGACAAGCGCTAGATTGGATTAGCAGGTGGGATTCTTCAATTAACTGCAATTACTTCATAACGAAAGGGTCCAATGTTTCAGGTGTGCCGGGTACAAAAATAGAGAAAAGGTCATTGCAAAGCCTGATACAGAGATTGATCAATTTCAGCTGACATTAAAATGTAGCAAACTGGTACACACAAAAAAGAGCTTCTCAATAGAGATTGAAATGGTGAAAGACGATGATTTCCAAAAGTAAAAGTATTTGTTCAACAATGTGCTAAACCAAACGTGCCATTATGACTGCAGCCTATATTGTGCTGGCAAAATGTAGTTAATGTATTACTCTGGTTAATCTTTTATTAAACGTGACCTAATTTGATTAATGATTAATAGCCAACTGAGGCATCAATGTGCAGCAGCTCTTATTGAAAGTAGCGCACGTGACTTTATAAAAGCCAGGACACCAATGGTAGAATTTTAGCAAGATAATATATTTCTCAATTCGAAAGTTTAAGAAAACTCTCTCTCTCATCTTCTACCGCTTTATCCTCCACATGAGGGTCACAGTTGGGGCGCTGGCACCAATCTCAGCTTGACATAGGGCGAAAGGTGGGCTACACCCTGGACAGTTCGCCAGTCCATCGCGGGGGACACAGAGCGAGACAGACAACCATTTACTCTCACTCTCACACCTACCTAGTCAACGAGTGTCCGATTTAAACTAATCCCCACATTGCATGTTTTTGGACTGTAGAGGGAAACCGGAGAACCCGGAGAACACAGGGGGAGAAAATGCAAACTTCATGTAGAAAGACGCTCGGTGCGAACCCGGGTGCTGGTTCAACTACGTATCTATGTAACTTGTACCTAAAGCTGCTGCATAAACAGTGGGGGAAGACATATTAAATTATTTAAGCAGTCATACCACAGTGTCAAAATATGCTAATACAATTAAAAGGATGAAAGTATCACCAGTGTACCTACACTGTTTTCATGCACACAATCCGGATTCTAATCCCAGTCTTGCCTATGGCACCGAAATGGCTATCGAGCTGGCCCTGAGGTAAGTGCTGTGCTTTTTGAATGTGCTGTGCTCTTGCACATTTGTTTTAATTATTATAATTATTGTTATGCTTTGAACTTCCTTCCCCCAATCTCGAACCATGACATATGCACTTTTAACGACCTATAACTATAAACAAGTCTTTGTGAGCCTTTTGCGATCTTTTAAGTCTCAGATAAACCATGTTTTGTAAGTTATTCTGTCAGCCACAGCATGATGTCTCCTGCCATGGAAGGAATGTCTGAGCAGTACTGCACAATGTTACAACATTAGATCTTCTATCTCCACATTATCATTAATAGAGCCCTGTTTACATTCATTACTGAATGGGCTGGCTAAACACAAGCCTGGCAGGCCCACAGGGTCAGGGGGGGGGGGGCACTGTTGTCTTCAACTGCAAAATGTCACTGAAAAGACCAACAACAAAACAACCACAAAGAGGCACAAATAAGCTACCAAGAGACTGCAAAATGACTCAACCAACACAGAACTACACAAAAGGACTATAATCACAAAACTGCTTGATTCCAATGACCCTGGTATTGTCAAAGCCCGACTCCCAATCACATCATCATGATTCACTGTGAAACTTGAATGGAACACAGCCATTTTAATTTTATTGCATAAGTATCGGTGTATTTATGGGCATCTGTGTTTAAATCAGAGGCAAGTGACTGGTGATTACAAATAAAACAAAGATCAATCGAAAGGGCAAGAAATTGCTGACTGATTTTGAATTGAGACATCTATATAGAGACTGGGTCAACTGAAAAGCTGTCAAAATGTGAGAGGCCTCATACCAAAGTGATGATTTATAGACGTCCACTTTTCAGGAGTGCCATCCCTTGAATTTGGACACCACAAACAACTCACTTGCTCCACAGCGAGAAAATATAACAGTATTGACAACTCTGTCACATTAGGACGGGCTTGTAATCCATAATACATCGGGCTGATTGAGCCATTTCATTCACAGAGATTCAAATAATCCCTATTACTGATGTTAGATTACTAATCACGTAGTTTGCACCTTTTTTTTTAACAAACCAGCTCCTCTTGTGTCTCCTCTATGTCTTTAAACATAACAAAGGTTGTGGAATTATAACTTAAATGGGGACATATTATGCAAAATCAACTTTTTTATCATTTAAATCCTTATATTTGGGACTCTGGAGGAGTCTGCAAAGTGTGAAAAAATCAGTCATGTTTTTGTGATCCTCCCCAGTCTAAGTACAGGAGATAAAACACGCAATGTTGACTTTCGCGCTCATTGGGACATCACAATGCGCTAAATTCCTGGAATTGTTGTCTCTCGGAGCTCCGTTTTTTTCAGTAAAACATGCAAGAGTGCCTAAGAGGGCTCTCTTTCTAGTTCCTCTGAGAGTCCCTCAGAGGATTTATCTGTCCAGTGGATACATGTTATGACAGCAATGTGCCTGCAAATGATCAATTTTCCAAATGCTAACTGCTGTTAGCTCCCTGTAGCCTCTGTGGCTGATGCCGTTTTCTGTCCCTTAAAGGTGCCATATGTAAGAATGTGGCCAAAAACAGTCACTACATTCAAATTCAAAATAGCAAGGTTTCGTTTTCTTTCGGCAGCTGAGACTCTACTGACTGCAATGACTGGTAGAAGGCGGTAGGTGGCGCCACATGCCAAAACATTGCAAACTTATTATACCAAAACATGATTTCAAAACGGGCCCACGGTTGGTGTAGTGGTTAGCACTCTTGCCTGCCTTTGCAGCAAGAAGACCAGGGTTCCTGGGTTCGAGCCCTGTTTGGAACAACTTCGGAACAAGGGCCTTTCTGCAAGGAGGTTCTCCGGCTTCCTCCCACAGTCCAAAAACATGCGATATGGGGATTAGGTGAATTGGTCACTCTAAATTGACCGTAGGTGTGAGTGTGAATGGTTGTTTGTCTCTATATGTGGCCCTGTGATGGACTGGCGAACTGTCCAGGGTGTACCCCGCCTATCGCCCAATGTCTGCTGAGATAGGCAGCATCCCCCGTGACCCTCTGGTGGAGGAAAAAGCGGTACTGTTGTTGTTGGTTAGTTCAGTTTGTTATATGAACATTATTCCTGAGTCTCTGTGACATATTAGGAGGATTTTGTGGCCAGTTGCTTTAGATTTATTACATAATGCACCTTTAAGTTTTGTTTTACTTCACGAGAAAGCAATCCAATGGCTCCTGTCCCAATATCACAATGTATTAACAATCAAAACAGCGTATATAAGACAGAAATCAGCTCCTTTGAATTGGGCTTTAAACATTAAAACAGTGATTGATTTGTTTGAGGTATAATTTAGAATAAGACAGCTATAGAGAGAGATATATGTAAGGGTCAATGAACGTTATGATGAAGCTTCAGCTTGATGTGACGCAGAGTGCACTGTGCATTGAGTGGCAGTATAAGTCAGGTCTTAGTAATGCACTTCTAATCTTGATCCTTTATTGATTTCCAGTCCGCCAGTTGCTCGGGGCAATACAATGGAAGAATGGAAACACATATAGGCAATGTCCAATGTTATTGTGTGTATCCACTCAAAGATTCACTGCTTGCTGTTGCACACTCTCTATCACGTTCGCCTCCTCTCCCAGCTCCTCTTTCCCAATCATATTCCATCATTTGTCTCCCTCTTTCAGACATGCTGTGAATGTATACGGGCAAAGCTGGTTTGATTACTGTGAAGAACAAGCCCTTTCAGTTCCCAAGCTGGATGTCATGTCAGAGTATGAAACCCCCCCCCCCCCAGATCGGATCGCTATGCAAGTAAAAATGACCATTGATTTGATTTGCAGAGATTAATGAAGTAGCATACCAATGCTGGCTCGACCACTTAATTGTTGTTTCTGGAGAAGTGTGTGTGTGAGAGAGAGCGAGAGATCCAGGGAGCATGGTGGGGGGGTTGGAAAATGAGCGGCACTGTTTCTTTTCACTTCTTGAGTACGCTTTAGACAAGCTGACAAACTCCTCTGTCTGCCCGTCACACTGATTTAAATGCATCTTTTGAATGCACTTATTAACATCGCTGATGCAAAAATGCTATCCACACACACACACACACACACTTTTAGCTCATCTCCATTTCCTTGCTATTCATGTCTATCATTGCCAAAGACTTGTCAACATAATCTTTAAATTTATTCTGCAGTATGCATGAGCTCAACACGCATCACTGTACTCTTCCATATCAACAGCTTTTGGAATCCCTAATGCTCGCCTGTTTACCTCAATCTGCAAAACAAAACTATCATTTACATGAATAATAATTGATGTCAAACAGTCACAGAGTCACAAAGAAGAGGCCTACGAAAAAACTTTCGCGAGAGACCTCCATGTATGCGATTGTGACCATCTTTTTAAGTGTCAAATGTATGGCTGTGCTTAGTGGTCCTTTTATATCGAGGCATATAAGGATCACATAACTGCTTTTTTTATCAACACGATACTTCTCCCTAACAATCAGTGGTCTTGCACTTCACGTAACTTTTGCCATCCATCTGATAAGAGATGTGGAGTTGGTCCTTAAAAGAGTGTTCTCTCTGCACCTCCACCTTAAGCAGATCTAATCAGTTCTTTTTATTGACTCGGGTATTAAAACCGTCTTCTTCTGTGTTTTTCTATTACAATTTCCATCTGTAATGTAGCAGTTACAGCCTCCTCCCACTGTTCGTCTGCTTCTGCTCCCACCAGACTTTGCACTGCACATGGCCTTTGTTGGGTGAAACTCTCTTATACACGGGGCTGCAGAGGACACGTTCTCATCTTCTCTGCTTCGACATTGAAAAATCTACTCTGGTCTAAAAGTTCATCGTTTCTGTTCAGACACACAGATGGTAGCGTCAAAAGTTGGCATCGACATCGTGAATTCATGAACCCAAACTGCCTTGTCCTGCCAGACAGGGTCATGGCAGTGATGGTGTTACTGTGTACATTTTCTTGGCAGACTTTAAGGCCCCTTGATACAAATCAACCAAGGCTTCAGTGCCAACGCTTGGTCCATACATCTGGTTATTGGTGATCATTTGCATCACTTTATGGCCACTTTATATACCTTTTTTCCTGAGGGCTGTTTCTAGTATAATGACGCACCCCGTAGTCATAGTCGTGTCATACTGGTTTCACAGATATGACTTCAATGACCTTCAGTCAACAGATTTGAGTCCAACACCTGTGGGATGTGGTACAATGGCAGAGAGGCTGCACAGCTGTGCAGTAGACACACGTCTGCATAAATGATGTGATTCAATCTTGTTGACATGGAGCATGAACCTCAAAGCTCATTCTGAGGTAATCTATTCCACAAAGACTGAGGGAAAATAGAGGCCTTATAGCATTTGGTCATGGCGATCCTAATAAAGTAGTGTGTGTGTGTGTGGGGGTTATACATATTAAGTAGTGTATGATACACTGAACACACTCAATATAACTCATAGTTTGTGAGAGGAATCCAATTACAATGATGATGTTTATTTTCAATCTGCTGCTTAAAACGTTTTCTCTGATAATTTTCAATTGCCAGATCAGAATAATGTGATATGTCAAATTATTTATCTTATTCTGATTTTTTTGGGGGGGGGATTCCAGGTGAAATAAAAGCAATCTAATGCACAGATATGCACATGCACACACTCTTGTTTCCATGTGCACCCCTTCCGTCCCCTCCTCTGCACTGCATGGCATAATGAGGCATCTTGAAATAATGCGACCTGCATGTATACAGGCCTATTTGTACCAGCAGTGGAGGAATTTAGATATATGGCAGAGGTAATTTCACATGAAAGTAATTTTAACTGGGTCCAAACCTCTGAGCGAGAAAATGTCTGCTTTTATATCAGCTATTTGTCATGCTACTGTTGGAAGACTCTGGGAAAACAAAAAAAAAAGGTCACAATGCGAGTACACATAACTCAGGAAGAGAGGAAAAATACATCATGAAATAGGCATGGAAGGGGGGCATGGGGTGAGAGATGTGAGAGTGAGATTTGTTGGTTTTGTCTGGAGCGGTGTTGGCCACAGACAGATGAAGAAACAGAAAAAGGAAGGGGGAAAAAAAAGACAGAGCAATGGGAGGAATTTTCAGAGAATTCTCAGAGGAAGCAACATAATGTCAGGCTCTCATCTCGACTAATCTCTTGTAGTGTTGGTAGTCATGTAGTGGTTGTTGGTGTTAACTGGTGCTTCTCTGCGGACTCTGGCTCAATTCCTTTCCATTTGAGCTTTTCGGGGTTGGCTAATTTCAGCTGACTCCTGGCCTGTGGATGGTTCAGGGTGATTGATTGATCTCATTATAGGCCTGAATGTTTCCACTCAAACGGCTCAGTGTTTGTTAGATAGTTGACCACTGGAGAATTCTCTCGCTGCAGTGCACACGATCAGTGTGATGCGCTCATTCACCTGTGCAGGACCAGCTGTACCGAGACACATTATCCCACCGGACGTATAAGAACTGTATTATTTTAGTTTCCATATCTGTGCTCTTTAATCTCTCAAATTTAGAAAGTATAAAGGCAAAGTTCTGGATATGCATGTAAAATCTATAGTAAGATCCCACCTCAAAAGATGTTTGTCGTAGCATGTAGAATGTGTTTAGCTGTAATAACAGTATCAATGTCCTCAAATCCAAGAAGCATATAAAAAAGTGTCCAAATGACCAATTCTGACATAAATGTGTTCTTAGACTGCACGATTCAGCCCACAACGAATAGTAAATCATCCGTTCATTCGGTTTCCATCTCCATCAGGGAACAATTTAGACTGCGGAAGGAGAAATGTAGAGCCGGATGAGGAGACACTCCATCTTCACATCTACATTATATGTCTTCTCCTCTTGTGAAAAGGCATTTCTTGGCGACTGTGCTGTAAATGTGCAGGTTGTTGTATTGCAGATAACTTAAAGCCCCCCCATCCAGGTTGAGCGAAATATCGTGTGAGACTCGGGAGTCTTGAATCTGTGCTCGGTTTGGTATGAGTGCCGATCTTATATCAATACACTCTGCTTCCCCCCCCCGAGTGCAGACACACAAAGCTCAGTGATCTCTGCTCCCTGCTTTATCACAGACAACATGACACCTTGCATGGATCACCTAGCCTCACTCACCCTTGCGCTGTCACATGCAGCACATTCAAACATGTTCACCTCCACACATATGCTCTGCCTGGCACATGACCCCCCTCCCCGTCGCAATCCCCTCCGCCTGTCAATGTGTTCATGCTTTTTCAAAAACCTACTCACCCCTCAAAAAGGCCACACACACACACACACTACAGTACATTCTCATCCACAGCCTAATGCATGAACAGTCACAGTCATGACCCCATGTGTTTCACCAGTGACCCCTCTCCAAAGCTCCCATTCTGTTATTAACACACACTGCCACCCATGGGGACACACATGTGTCAGCCTGGGACAAAGCAGCTGCAGCCATATAGGCTGTGAAGAACAGAAAATGGAGAAAATGGTCACATGAAAACCCGAGGGTTTTCTGAGAAAAACTCTGTCCAACATTGGATGAAGCCAAAGCACGAGCGCTTTTGTATTTAAAGACTGATTAACATGATGATTTTCGATGTAAAATATCTATCTTTCAATGCTTTATCCTCCACATGAAGGTCGCGAGGGGGTGCTGTGCCAATCTCAGCTGACATAGGGCAATAGGTGGGGTACACCCTGCACAGTTCGGCAGTCCATCATAAGGCCACATAGAGACAAACAACCATTCACTCTCACAATCCCACCTACGGTCAATTTACAGTGTCCAATTTTACTAATCCCTAAATCATCAGTCTTTGGGTTGTGGGAGGAAACCAGAAAACCCGGAGTAAACCCACTCACACAAGGGGAGAACATGCTGCAAAGGCACGAGTGCTAACCACTACACCACCCGTGTGACCCCACCCCGTTATCATCACAATGTCAAAATTTTGTAAAACATCATCCCCTAAGTCGATCCACTGAATGCTTTGTTTGCGGTTGCTATTCCCTTAACCATGGCAAACTTAAACTCTGGCTTAATTCTCCTTCACCGGCGTCTTGCTACGCAGTAAACTAAACAATAGTACGACCTATGATGTGTACCTTTGCTTTGTGGTGCAAGTGTTTATTCGGCAGCCGCAGTCATTCATGAGACTCTCCTGGGCAGATAAAAATCAGGCAGACAGAAAGTTTATGAGGCATGTGTGCAAATTTATGGACCTATGAGATGGTTAGCAGTCACGATAGTATATGCGTTTGCACACCACACACACACATACACACACACAAACACACAGACGCACACATGGTTTGACCCTACTTAGTTGTGTGAATATAGGGAAAGTGGGATGCATTGAAATGCTGGTGCGTGTCCTCATTAGAAAGAAATAAAAGGCCAAGGTCGCAGACACTGCTTCTGCTGTTGTAATTCTGCAGTCTGAGAGAAACCTTCTCCTGAGACGGAAGTCAGTGACGTTGCACGGACTTTTTAATCCACTTTACCGGGTTTGCTGCAATCTAGGAAGCCCTAATAAATGCTGGGGTCATCGGAGTACCTCAGATCCATATAAAGTCTGAAGTTACTTGGCTGTAGGTCGTAGCACCATACACATAAGATAATGGTCGTTCTAATTTCCAGACACAGAAAGTTTGTGCAATCTGTCTCTTGTATGACAACTTGTAATTGAAGCTCTCTCACTGTATGATGCAGAACGACCATTTAGGGGCCACTATCGAAGAAATTGCCACAACTGTTTCACATTCTTTCATCTGGAAAAGCCCAAAATTGGAAAAATGCAGACTGAACATAAAACAACGTAAAATAAAACTCTGTCCCGACGTCCTCTTCACACACCTTCAGCTGAACCCTGCCTCTCCTTACCTTGTGCTGATCCATCACTCTCAAAGCTCGTCCATCACCACTGCCCTACTGTTTAGTGTCAGATATAGTTTACAGATGTTATACTCACAGACACTTCATACTGTCACAATTGAATCCACAGGACAGAGCAGAAGACATATTTCTACTTCTAGATGTCATAAAAGCTTATCTTTTTCAAAGAAATAAAGATGCTCCATTAAATTTTTGTTGAGAAATTAATTTGTTTGTGACACAAATCCCCCTTTTTGACTACACCAATGACTACGTCATTGCATTGTATTAATGATGAGCATACATAGCATCAGCCTGCATCGTTACCTCTGCTCAGGAGCTTTTCTTCCTTTTTTTGTCTGAAAAACTATGGATTTTGATGACATTTTCTGAGGATGCACTTATGGCCCAAAGGAAAAAATATATATCGACTCAGGACTCAACAAATCTGGACACAGATCCAGATTTGTTTTGTTTTTTTTCAAAAACAATTGATAACCTTGCCAGATATAGAGGAGTATATTGACACTGAACATGAGCAGCCTTAGCAGTGGTTTGTGCTCTGAGCACTTTCTCTATTTGAGAGATGGCTTACTGCTTTTTAAACCTGCACTAGTTTTGCCTTCTTAACCCTTAAGACCTAAGACTCAGCTTTTTTGCTTATTTAAACCACAGAAGGGACATAAAATGTCCTGTGAGTAAGTGCTTTGGTCCATTTTTCCAGAATAATGTTCAATATCTGGCAGTTATTTACAATTTACTGCATGCTAAAATAGTCTATTAACAATTAAAATTAATGGGGGGGGGGTCATTTGAAACAGTAATTTAAAATAATGTTTGTTTCAATCTTTATCTCAATGTCCAAAAACAGTCAAAACAATGGAATCTATGGGGAAACTATGTACTGGCGTTTTTCCAAAGCTCTCCTCTCTGGTGACAGAGACGTTGATTCACCAGCTTCCTGCAACAGTGCGAGTGATATTAGCGTAATAATATGTTGGCTTTGACTTGCAGCTTCTCAGCTTTCAGAGACCGTTTGATTTTTTTTCCCGGTAGCACAAACTGTCACATAGTTACGGTATTGAAAAAATGTGCATGCGAAAATGGGTCGTCTGCGATACACTAGGTGTTAAAAGGTTAATACAAGTCACATTTTCAAAGAAATTACAATTCTCTTTGAATGCCTGTGGGCCCATGTCACATCATTCAAAAAATGTATAAAACATAAGTGATATTGAGATATTTTACAGAGGAAATGAGAGCGTCATCCACATGAATCAACTATAAATGAACTTGACTTTGTTTAGACTATACCATGTAACTATGTAGACATTTTAAAAAGGAGAAATAAGCTTAATCTTGTGATTATTTATTTACTCTGTTATTGATTTCATGTCAGCTTTCCCTAATCCTTGTTACCCGATATTAGTGCCGCAAAATGTCACAGGCCTTTGCAGCGCATCAAGCCCCAAAGCGGGGGTTAGATCTAAGTGGGTATCTCCAAGGAGATTTTGCTATTGATACTCACGGACAAGTGGATAGAGCAAAGATCTCACACTGAATCTGCATCTCTTCTGAGACACATTGTCAATATCCAACTCTGTTCCTGCACTTTTGTTTTCTAAATGCTTAAACCCCATCTGGGACTAACCCTTCAGGTCACAGTGGCTCTAACTCGAAAACAAGAAAAAATACAATCATATAATTTATTCAGCACCCGTTATTTTATATTAAAAGAAAATCTGGTAAACTAAGCGTAATTTGTGACTAATTTGTGTCTTTGTCAGAATGCATTCATGTCATTAAAGTGTCAAAACAATCGTTGGATTAATGAATGAGCAGCTCAGTAATTCTGGTGGCTTGTGCTACTGGTTCTTCATCAATAAAAGTGAAGTCACTGCATTTCATTTCATACGTCTCGTTGTCCCTGATGTTGTTCAGCAACCCCATATCTTAGCTTTGTTGCACTGCCACAATAAATACAATTTGCTCTCATCTTCCTGTCACTCTCTACCCTTAACTATATAAGAGACTGAAGTGACAAAATAATAAGAAAAATAGAGCATGCATGGACTTATCGAATGACATGTTTATATGCTTTGACCAATTAAGAGGTCTAGTCTCTACGGTCAGTCGTTACACGACAGCCTTTCTGCAGTGATGTTGACATGTTTTTCAGCCTTGTTTATCACCGTGTTTGACTGTACACACCTCGCTTTTTCTGCCTGCTATCATCTGCCATCTCTCCCGCAGCTTTCTCCATCCCTCAAGGGCTTTAAATCTGCATCTGAACGGCGGCTTACTTTCTCTTGCAAAGCCAACAAAGAGGGCAATGCTAATAAAGATTGAAATATCAAAGTGTCCTTTTGCAAGAGCAATTTATAGCAGAGGGGCCAAGGCCCCGCTTTACCATGGGCATGTCGTGTTTACTTCACAAAGGACTTGTTTTATGCATTTAAAACATGAACAAAACAATAAACCTTCATCTCGGTAATCCATCACGGTTGAAACCCTTATCATTGTTGCCCACATAAAACCACCAGCAGAAAAACACAGATTTATTTACCACATTTTCATGTTTGCTCACTCGATAGAATCATTTCAGGGACCAGTGAGTCAGAAACTGACACATCACATGACTTTTAAGTCACATGATTTACAGCGATGCCATGACAGGAGCAGGTGCCAGCGGAGAGACTGGACAAGGAAAGGACGCCAATCACTTTTATGAGGTTCATGTATAAGGTCAGAGACAACTTGGACCACAATGAGCTGAAAACTGCTGTTAAAGTGAAGACACACAGCAGAGTATCTGGAATATGACAGCAAGGTACCTG
The DNA here is from genome assembly GCF_963457635.1 of Microchirus variegatus. Classification (NCBI taxonomy): domain Eukaryota; kingdom Metazoa; phylum Chordata; class Actinopteri; order Pleuronectiformes; family Soleidae; genus Microchirus; species Microchirus variegatus. The sequence continues at coordinate 17,539,742 of NC_139814.1, read as the reverse complement.
GTAATGTGGAGAGTAGAGCTGAAACGATTAATCAATGAATCGATTATTAATCGATTACTAAATTGATCGACAACTATTTTGATAATCGATAATCGGTTTGAAGCTTTTTTCGTGATTAAAACAAGATTTCTGATTGTTTTAGCTTCTTAAATGTGAATATTTTCTAGGTTTCTTCGCTCCACATAAACAAAGAAATCATTAAAACTGAATCATTTTGGTTTGTGAACAAAACAAGACTTTCGAGAACATCATAATTTCCAGGTTTGACAAACACTGATTAACATTTTTTAACATTTTCTGAACCAAACGATTCATCGATTAATCGAGAAAATAATCGACAGATTAATCGATTACGAAAATAATCGTTAGTTGCAGCTCTAGTGGAGAGGAAGACTTTATGGACTGACCACTGGACACAATAATCACACCACATCAGGTTCTTGGCTCTAATGTCCTCCCTAATTAGTCCTACCTGCACTGCAGAGGATTTTTTTTTTTTTTTAAATGTACCAGTGTGCTCCCTTTGTCTGAGATAGGGGACCCTTGTCCATAACCGATACAAAGACTCTGGATAGCATGGTCAGTTGCTCAGACTCATCGCAGAGATCGTCTACAGCACCATGACTATCTAACAGAGGTCGAAACCTTCAACGGCTTCATCGGAGCTGGAGAGAACCCAAAAGCAACACCTGGCAATAACTTCCAATCACTGCACAGGTCTAGCATCTGCAGAGATGTCACACTGGATCTATCGCGGTGCGATCATACAGAAGAAACATTCGAGTGCACGAGGGAGAAATACGGGGCGCCTCTTTAGCAACTGCCAGAGATAAGGATGGAAGGCAATGTGTTTGCCTGTCAAGGTCGAGGGCAGAGACTTTGCAGGTCAGTGCCTTGTTAGGGGCTTAGCATCACATGAACGATGTCAAGAAGGAGGGTCATCTTAAATAACACACACTGCTGAGAAACAGGTGGCTCCAAACCAAGAGAGTGGATCAGTGGAAGAGAACAGCAAGGGCACAAACTGAGACTTAAGCATCCTCAACTGCGTCACCAAAGAGAGGTTTACAGATGTCTGACAGATCCCCCCAAAAAAATCCACATACCTTAATGTGCTGCATGTCACTGGTGATATTCTCAACCTTAGAATCGGTAAATGCTGTAATTTGATGGAGAGGGAAAAAAAAAAAATGAAAGATAGAAAATAAGAGAATAGGAGGAATATGGACCAAAAAGAGAGAGAGAGAGACTACAGAGACGCAGCAGGGGAGGGATTCTTATGGAGGAAACAATGATGGCAAGGGATACTGGTAGCGGAGAGAAGAGAAATGAGGGATGATGCACGAGGAGAGATAACCAGGTGCAGAAGCAGTTGTGAAGAAAATTCAGGGGGGGAAAAGGGTGCATGGGAAATATGGGAAATACTTCCCAATACCTGATCTTGTGGTTGTCACAGTGGAGAGGAAGATTTCTCTCTGCCACTAATGACCTTTGAAACATGAATGGCAGAGGCTGTAACTGCAGTTAACTTTGTCTCTGGATAAAATCCTCTTCTCCCTTCTCTACCCTAGCGAGGCAAGGTTGAGATAAAGTTTGTAGGCAGTGAGGTTTGTGGTGCGACAACAGTTCTCTCCCATATCCGTTCGTGTCAAGTCAAAAAAAGGAACAAATTAAGCTCTGTGCTTTTATCACTTTCACAACTGGGACCACACTTAGCTGAGAAACTATAGCAATTGGCGACTCCACAAGCAAAGTGAGCATATCTGTATAGGTGCTGAATTATCATAGCTGGCTGGCTTGAGACTCCTGGGAATGAAAAGAAAGGGAGAGGGAAGCAGAATTGATGGGCCAGTGTGTGGGGGGGGAATAGAGCAGAGCTTGATGTGCTTGTCTCGTTCCTCGTGCATGATCCAGGTGACAGGTGCTGGTGCAGAAAATGGCAGCCCCCGCAGGGCTCCACCTATTGGCTGACACCGCCAATGAACAACTCTGTGTGAAGGTGTGTGTTTGTGTACATGGGGGGCTGTCAGAGTATGCACTTATACAGTATATGCATCAGCGTCCCGGCTTCTTTTCTTGCACAATCATCACTGTGTCTTTACTGTGTGCTGTGTT